>NW_024543828.1:9358593-9982500 GCF_018167655.1 Microtus oregoni | reverse complement strand
TGTCTCCAGTGGCTTCATGGTGTCTCTCCCTGACTCCGAAATAATCACACAGAAACTGTATTAATTAAAGCATTGCTTGGCCCATTACAAGATTGATTACTAACTTCCAAATATGCCTGGCATCAAGAGTCCTGAGGTCCTCAAGAATCTTGAGGGCCTCCATCACCTCATCTAAGATTGTCGCATCATTTTCCTGGCTCTGCCTTTGCTGCATACAGCGCATCATCCGCAAAGAAGAAAGTCAACATCACAGGAGCATTTACATCCACAGTAGGAAACCTTGCACATTGCCTGGTTGGGGCTGGATTAATTCTGTCCCCTTCTTTTACTCCAGCTACATGTCAACTGCTTTAGAGGGAAAACATAGAAACTATAGTTTTGAATATAAACAAAATCTCAAAGAAATAGAATTCAACAGTAGACACACAGTATACACAAAAAACTATACGCCCATCCCATCTTATTTTTAAGCATTTTCAGTATTTAAAAGTGTTTTTCTTTTTTTCTTTTTTCTCTTTTAGTTTTTTGAGACAGGGTTTCTCTGTAGCTTTGGAGCCTGTCCTAGAGCTAACTCTTGTAGACCAGGTTAGCCTCGAACTCACAGAGATCCGCCTGCCTCTGCCTCCGAGTGTTGGGATTAAAGCACCACCGCCTGGCTAAAAGTGTTTTTCATTGTGTGTTCAATAGGACTTACATGCCAGCGTTCAGGCATGAAAGTCAGATGTCTCTGGAGTGTATCTTTCCTTCCACATTTATGCGGGTCCCAAGGATGTAACCCAAGCCATTGGGCTTGCGAGGCAAGCACATCATAGCCCACTGCAGAATCTTATCTATCCTCACTTATTTTAGAATGCTGTCTCTATTCAAATATATCAAATAGAGTATCTTTTAGTATAGGAAACTATGTATGTGAATGAGAAAATGATTGACTTTATGAGAGACTGACCAGAGATAAAGTACATTTCATTGATGGGTACCTAATAAACAATAGCATGAATTTTACAAATATTGCTCTCTCATCTCTGTTTTGCATTTTCCCTTCTATGCCCAAAGTCCATTGCAAATATTAAAAAGCCACTGAATGGCATCAAAGGTAGAAACAATTTCAGTTTTAAAATATTACCAAAATATTAATCATTATGTGCTTGGACACATAAACCATACTTTCAATTACATGGCTGAGAGAAAAGAAAAAAATTTTTTTCAACATACAAAGTATTTTTCTTTACACAGGTAACATGGCCAACTAAAGATCTGGATCCCAGCCCAGCGGTGGTGGCACATGCCTTTAATCCCAGCACTCGGGAGGCAGAGGCAGGCGGATCTCTGTGAGTTTGAGGCCAGCCTGGTCTACAAGAGCTAGTTCTGGGCTATTGAGAAACCTTTTATTGAAAAACCAAAAAAAAAAAAAAGAAGAAGAAGAAGAAAAAGAAAAAAAGAAAGAAACAAACAAATATCTGGATCCATGGTATGATAGGCTGGTGGTCACAGATTTATCAGGGGCAACATCCACCTATAGCATAAGGAAACAAGTACTTAAAATAGGACCAAAAGAGTAAATTCAAATCTTTAAAATAGTGGTTCTCAACCTTCCCGATGCTGAGACCCTTTAATACAGTTCCTCATGTTGTGGTGACTCCAGCCTTAACATTATTTTCATTACTGCTTCATAGCTGTAATTTGGCTACTGTTAGGAACTGCAATGTAAATATCTGAGATATACCCCAAATCGGTTGAGAATCATTGGCTTAAAATGTTGTTCAAGAAGCGCTTCAAACCTGGTGTTTCTCATTGTGTTCAATGAAATCCCGAGGTTCCCAGATCCTTGAAGGCTGAGGCTGGAGGATCCCTCGAACCCAATTAGTTCAAGGCTAGCTTGCGCTAGTGAGCAAGAGTTTGTCCTAAAACATTTAAACAGTTATTCTGAGGAAGAGTGTGCATGCAGGACCACACTTAGGCATGACGTGATGGTTTACAAAACTCTGTGCTTCAAGCACTGACAAAATGCATTGAAAGAGTTAACTGGCCACCCAACTTCCCTAAACCGCCATCCAGCTTGGTGGTGAGGCAAAGACCTTGGCAGCAGCAGGTCTCCATCTGCCTTGGAGGGCAGCCTTTAGTAAAATCATGAAGATCTGTCCTATGCCATAGCCTACCCAGGAACCATCACAGAAAACTCCTGGAATAGCTAGACCTCTCTGCACTCTGATACCTTATTTGGGCCGTGTGACTGTGAAGTGCTGGCTCCAGCTGCATGCTGGGACTCTTCCTTACATCCCCTCCACTCCCCACCCAGACATGGTGGCACATGCCTCTAATCCTAGCACTCTGGAGGCAGAGATCAGAAAATCACGAGCTCAAAGCTCGGAAGTGAATTTCAGGTGTGCCTGAGCTACAGCAGGAGGCCCTGCCTTTCTTGCATGTATTCCTTTTTTTATAGAGAGAGCACTACAACTATTAGAAAAGAGGCTAGGGCTGGATGTGTGGGATGTGGCTTTAATCCCAGCACAGCACTTGGGGAGGCAAGAGGATCTCTGTGTGTTCCTTGTCTGTCTCAAGCAAAAGAAAGGGTGCGGGAGAAAGTAAGAAAAGAACCTAAAACTTCAAGGGTAAAGAACTTCAAAACCCTCTAGATATACTAGAGTGCTCACTTGTAAGTGGTTGAATTAAAAATAGAAACAATACTGAAACACCATTAAGAAAAGAAACTATCCCCCAATTCATGCAAATCTTCCTTGAGTAGCTTTCAATCCACTGGTGTGTAGATATTCTACTTCAGCAGTAACTGTCTGCCAGACACTCAGAGGTGTGTTACCCATCACAACATCAGCATTAAAGGATATAAGTGATTCTGTCCAGCCATAATCACCAGAATAACCCATCACAACTCCTGGCACAGATTTTAATTTGGCTTCACCTATAAGACAGGTAAACACCAGATTCTATTTATTAATCTGAAAAGCTAATAACGTTTGCCACAAACAATTCTTCCAAGAGAAAGACAAGGTAGACAGCTATCTCCTAGAAACAGAATGGCTCTGATTTCTGAACCAGAGGACAGACAAATTGGGCATAACAGTGATCTGTGTGGGATTCTGGAGGCAGAGTAACCAAGTTCAAGTCCCGCTTGTGCCCCTTTTCTTTGTAAAGCACAATCTGCTGGCAACGACACACAGTGGAAGGCCACGGTCAAGAGCATGAAGGTGGGATCCAGATTGCTTAGTCATAAAGCCCAGCTTCCTACAAAGGTCAACCTTATAACTCTAAGCACGGTTCTAAACCGTCCTGAACAGGGTGCAGCTGTTAAACAAGGATACTCGCAGCGTCTGCTTCTTTCCATTGTGCCCACACGGCCACTCCCTGGAAACATGCATGCCTTGCACCCTGGAAACATGCATGCCTTGCACCCTGGAAACATGCATGCCTTGCACCCTGGAAACATGCATGCCTTGCACCCTGGAAACATGCATGCCTTGCACAGGTTAAAGGATATTATTTTACCTGCATACGGAGAGCCCCTTAGGGACACCTACTATTATGCAACTAGCACTGACCAAAGAGGAGGCTGTTCTCATCCCCCTCCTCAATGACTGGAATACAGGTTCCCAGGGTGAGAAACCGGTGGGCTTTCTGCTGTGTACATCAAGGACTTAGCTGTTGTTGTTGTTTTTTTTTTAAACAAACATAAAAATCCTTGTGCTTCTCTTGTTGAGTAGAATTAAATACTAATTGATAAAAATTCCAGGCTATGAACCAGGCCGTGGTGGCACAAACCTTTAATCCCAGCACTTAGCAGGCAGAGCAGATTTCTGTGAGTTCAAGGCCAACCTGGTCTACAGAACGAGTTCCAGAAGAATCAGAGCTACACAGAGAAACCGTGTCTTCAAAACAAAACACCCTCACCCCCCCAAAAAATAAGAAAGGAAGGAAGGAAGGAAGGAAGGAAGGAAAAGAAAAGAAAAGAAAATCCCAGGTTTTAAATCCCCTGGTCAGGCGTTCTTCATACCTAAGCAACTGGACACAAACTAGATTCCTATCACTCAGAGCACAGACACCACCCACCCCAGCAGACTTGCCCATGTTTTGTTAGACTGACCGTCCACTGGCAGACTTCCACCCATCTTCCTTAAATGTCTCCTTTCTGCCAACTCTGGGGCATGGGTAGGCAAAAGAGAGAGCCCTAAACTGTGTTTCCTGTTGTCCTGTGCACAGCTGAAGACTGGCTCACTGCCCTGCTTGCTTTCAAACACAAAACCCTTGGAAAGCAGGACCAGATGCTCACACACCATGCGATGTTTCCCATCTCCTGGAAATATCAAAGCGAGTTTTGCCAAGGGAAACTCAGTTCAACCCCTTGGGAGTTTGTCCCCTTTCCTTTAGCCCACCAAGAGAATGTCTGCCTTTCTCAGGACTCAGGAACTGTGGGGGCAAGAAGGTACTTCAGTTCCACAGGACTTACTAGCCGGCATTGGTTCAAACATGGGGAGTCTGACCCCAAGTAGTTTATGTTAGGCATATTTAAACACAGCATGATTTGGTAAAAAATTTCCTGGTGATAAATAACTCCATCCCATGCACACAATAAAGCTTATGACACGCCTACCTCGAAACTCTTTGAACAGTACATGTTACATCTTCTATAAAGGTGGGTTCTGTAGGTTGACTACATGTGACACCTTC
Organism: Microtus oregoni; assembly: GCF_018167655.1. Lineage (NCBI taxonomy): Eukaryota > Metazoa > Chordata > Mammalia > Rodentia > Cricetidae > Microtus > Microtus oregoni. Next base: position 9,977,820 of record NW_024543828.1, on the reverse strand, counting down.
TAAAAAAGATAGGTTCTATAGATTGGCACGCTATAAGGTCTAGGGGTAGGAGACGGTGTGGTCTCATCATACACGTAAAGGTTTCCAAGCTATTAACTCCGTCTGCTCTCGTGGATAACAGTTATGCATCCTCCCTTTGAAGGGACAACTCTGTGTGTTTAACATGCCTGGTTCCCCTAGCACTTATCTGTGAGCACGAGGACCTCCACGCCCGCTATGAGAGCCAATGTCCCCAGAATGGACATTCCAGATGGTAACAAGAGTCTCTCCCGGCCATTCAGGTCTCCCTGAGCTCCAATGCGTTTTGAGTGGTGGAGAAAGGAGATAAAAAGGAATACCTCAAGGTGAACCTGCTCCTTTTCCTGGGGGGAGGGGATGTCTATCTTTCTCCTCTTGAAGAAGGCGGGAATATGACTCAGAATCCTGAGCATGTGCTAACAGCACGAGTCTGCAGGTCCTTGAGGCAGGTGAGCTTCTTTGTAAAATGGAGCCTGATAGCAAAGTTGTGGCCAGTGTGTGGGCCCCTAGTTTGTGTGTGGAACTGATTGGTTTCAGTGTTGATGTTATGAAGCCACACTCCTATTGCTAACAAAATAAACTAAATTGGGAAACATGGCTTTCCATACCCGTTGTGTGCTAACCAGTAGGAATGACTCACTCAGATAAAGAGCTGATGCCCTGAGGTGCTCAGCAATGGTGGGGTTGGAGATAGGAGAGGGGGCTTCTTTCTGTGTTTCCCTAAGAGGTTCAAAGGTTTGACTTGGGAAGGGTGGCAAAAAAAAAAAAACCAGATTCCGCAAGAATAAAAATCCCATTGTGATGTCCAGTCTAAGGACCGGCCACACAGCGGTTGGTCACTATTCGTCATCAAGGTTCCTGGAGGGTGTGGGCCTTGTGATTGTGCAACATTTTTGAGACTTTCAATAGCTACATGTACTTGTGCTGGTACTCCGTTAGTGTGTGTGGTGGGATGGGATACCATCCCAGAACCCTTTCTTCTCATTGCCACAACCTTCGTTGCCCTGGCTTTAGCTAGGCACCTATTTGGAGGTACAGTATCCCAGGCAGAAGGAGCCACCTGTGGAGAGAGAGCACCTCAAGCGTGTGCCTGCTGTGTCTGAGGAAAAGCTCAGTGGAGTCATCAGAAAAAGTGAGAGAACGGTGTGAAATATGGAGGCAGAAATTTTAAGGGATCAGGTTGATGTAGGACCTCAAAGGGCACCATACATTGCTGCCTTTTCCTATGCATGCTGGATGAAGTCCCTGAACAGTTTGGACATCTAGAAGGATCCCTCTACCAACTACATTCCTTAAAGATCTTCATAAAAATCTGCCTTTCATGATGAGATTATGAGAAGTCCCATCCCAATCACAGAATAACATTCTGGATGTGGGTAGGATTTTTCATAATTCTATATGTAATAGATGAAGGACCATGTTATTAGGTCCTAAGAAGAACTAGCTAGTATATTACACGTAAAAGGCGATTAAATTGCCAAAATGTGATTTAGGTAAGTACTGCTTTATGCTCGGTGTACTTAAAATGTAAATCTAAAAGACCAAAACTGAAGAACTGACTTGTGTGTGAAGACACTTTTATATGACTCCTGGACTCTGTTCCATATAAATTATCTAGTTTGTTAATGTTGGGATGGTTTGTTCTGTCATTTTTACTATCATTGCTAATAGATGATACACCTCATTATAAATAATGTTATAAGTTGGATGTTTTAAATATATGTTGGTATTTTTATACATTATAAAGTTATCAAAATAAAATCAATATTGTTCACAAAATGGTGATATTAGAGAGGGGGCACTGTGGCCATGGGCTTGGTAGTGCAGCCATCCTGGCAGAAATAAGGGTGTCCTAAAGAGACACTTGTACCACTCTTTGCCTAGGTGGCTATTGAAATAACAGATCCTGAGAAATAGAAATTCCCTCCGATGTCTTTTGGATATGTTAATGGCCTTTCTGGATGATTGTAAAGAGAAAATTTTGTCTCTGAAGCATGTATCACAAGAGTAGGCAGTCCACACAACAGATTAAAGCAGACTTGTAAAAGCTGATCCTTCTTGGTGCCTGGGGTGTTCAGAAAAGGGTGTCAGATCCCCTGGAACTTGAATTATGGTTATGAGCTGCCGTGTGTGTGCTGGGATCTAAGCCGAGTAAGTGCTTTTAACTGCTAAGCCTTCGCTCCAACAAACATGTATAGTTTATTAACCTTTGTCATAAATCAGATGACTGTAGGTATTTACTTCTGGTTTTCTCTGTGTCATTGTCCTTGTTCTGCACACCTTTTCTATGGCAATACATGTGGCTTTGTTACTATGTCTCTATACTGTAATTTGAAATTAACTAATATGATATTACACTTCTATGCTTTCTCAGGGCTGCCCAGGGGTCTTTTGATCCTACATATGATGTTTTTAAATTGCTTTAATAGTCCTGTGAATAATATAATTAGAATTTGGGGCATTGCTTTGAGCCTGTCAATTGCATTCCGCCCAAGATCCATTGGCACACTATCCGTTCTGCTGATCTCTGAGCGTGGAGGAGAAGAAGCCCATCCAGCTCCTCTTGTCATCATTTTCTGCACTGTAGAGTTCAGTCTCCTGCTTGGCAACATTTATTCTTCCTTTTCAGTCTTTTTTTTTCTTTTTTGAGACAGGGTTTCTCTGTGTAATAAACAGCCCTGACTGTCCTGGAACTCATTCCATAGGCCAGGCTGGCCTTAAACTCACAGCGATTCCCCTGCCTCTGCCCTCCCGAGTGCTGGGATTAAAGGTGTGCGCCACCAGGCTTAGCTGTTTGTTCTTCTATATTTCATTCATTTTGAGGTTATTACAAATAGGGTTGTTTTCTTGTTTTCTATGGGTAGATTACAAAGCTACTGATAGTTTATGTTTTGTGTTCTGATACTTACTGTACCTGCCCATTTCCAATAGCATTTTGTTGGAGTCTCTATAGCTCCTAAGTATAAGTTACTAATATCTATAAATAGATAATTTGGCTTCTTTGCTCCATATTTATATCCATTCTATTTCTTTCTTTGGCCTTAGTACTCTAATATAGTGAAGATCTGCCTCATTACTCTTATGAATGAATTGGAAGTGTTGTTTTCCTTTTTAAATTATTATTTGTATTAGTTCTCCAGAGTTGTTATTTATCTGTTTAGTTTTTCAATGTCCCCTTTGTTCAATTTTGGTAAACCATATGGATGTAGACATTTATCAGTTTTCTTAGTTTTCCATTGTTTTAGAGCTTACATTTTCAGTATAATCTCTGACTCTTTGGAGTGCATTGTTATCTCTTGTAAAACCCCCTTCGTCAATTTGGGTCTTTCCTCCTTGTCTCTTGGCTACTTAGGGTAATGGTTGATGAATCTTATTAATCATTCCAGAGAACCAAGTATTTTTCATTATTCTTTTGTATTTCTTTCTATTAGATTTCAGTTTATAACATTAGTTCCAATCTTTGTTATTACTTTATCTTTCCTGGCCTTTGGCTCTTTTTATTAAGACCTTGACATTCATTAGTAGATGCTCTTTTAAGGTTTCTTTTGCTATTTTGTATGTATGTTATTGTCTGTGAAGGTGTATGCATGGGTGAGATACACATGTGCGCTTGTGGAGCCCAGAGGATAGATAACCTCTAGTGTTCACGAGCCATCTAGCTTGCTTTTTGAGTCAGGGTCTCTCATTGGCTTGGAACTTCACCAGTTAGCTTAGGCAGGCTGGGATCAGGCCCCAGGAATCTCCTCTCCTGTTTCCACAGTACTGGAAGCATAAGTGCATACCATTGTGTCAGACAGTCAAGGACTTGCCTCACAAGCACAAGGATCTGAATTTGACCCCCAGAAACTATAGAAAAAGGAAGGCACAAAACTGTTTTATCTTATTTTATTAATTTTAGATGCCTGCTTCTTTTCCTTCCTTCTTTTCTTTTTTTTCTTCCTCTCTCCTTTTTTTTCTTATTTTTTTGAGACAGGGTTTCTCAGTGTAGCCCCGGGCTGTCCTGAAACTTGCTTTGTAGATAAGGCTGGCTTTGAACTCAGAGATCCACTGTCTCTGCGTCCTGAGTGCTGGGATTAAAGACGCATATCACCACCATCACCAGGCATCCCCAAATTTTTTAATGGCTTCTGCGGGTTTGAACACTGGCCCGCATGCTTTTATAGCAAACAGTTTACAAACTCATCTATCTCCCTGGCCCCATACCCTTTAAAATTTTATATTTGCCAGGTGGACAAGTTCTAGGAACAACCAAAGTTTTACATCCACCTTCCTCTAATAGGATGGGATTGGTTTGGAATCTTTATGATAATGTTAAGTTCATTAGTGAAGTCGATTGTTTACACATTACCAAACATAGTAATTGGGATATTTCAGTTTTCAAGCTTCAGTACTATGTGGGCCATTGAAAAAGATTGGAATCTCTGAAAACAACAACTGGGAAATGTAGACGGAGGCTACTGGTCCTGGTCCCTTTCCTGGCTGCCCCTGCTCACACCAGGAAGAGTCACAACTTCTGGCTGTAAATTCAGAGGTTGATCACAGTGGTTTCTTATTAAAAACTACTCATTCCAAAGGTTACAGTAACAATACAAAAAACACATAAAGATAATGAAATCATTATCCTTTGCCGTATTCTGAGGACCGGGATTTACCAGGAAAGATGCAAAGCCCGTGCTCTAAAGGTTCATTATGTTCTAAGGAGATTAAAGACCTAAACCCATGCAAAGGCATCTGAGTTCAAAGTATAAAAGATTTACTAGTGTTAAGATGGGAGCAACTTCGGAACTGACCTACAATTCAATACAACCTCCGGCAAAATTTCAATACCCCTCTTCTGCAGGCGTGCAGAGCTGGTCCTCAGATACACACAGGATTGCAGCTGCTGTGTGCGGTACCAAGAGCAGCTGTATTCATAAAGAGCGGAGAATGATGGTTGGCAGGGGTGGAGGAGGGAGATTTACTTACTGAGTACAGTGTCGGTCTGGCGTGCTGAAAGGAGTCCTGGGAATGAGCTCTGATTGCTGCACAGTGATGTGAAGGCCCACTGGACTGCACCCTTGGGATGCTTGGAATGATAACCTCTAGTTCTGTATATTTTACTCTGGAAATAGTTTTGGTTAGCAAAGGAACTGGATAGATAATTCTCCAAAGATGATAAGCAAAAGGCCAGTAATCACACGAGAAGATGTTCAATATCACCAGTTACGGAGGAAGCATATTAAAAACAGGAGTCTCCTTCACACCTACTAAGATAACACAAGACACAGGCAATGACACTTGGGGACAATGTAGAAACTGGGACATGTGCTGAATTGATGAAACTGCAACATGGTACAGCTGCTGTGGAAAACTCTTTGGTGGGCCCTCAAAATGTTGATCATGGGCCAGAAGTGGTGGTTGTGGCAGTGGCACACGCCTTTAATCCCAGCACTGAGGAGGCAGAGGCAGGTGGATCTCTGAGTTTGAGTCCAGCCTGGACTGCAGTATGAGTTTCAGAACAGGCAGTGTTATACAAAGAAACCCTGTCTCAAAAAAAAAAAACAAAACACACACACACACACACACACACACACACACTTATTTCCTGTCCTTTTAAATACTGGGGACAAAACAGGGCCTTGTCTATACAAGGCAATTGCTTTATCACTGACTGAGCTGCATATGATGCTTCTATGAATAGACTATTGAATTGTCTTAGCTCTGCCATCAGTTTCTCTTCCTGCTTTCACAGTCACTTATAGACTATATGGAGAGAGGCTGGAGAGATGGCTTAGTGGTTAAGAGCACTGGCTGTTCTTCCAGAGGACCCAGGTTCAATTCTCAGCACCCACATGGCAGCTCACAACTGTCTATAATTTCAGTTTCAAGGGACCCGACACCCATGGTAAAACACCAATGCCCATTTAATAAAAGAATATATAGAGGAGTTGGTTCACAAAATCAAAGTAGCAGATACCACTGAATCATCACATGGAAAAGATACGTCCCAAAGTGTCTGTCACTTGAACCAAAAATGGGTTTTGTGGAAAACAAAAAATTCAATTCTATTGAGATTTGGGGCATGTCCTGACCACAGCATGACTACTACAACATTCTCTGGCTAAAATGAACCCGAGTATCCTCTCTGGTAGAGAAACAGAATAGAAAACTAATTACCAATTCCTGAGCTTGTGTCTTGTGCACTGGAACCAATTAGGGGTGTGGGGGGGGTGTTTTGAAAAGATAACTAAGAAGTGTTGAAACTGCCACTGTCTGCACTGTCTTCTTTGGTTCTTCCGTTTTAATCAGCAGAACCAAACAATCCCTTTCATATGTGCTCATAATAATTTCACCTCCTCTTCAACTCTTCAACCTTTCAATCAGCCCAAACTGCTGGATCTCTGTCCAGGCCTTAGTCAGTTTAGTTGTTTGTGCCGGGAAAATGCTACTTCCCCTTCTAGTCATCCTGTGTGTCTTAGAGTTATTACATAATCTCTCTACTCTCTTTTTTAATTAATTAAGTATTCTATTTTTCTTTTATCTGAAATAGATTTTTTTCTCAGCTGGGCGGTGGTGGCGCACACCTTTAATCCCAGCATTCGGGAGGCAGAGGCAGGTGGATCTTTGTGAGTTTGAGGCCAGCCTGGTCTACAGAGTGAGTACCAGGACAGCTATGGCTGTTACACAGAGAAACCCTGACTCGAAAAACCAAAAATAAAACAAAATAAAATAGATTTTTTATACAATATATTTTGATTATGATTTCCGAATTCCCCAACTCCTCCCAGATCGTCCTCGCCTCTCTTCCCTTCCAATTCCACACCCCCATTACAAAACAGGCAATCAGGGGGTGGTGGCTCACACCTTTAATTCCAGCACTTTGAAAGCAGAAGCAGGAGGATGTCAGTGAGTTTGAGGCTATCCTGTCTGCAGAGCGAGTTCCAGGAAAGCCAAGGAGACAGAAACCCTGTCTCAAAAAGCAAATATATATATATATATGAAAATTAAAAAGAAAAAAAGAAGAAAACAAACAGGCATCTAAAAAATAATAATAATAATAAATAAAATGAAAACACACTGGAATAGGACAAAGCAAACAAATATCTAAGAGTCATAACACCATCTCCTTCTTTCTTTTTTAATTAATTAATTTTAAATGTTTCTGTGTATGAGTGTCTTTGCCAGCAAGTATGTAAGTCCACCATGCGCGCGCAGTGCCCATGACGGCCAGAAGACAGTGCTGGATTGCCTGGAACTGGAATTATGGGCAGTGGTGAGCTGCCATTAAGTGCTAGGAACCATTCCAGGTCCTCTTCGAGAGCAGCAAGTATTCTTAACCACTGAGCCAACTCTTCAGCTTCTTGACAGCACTTCTTTGGGAAGCCTTTGCACTGTGAGTGTGAAAGACCAGGATAAATCCAGACCCCGGGAGTCTTTCAAGTGTAGGTTGAATGCTTTTCTTCTGGTTCCCGCAGTGCCCTAGATCACAAACCTCTCACCAAGCTGCATATCGATTGCCTGTTGTCTGTCTTTTCTACCAATGCCTAGGAACTGCTTAGCGTAGTTTTGTGATACTATTTCCCCAATATTCTGGCACAAATTAGGAATAAACCACATTTTCCAGTGAAATTGTATAGCACCGGCCAGGCAGTAGTGGCACACACCTTTAGCCTCAGCTCGGGAGGCAGAGGCTGACAGATCTCTGAGTTCGAGGCTAGCCTGGTCTACAAAGTGAGTTCCAGGACAGCTGCTATGCCCAGATCACAGAGTCCCCAAAAACCATCTAGGAAACCAAGTCCTGGATGTAAAAGCAAAGAACTTTTACATATTTTTCTTATTCAAGTTTCAGCACATACTCTCCACATGTCCAATGTATTGGCATGATTGGAGAGCCCCAAGCTCAGCTGGGGTGAGGTTTTCATAATAGCAAAGGTTGGGGTGAGGGATTTCTAAGGTTCAGGACCCCTGATTGGCTACCGTTTGTCTAGGGGTGTCCTGGTGAAAAGCAAAGGGTGTGTGCTGGCAGGTGATCCTATCTACAATGGTTGGAATGTTAGGAATTTCCATTTGGATGGTCTCAGTTGGTGGTCTTTCTTGGAACCAGGTATTGCCTTGGGGTAAACTACTGTGAAACCCAGGCCTCTATGGAGCTTGTCTTGGCTGGATATTATGCAGCCAAGGCTACACAGAGAAACCCTGCCTCGAAAGACAAAACAAAGCAAAAATTATGCAGAATCTCATCATCATTTAACAATCTGTGAAAGAGAAAAGAAAAAAAAAAACCAATCTGTGAATGAGTGACATTGCTGGGTTCTTGGGACAGGGATTAAACAAGTGACCAGAATAGAGGTAGAAGCAAGCATATTCGGAGGTATAGGAAATGGGGGTGACTGGCATTTGGGATGTGAGCCAATGAGAAGGCTCTTGGCATTGTACAGATAAGTTTAGACTTCATTGTCTCAGGAATGAGAGGGTAAGAAAGTGAGTTTACGGTTCATTGTTTTGGTCTCAGAATGTGGGATGGGTTTAATGGTAGAATTAGCCAGGCCAGCTAGTGACCATTCAAGCAGGAAGAAATTTGGGCCTGGGCTAGATCAGAGGCGACAGCTGAGGACAACTAGGCGCTGAGAGGAAATTTTATATGCTCACCAATAGGAGCCTGAGAACAGCCCCTCACCATGCTTTATCTGACTGCCGCGGTTCAGTTTTCAGATTTCTACAAAAGAAACCATTAGCATCCCCAGCAAGCCCATCTTGTTTCTCCCTAAGGTCCTGTTTTATCTAACCCAAACTAACCTCAAACTTGTTACAGCTAAGGATGACTTTGAACTTTTGATGCTCCTGCCTCTACCACCCAAAGTGGAAGCTACAGATATATACAGGACATCAATGGTGAGAATATCCTCACCCTCGTGGCTGGCAAAGTAAAGAAACAAACGCACAAAGGGTATAGTCTTAGTGGCACGGTTGGGGCAGTGACCTGAGGAGGTGACTTTAGAATCTGCACTGATACCTGGCTGGGACAGCTATCTCTTCAGCCGTTGCTGCTGTCTTGTATACATGTGAGTGTACAATACATTCACGACAGCACCCCAAGAGGCCAGAAGAGGGCAAAATCTCCCTTGGACTTGGAGTTCCAGGTGGTTGTGAGGTTGCCAGAGATGCCTGCTGGGAACTCAACTCTAGTCTTTCAAAAGAGCAGTTACAAACTCAACTTCTGAGCCATCTCTCCCGCTTGCTGCTGTCTTAAATATCAAGTGTCCTCTCTTTTCTCTGTATGCAGGTAGATGTGTCCCACCTTTTCTTCTTTGAAGCCCAAATCTAGATCTGGATCCATCTGGGGGCGGGTCCTGAATCACACAGCGCTGTGGTCCTGCAGTTGCAGGAAGTGTCAGAAGGATAGTGAAGGAGGCAGCAGGGGTGGGGGTGGGGGTCCTGGGTCATTGCTATGGATGGTCTCTCATTTGTAAAATGGGCCTAGGCTAGATCAGAGGCGCACATGCACACACCACACACACATGCACACACATGCACGCACATGCACACACACACACACACACACAAACATACCCTACCCCTACCTCTACCGCCTACTGTGGTGATAGAGATCAAACCAGGCAAGCACTCCACCAACTGAGCTCTATCCTCAGGCCCTTTGTTTCAAGCTTTATAGTCCAAGAAACAGAATCCTCGGGCTTTTTTTTTTAACCAGGAAGCAGTTTATTATGCTAGTAGGCTTCTAGCTGATTATTATCCAAAAGCTAGAACCCAGAATGATACAGAGTTGATGTTTTTTATAAATTTTTACCTCTTTTATTTCCTGTATGTGGCCACATGCATTTCGATTGTGTGTTAGCATGAAAAGAGGAGGGAAAGAGGTGGAGGAGAGATGCGGTCAGTTTGCACATCCACACGAGGCTACTGTCATCACAGGCGACCAGCCTACATGTCTCTTCCCTGTTTTCTGATTAGCACTCCCTACCCCCTCTCCCAACCACACCTTTATTAAGAGACTCTTTTTTTTTGAGACAGGGTTTCTCTGTAGCTTTGGAGCCTGTCCTGGAACAAGCTCTTGTAGACCAGGCTGGTCTCGAACTCACAGAGATCCTCCTGCCTCTGCCTCTCGAGTGCTGGGATTAAAGGCGTGTGCCACCACTGCTCGGCTTAGTTTTCACTTTTAGCATGAGAAATTTATTTCCTATTACAACTTTTGTCCTCTTTTTCTCAGGAGTGTCAGTGTGGTGGGGCTATATCCACACTCAGTCTTAAAGTAGGTACAATCCTGTTCACTTGATATAACCATTAAAATCGGGATAGCTCATTTGATAGAGTGTCCTCTGCTGAACACTATAGTGGCCTATTATTTCTGTTTTAATAAATAAAGCTTGCCTGGAGATTAGTGCAAAGCAGCCAGACTAGTCAGCCATACAGGCCAGGCAGTGGAGGTGCACCTCTTTAATCCCAGCAGCCACACTGGTTAGTCACAGAGGCCAGGCAGTGGAGGTGCACCCCTTTAATCCCTGCAGCCACACTGGTTAGTCATAGAGGCCAGGCAGTGGAGGTGCACCCCTTTAATCCCTGCAGCCACACTGGTTAGTCACAGAGGCCAGGTGGTGGAGGTGCACGCCTTTAATTCCAGCACTAGAGAAGAATACAAGATGGGAGGAGACAGGTCTCATTCTGAGGATTAGTACAGAGTAGACAGGATTGCCCATTTTCAGTCTGAGGTAGAAGAGCCAGTGGCTGACTGCTTTGCTTTTCTGATCTTCAGCTTGAACCCCAATATCTGTCTCTGGGTTTGTATTATTCATGCTATAGAATACACAATAGCCACATGCACAGATCAACTTGCATATACACATGCATGAATATGCACACATGTATATACACTCACATATATATGTTTCTATATACACACACTTAAATATGAATTGAAAGAACCTAAATTGACTAAATTGAGAAACTTGCCGTGAAACACAGACACAGAAGAATTCGTGATTTTCTGCCTAAATCAGTGACCACGAGCTCTGAAGCAGTGCCAGTCAAAATAACCTAGGGAAATAAAGCCAAAAGGAACATGAACCCATTATTAGGACTGCGGCACACCTTTGTCAGGTTACACAGATTTAATGTTTTCACTCAACAGTGTAGTAAAAACCCACTGGAGATGGTGTTTTCAGGGCATGGGCTGTAGACCCATGATATATATATATATATATATTAGTGTACTATATATATATTAGTGTACTAACTCATAAGGGACTTTTAGACATAAAGCAAAGGAAATACCAGCCTATAATCCACAACCTCAGAGAAACTAGATAACAAAGAGGACCCTAAGAGAGACATACATGGATCTACATAGGAAGGTGGAAAAGACAAGATTTCCTGAGTAATTTGGGAGTTTGGGGGTCACGGGAGATGGTAGAAGGGAAGAGGAGAGGAAGAGAGGGGAGTGGAGAAAACGGTATAGCTCAATAAAAACAATAAAAAAAACTTTAAACAAGAGCTTGGGTTGCCAAGGTAGGGAGGTGGAGGGAGGGAGGCTGGTATATGATAGTGTAAAATGTATAATATATCTGTGTTGTTCTTTAGATATAAATGTTAAATGGTATGTCCCTTGATTGTAATAGTTTCTCAATTACTCATATAAAAGAACACTACAACAGAGTTGGAAAATAATGACGGTGGTGATGGGGACGGCAAAGGCAAGAAGCCGGAGAGGAAGAGTTTCCCCTGAGGTACAGATGAACCAAACTGTTATTATTAGTTACCTCTTGTCAGTTTGACAGAATAACTGATTTAAACAAGAAGAGAGAAATTGATCTTTGCTCAGAGTTCAGGGGACACAGTCCATCGTGGCTGGGAAAGAATGTTATTTGGTACATTTGTGTTGTATGACGGTGACCAGGACACAGGGACAGGACTGGAACTAGACAGGCCTGCAATTTAACCCTTTAAGGTACACTTATAGATTTAACTTCTACCAGCCAGGCCGCATTATTTTATTTTTATGCATATGAGTATTTTGCATTTGTGTATGTCTGTGTATCACGTATGTGTCTAGTTTCTGGGGAGACTGCAAGAGGGCATCAGATCCCCCGGGACTGGAGTTACACATGATTTTAAGCTCCCGTGTGGGTACTGGGAATCAAAACTCAGATCCTTAACAGACATGGTGGTGCATATCTTTGATCCCAGCACTCCGGAGCCAGAGGCAGGCGGAGTTCTGTGAGTTCGAGGCCAGCCTGGTCTACAAGAGCTAGTTCCTGGGGCTGGAGAGATGTCTCAGTGGTTAAGAGCTTTGCCTGCTCTTCCAAAGGTCCTGAGTTCAATACCCAGCAACCACATGGTGGCTCACAATGAGATCTGGTGCCCCCTTCTGGCCTGCAGGGATACATGCAGGCAGAACACTGAATACATAATAAATAAATCTTAAAAAAAAAAAGCTAGTTCCTTCTAGGACAGCTAGGGCTGTTACACAGAGAAACGCTGCCTTGAAGAAACAAAAGAAACCCAGAACCTCTGGCTGCATTATTTGATAGCTGTGCTCTCTTAGGTAACTTAGCTTCTTTGCACCTTGATTTACTCATCTGTAAAATGGTGATAAAATTATTTTTCTCATAGAGCCATTGGGAGGATTAAAAGAGCTGGTCTCTACGTTGTCTTGCAGTATTGTGTTTTCCTGTGTGTATATGCCCATTCTAGTAGAGTACAGCATATATTGTTGGGGGAGAAACTTTGCCCTATTCATTTTTAGTCATTAGCCAGTTGATATACATTATCGATTAAGGGGAAATTTGATGTCACACTTTCCCTTCATCCATTGATTTTGAATAACAGGGTTGATCTGTTCTATTTTGGTTGACAGTAGGTCTGTTAAGTGGGTCCTCCACCAGATAGCTTTGTGAAATAAAAACAGACGCCTTTCACAATAGTAGTCAAATGTCAAATGTGTGACACGAAATGGTGGCCTTTGTTTCGAAGAGTTCCTAAAAGGTGCAAGTGTTTTTAGCAAAGTAAGTTTCTGCTGTGGGTGAAGAAATTTAAGACTTTCTTCCTAAAGAAAGTGCGTAGCCTGGAGAGCATGTTTCAGGTGGATTTATCTTGATTTGCTGCCTAGTGATAGCCAAAGGAAGTTACCCTGGGGTGAACCACAGGTCTCTTTGCCATTATGATTTCACACAAAACTGGCTGGAGCTGGGAGCATTCACAGAGGAGAGCAATCCCAGAATGGGTTAATTTTTACTAGGTAATGGGAACATCAACTCCTCAGAAACACTAGGGGAGGCATGGCTGTTTTAAAGTCTTCGGTTAGTAAGCAAAATGTCTAGTCTCCCTTAGGGATCGTTTCTATTCATTTTCGTTACTGTATGCAGGTCATACTTTATGAATTCTTTGTGTGGATCTCATGTTTTGGGGGGAAGTGAATATTATAATATGATACCTTTGGCAGTAAGATTCTTCTGCTTCCCCGGGTAGTTGCTGTTCATTGCAGACTGCAGGGTGTTTTAGTTGGGTTTGAATTTAAGTTTATGGTTTTGCATTTTGGAGTCAGGAACTCACAGCCCGGGCTAGCTTCAAACTCACTATGTAGCCCAGGGTGGCCTTCAGTGCCTACTCCTGTTGCCTCTAGTTCCTGAGTGCTGGGATCACAGTGAGGCAGCACCACCCAGGCTTCTCACTGGTTAATGTTGGACACTGGTTGTGTAGAGAATTTATCTATTGTGTGCATTCCCTGAACTCTTTGTTCTGATAGCTTCACAGTTCACTAAATAACCGAACAGGATGCCCGATAGGTGCAGAGATAAAAATGCTCACCTGGTCTTTGTTAGACTGTGTCTCTGGAAGTTTTACCCGCTCCTATAATCTGCTTGTTCAGAACTTAAAGTTTAGTCAGTGGTAAAAGTCTGGGGTCTTCTCAGGTCTCCTCTAAGCATGCATCCCCAGGCGCATGCGTGGCTTTTCAGCTACTTAGTTTTCTCAGCCATGTTTCAGCCTGTTCCCACATGTATTTCTTCTAGCAACCCTTTTGCCTCTCAAGACTGAGGGGTTCATCTGCTTCTTGCTCTCTCTCTTGTTCCCCACCCCAGGAACATGTGGCTAATGTATGTCCCTTTCAATCCTTTCAGCGAAAGTTGCTCAGGAGGCTGCAGCCCTGAAAAGACTCCAAGATTGGCCAAACAGAAGCGAGCCTGGAATCAACCCTCTGGGAGCTGCTACACTGGGATTTTATGAACTACTGTTAAATAATATATGTAATCTGTTCTGCAACTGGCTATGCCCTTAACTAATCCTCTTAACTCTGGTTTGAAGAGCAGCAGCAGATGGCAATTAAAGTACAGGGAATGGCAGGCAAGGACTTCAAAGTTGGGACTGGTGGGAACCTTTTCTGCTCCTCAGAGACCATGCGCCCCAACACACACACACACACACACACACACACACACACACACACACACACGTTCCTAGCTGCCTGATCTACAGTGCTCAAAAGTGACATTCCACAGCTTTGCCTACCAGGATATTGGAGAAGGGCCCATGGACAGAGGACACTTAAATTCAATCTTGAAACATGTCAAAGAACTTTCTTTTTTAAAAAAATACTTATTTATGTATTATGTATATAGTGTTCTGTCTGTGTGTATGTCTGCAGGCCAGAAATGGGCACCAGACCTTATTACAGATGGTTGTAAGCCACCATGTGGTTGCTGGGAACTGAACTCAGGACCTTTGGAAGAGCAGGCAATGCTCTTAACCACTGAGCCATCTCTCCGGCCCCCATCAAAGAACTTTCTAGTTGGGTCTACAAAGATTAAGGTCAGATATGGGAAATTTACCTTCCTTTTATAAATTCTTCTTCTTCTTCCTCCCCTCCACTTCTTCCTTTTTCTCCTCCTCTTCCTCCTCCCTCTCCCCCTCCACTCCTTCCTCTCCCTCCACCTCCTCCTCTTAAGTTTTCATTATGTCGGTCAAGCTGGCTTGAAACTCACTTTGTAGATCATACTGGCCTCGAACTCAGAGATTCCTCTGCCGCTGTCACCTGAGCGCTGGATTGAAGGCATGCACCACCACACCCCACAGAAGTCTATTTTCTACAGTAGAAACAGAAGTATGAAGCAGCTTATCTGTTCTCTGAAATATATGCATTTGCTTGAAGTACTTTTCTTGGATTCTCCCACAGCACTACCACAATTTTTGTAGGAAATTGGTATTGTTATCACTATATTAAAATTGAAATATTGTAAAGACTAGGATGTCTGCTGTGAGATAGTGTCCTCTAAAAGAAACAAATCAAAGGGAAGACATGAAGTGGAGGGGTATGGGGAGAAGGGAGTGGATCTTGGAGGAATTAGTTGGGAGGAGTAGGGGGTAAATGATCAAATACACTATATGACATTCTCACAGAATTGATAAAAAATATATTAAATTTATAAAAGTGACATTTTTATTTATCTGTGTGTGCGCATGCCACAGTAGGTGTGTGGAAGACGGAAAACAGCCTGCAGAAATTGGGTCTCAGCCTCTAACATGTGGATCCTGGGGTTCTGGTTGAGAATGTCAGGCTTGGCAGCAACTGCCTTTACCCGCTGAGCCCCATTATCAGCATTTTATATGGGAATACGCTGAGGAGATTGTCACTTCCTTGGCTATAAGTGTCCATAAGGAGATGGTCATGAGATATTTACAAAAAGTTGCTGTAAGCAGCTATTATAGTGTCCATTGTGAAATTTTATAATTTTTTTTAAAAATGCTGCAAGATCCCCAGCGGCAGTAGGCAGCAGAAATGCTGTAGGTCCCAAATGGTGGTAGCGGGCCATGTGGTGGCAGACAGCCGGCCCTGCGAGCAGCCAGTCCCACCCAGAGCAGTGGGCCCAAGTGGTGGTGGCAGGCCATGTGGTGGCAGGCAGTGGGCTCTGGGAGCAGCCAGAGATGGTTGCCGGTCCTCTAGCAGTGGCTGGTTCCAGGCAGAGAGACACA
Organism: Microtus oregoni; assembly: GCF_018167655.1. Classification (NCBI taxonomy): domain Eukaryota; kingdom Metazoa; phylum Chordata; class Mammalia; order Rodentia; family Cricetidae; genus Microtus; species Microtus oregoni. The sequence goes on along the minus strand of NW_024543828.1, from coordinate 9,961,842 downwards.
TGGCAGGCGGGCAGGAGACAGAGACATGGACAGACACAACATGCAGAGTGAGGTTGAATATTTATTCAGGGGGTTGTGGAGGGGAAAAGGTGAAGGGGGGAGAGAGAAAAGAGGAGAAAGAGACAGAGAAGGGGGAAGTGGAGAAGTGGGGAGAGAGGCAGAAGTGAAGCTGCCTCTCTGAGAGGAAGATGGAAAAGAGAGCAAGCTCAGGCTGGAAGCTGAAGAGCCTGCCTTAGCGGATGGGGAGGGAGTGGGAGTGGTTTGTCTCTTAAAGGGACCAGGGACCAAAACCATAACATGAAATACCACAGAAAACAGTCTATTTCTTCGTGGTTTCCATGTTATCCACAATTAAACATGGACTTAGTTTCTTCTGAGTTGACTCTGCCTTCAGGGCCAAGCTTCCTCACGTATGTGAGCTTCTGCTGCCCAAAAGGGGCTGCTGTCTCTATTCACTGGAGTTTTGTTTTGTTTAGGTTTGGTTTGATTTATGGTTTTGGCTTGTTTTATCTAGATTTTTCAAGACAGGGTTTTAAGTTTCTCTGTGTAGCTGTGGCTGTCCTGGAACTCACTCTGTAGACCAGGCTGGCCTCTAACTCAGAGATTCATCTGCCTCTGCCTCTAGAGTGCTAGGATTAAAACATGCACCACCACAATTTTGATTTTTATTGATGGGTACCATTTTTTATTGATAGGTCTCACTGAACTGGATACAACCAGAGGTATAGTATGAAGAGAAGCAAACAGCAGAATTAAGTAGTATATGTTAGGAAGAATGAATCTATCATTTTGTCTTGAAAGACCCCCGGAGTAGGGAGACTCTCACTCAAGTTTTGGAATAACATGACCCCCCCCCCAAGAACTCATGAGAGACCATCCTTGCTGCAATCACACGAGGTTTATTGACAGGAACCAGCACGCTGGGACCAAGACTCATATCCCACGCAGGGGTTCGACCCCAAGTAGCTGGGAGAAGTGGTATTTAAGGGAAGAAACCACAACCCAAAGGGGGTAGGGAGGGCGCCATTGGAAAATTCTGAAAATACCAGTGATTATCACAGGGGGTAACTCCCCATTTCTCAAGATTGTTCTCAAGATTATAATCTAACTTTGTGGCCAGCCAGTTCCTGGAACAGAGTCACCGAACCGGCTAACCTAGATTTTTGGCTCTACCTTCCTGCTAGATTTTTGACTCTACTCTTCCTTCTAGGGGGTCTGGATTTATCTGGATCTTTCAGTCTACTTTTCTTTTTCTTTTTTTTTTCTTTGTTTTGTTTTGTTATTGGAAACAGAGTTTCCCTGTAGCTTTGGAGCCTGTCCTGGAATTGTTCTGTAGACCAGGCTGGACTCGAACTCTGCCTTGAACTCTCAGAGATCTGCCTGCCTCTGCCTCCTGAGTGCTGGGACTAAAGGTGTGTGCCACTACTGCCCAGCACCTATTTTTCTTTATGTACACACAAAATACAAATCAAATTTGAAATATTTTGGTGGCAATGAAGTTACACTCACCTATCTACGTAGATGAACATGTTAACTCCCAGCATTTGATCTGCAATGGGCCTGCAGGGCATATGTACTATTTTCTGAATTAACAACTGTGGGAAAGGTGCTTTCTTTTCTATCAAAGGGTTACAGAAGACAAAAAGGCCATTTGAAAGATGTCAAAAGCCACTTGGCAGAAATTCAAATTCCTCCAGGGTCAGCTCTTCTTGAAATCAAAACACTCACTCAAGGTTGCATCCTTTTCTCAAAAGTTGCACTTTGCTTATCCGCTGTGCTATTTTGAGTTAGCCAAACACTGAAGAATGGAAAGGCTGCACTCTGACCACTCAGTGAGACACAGAACTCCTTTATCTCAGGAACGAAAACCCAGCAGCAAGGTCAGGGGTGGTGGTACAGACCTTTAACCCCAGGCAGAGGGAGGTGGACCTCTGTGAGTTTGAGGCCATCTGGGTCTCCATAGTAAGTTCCAAGACAGCCAGTGCTATGTAGAGAGACCTTGTCCCCAAAACAAAACAAATCAAAGAGAAACAACAAAACCACAGCAGGCCCCTTACTTACCTGTTTGATTTGAGATTGTTGAGTGCCTTGCTGGCAGAAATAAATTTTTTGAGATCTATTTTATTATTTTTTTAAAACTTTTTTTTTATTTATTTACTTAACTTTATTATGTTTGTTGGTGTGAAGGTGTCAGATCTCATGGAACTGCATTTTCAGACAGTTGTGAGCTGCCATGTGGGTGCTGGGAATCGAACCCGGGTCCTTTGGAAGAGCAGTCAGTGCTCTTAACCGCTGAGCCATCTCTCCAGCCCCCTATTTTATTATTTTTAATTATGTGTGTGTGCATGTGTGTGTGTGTATGTGTGTGCACGCGTGTAGATATTTGCACGTGAGTACAGGCATCTACAGAGGCTAGAGAAAGCAGGTCCTTCTGAAGACTTACAGGCTGATTGAGTAAGCGGCCTGCTGGGGATGCTGGGAATTGAACTCCAGTCCTCCAGAAGAACTTTTAACCACCGAGTCATCCCTCCAGATCTCTGGGACCCATTTTTAACAGAAACCAATGAGCTTATTTTGTAATTTTCTTCTGAAGTAAGGACTGTTTCATCTCTTGTAATCCTCTTTTCTTTGTTTTGTTTTGTTTTTTTTTGTGTGACAGAGTTTCTCTGTGTCCTGGCTGCCCCAGAATTCACTCTGTAGACCAGGCTGGCCTCAAACTCACAGAACTCCACCTGCTCTGCCTCCCAAGTGCTGGGATTAAGGGTGTGGGCCACCTCTGCCCAACTGGTATTCCTCACTTATAAAAAACTAAAGGGTAGGAGAAGGAGGAAAGTGTGACGAATTACAATTTCTTAAGGAAAGATAAAAATTTATTTGCATGATTTTTCTGCTATGAGGTTAACTGTGCTAAGCTTGGCATCACCCAGGAATTACGGATCACCAGTATGCCCGAAGTGTAGGTTTCTGTGTATTTTCTTAAATTACATGTCAGTCTTCCGGGATTAGAAACATGAACCATCACTGCCACCTTATTTTTAATTTTTTATCAAGCTGAATAAATACGTGTCCCTGTGATTTGGAATTGAAAGTTAGAGGTCAGCAAGAACTATTGCTGGGCATTTGGCCCAGATCATCTTCTTTTCAATTGAGCCTAGTTTGGTAGAGGGTAAAGATTCTCTCTCAAGACTCACTAAACAAAGACGAGCGTGCTGTGGTGGCGCATGCCTTTAATCACTGCACTCTGGAGGGAGAGACATGAGAATCTTTTGAGTTCGAGGCTAGCCTGGTGTACAGAGCGAGTTCCAGGACAGTCAGGGCTATACAGAGAAGCCCTGTCTCGAAAAAGAGAAAGGAAGAAAGGAAGGGAGTGAGGGAGAGAGTGAGGGAGAGAGGGAGGGACAGAGGGAGGGAAGGAGGGAGGGAGGGAGGGAGGGAGGAAGGAAGGAAGACAAGCAAGAAGTCTGTAGGAATTTGTGCATGGCACACACACACACACACACACACACACACACACACACACAGAAGACCAGGGCTAGAACAGTGCCAGGCACAGCAATACAGTACACAGGCAGTGTGGTCAGTGATTGGCTTTATCGCCTGGCACAGGCTAATTCCCTTTGGGCATCTGGTCACTGTTATGCAGTCAGCTGTTCAGCCCCATCTGAGAGATATCTATAGTGTATAGAATGTAATGTTCATTTATAACGTCACCGACCTATTAGAGCCCAATGGCAGATGGCACATAGCTTCTGTGGCATTGAAAATTGTTACTTTCAACTCTTAGAGGAAGGCGTTGTTTGGTAATCCAACTTCACAGGACAGCTGATGGATGCTTTAAATTTATCATCATCATCATCATTATTATTGTGTATGACACAGGGGGCATGCACATGTGCCATGGTGGGCATGTGGAACCCAGAGGGCAGATTTGTGGAGTTGGCTCTCTCCTTTCACCTTCTAGTGGGTTCTGGAGCTCAAACACAGGCTCTTGGGCTGTCTCACCAAGTGCTTTTATCTGATGAACCATCTCCCTGGCCCAGGGTAGTTGATGTTTGGGGTAAAGTTCTGATACTAGTCTTTTGTTAGCAACTTTGCTTCGAGTACAGCACAAGAACACGAGGGAGCTTTTCCACGGTCACTCTCCAAGTAGCTTCAACCTCCTGTTTGGATTTTGATTGTCTTGCCATCAATTTTTTCAAGGCCATGCATTTTGTCAGATGGGACATCCAATTGACAAGATGGCTGATGGGAACGGCTCTTGTTGTACTAATATCTTCTGGAGAGATGTGACCAAAGGGCAGCCCATCACAGAGAGAACACAGCTGGTCAAAGGAGGATCCCACCCACTTTGGTGGACCAGTGAGCTTAATTGGGTTACTTACAAGAGCATGGGGAATTTATGAAGAAATGAGAATTCAGAATGAATTTCAAGTGTCTTTTTTTTCACTTTTATTTTTTTTTATTTTATGTGCATTGGTGTTTTGTCATGTGTGTTGGGTCCCCTGGAACTGGAATTACAGACAGTTATTTACAGACAACATGTGAGTACTGGGAATTGAACCCAGGTCCTCTGGAAGAGAAGTTAGGGCTCTTAACCATGGAGCCATCTCTCCAGCCCAAGTTTCAAGTCTCTTATCAACATTTTAGTAGAGAAATCTTGTCATTTAGAAGATGAGCTCCACGTGAAGTCCACAATAAGTCTAGCCAGTCTGAGGCCTTTGGCTCTTTGTGAAGACTCCATAGCAGAACACAAAATAGATTTGGGAAATGAACACAGGCTGGGTGGGATATTTTTTTTCCTCACAGGGACCCAACTGGACACAGTCCACACGTTCTATGACAGTGTGAATTTTACTGAACCCAGTGCACATGAAGAGCAGTCATGTTTCTTTGAACTTCCACAGTGGAATGGGGCCAGGCACTGGAATCGTGAGCTCTGCACCAGACAGTTCCTGTAGACCCCAACTCCTATTCAGGATGGTAAGCTGTACTGTGTGTGGCTGTGTTTCTGATTTCCATGCTCACTATACCATTTGCCAAGCTTACATATATTTTCTGTTTCTTTATAAATCAAATATTTTACATACTTGGCAGTGGAGCACAGGGGTGGGAATTATATATAATCCTATATTGCTGGTAGTCCTTCTGGGGTTTTCTGTGGTTAGTGTAATGGTCTGTACTGTCCCTTTAAGAGACAAGCCCCACCCACTCCCCCTTTTTCCCCATGGCTCCTTGTGAGACTGGCTGCCCCAAGTGACTCCCTGCTTGGGACCGGCAGCCCCTGTCACTGGTGATGTGAGATTCCCTTCTGTATGCTGTGAATACATTGGTTAATAAAGGAACTGTCTTAGGTCTGCTCAGGGCAGAATAGGGTAGGCAGAGAAAACTAAACTGAATTCTGGGAGAAAGAAGGTGAAGTGGAGAGACGCCATGTAGCCTTGCCAGAGACAGGCACTGGTACTTTACCTGGTAAAGCCACAGCCTCATGGCAATATACATATTAATGGAGATAGGTTAGTTTAGGTTATAAGAGTTAGCTAGGGGGCTGGAGAGATGGCTCAGAGGTTGAGAGCATTGCCTGCTCTTCCAAGGGTCCTGAGTTCAATTCCCAGAAACCACCTGGTGGCTCACAACCATTTGTAATGGGTCTGGTGTCCTCTTCTGGCCTTCAGGCATGCACACAGACAGAATATTGTATACATAATAAATAAATAAATATTTTTAAAAAAGAGTTAGCTAGAAATACATTTAAGCTATTGGACAAACAGGATTGCAAGTGATATAGTTTTTGTGTGGTTATTTCAGGTCTGAGCAGCTGGGAACAAACAAGTGGCCTCCTACAACAGCCTGCTGCTGCTGCCCCTTGTTTTATCTAAACCATTACAGTTAGTCTTGCCCCAGGAGGGCTAGATCCACAAGAGGACATTGCAGGTCCTCCTACCTCATTCAGTTACATGATCCCCATGTAGTTTTGCTATCCATGGTTTAGGAATCTAGAGACAGCCAGGTATGGTGAAACACGTCTTTAAGTCCAGCATTCAGAAGGCAGAGATAGGTGGATCTCCATGAGTTTGAGGCCAGCCTGGTTTACAAACTAAGTTCCACGACAGCTAGGACTGCTACATAGAGAAACCCTGTTCTCAAAAAACCAAAACCAACCAACCAACCAAACAAACAAACAAACAAAAAGGATATGCGAATAGTGCCTTCCATGCAAACGTCTGGGTAGGAAGGGCAGTAAAACGGGAGAGCATGGTGGGAAAACACGTGTTCTGCATCTAGCCTAGTCTCCTAAAACGTGTCGACTATCAGCCTGTGATGTTGGGTTTTCTGTTTCAATTTTTTTTTTTTTTTGGTTTTTCGAGACAGGGTTTCTCCGTAGCTTTGGAGCCTGTCCTGGAACTAGCTCTGTAGACCAGGCTGGTCTCAAACTCACAGAGATCTGCCTGCCTCTGCCTCCCGAGTGCTGGGATTAAAGGCATGCGCCCCCATCGCCCGGCTCTGTTTCAATTTTTAATTTTTGTTTTGTTTTCTGCTTTCTAGGACAGGGTTTCTGTGTAGCTTTGGAGCCTGTCCTAGAACTAGCTCTTGTAGACCAGGCTAGCCTCAAACTCACAGAGATCCTCCTGCCTCTGCCTCCCGAGTGCTGGGATTAAAGGAAAGCATGCACCACCACCGCCCAGCTTATTTTTAATTTTTATTAAATTATGTAAATTATGTGTGCTTGTGTCTGTATGTGCATATGCACACAGTGCCTATAGAGATCAAAAGAGGAAGCCTGAGTCCTCGGCAATGGAGTTACGGTTGGTTGTGAGCCACCTCACCTGCATGCTGAAAACTGAACTCCAGTTCTCTCAAGAGCACTGAGTGCTCCTAACCCTGAGCTGTCTCTGTAGCCTTAATGTATCTTTTATTTATGTGTACCGGTATGAATTTATGTAGACCACATGCAGGTGCCTGTGGAGGTCAGGAAAGGGCATTGGATTCCAAGGAAGTGGAGTTCTAGGTGCTTGTGAGCACCACCTGACGGAGGTGCTGGGGGCAGGACCTCAGTGCTCGACAGGAGTGGCGAACACTAACCACTGAGCAGTACAGTCTCCAGCCCCTGGAGTCTTTGTTACCCTTCTCATCACATTTCCAGGGTGAAGTTGCAATTCTGTTTTCCCTTCTAGTCCTTTGGGAGAACAGATGCCTCTTGTAATCTAAGCTTCAGTTTCAAGGTTGATATATAAAGATTTGTGGTTCTTCTGATGCGTTCCCCCTCCTTTCTTCACTTTTGCTTTGTAGCTCAAATGGTTTTGTTGTTCAAGGTTGCTTGGAAGTTTTGTCCTGTTTGCTGGCTCCCATGGAACTAACTTCACGTTCTCTAGTGCCTACTCTCTGAGGGGGCCAAGGTAATGTGCAAAAAAGAATGCTGTTGTTGTTTTCGAGACAGGGCTTCTCTCTGTAGCCCTGGCTGTCCTGGAACTAGCTCTCCTTGAATTTAGAGATTTGCCTGCCTCTGCCTCCTGAGTGCTTCAATTAAAGACCTGTAGCACCACTACCTCAAAAAGAGACTTCTAAAAATCTGAATGAGAATGAAGTCTGCTCTAAGACCTGAAACAGATTGCTTTTAACGGTATGGTTTAGTCAAAACTGAACAGGTCATATTAGTTTGTTTCCTTCTGTCATAAATGAAGTTTGGATTCATCTCTATTTCAAGAAATTAACTTTTTTTTGCTATGTTGCTCTGTCTAGCTTTCATCATATTTTCTTATATGAAAAACAGGAAGAAGTTAAGAATATTTAATCCCAGCACTCAGGAGGCAGAGGCAGGCAGATCTCTGTGAGATCAAGGCCAGCCTGGTCTACAAGAGCTAGTTCCAGGACAGGCTCCAAAGCCACAGAGAAACCCTGTCTCGAAAAATAAAAAAAAAAAAAGGAAAAACTACAGAAGAATCATGGCAGGATTTGTGTCATGCTTGTGTGCAGTAAAATATACCAAACAGCAGCAATCCAACAAGGTAGGGGAGCTAGGTGTGGAAGAAGTGGATGGATCTCCGTGAGTTCAAGGCCAGAGCGAATTCCAAGACAGTCAGGACTACACAGTGACACCCTGTCTCAAAAAACAAAACAAAGGAGTAGAAGCTGCCGGAGTGCTGGAAGCTGAAGACCTTGTGAAATTACCTGGTGCGGGTGAGAAGGAGACACGGAACGCCAACAAACCCGCTTAGGAGTTTAGTAGAGGGGAGTGTGCACAGGCCTGGAGATGGAGGTGCAGAGAGAGCACGAAAGATGGGGTGTCCAGCTTTTAAAGGCTGCCCTGCACATGCACACAGGGGGTTGGCGTGACTACATCACACTGATGCAGATGGTGGATGACTCACGCATGTGTACAAGGGTTTGGCTGAGTCATATGTGCATATAACCATGCATGCGTGCATGTGGATCACGCAGGGCCTTTTGTGCCCGAGGGCCTGACCACACGTGCCTGCCTTTAGAACCCAGAAGTACAGTCTTATCTGTGGCTGAATAATTACATTCTACCCTTTTGTTTATAATAAAGATTTGGGAGATTTGGGGGTGGGTCTTAATGGATGGGAATGGGGCATTGTAAGGTCTCTCGTGACTGCTTCACGCTGACTTTCTGAGCATCAAGGAATTGAGATGCTTGACCATGTCCTGGGGTGGCTGATTGCGGTTGTATTTTCCGGGCTCTGAGGAACTGGCTGGCTGACAGCTTGGGCCTCGCAAGATGCTGGAAAGGCAGAAAATTATGTCTGAAAAAAACTTTAGATCCCAGTGATTAAGAGAGGAGAGTCCCAAGATGTAAGATAGAGGGGTGTTCTTTTTGTGGGGGTGGAGGAGGGAATTTCCCTGGGGTTCATGAGACCAAGAATGATAAGAGAAGAATTAAATGATACTTAATCTGAGTGAGTTTGGTCTGCTTAGGTAGGTCCAATTGACTCCCTGGAGCTTATGAAAAAATGTTTGAAAAGAAATAAATTTTAGACATATTGAAAGTTTATGATTACCATGATAGAATGGAAGATTGTGGGAGGGGTAAGAAGGAGGAAATTATTGAAAAGGATAATTATTAGACCCTTTAATGTTTTACCTGAAGTAAATCCTAAGGCACTGGTTTTTCTTTTGCATCATGGTATTACCTTAACCTCCAGGAAACACTGCTGCAGTCAGTGATAAACCTGTTACATTAAAGTCTGTCTTGTGAGTTTTTTGGAGTTTGGGGCTGCAAACTCATTATTGTTTCTTACCACCTGGGCTTTTGACAGTCCTTGTACCTCCGGCTCTATGTTTAATGATGGTTCCTGTTATAACAGCTGCGTGGTTAACTGGAAATTTAAGCATGACATTGGAGATGTGGAGAATTTGGTAAAGCAGATAGGAGAAAGAGGAAGAGGGAGAGTATTTGGAGTTTTGGCACAGGAGAGTTGAGTAAGGATGAGGCTTTTATTTTTCTGAAGCTGGAGAGAAAGTGGCTGATCTTGGTGTCCTCTGGAACTTAAGAAAACAGGGCCCTGTTTGAGTTATTGTATACAAGGATGTATCTTGAGCTGGAAGAGTAAAAGGTTTAAGATGGGACAGGTAAATCCAATGAAAATGTCCCTCGAGCTTGGCAGCTGTGGGAGTTACAAGAATTACTTTAAAGGGGCCCTGCCATTTAGGGGAAAAGGGGTGAGGGGCATTGGTCTGGAGGAGAGAATAGTACTTGATCCCCTATTTTAATCCGCTGTGGGCATGGATTGGCACATGGTTGTGGTAACGAGTAGTCAGTAAAATCGGGAGCGTAGATGGGATAACAGTGGAGTAAGCAGGTGATCAGGAAGGGGAGAGGTTTTAGGTGAGAGACTCAGGATTAAAACCAGCCTACCAGGACGGCCCTGTTTAGTTGCTGAGGAATCCCATCTAGACGGGTGAGTGTGTGCTATCCAGGGGCGGATTGTCCCGGAAGAGAGCACAAATCCCCCTCCCCCAGCTCCTTCTGCAGGGCTGTCTTTCTTTCGAACGACCCAGCCCCCCCCCAGCACCCCTCCCCAACCCTGCCCTGCTGTATGCTCGGACCAGTGCTCAAGAACAGTTTTAAGCTCCTACACTAAGGCTACCCACCTAGAGCGGTGAGTGCCTGCCTACCGGGCAGGCCTCAGGGTCCCCTGTAAGGGAGCCCGGGCACCTTCAGCTTGTGCGCCAGGCTCTCCTGTGCTCTTCTGCATACCGCCCCGCCCCCCCTTGCTCCGTTCATCCTTTTGTCCCTGGATCATTGGGCTACCGGAGGGCCCTGTTTAGTTGCTGAGGAATCCCATCTGGATGGGTGAGTGTGTCCCAGAAGAGAGCACAAACCCCCCTCCCCCGGCTCCTTCTGCAGGGCTGTCTTTCTTTTGCACGACCAGTGCTCAAGAACAGTTTTAAGCTCCTACACTAAGGCGACCCACCCAGAGCGGTGAGTGCCTGCATACGGGGCAGGCCTCAGGGTCCCCTGTAAGGGAGCCCGGGCACCTTCAGCTCGTGCATGCGCCAGGCTCTCCTGTGCTCTTCTGGATACTGCCACCCCCCCCCTTGCTCCATTCATCCTTTTGTCCCCAGATCATTGGGCTACAGGACAGCCCTGTTTAGTTGCTGAGGAATCCCATCTGGACGGGTGAGTGTGTGCTATCCAGGGGCGGACTGTCCCGGAAGAGAGCACAAACCCCCCCTCCCCCAGCTCCTTCTGCAGGGCTGTCTTTCTTACACACGACCCCCCCCCCCAAGTCTTCGTTTTCTGCAAGGTTCTGTGCTCAGGAACAGTTTTCTGCTCCTACACTAAGGCTACCCACCCAGAGCGGTGAGAGCCTACCTAAGTGGCAGGCCTCAAGGACCCCCAGTAAGGGAGCACATGCACCTTCAGCCTGTGCGGCAGGGTGTCCTGTGTTCTACTCGTCCCCACACTGCCCCCCAAGCTCCCCCTTTTGTCCTCGGGTCATTGGACTACCAGGCGTCCATGTTTTGGTGCTGAGGAGTTCACCAGGATGGGAACGGTTCCTGCTTCTTCACTGAAGAGTTACAACCAGAGAGTCAATCACAGCAAAGATTGGACCAAGACACCAGGCCTCTCCTGGCTCCATTTGAAGGAAGAGATGGGAAGGCGCCAATGCAAGAATTCCTCCAACAACCTGAAAGGCAACATGACACCACCAGAATCCAGGGATCCCGAAATAAGAAGAATTGTACACCCTACTCCAGAAGAATTAGAAGAAATCGACTCAAAGTGAACTATATGAAAATAATAGAGGACCTTAAACAGGAGGTGAAAAACTGCCATAAACAATTAGAGATTACAAACAAAAAGGTAGAGGAAATGAATAAATCGCTCAAAGACACGCAAGAAAACCAAGAGAAACAAGGAAAAGCAATCAAACAGGTTAGGGAAGCGGTTCAAGACTTGAAGAATGAAATGGAAGCAATGAAGAAAACACAAACCGAGGGAAGGATGGAGATGGAAAATCTGGGTAAACCAACAGGAACTACAGAGACAAGTACTAACAACAGATTACAAGAGATAGAAGAAAGAATGTCAGACACTGAAGATACCATAGAGAAAATAAACACACTGATCAAAGAAAACAGCAAAACCAACAAATTCTCATCACAAAACATTCAGGAAATCTGGGACACAATAAAAAGACCAAACCTAAGAATAATTGGGATAGAAGAAGGAGAAGAAGTACAGCTCAACGGTCCAGAAAAATATATTTAATAAAATTATAGAAGAAAACTTTCCCAGCTTAAAGAAAGATATTCCTTTGAAGGTTCAAGAAGCATACAGAACACTGAATAGACTGGACCAAAAAAAAAAAAACCATCTCCTCGCCATATAATAATCAAAACACAAAACATACAGAATAAAGAAAGAATATTAAGAGCTGCAAAGGAAAAGGGTCAAGTTACTTATAAGGGTAAACATATCAGACTTACACCTGACTTCTCTATGGAAACCATGAAAGCCAGAAGGTCCTGGATAGATGTACTTCAGAGACTAAGAGACCATGGATGCAAGCCCAGACTACTATACCCAGCCAAGCTTTCGTTCACTATAAATGGAGAAAACAAAATTTTCCAGGATAAAAACAAATTTAAACAATATGTAGCCACAAATCCAGCCTTACAGAAAGTAATAGAAGGAAAATCACAAACCAAGGGGCACTGATCTGAACAGAGAATTCTCAACAGAAGTTCAAATGGCCAAAAGACACTTAAGGTCATGCTCAGCCTCCTTAGCGATCAGGGAAATGCAAATCAAAACAACTTTGAGATATCATCTTACACCTGTCAGATTGGCTAAAATCAAAAACACCAACGATAGCCTCTGCTGGAGAGGTTGTGGAGGAAGGGGTTCCCTCATCCATTGCTGATGGGAATGCAAACTTGTGCAACCACTATGGAAAGCAGTGTTTCGGTTTCTCAGGAAATTCGGGATCAACCTACCCCTGGACCCAGCAATACCACTCTTGGGAATATACCCAAGTGATGCCCTATCATATGACAAGGGCATTTGTTCAACTATGTTCATAGCAGCATTATTTGTAATAGCCAGAACCTGGAAACAACCTAGATGTCCTTCAATGGAAGAATGGATGAAGAAAGTGTGGAATATATACACTTTAGCGTACTACTCAGCGGTAAAAAACAATGACTTCTCAAATTTTGCATGCAAATGGATGGAAATAGAAAATACTATCTTGAGTGAGGTAACCCAGACCCAAAAAGATGAACATGGGATGTACTCACTCATAATTGGTTTCTAGCCATAAATAAAGGTCAGTGAGTCTATAATTTGATACCTAAAGAAGCTAAATAAGAAGGTGAACCCAAAGAAAAACATATAGCTATCCTCCTGGGTAGGGGAAGTAGACAAGAGTGCCAGGCAAAAAATCGGGATCTTAAGGGTGGGTGGGAGGGGGGTAAGGGGAGATGGGGAGAGAAAACTGAGAAGGGTAGGATGGGGAGAACTTGGGACAACGGGATGATTGGGATAAAGGAAGGTTGGATAGGGGAGCAGGGAAGCACATATCTTAATTAAGGGAGCCATCTTAGGGTTGGGAAGAGACTTGGACCTAGAGGGGCTTCCAGGTGCCCAAGGCGAGGTCCCCAGTTAGTTCCTGGGGCAGCTGAAGATAGGGAACCTGAAATGATCCTATCCTATAGCCATACTAATGAATATTTTGCATATCACCATGGAACCTTCATCTGGCGATGGATGGAGATAGAGACAGAGACCCACACTGGAGCACTGGACTGAGCTCCTAAAGTCCCAATGAGGAACAGAAGAAGGGAGAAGATGAGCAAGGAAGTCAGGACCAAGAGGGGTGCACCCACCCACTGAGACAGTGAGGCTGATCTATTGGGAGCTCACCAAGGCCAGCTGGACTGTGACTGAAAAAGCAGGGGATAAATCCGGACTCTCTGAATATGGCGGACAATGAGGGCTGCTGAGAAGCCAAGGACAATGGCACTGGGTTTTGATCCTACTACATGTTCTGGCTTTGTGGGAGCCTAGCAAGTTTGGATGTTCACCTTCCTAGACCAGGACGGAGTGGGGAGGACTTTGGACTTTCCACAGGGCAGGGAACCCTGACTGCTCTTCAGACTTGAGAGGGAGGGGGAGAGGAGTGGGGGGAGGGGGAGAAGAGTGGGGGGAGGGGGGAGGAGTGAGAGGGGGGAGGAGTGGGAGGCTGGGAGGAGGCGGAATTTTTTTTTCTCAATAAAAAAAAAAGAAAAAATAAATAAAACCAGCTTCCCATACATGAGTTCAAAGGGTGAGATGAAAAGGGGCCCTTGGGGGAGAGCCCTAAGCCTAAGAAGGACCAGAGGCAAAAGTTTTACCCAGTCAAGATGAAGCTCCTATGACATCTTAACAAGAACATTTTTAAAGAGCATAATTCATTCTACCTTTCCTGAAGGCTGAGGGTGGTATGGGATGTGAAAATGGCAGGGGATGTTAAGAGCCTTGGACAAATTTTGAGAAATCTGGGAAGTGAATTTAGGGCCATTATCTGACAGAAGAGAGGTTGGGATTCCAAACCAGGGGATGATTTCTCGGAGAAGAACATCAGAGACTGTCTGGGCCCTCTTGTTAGTGGTGGGAAGCGCTTCAATCCACCCAGACATGGTGTCCACCAAGACCAGGAGATATTTAACTCTTCTGACCATGGACATATGAGTAAAATCCAGCTGCCAGTCAGTTCCTGGAAGGGAGCCCCTGGCCTGGTGGGTGGGGAAAGGGAAGCTACTGTATTTGCTCTTGGGATCTGACTTTTGGCAGATTTGACAAGAGGCAGTGATAGCTTTTAAGAACTCTAAGTCCTCAGGGGTGCATTGGAGGTGAGTCTTGACAAAATGAAACAGAGCTTTGCTATTAGGGTGAAAGAGCTGCTGTAGGTAGGACAGAATTTTCTGGGTGTCAGGGGGTGTTCGTGAGAATGTGGGTTGTACTGTATGAACCCCCTGAGGTGACTGAGGTAGGTTTGGGCTCTGGAATGCTGCTGTTCTAGCTGCTTGGTCAGCCCAATTATTTCCCTTGGAAATAATGGAGCTGTCGGTCTAATGAGACTGACAGTGAATAATTCCTATAGCTTTGGGGAGATGGGAGGCTTTTAACATGTCCATAATGTAACCTGAGTTAGTTATGGATCCTCCTTTTGTCATAAGAAGCCCATACTCTTTCCAGATAGCCACATGGGACAGGATATATATGAAAAGCATATTTGGAGTCCATGTAAACATTTAAGGATTGTCCCTTTGCCAACTGGAAGGCATGGGTTTGGGCTATTAATTCAACCTTCTGGTTAGTGGTAAGGGCAGGGAGTGCCTGTGCCTCCACCACCCCAGTATCCAATACTATGGCATAGCCTGCTCTATGGGTCCCATCATATAAAAAAAAGCTGCCATCTGTGTACCAGGTATAAGTGGCCTGGGACAGTTTGCCCTCCTGTATATGTGAGGAGTGGGGCAGTAGATCCTCTAAGATCTCTATGCAGGAGTGAGATGAGGAATCATTAACATTAGGTTAAGGTAGGAGATTTGAGATATTAAGGGGCGGGCAGCACTGAAAAGTGAGTGTGGCATCTTCTACCAGTGCCACCTGGAGGGAAGGAACTCGGGAAGGGGGTAGGGTTTGTAAGCCTTTGTAAGTTAAGAGATGGGACAGATTGTGGTGGGAGAAGACAGTGGTGGGTGCCCCAATGGTTAGTTTCTTTGACTCAAGAATAAGAAGCTCAGCAGCCACCAAGGAACATATGCAGGGTGCCCAGCCCCGAGTGGTGAGGTCCAGCTTCTTTGACAGGTATGCTACAGGTGCAAAAGAAGGTCCCAGTTGATGTCCTAGGACCCCAAGGGCATATCCCTCCTTTGTTACATAGAGGGAGAGAGGATGTATTAAATCTGGGAGATGAAGAGCTGGGGCCTGGATAAGGGCTTGCTGGAGTCTCTGGAAAGGTTTAGTAATGGGATGGAGAAGGGGCTCATGCAGAGAGCCAAGAGCTACCTCATATAAGGGGTGGGCGAGGAGGGAAAAAGAAGGAATCCAGGAATGCAAGAAGACAACTATTCCTAGGAATGATAAAAACTCTTCTTTTGTGGAAGGAACTGCAAGGGACTGAATTAGTTTCTTTTTGTCTAGGGTAATAGCCTTTTGAGTTGGGGTTATAGTTAATCTTAAATAAATGACCTGAGGAGTAGACAGTTGGGCCTTAGAAGGTGAGGCTCTATAGCCCCTTTTGGACAGGAAATTTAAAAGAGTGGAAGTATCAGTTTTGCTGATCTCCAATGATGGGCTGTAAAGTAAAATGTCATCTACATATCGTATGAATTTAGACTTAGGGAGAGACAGTGAGAGCAGGTCAGTGGAAGGGATGAGACCTAATGCGATTTGTTCTCTGAGTCTGAGTCTTAATTAGTGAGCCATCATTCAGCTGTACTGTGTCAGACTGAAGCAAAACAAACCATCTTTTCCACGATCAGATAAAGTTTGCTGGAACCAGCTAATCAGCGCAATAATGGCAAGGCAGAGTATACAAAAACAGAACTTTGCCCAGTGAGTTTTGGGCCTTGTGCTTTCAGAGCCTTCAGCGACCTTTGCTGCTTTGACACTAGGTGGTGCTATAGCTTTACAGCCATATAAAGTAGGATCCTGAAACGGTATGCAGTCATGAGGCAAAATGCAGCTGGCTGGCTGTTGGTATCTCAAAAACAAAACAATTCATTTTACTTGCAAACGTGAATCTACACACTCCATTTTGGGTGCTTTGTTGTGTGGCTCCAGTCTGGGGGCAAATAGAAGTCAATTATAAATCGGTCTTGTTTGGTTTGGGGTTTTTTGTTTGTTTGGTTGGGGGCGGGGTGAGACAGGACTCTTGTTCTTTGGCTGTCCTGGAACTCACAGAGATCTGCCTGCCTCTACCTCCCAAGTACTGGGTTTTAAGACATCCGCCTCTACCACCTGCCTGACCTGGAACTTATGATCCTCTGTCCCCATCAGCTGAGTGTGTGTGTGTGGGGGGGGGGGTTATAGAAATGATGAAGGATGGAAAGAGACCCACACTGAACACAGCGGGCAGCATTCCATAGCCCGAGATCCTGAACCTGATAAAAGGAAGGAATGCAGCAGAGAAAGCATTTATCCTTTCTTTCTTTCGAAATGTCAATGTGACCTGGGCCTCAGCCTCCACAGCTAGAGTGGCTCTTTTCAGTACACCAGCCCCACTGCAATGGAGTGTACCCTTCAACTGTGAGCCCAAAGAAATACATTGTTTCTCAGTTGCTTTTGCCAGGCATTTTGCCTCTGAGGGTCATTTGGCAGAACCTAACATGCTAAAGCTCTGGTCATATAACCTGGGATCGGCACTCTGGATTTCCCATTGACTACATATGCCCATTGAGTCAGTTCTTGACTTTCTGTTTATTTTGTTTGTTTGTTTTTTATTTTTGTCTGTATCTGAAAAATAATGTAGCCTGGACGATTTTCAGAGTCTTTTCCTACGTTCTTTGTAGGTCTTTGTTTGTGTGTTTGTTTGTTTTGAGACAGGTCTTCTCAGTGTAGGCTTGGCTGTCCTGGAACTCACTCTGTAGATCGATCACGCTGGCCTCAAACTCACATAGATCCACCTGTCTCTGCCTCCCAAGTGCTGGGATTAAAGGTGTGTGCCACCACCACCCGGGTGTTCCTATGTTCTTTATGTACTGTGAAAAAGGATACAGGCTTCTTGGCTAGGAGCCACCCTCATTTCCCATTTCCTTCTGTTGTTGTGTTGAGACAGGATCTCGCTATGTAGCCTTGGCTAGCCTGGAACTTGCTTTGCAGATCAGGCTAGCTCTGAAATCACAGAGATCCACCTGACTCTGCCTTACAAGTGCTGGGATTAAAGGCTTAGAACGTACATGTGAAAAGTCTCTCCAAATGTTTTTTCCTTCCATACTCGAGATGCAGTGCCTCAACCATTTCACCTACCTCTCTGATTAGTACTGAATCTCAGGAGAAAACTGGGTAGCAGCTCTTGGAAGTACAGGGAAGCCAGGCGATGGTGGTGCATGCCCTTAATCCCAGTAGTTGAAGGCAGAGGCAGGCAGATCTCTGTGAGTTCGAGGCCAGCCTGGTCTATAGAGCAAGTTCCAGGAAAGGCTCCAAAGCTATACAGAGAAACCCTCTCTCAGAAAAAAGAAAGAAAAATAAAAAGAAACAAAAACCTAGTACTGGAAAAAAAAAAGGAGGGGAAGAAATACAGTTCAAAAACCTTGGTATCAGCAAAATTGGGAAAGCAGAAAATTGGCTAACCGTGGAAAGGAACCCTGTATTTACTTTAAAGCCAGAGCTTTATCTTCTCCATGAATGTTTTTTAAAAGTTCTATTCCTGAGGAAAGGAACACTAGTTATCTTGTAGTTATAGTAATAATTAAGCTATTTAGAGCCTTTTAAAATGAACTTCTATCTTCATTAATGACTGGTTGGGAAATTGGTAGCTGAGGGGAGATGGCTCCTTATCAAAGACAGAACAGAAGCCTGAAACTGGCTTAGAGGCCAGGGTAGATTCAGCTAGGAAGGCCTAAAGAGCAGAGAAATTCTCGCTGTCTAGGTCAAGAAGGTACCATGTTACTTAGAAAAAGGTGTACCTAGTTACATTGGGTTAGGTGATATAACCCACACTGCACTTAACAGTTTGGATACAGTGTATCTGGGGGTCAGGAGATGGGATAAAGGAGACTAGAAGGTGACAGAAAAGGAAGGGAGAAGGAAAGAGAATACATTGTCAGGGGAGGACAGACATGGGACGTGGGAACTTGCTTTGTAGCTCAGGCTGGTCTAGAATTCACCAGATAGATCAAGCTGAACTCAGACTTGTGATCGTCCAGCCCCAGCCTCCTGAGTGCTGAGATTATAGGCATCTACCAGGTATATTTTGATGACAAACTAAAGCTAGCTACAGGACAACATCTTCACGTCTTCCCTATCTCTTGATTGTAAAGAGTGTGCGTTATCATTACAAGGATGAAGTGTGGAACAAGAAGCTCTTTCAGGGCCTGGAAAGATGGTCGACAGCGAAGAGCACTGGCTTCTCTTCCAGAGGACCCAGGGGCAACTCTCAGAACCCACTTGGAGGCTCACAACCCTCTGTCACTACAGTTCCAGGGGTTCCAACACCTTTTTCTGACCTCCACAGGAACTAGGCACCCAGGTAGTATTCATATTTATTTTTTCTATATGTGAATAATATTCAAATAATATACATGAGTGTAACACTAAATCTAATTGATATTAATAGTAAAATCCCAGATGCTGGGCAGTGGTGGCGCACACCTTTAATCGCAGCACTGGGAGACAGAGGCAGGTAAATCGCTGTGAGTTCGAGGCCAACCTGGTCTACAGAGCGAGTTCCAGGATAGGCTCCAAAGCTACAGAGAAACCCTGTCTCAAAAAACAAAGCAAAACAAAGAAAAGAAAAGAATCAGATATAGGGGTAAATGCTGAAGATTAGAGCGACCAGCCATTAGAAAGCTCTGTTGCCTCTACCCGTGCTAAGATTAAAGGGGTGATCCCGTCCTCAGACTGCATCTCCAGACTCTGTCTCCACCAAACCTCAGACTGCATCTGCTCTCCTGTCTCCTCCCTCCTTATATTCCTCTCTCCACCCAGCCATATCACTCCTGTCTCCACCTCCTTAGTGCTGGGATTAAAGGCATGGAATCCCAAGTGCCGGGATCACCTTTGTGTGAGCTCTTTTTCTCTTTTAGACAGATTCAATCTTGTGTGGCCCAAGGTGGCCTTGAACTCACAGAGCTGTGCCTGCCTCTGTCTCCCAAACCCTGGGATTAAAGGCATGAGCCACCACTGCCTGGCCTATATGGCTTAGCTCTGCATTCTGATCTTCAGGCAAGCTTCTTTTGTTAAAACACAAAATATCATTACATGTCTGAATATGTGTGTTTGCATGCGTATGCACGCAAAACACTCATAGACAGCAAAGAAAAAATTTGAAAAGAATCTTTTTTAAAAGAAAATCTTATCTCTGTGAATTCAAGGCCAGCCTGGTCTACAAGAACTAGTTTTTCCAGGACAGGCTCCAAAGCTACAGCAAACCCTGTATCAAAAAAATAAAGGAAAACAGATCAAAAAATCTTAGTGGAGGAGACAGCTTCTTCATATAAAGAACAGCTGTTTTACCCTAATCAACAATATTAACCTATGTAAAGTGCGTGTGTGTGAGTATATCTGTGTGACAGAGACTGATTTGTGTTTGTGCGTGTGCGGTACTCTCTAAGGGACAGAGGGTGATCGCATACTGAATTAATATACTGCTACATGTAGAACGAATGGAAGAAAATTAACAAGATACAGTCAGTGTTTATGATGGAATTGCAGGCAGTAGATTATTTTTATTTTTTACTGTATAATTCTCTATATGTTCCCAGATCGCTGTGCAGCCTATACAATTTCTATAATGTAAAAGAAAACATAATTTTAAGGTTTTGTTTTGTTTTTAGAGACAGGGTCTCTCTGTATAGCCTTGGATGTCCTGGAACTTGCTCTGTAGACCAGGCAGGCCTCTGCCTCCCCGAGTGCTAAGATTAAAGGCATGCCCCCCCCCACCGTCTGTCAATTTCAAGGCTTATTATGATAATAAAAAAGCGGTTGTGGTAAAGTTCCTCTGGATCCTTGAGACCCACCCTGCTGCCCTGGCCTCTGCTGATAGATGTCCAAGAGAAGGATGTAATTACAATGATATGTCAGGGAAGTACCTACTTCTTACTGGATTGCTACATACTCATGTATCCTAGCAACACAGCCTGCACAGCATTTGGAATGAAAGGACTCCTCCCCTTTTCCTTGAGGGCAGCTACAGAAGAAGCACGCCTAAACAGGCATTGAGATGAAGCATTTTCTATTAGTATTATTCGTACATACTCGGTTTCAGAAAGAATAAGGAACCCAGGGTCATCTTGTCCCACTAGCCTCAAAAGATGCAAGCTTCAAGGGAGAATGGAGACAGAGCTTCCATCATACTGAGCGGGAGGGCCTCAGCCCAGTTCCACTTCAAACCACTTTGCCGTTTCCATAGAGATCCATCCTCTTGCAGGGGAGAGGAAGGAGAGAAGCCTGGCTTTCCCTTAGGACAGGAACTCTCAAACTGATGCCAATCACACTATATACAGACTATGTATTCCCTACCCCTAAGCCCAAGGAAAATTTTCACAAAAAAAATATCTATTAATAGGGTCTGCTTCCTCATCACGTTACCAGTATAGAGCATGACTTGCTTGTGCGTGATTTAGTGCCTAGCTGCTCCCCCTTAGAATTTATCAGTAGCCGGGCAATGGTGCACACCTTTAATCCCAGCACTCTGTGAGGCAGAGGCAGGTGGATCTTTGTGAGATCGAGGCCAGCCTGGTCTACAAGAGCTAGTTCCAGGACAGCCAGGGCTACACAGAAAAGCCTTGTCTCAAAAAAAAAAAAGAACTTAGCAATAATTTCATTTTTGAGCTCACCTTTTAGAACTGGAGTCAAATGCAGCAACTTCTTTAAGCATGGAACAGAGGAGACAGAGCAGCTGGATCGCAGCAGCTGTTTAATTCCAACCTCATTTATATGCAGTGATTGTGATGCTCCAAGGGGACAGAATTCCAGTTGACCTACAACACTTGTGGGATCAGCATGGCTGAAAGTGAGTACCAGGTTGAGTCCTATCTACAGCTTAATGACATTCGACAGAGTGGAGTTGCAATGGTAACTCAATGAAAAGGTCACAGGTTCCTTTGGAACTAGAACATGTTCCCAAAGCAGTGAGCATGCAACAAGGTTCTGAGAGACATGAAAACTAAGAAAGCCTGTCCAGTTAGAGTAGTAGCCCCTTTGGTTACTAACATCTAAAAATAAGCAACTCGGCTGGGTGGTGGTGGTGCATGCCTTGAACCCCAGCACTTAGGAGGCAGAGGCAGGCAGAACTCTGTGAATTTCAGGACAGCCTGGCCCACAGAGCAAGTTCCAGGACAGCCAGAACTACACAGAGAAACCCTATCTTGAAAACGAAGAAGAGGAAGAAGAAGAAGAAGAAGAAGAAGAAGAAGAAGAAGAAGAAGAGGAAGAGGAGGAGGAAGAGGAAGAGGAGGAGGAAGAGGAGGAGGAGGAGGAAGAGGAAGAAGAGGAGGAGGAGGAGGAGGAGGAAGAAGAAGAAGAAGAAGAAGAAGAAGAAGAAGAAGAAGAATAAGAAGAATTAATAGTTCATAACTTTTCATCTGTGTGCGCCCGCCCCAGTCTTTCTGGAATATAAACCATTCCTTTTTCTAGTTACTTGATGATCAAATTGGCTCTCATGGAGCTACTGCGCTTATGTGAGAAAGGCCTCACTTTACTTCAGAGGAATGCAAAATATGACAGTGATGATCCTTACAACTTTCTTTCTTTCTTTTTTTCTTTTTCAAGATAGGGTTTCTCTGTAGCTTTGGAGCCTGTCCTGGTACTCGCTTCCAGTGTTCTTACTATAATGATAGAATTGCTGCACAGCTAATTTGATGTAGATTGATCTTCTGTCTATGTGTTACTTTCATTGGTTAATAAAGAAACTGCCTTGGCCTTTTGATAGACTAGCCCTTAGGTAGGTGGAGTAGACAGAACAGAATTCTGGGAGAAAGAAAGCAGAGTCAGGCAGACGCCATGATTCTCTGACCTGAGACTGATGTAGGTTAGGATCTTTCCCGGTAAGCCACCACCTCGTGGTGCTACACAGATTATTAGAAATGGGTTAATCAAGATGTGAGAATTAGCCAATAAGAGGCTGAAACTAATGGGCCAGGCAGTGTTTAAATGAATACAGTTTGTGTGTTGTTATTTCAGGTGTAAAGCTAGCCGTGTGGGAGCCAGGCGGGATGAAAAACAGGCCTGCTAGCTTCATCACTATACTAATTCTGTAGGTAGAGACTGCTCGCTTGTTTCCCAGCCACTCAGACCCAAATAATCACATGAAAGCTATATCAGTTACAACTCTGTTTAGCCAATGGATCAAGCATATTCCTAACTAACTCGTACATCTTAAATTATTTTCCTATCTGTGTATTGCCCCAAGGCTGTGGCCTACTGGTAAGGTTCCTAAGATTCTGGCATGTCCTTCTCCTTTGGCAGTTACATGGCGTCTCTCCACCCACTCTCTCTCTCTCTAATCTCTTCCAGCCTGGCTCTATTCTGCCCTGCTATATGCCAAAGCTATTAACCAATGGTAATGAAACATATTCATAGCATACAGAGGGGAATCCCAGCTGTGTAAGTCTGAGGGTCTAGATGTAAACTACATTCTCTTGCACTTGTAAACAAGCCTTTCAGAACATAAAGAAGAATGGTGGAAATCACCCAGTAGCTTTAAGTATTTTATTCAATGTGATAGGCAACAGCAGATGAAAAGTACCAGGGCAAACCCCAAATAAAGGCTCCGCAGAGAGAAACAGCCAAGAAAGGCAGTTGTTTTAGAGCCCCATACCCTTGAATGATTCCTTTAGCCTGCTTTTTGATCAGAGCACCTCCCAATTCCATTGTTCACTGGACCCTGTATGTTACGGTGGGTCATCCTCCTTAAACTGTGTATGATCTCCCTGATACTATTTTACTGTGCTCTCTGTTAATTAGATGTTGTTCGTGGAGCACCTCGATTTCATTAACCCTGATAGGTTATGACAGGTGACAGGCAAAGCCCAGCCCCACCCATTATAGTACACATTTAACATCCTCTGAAAGATTTTTCCCCCTCAAATAAACCAGAGACTTTGACAGGCCAGCATGAGAAGATTAATTGGAGCTGGTATGATTTTCCTTGAGAAAGTTTACCAGTGAGAGCAACAAAGTCCTTCCGAGGGCGGCCTGCCTAACGACTGCCACCCCCTCTGGACCCTCAAGGCCTTAGACAAACAGCTCTTTGATCTTGCTCCAGAAATCATTGTAATTCATCAAAGTAATACTTCAGTTAAATTTACCCCAAGGCTCTCCCAAGAACTTGGTGAAGAAGTCCTGTAAAATGAAGCCGAACTCAGTTATCCCAGAAGAATCCCAAGACAGGTTTATACAATAACGGTATTAGTTACGTTCCTCGTTGCTGTGGCAAAATATCAGAAAAGGGGAGGGTAAGGAAAGAAGGGTTTGTTTTGGCTCACAATTTGAGAGTACAGTCTGTTGTGGTAGGGAAATTATGGCAGCGGGAGTTTATGGGTAGCATATATCACAGTCAGGAGTGCGGGGAAAGGAAAGCTGATGGCCAACTTTCTTTCGCAAGTTTATCCAGTCCAGAACCCCAATGCTGGACTACTGGCGCTCCTAACGTTCAGTCAGATCATCCTGAAAATTCTCAAATAGACATATCCAGAGGTGTTTCCATGGTGATTCTAAATCCAGTCAAGTTTCCAAGATTAACCACCACGATGGGTGACATTCCATAGAGCAGTGATTCTCAACCTGTGGGTCACAAGCCCTTTGGATGGTGAATGATCCTTTCACAGGGGTCACATATCAGATAGCCCACATATCAGAAATTTACTTTACAGTTCATAGCAGTAGCAAAATTACAGTTATGAAGTAACAGCGGAAATAATTTTATGGTTGGGGTCACCATATCACTACAAACTGTGTATTAAAGGGTCGCAGGATTAGGAAAGTCGAAAACTGCTGCCACAGAGGAAGCATCGTGTTGAACACAATTAATACTGTGGTAGTTCAAGGCAGAAACTTGTGACTCAATTAGATTAGATATTAACCCTAGCTCTGCTCTTCTGTCGGGGCTGCAACTTAACCTTCCTGCATATAGATTGCCTTGGAGTGTTGCTCTGGGGATTGTTTGAAGAGAGTGAACAATGCTTTCTAAAAAGGAACTGATGGTGTTTTCATTTCCTTCAAAACTATTTAATATCTCAGATATCTTCTGTATGCAATTTTGTTTTTTACTATTTTGCTGTTCAGTGCAGCTGGAAGGACCTTTCTTATGTGCCTTGTTCAGGGATTTTTTTAAAGATTTATTTATTATGCATACAGTGCTCTGCCTGCGTGTATGGCTGCAGGCAAGGAGAGGGCACCAGATCTCATTAATAGACTGCTGTGAGCCACCATGCAGTTGCTGGGAATTGAACTCAGGACCTCTGGAAGAGCAGACAGTGCTATTAAACTCTGAGCCACCTCTCCAGTCTTTGTTCAGTGATTTTTAACTAAGAACACTTACTTGTTCCCTTGGCCATATCTCACAGATGGCTAATGCAGATGAGGCTAGCATATAGTAGGTCAGAGTGAAGCACCCTACAATACTCAGTACTCACACACGTTAAAGAATTCTGCAGTCCAAAGAAACTTAGACTAGCACCTACTCGGGAGTATCCTGCTGCTTTAATATTTCCAATATCGGAGTGCACTCACCCATGACTCCTGTCTTCCAGAATTTTCAGAGCTATCAAACCAGGGCAAATTTTTTTTAATATTTATTTATTATGTATACAATATTCTGTTTGTGTGTATGCCATTACAGATGGTTGTGAGCCACCATGTGGTTGCTGGGATTTGAACTCAGGACCTTTGGAAGAGCAGGCAATGCTCTTAACCTCTGAGCCATCTCTCCAGCCCCAAACCAGGGCAAGTTTTTATCCTCGTATCCCATAGAGTGCAAAGAAACCATAAAAGAATGAGATCAGACATTAGTAGAACAGCCAGCATATTGTTTGTTTTTTGAAACACACTTTCACCGTGTAGCCCTGACTATTCTGGAACTCGCTCTGTAGACGAGGCTGGCCTCAAACTCAGAGATCCGTCTGCCTCTGCCTCCCCAGTGCTGGATTAATAGGCATGCACCATCACATCAAGCAACATATTCTTTTTGAAAAAGACAAGGTCTTTACATAGTCGTGACTGTCCCGGAACTCACTTCGTAGACCAGGCTGGCCTTGAACACAAAGAGATCATTCTGCTTCTGCCTCCTTAGTGCTGGGATTAAAGGAACACACCATCATTCCCAGCCTCATTCAACATTCTTACGCCTTTTTTGATACAGGGCCTCACTCTACAGTCTTCGCTGGCATGGAACTCGATATACAGATCACACTGGCCTTGAGCTCACAGAGACCCTCCTGCCACAGCCTCCACAGTACTTGGACTAAAGGCATGCTCCACCATTCTCAACGGTATTCCTATGCATTAATTCAAGATCTCATTTAGTTTCTATAGCATTATGACCCACTTACCCCCTTCCCCATCTCCCAGATAAAGAAATTGAAGATCAGAGAGATAAGGCGAAAATGCAGTCACGGAGGTGATTTTCTTGCAACTTGAGAGATTTTGTTAGACAAAACATAACTGCTATGGTATGGTATAATTCAGTTTGACTGGCTGAGAATAATTTTAAAGTACTATATTTCTCTGGTTGTGAGTTACTTGCTTTAAGATCTTATTTTGGAATCAATTCAAAATAGATTTTAAGAAACCTTTAATGTCAAACCCGAAACCTATGTAGGAGAGCATACAGAAAACACTTCAGCTGCAGACAAAGGCTGGCATGTACTGCATAGGACCACAGTAGTACAGGAAACAATAGCAAGAATTGGCAAACAGGGGACTGGAGAGATGGCTCAGTGGTTAAGAACACTGCCTGCTCTTCCAAAGGTCCTGAGTTCAATTCCCAGCAACCACATGGTGGCTCACAACCATCTGTAATAAGATCTGGTGCCCTCTTCTGGGCTGCAGGAATACACACAGACAGAACATTGTATACGTAATAAATAAATAAATAAATAAATAAATAAATAAATATTCAAAAAAAGAATTGACAAACAGGATCAAACAGAAAATTTCATGCAGAGTAAAACAAAAGCAAAACAAAACAAAATTATCAGAGTGAACAAAAAACCCTAGTGAATTGTCTGAGTCTATGGGTGTGGATTCGGTCCACCTTGAATAAAGGTCAGAAAGTTCAGGCCTATTCCTGCTCCTTCAAGGTTATGACCGGAGGTTTGTCCCAGGGTGTGCCTATCAACAGGATGTTTTGACCTCAGGTGTAGTAACTTGATGCCTTGCCTCTTGGTAAAAAGGTCTTTGTCTTCCCCCTCCTCTTTGGATTGGGGTATAGAAAGCCTGTGAAAAATACACGTGGGGGATTCAGTATTCACTGGGTTGCCCTCCTGACTCTATTCTGTGTCTCTGTCTATTTCTTTTGCACTTCTGTTTTTCTGCCTAACATTTCTAATCCTCATGCCCCTACCCTGAAACATACAAACTCGTCAAGGCTGGACCCTGACATCAAAAGAAAAAAAAAGAGGAATTTTGCAAACTATATCACACAAGGTATTGATATCTAGAATATATCAAGAAGTCCAAAATTGCAATACCAAAGGAACACTTACTCCAATCAATAAACGGGGAAACAAATTGAACAAAGGATCTCAAAATAAATACACGAGGAAAGCATTCAATGTTTTTAGCAATCTGGAAAATGTAAAATAAAACTATATTGGGAGTCCATCTTAACCTAATCAGAATAGCTGACCAAGGCATAGGGCAATTGTTAATGAAATGTAGAGTCTTCCAAATAATAATTGTGGAAGTTCTTTAAAAGTCTAAAAGCAGAGTTAGCTGCAGAGTTACCCAGCTGCAGCACTCCTGGACCTGGACGAAATCAGCACACCTGAGCATCCATGTGTGCCTTCACACTAGTCACAGGAGTCATGGCATAGAGACAGCCTAAATGCTCATGAGCAAAGGAAAGAAGCGAGCAAATGTGCTGGACGTACACAAGGAAGTCTCATTTCAACACAAAGAAGCAGGAAATCGTGTTGTTTGTAGGAAAAGATGGAACTAGAGGTCATCAGGTTATGTAAAATGAGGTGGACCATGAAACACAAGCATCCTGTTTTCTCGCCTGCACTCAACCCAGAGTTTATAAAGAGGTGAAAATTGAAGAAAAGCTATTTTGGAAGAGAGAGTTGACAAAGGAAGGGGAAGGGGAGAGGGAAGCCTTGAGTGCCATTAACGAACATTACTGACATGCTCTGTGAAAACGTCTCAGTAAAATTCATTAGTTTGTACAATACCTAGCAGTAAAAAAGAGACAAGTATTGTACATAGAGAAAAACTTACTAAATCCCATTTTTGATACCTTGAAAGCTTTTTAAATTCATCTCTGTGTGTGTACATGCACCTGTGTGTGCATGTGTGTAAATGCAATGGTGTGTGGAGGGGAGAGGACATCTTGAAGAAGCTCGTTCTTTCCTTCCACCATGGAGTCCCAAGGACTGAACTTAGGTTGCACGGCTTGGCAGGAGACACAGTTACCTCCTGAGCCGCCTCACTCAGCCTAATCTTTATGCTTTTTTATACACTCATACATTCCCAGGAGTAAGGAGTGCATGAACCATTGAATATATTTGGGATATTAATCATTTGAATTAAACATTGAAATATTTATCCCTACAGAATAATGTACTAATTATCGGTGTGCTCTGTGGACCCCTGGTATTTCCTGATAGGCATATGGTGGGATACAAGGTCAAAACTAATATCATGGTAATAAAATATCCTTGCCTTTTTTACCATGTTGAAGTTTGCATTGGTGGCACCAAGGCAATAAGGAACATTACCAACCACCTACGGCCAAACACCCACATATAAAACCACTCCCCTATGTATTAGAAGCAAGAATCAAAAGAGAGGAGAAAATGCCTTCAGGGCTAGGATTGTTCCCTGGTACAGACAGAGATACACTTGCCCAGCCTAAATGTTGAGGCCTTGTTTCATTTCCCAGGACTATAACCTAAGAAAAAGCTGAAAAAGGGTTTGGTGGTCCTGAAGAAATAGCTTTTGGGGCCGAGTGGTGGTGGTGCATGTCTTTAATCCCAGCACTCGGGAGGTAAAGGCAGGCGGATCTTCGTGAGTTTGAAGTCAGCCTGGTGTACAAGAGCTAGTTCCAGGACTGTTAGGGCTGTTACAGAGAGAAACTCTGTGTGAAGAAAACAAACAAACAAAAAATATGGTTTTATTGGGTAAAGCGTTTGCTGTGCAAACATAAGGTCCTGAGTTCAGTACCCCGGCACTCATGTTAAGAAAAACTGAATAATATGCCAGGCAGTGGTGGCGCACGCCTTTAGTCCCAGCACTCGGGTGGCAGAGGCAGGCGGATCTCTGTGAGTTCAAGGCCAGCCTGGTCTGCAAAGTGACTTCCAGGATAGCCAAAGCTGTTACGCAGAGAAACCCTGCCTCAAGAAAACAAAACAAAAATACACAAAAAAAGAAAAAGAAAGAAAGAAGGAAGGAAAGAAATAAAGAAAGAAAGAAGAAAAGAAAACCATATAAGTGCATATCTCTGTGCCCAGCACTGAAAGGCAGAGAGTGGAAGCCTCTGGGCTTTGCTGGCCAGTTAGTCTAGCCCAAATAAGGAGATCCAGACTCGGGAAAGATCTTGTTCTAAAGACTGAGTTGGAGGACCAGGAAGATGGCTTAGTGGGCAAAGGTGTTTGCCCTGCCTGAGTTTAATCCCTGGATCCCAAGGTGGAAAATAAGAACTGATTCCTGAACATTATCTGATCTCTGCATTTACACACACGCTCACCCACTCACCATGCACACACACTCACAATCATAGCAACAAATAATAATAATAATAATAATAATAATAATAGTAAGGCTGGAGGGATGACTCAACAAGTAAGAGCACAGGCTATCATTCCAGAGGATGTGTAAGACTTTAAGACAATTCTGAATCTTCTCAGCCTCTGTGCCATAGTGCTTCACCCCCTCCTCTGGGAACCAAGGACCTAACAGCTACACATGCACGTATTCAGCTCCTGAACAATTACCCATAGACGTTTGTTTTGATTCGGTTGCCTGGGAAACGGGGTCAAAATGACCTCTTACCTCATCTGATCTGGAAACAGCTCTCCAGCCAATTATTGGTAATAGCCTTTTCGAATAAGCCAATCAGAATAGTCAAAGAACAACCCCCGTTGCTTCTGTGGCCCCTTTAAAAGTAGACTGTACCAGCTATTTGAGGTCTCTTGGCTTCCTGAATGCTGAGGGACCCTGTCATGACAGAATTAATAAAATCCTCATGCTTTTGCATCGGCTGTGGTGTGTGAGGTGGTCTCTGGGGGCGACTCCTCCTTGGTGTTTGGACGCTAGAATCCAACAGATGCAGGTTTGATTCTCAACACCTACATGAAAGCTAACAGCCTTCTGTATCTCCATTTCCAGGGGATTTGATGTCTTCTTCTGGCCCCTGAGAACACCAGGTACATACATGATGCATAGACATACATAGAGACCAAACACCCATACACATAAATAAATAAATCTCAAATAAAAATGCAGACTAGAGAGGTGGCTCAGTGGTTAGGAGAGTGACTGCTTTTGCAGAGGATATGAGTTCAATTCCCAGCATCCACATCAGGCAGTTCAAAATTATCTGTAACTGTAAAGAATTGAAGGCCTCTTGCCTGACACCAATATTCATATGCACACTCCCACACACATATACATACTAATGCACAACATTTAAAATAAAATAAATTGGGCTGGAGAGATAATTTAGCGGTTAAGCACTGACTGCTCTTCCAGAGGACCCAGGTTCAATTCCCAGCACCCACATGGCAGCTCACAGCTGTAATCCCAGTTCCAGGGGTCTGACAGCCATGGCAAAAACACAAATGCACATGAGATAAAAATAAATTAATTAAAAAAAATAAAAATAAAATAAGTTATCAGGCAGTGGTGGCACACATGTTTAGTCCCAGAACTCGGGAGGCAGCGGCAGGTGGATCTCAGTGAGTTCGGGGCCAGCCTGGTTTATAAAGTGAGTTCCAGGACAGGCTCTGCTGTCACACAGAGAAACACTGTCTTGAAAAACCATAAATAAATAATCTTTTAAGATGGATGCACAAAATAATAATAATAATAATAATAAAAATAGTGGTAATGATAAGGTGGAGAAGAGAAGAGAATTCACATCTGGATGTGAATTACAGGCTTCAACATGCCTGAGCAAGAGTTCCTGTGTGGGCAAGTACACTCCTATCCCCAGATGTATATAGTAAACACAAAACACATACACAATTATTTTCAACTTCAAAATGATTAAAGGACGCACAGAAATATGGGATGCAGGAAATCAATCTGAGTCACACACAGTGGACTCCTTTAATCCCAGCAGTTGGGAGGGAAAGGCAGGCAGTTCTCTGTAAGTTCAAGGCCAGCCTGGTCTGTAAAGTAAGTTCCGGATCAGCCAAATATACAGAGGGAGACCCTGTCCCAAAGAAAAAGAATTAATCTGAGAGGCAGTTTTCAATAAGGTTAAGAAGTGGGATGAAGCAAATGTAGGAATAGACCATGCTTGGAGACAGGGAGAGTCCAAAACTTTCCACTTGACAGGAATTCTCCCCAGAGGAATCTACACATCTGATATCTGATGCCATCTAATATCAGTACGTAGCTTTGGAGCCTGTCCTGGAACTAGCTCTTGCAGACCAGGCTGGTCTTGAACTCACGGAGATCCACCCGCCTCTGCCTCCCAAGCTCTGGGATTAAAAGGAGTCCACCCACACCGCCCAGCATCAAGCTTTTAATTTTTTCATTTTTATACTTTTTATTTATTATTGTAGTTGTTTTGTTTTGTTTCTCGAGACAGGGTTTCTCTGTAGCTGTAGCGTTGGAGTCTGTCCTGGAACTAGCTCTTGTTGACCAGGCTGGCCTTGAACTCATAGAGAACACCTGCCTCTGCTGGGTTTAAAGTGCTGGGATTAAAGGCATGCACCACCACCGCCCGGCCTTTTTATTTTTTGTTTGTTTTTATTTTTTTTGTTTTTTTTAAATTTTTATTTATTTATTTATTTATTTATTAAAGATTTCTGCCTCCTCCCCTCCACCGCCTCCCATATCCCTCCCCCTCCCCCAATCAAGTCCCCCTCCCTCATCAGCCCGAAGAGCAGTCCAGGTTCCCTGCCCTGTGGGGAGTCCAAGGTCTAGTAAGGTGAGCATCCAAACTGCCTAGGCTTCTACAAAGCCAGTACGTGCAGTAGGATCAAAACCCAGTGTCATTGATCTTGACTTCTCAGTAGTCCTCATTGTCCGCTATGTTCAGAGAGTCCGATTTTATCCCATGCTTTTTCAGACCCAGGCCAGCTGGCCTTGGTGAGTTCCCAATATACGAAAGAAGATTCTCATTGTGGGTCACTTATTCTGAGATAACAATCAGTCCACTTCCTGGTGTATCAGTTAGCTTTTCCGCATTGTGTCGAGGGAACAGAAACCAAGTTCTCTCTAAAGGAAATTGCAAGGGCCGGTTCCAGGCATCCGGATGAATGAGCACCCTTAACTACACAAAGGTGTTCATGCTCAGGAATGAAGAGGACATGATGGGACCCAAGACCTGCTTGGAAGGGCTCCTCCTCGACAGGACCCATTGGCTCTTGGAAGCCACATAGCCAAGCGCAGGACCATAATCGAGAATACAGTTACCCTCCAGCCTTCCAGAGCATCACAGCCCACTCACCCGAAAGAGTCCACTCAGGTATCACAAAGCTATTTTGAGTGTCTTGGATAGTAGTGGCAACAAGGTCCCAGAAAAATCCCAGGGAGGACAGGAAGAGGGCCGTCAGGAAACCAGTAGCCACTACAGGGCATGTGCACTAGGAGGCAGTACGAGCTCACCTGGAAACCTCCATTCTCAGCTCCCAGCAACGTCCCTGTGGCAGGCAAGCATGGTCAAGACTCCCAAGGAACTGTGATGCAAGGTGCACAGTCGAATGCCACCCAGCAGGCACCTGCAGACCCAGAGCAATACCTGTTTTTGGGTGGGGGTGATGTGAGGTCAGGGTGTGGAAGACACCGTTTTCCCTGAAAAAGCTGAAATTTCTGAGCACCGTGGTTGGCTTAGGGCATGCAAAGTCAGCAAGCACAGAGCTGAGAACTCGTCGGTGTCCAGTTAGGACCTAGAGCCCCCCTCAACTTAGTTAGACTGTTCCATTATTTATATGAAAATGCAAAACCCGAATTTGACAGTGAATCAGAGATGTAGGACGTTTGGTAAAGTCTGAAATATTTACTGCATATTGTCCAATGTGCTGGTGGGTGTCTTTCATCTCGGCACTCCAGTGTCTGAGGCAGAGGTACATGTGGGCTTTAAGGCCAACTTAGGCTAAACAGTGAGATCTTGTCTCTAAAAAAAAAAATTATTTCATGGGGGTTGGAGTAATAGTTCAGCAGTGAGGTATACTGCGTTATCAGAGGATCCAATTTCAGTTATCAATGCTCTCAGCTGCCTAACTCCAGTTCCAAGGGATCCTCTGTGGTCACCTTCACTCATATGCTCATATCCCGGAACACCCCACCACACACACACACATGAAAAAGAAAACTTAAAAATTATTTCTTAACAATTTATGATATATGACTCTGATCAGGACTGGTCAGCAGAGACTTATATGTGGACCGAGGCTCAGAATGGGCATTTATCAACCAAATATCTAAGGCCTAAACCAAACTGCTCCCCAATACTTTTACTCCTGCATTCCAAGTTCTATGAAGCCACAGGGGACACAGGGACCTGTGTGAGAGGGCCCTTGTATTAATCTGCGTTCTCTAGAGAACAGAGCTTGTAGAATGTATCTAGCATATATTTTCCAGAAAGCAGTCATGGTGAGATGCAGCAGAGAGTCCTGATAGAGGACTTAGCCATTGAGGACTTAACCGTTCCTCTTCTGAGGCGACACTATGTTATGGTAAAAATAAAATGCTGCAGGTTCCCCAAGGGGTGCAGCGGCAGAAAGACTGAAGGTCTCTAAAGGTGGGCAGGGAGCCATGTGGTGGGTGGGACAGCCAGTCCCACAAGGAGAGACATATGCCAGATACATTCTATCAGCTCTGTTCTCTAGAGAACGCAGATTAATACAAGGGCCCTCTCACACAGGTCCCCTTGTCCCCTGTGGCTTCATAGAACTTGGAATGCAGGAGTAAAAGTATTGGGGAGCAGTTTGGATTAGGCCTTAGATATTTGGTTGATAAATGCCCATTCTGAGCCTCGGGTGGGTGAGAGAGATATGAATAGGCACGCTATGCAGAGTGAGGTTGAATATTTATTTAGTGAGTTATGGAGAGGGAAGGGGAAAGGGGAGAAGGGAGAAAGAGCAGAGACAGGGAGAGAGAGAGAAACAGAGGAGGGGAGAAGAGGAGCCAAGGCAGCAGCTACCTCTTTGGGAGAGAGGTGAGTGATGGAAAAGGAAGGGGCTTAGGCTGCAGGCAGGAAGGAAGATCTGCCTGCCTCTGCTGGGGGGAGTTGTCTCTTAAAGGGACAGGACAAACCATTACACCCTATGTAACAGGTTCAGAGACATACAACTAAGGAGCTGTGACCAACAATTCCTTCACTTCAAATTTCCCTGAGTGGGAGATGTCTTGCTAGAACTTATTCTTACTGTTCATAGCTTAATCTTTTCTGACCACCACAGTTATCTTTTCTAGAAGCCCTATTTGGTCAAAACCAATATGTCTCTGAATAGAGAACATCTAAGTTGCAGCTTAATGTCTCCTGCTATTCCCAGAGAGAAGATGCCACCTCAGTATCTGTGGTAATAGAAGTATCTTGTTTTTATACCTGTATATTATGTACTCTTTAAATCAGGATAGCACTTATCTCCTCAAATATATCTTTTTTTATGGAGAAAATACTGAAAATTCTCTCTATTATTTTGCAACGGCCTACCAGGACTTCTTACTTCTGACCATAACAGGATCAGTATTTTATCAGTTTCCCCATCCTCTCTCCCCTGCCACAAATGATCTTGTTTTCTCTCTAAACTTTTTGGAGATCAACTCTTCTTTGGCATGTTTTGTGTGGTGCATGTACATGTTCATGTGGGTGTGTGCATAGCTGCATGCAGGTGAGCATGCAAGGGAACACACGTGCATGGGGAGACCAGAGGTCAATGTCACATGTCTTCATTGCTTGCTCCCCACTTTTTGGAGACAGGGTCTCTCATTGAACTTGGGGCTCATCCAGTTGGCTAAAATAGCTGCCCAACGAGCTCCACCACTCCCAGCTGTGGGGTTGCAGGCAGACATCACTGTGCCAAGCTTTCACAGTGCCACATGAGTCCTTTACATAAGGATCCAAACTAAGGAAGGCCTTCATGCTTGGTGGATACTTTGCCTACTGAGTCACCTCTCTAGTCCCTAAGATGAATGACACCATGCAATACTTGTCTTTCTTTCTTTCTTTCTTTCTTTCTTTCTTTCTTTTTTTTTTTTGAGAGACGGTTTCCTGAGTGCTGAGATTAAAGGTGCACGCCATCACTGCCCAGCCTCATTGATCTTTTGTATGCTTTTGTTTGGAGATATGCCTATTTTGATGTAGTGCCCATTTTTAATTAGGTTGTTGTTTTTCCCTATTTTTGAGGTTCCCGAGTTCCTAGTATAACATGGATATCACTTCCTTGTCAGAAGCATAGCTTCTCAATGTTTTCTCGCCGTCTGTGCTATTTCTTTGCTCATTTCTTTGACTGTTGAAAAGCTTTTTAGTTTGATTTTATCCCATCTGTCTATATTTACTTTCTTTTCCTGTACTTTTAGAGTCATGTAAATAAATGACTGCCTATTCCAAAGTTCCAAAGTGTTTCCCATATGTTTTCCATGAGTGGCATATCTTCCACTTAAATCCTGAATCCAGTTTCAGTTATCTTTGTGAATTACTATAGAGCTGTGAGTCCAGCTGCATTCTTCTTCTGGACATCTGTTTGCTCTGAACAGCACCACTTGGTGAGAAAGCGCCTGTTTTCCACTGTGTTCTGGGCATTTTTGTCATGGATTAGCTGGCTGTGGCTGCATGGAATGCTGTCTATGTGCTTCTATGCGAATTCTATGTTTTGATCACTATGGCTTAGTGGTATACATAGACTTTGGGTAGTGTGTGCTTACTACATTTCCCCCTTCTTTTTGCTCAAGACTGTTTTATCCACTAACTATTATATTCTTGAAAGTTCTTGGAGTCAAGCCCCAGGAATACTAAGGGACAAGTACAGTGCTTTAAAAAAAAATGTCCACTACTTCTTTGATAGCACCTCGCTTGAAGATACGTAGCTTACTTCTGTTGAGTACAAGTCAGTATTAACAATTTGATTGCATTGAATAGTATGTGGGAGGACTTCCGACATTAATTCCAAGATTAAATCTTAAAGAACATCACAACTTCCCTAGAATACTGTCTCTCAGCTTTCTCTGACTCCAAGGGAACCCACCACAGCAGGAGGGTGCTCAAACAGTCCTGTGGATTTATAAGACAGGGAACAAGTTTTCTTTAGTTCCATAGCCATGCTAGAGAGCCACCTGATACTCAAATCCTCTACTCTTAAGCCATAACTCGGTGAAGTTACAAAAAAAAAAGAAAAGAAAAGAAAAAGAAAAAACTCACTTGTTGAATTTTGGTATAGTATCAGAGAGGAATATCCACAGTTATCTACAAAAGTTAGTAAAATAATGTTTTTATTCCAACATAGATTTGTGTAGTCCTGGTCATCTTTCACACATTGCAACCAACCTTAAATTGACTGAGCACAAATGCACATGAGACTCCAATTGTCTTTATTATATCAGATAGTGAAGAAATTGAAAACACAGAATAATTTAATTTTTTAATGTTTTTCTATTCTGAAAATAGCAGGATTTAAAATAAAACTAATTTTACAGTTTTAAAAAATAAAACACTCACTATAAGATTAAAATTACAGATGGGCCACAGCCCTTTTCACCGATCTGTATTTTGGTTACACATATGAATCATCACTATTCTGAAAGGAAATATATTCTAAATAAGAATCTACTTGAGGGCTGGAGACATGGCTCAGAGGTTAAGATTGCACTTTCAGAAGTCCTGTGTTCACACCTCAGCAACCACATGGTGGTTTACAGCACCTGTAATGAGATCTGGTGCCCTTTTCTGTGGTACAGGCGTAAATGCAGGTAGAACACTGTGTGCATAATAGAGGAATCTTAAACCAACGAAAAACTCTACTTGATTTTATAGTCAGTTTTCTATGAGTAGACAGAACAACAGTTAGAAGATGAGGACTTATGGAAATATTCAACTAGAATTATCTGGATAAAAATAGAAGAGCATTCTATATAAAAAGTTTCATTTAAATATTTATTTTTATTTGATGTGTATCTGTTTTGTCTGTGTATGTGTACCACATGCATTCAGTACCCTCAGAGGCCAGAAGAGGGCGATGGGTACCCTAGAACTCAAGTTTAGATGGTTGTAAACCACCATATAAGTGCTGGGAACTAAAAGTGGTTCCTTTGCAAGAGCAGAAAATACTCTTAGACACTGAGCCAGCGTTCCATCCCCAAGAATAATTCTTAAAACATTTTATTCCCTGTGTATGGATCTTTTTTACCTGCATGTATGCCTGTGTATCTCATGTGTTCCAGGTGCCTGGGGAGGCCAGAAGAGGGTGTTGAATTCTCTGGACTTATAGATGGTTGTGAGCCACCACGTGGGTGCTAAAAATCAAACCTGGGTCCTCTGTAAGAGTAGCTATTGCTCTTAATTGCTGAACCATGTCTTCAGTCCCCCCAAATCAAAAAAAGCTAAAATGGAAATTAATGCATAGAGGATAGAGAAATAATAAATGTGTGGAAATTTGAAGATTAAAATGAATAAATAAAGAGAAATGAAAGGAAGCCACACCTCAGCATACTAATAATTACACTGAAAACTAACTAATGGGAAACTATTCAAATGCGCAGTAACAGAAGGCTGGCTAAACAAATTACAGCAGACACACACAATATGCATGATATTCAGCAACAGAAATGAACCAACTCCTGATGATACACAGCATTGCATGAATCTCAGCAACATTAAAAGTAACTTTTAAAAAAGCTAGCCACAAAGAATCCAAACAGCATGGTGCCACTGTCGACAGGGATATGGTTCGGTGGTAGACTTTTGACAATAATGTCCAAGGGCCTGTGTTTGATCCCCACACTGGCACTGTGTATGCACACAGGTGTGTCATACATGATTCCAATTAGATTCTACTTGTGTAAAGTTCACCGGTAGACAAACGGAGCTGCACAGTGCGTTTCAAAATGGAGATGAGAACGGTGGAGGAGAGAAGCGGGTTGCAGCAGGGAGACCTCCTAGGGTTATTTGATTGATGATGTGGATGCATTCATTTGTCGAAGATTATACAGCTATACATGTCGAACCTTTGCCTTGGGTGTAGGTCGGTGGTAGCAGAGAGCTATCCCCATATGTATAGTGTCCTGGATTCCACCCCACATAGCTTTGACCCCAGATACTTCATTTCCAAATGAGAAGTCTGAAGCAAGACTGTCACCATTTGTGGTGGGAAAAAAAGACGTCTTTCGTCAGCAAATCATCCAGGATCCATGCACTCTCAGCCTCCACCGTTCCATCTGACTGTTCCCACACAAAGTCCCCACCTGCCAGCCTGCCGTCCACAGTCCCTTCTCTGTAAATCCACTATGGCCATCCGACCACAGCATTCTCCTGCCTAAGCCTCTCCGTGCTTGCTTGGCACATTTAGAAAGAAAAGCATGTTCTTTCTTTTTGTCCTACAACGCTCTGCATGAACAGGTCCTGCCCTCCCCACTAGCCACCCTGTCCCTTTATCTTGTGATCTAGCCACCCTGGCCTTCTTTCAGCCCTGAAGCCCCAAGCGCTTCCTGATTCCAGACATTGATTGTACAGAAAGTTCTTCCCTGTTCTTCCTTCAGCTGACTAACTCTAACACTGTGTCAGAAAGGTCATCCAAGAGGCCCCCATCCGGTAGGTCCTCTTCTTTCTTCTTATAACACACTCACACCATGTTATATGCCTTTTTAAATGTATTGCTTTGGGAACTTCATGCATGAGCACTGTATTCACATCATTCCACCCCTCCATCTCTTCCCATGACCCCCCAACTCCCTCTCAAAGTTGTGACCTCGTGTTCTTTAATTACTGTTACATATGTGTGTATATATGTATCATATATATCATATACATACGTATCACATATACATATATGTATATGATATATACCATCCATACACGTATATGATACAGATGCATCACTTTTAATTGCCTGGCACTCTTCATCTAGGGGTGGGGCCTTGGGAACTGTACCCTGTCTGTGTTGGCAGATCAGCTGGTGTCTCGACAACTGGGATGGCTAATCTTGGCTGTCAGTTTGACAACATCTCTAAGTGAGACCCAAGTTGCTGAGCACCCCTGTGAAGGGATTTTCTTAATCAGATGATGTGAACTGGGAAGACCCACCCTAAATCTAGGCCCCACCCTCTGGTGTCAACCCAGGATACAGATATGAAGAAGGGAGCTTTGCTTTTGGCCTGCCTGCCCTCCCTTTCCACTGGCGGTTCCCTTGTTCTGTTGCTCCACCCAATCTTGAGCCCAGCTTTTTCAGGATTCCAATGTACAGGGAAGACCAGCACCTCTCCAGGAGTCCTCCAGCACCTCAGCCCCGCAGGGAGACTGTGGGCTGAACAACTAAGGGATTCTGGTCCCTTCCATCAGGAGAGAGCCATTGTGGAACTACCTAGACCACACCACACCACCGCATAAGTCAATCTAAAAAGCTCCTGTGTACACGCGCGTGTGTGTGTGTTTTCATTTTGACAGTCTATCCCATTAGAGAACCCTGACTAATAGCCATATTGTTGGATTTCATTGGTGCAGTTGGTGACTTGTTCAGAAGACATGATCTAGCAGGTGCTTTCTTAGTCTTCTGACCTTTTTTTTTTTGCAAATAAAATAGATCTTTTTTTAATTCTTTTTCATTTTACATACCAACCACAGTTCCCTTCCTCTCCTCCTTATGTTCACTCCCCCACCTTCTACCCACCCAACCCCTATTCACTCATCAGAGAGGGTTAGGCCTTCCATGGGGATCAACTAAGTCTGGTATTCCAAGTTGAGGCAGGACCAAGCACCCTGCCCCCCAGGATCTAGGCGGAACAAGGTACCTCTCCATAGGGCATGGGCTCCAAAAAGCCAGTTCATGTACTAGGGATAAATCCTGTGGACCTACAGACTGCCTAAGACACAGAACTGTCACCCACACTCTGAGGGCCTAGTTTGATCCTGTTCAGGTTCCCCCCACCTCCTGCTGTCAGTCTAGAGTCTATGAGTTCCCACTAGCTTGGGTCAGCTGTCTCTGTGGTCTTCCCATCATGGTCTTGACCCCCTTTGCTCATATAATCCCTCCTCCCTCTCTTTAAATGAATTCCAGGAGCTCAGTCCAGTGCTTGGCTTTAGATCTCTGCATCTGCTTCCATCAGTTTCTGAATGAAGATTCTATGATGACTAGTATGGTAGTCACTAATTTGATTACTGGGGAAGGCCAGTTCAGGCACCCTCTCCACTATTGCTAGGAGTCTTAGCTGGGATCACCCCTGTGGATTTCTGGGAGTTTCCCTAGCACCCGATTTCTCCCTAAACCCAAAATAGCTCCCTCTATCAAGATGTCTCTTTCCTGCTGGGGGTTGCTGGCGCACGCCTTTAATCCCAGCACTCAGAAGGCAAAAGGCAGGCATATCTTCATGAGTTCAAGGACAGTCTGGTCTCTAAGAGCTAGTTCCAGGACAGCCAGGGTTGTTACACAGAGAAACCTTGTCTTGAAAAACAAAACAAACAAACAAACAAAAAAGATGCTTGCTCTCTCTCCCTGTCCCTCCCCCAATTCAACCATTCCCATACCCTCATGTTCTCCTCCCCTACCTCTCCTTCACTCCCCCCTCCCTTCTCTCCCCCATGCTCCCAATTTACTCAGGAAATCTTATCTATTTCCCCTTCCCAGGGTCATCCATGCATGTCTCTCTTAGGGTTCTCCTTGTTACCTAGCTTCTCTGGGGTTGTGGATTGTAGCCTAGTTATTCTTTATTTACATCTAATATACATACTATGTTTGTCATTCTGGGTCTGGGTTACCTCACTCAGGATGTTTTTTTCTAGTTCCATCCATTTGCCTGCAAATTTCAAGATATCATTGTTTTTTCTTTCTGCTGAGTAATATTTCATTGTGTAAATGTGGCACATTTACTTTATCCATTTTTCAATTGAGGGGCATCTAGGTTGTTGCCAGGTTCTGGCTATTATGCATAATGCTGCTATGAACATAGTTGAACAAGTGTCCTTGTAGTATGATTGAGCATCCTTTGGGTATATGCCCAAGAGTGGTATTGCTAGGTCTTGAGGTAGGTTGATTCCCAATTTTCTGAGAAACCACCATACTGATTTTCCAGAGTGGCTGTCCAAGTTTGCACTCCTACCAGAAATGGAGGAGTGTTCCCCTTATTCCACATTCTCTCCAGCATAAGCTGTCATCAGTGTTTTTGATCTTAGCCATCCTGACAGGTATAAGATGGTATCTCAGAGTCATTTTGATTTGCATTTCCTTGATGGCTACAGGTATTGAGCAATTCCTTAAAAGTCTTTTGGACATTGAGTTTCTTCTGTCAAGAATTCTTTGTTTAGACCTGTGCTCCATTTTTAATTGAATTATTTGGCATTATGATGCCTAGTTTCTTGAGGTCTTTATATATTTTGGAGATCAGCCCTCTGTCAGCTGTGGGGTTGGTGAAGATCTTTTCCCATTCTGTAGGCTGCTGTTTTGTCTTGTTGACCATGTCCTTTGCCCTACAGAAGCTTCTCAGTTTCAGGAGGTTGTATCATTTATTAATTGTAGCTCTCATTGTCTGTGCTACTGGTGCTATATTTAGGAAGTGGTTCCTTGTGCCTATGTGTTCAAGGCTACATTCACCTTCTCTTCTATCAGGTTCAGTGTAATTGGATTTACACTGTGGTCTTTAATCTATTTGGACTTGAGTTTTGTGCATGGGGATAGATATGGATCTATTTGCATTCTTCTACATGTTCATAGCCAGTTATACCATCACCATATGTTGAAGATGCTTTCTTTTTTCCATTGTAAAATATTGACTTTTTTGTACTTTTTTGGGTGTGTGGGTTAATATCCAGGTATTTGATTCTGTTCCATTGTTCTTCCTGTCTGCTCTTATGCCAATACCAGGCTGTTTTCATTACTGTAGCTCTACAGTAGAGCTTGAAGTCAGGGATGGTGATGCCTCCAGAAGTTCCTTTATTGTACAGGATTGTTTTGGCTATCCTGGGTTTTTGGCTTTTCCATATGAAGTTGGAGGTCTGTGAAGAACTGTGAAGGGATTTTGATGGGGATTGCATTGAACATGTAGTTTGATTTTGGTAAGATTGACATTTTTACTATGTTAATTTTACCTAACCAAGAGCATGAGAGACCTTTCCATATTATGATGTCTTCTTCAAATTTTTTTCTTCAGCGACTTAAAGTTCTTGTCATACAGATCTTTCATTTGTTTGGTTAGAATTGCCCAAGATATTTTATATTACTTATGGCTATTGTAAAGGGTGATATTTCCCTCATTTCTTTTTCAGCCACTTTATCATCTGTATAAAGAAGGCTACTGATTAAGTTAATCTTGTATCCTGCCACGTTGCTGAAGGTGTTTATCAGCTGTAGGAGTTCCTGGGTAGAATTTTTGGGGTGGCTTATGTATACTATCATATCGTCTGCAAGTAGTGAAAGTTTCATGTCTTCCTTTCCAATTTGTATCCCCTTGATCTCTTTTTGTTGTCTTATTGTTCTAGATAAAACTTCAAGGATTATATTGAATAGATATGGAGAGAATGGTCAGCCTTGTGGCACACACCAGTAGGTTTTTTCTGGAGGTGGAGACAGGAGGATCACAAGGTGTTTTGATTCTTACAATCTTTCTTTCTTTGGTTTTGAAATCTGGTCTTCCTTTTTAGCCCTGGATGTCTTGGAGCTCACTATGTAGACCAGGCTGGCCTCAAATTCACAGAGATCCACTTGCTTCTGCCTCCTAAGTGCCTGGATTAAAGGTGTGTGCTACCACATCCTGCTTTTTTTAAGCTGTATATGCTCTTATTAAAATGCCTTTGTGTGCTTTGCCCATGTTTTAAACTGAATTTTTGCTTTAAATTTTTTGAAATTTAATATATATATATATACACTAGTCCTTTGTCCAATAAGAAACTTCCAAATATTTTCATCTAGTCTGTAGCTGTGTGTGTGTGTGTGTGTGTGTGTGTGTGTGTGTGTGTGTGTATACACGTGGTGCTTGGGTGCCTTTGCATGTGAGTGTGAGTAAATGCATGCACATATACTTGTGGTGGATAAAGGTCAACATCAGGCCTTCCTCAGTTGCTTTCTACATTAAACACTTATTTCAAAAGCACCAGTGTTCTGGAGCTTTTGTCCTTAAACCATCTTCTTCTGGTTTTGGTGTTATGCTACAATTGTACTTTTAAAAAATTGTGAAAGCCTTCCTTTTTCTTTTTGGAAAGATATATTGGCTAATTAGTGTGAGTTGTTTATTAAAACACTTGGCAAAATTCTCCAAAGGGACCATCTGGGCTAAGAGATGTCTTTTTAGGGAATTTGAAAATTACAAATGCAATTTCCTTCAGAGTTGCAGTGCTGGTTAAATTAGTTTACATTGACTGAGTTTGGCTAACTTGTGCTTTTCCCAGGAACTGATTGATCTTACTAAGTGCCCAAATACGTGTGTATGTGGAGTTGTTTGTAGTGTTTCTTTCTAGTCTTTAATGGCTACAGTCTGTTATGATACACCTTGCTTCATTCTTGGCATTAGCAACTCCTTCTCTAATGGCTCTCCAGCCTCGAGTTCGAATTCCAACAGTGCCACTTTTTAAAACGTACATTTTGATTTATTGATTTTGAAGAATATGTGTATGGATGCAGGTACAAGTGCCACGGCATGCACATGGAGGTCAAAGGACAGCTTGCAGGTGTCAGTTCTCTCCCTCCCACATATGCCCCAAGTACCTTTACCAGCTGAGCCATCTCTCTGGCTCTCAATTTGTTCTATTACTCTAGCTCTCATCCTTTCTCTTCTCTCTTCTTCTCTCTCATTTTGTTACCTTCATAAAGTTTAGTGTCATCGAGTTTTGGTTTTTGTCTGTCCAGTTATGATTTGGGCTTTTTTTCCCTTGTTTTTTTTTTCTGTGTAGCCCTAGCTGTCCTGGTACTCACTCTGTAGACCAGGTGGCCTCAAACTTACAGAGATCCCCCTGCCTCTGCCTCCAGAGTTCTGGGACTAAAGGTATGCACCACCACCGCTAACTGGGCTTTTCCTTTTATTGAGACAAGATCTGACACTGTAGCCAAGGCTGGCCTAGAATTCATGACGATCTTCTGCCTCAGCTTCCCCAATACTTAAATTGTAAATGTAAGCCACTAGACCCAGTTTTACTTCATTGATTTTAAGTATTGTGTGTGTATTTTTTTCAGTTTCATGACTTACTGATCATTATCGTTTATATTTCTTTCTTTGTTTCAGGATTTGTTTTTCTAGATCTTTTAAGATTGGGGTTCAGATTGTTGATTTGATACCTTATTTTTCTAGTGTAAGAATAATTTAGTAAGACATTTTCTCCTTAATTTATAAAACTGGATCTTACAAATTGTGATTTGCTAGACTTCATTTGAAGCCACTTCGGGATTAAAAAAAAAAATGTTTCCTTGAGGCTTTTCCTTTGATCTGCAGGTTACTTAGAAGCATGTTCTGTATTTTCCAAATGCTTAGCAATTTTCTTGTGTAGTTTCTCTTCTTCATTTCACTAGGGATTGCTACTTGGACTTTTGGTTAGGATCAACTGCAGATTTCATTATGGTTGATAGTAAAATGTAAATTCTTTCAATTCTTCTACAGATTTGACATTTGCTTTATGGTCCAGAGTCTTGTGTATCTTTGTGTGATGTTCCAAGGTGATATAGAAAGAATGTGCACCCTGCTGGTGTTGGACAGAATCTTCTATAGATTCTAAGATCCTTTGGGTTGATGAGGCTGTTGAGCTCCTCTCCACCTGCTAGTTTTCTGCTTGGCTGCTCTATCAGTTGTTGAGGGAGGCTTGTTGAAATTCCAGCCACAATGGTGGGTTTGTCTTTCTCCTTTCCACTGTGTTAGTGCTTGCTTTCCAGACACGTTTGCTCTGCAGTTCGGCATGTGTTCATTTAGGATGGAGCGGACTGATTCTTTTGCACATCCTCTGGCTCTGGT
This sequence comes from Microtus oregoni, assembly GCF_018167655.1. Classification (NCBI taxonomy): domain Eukaryota; kingdom Metazoa; phylum Chordata; class Mammalia; order Rodentia; family Cricetidae; genus Microtus; species Microtus oregoni. The sequence goes on along the minus strand of NW_024543828.1, from coordinate 9,917,201 downwards.
ATTTTTCTTTTATTGCTCCTAACTTCCTATTGGTAATTTGAACATTTGGAGAGTTTAACTTTGGTTATCTGTAGAACATTGCAGCTTAGGTTTGTAGTTGCTTTAAGTATTCTACCATCCATACATAATGGATCCCTGCTGTCGTCATTGTACCAATTCAGGTGAACTGTTGCAGATCTAGCTTCCAGTGTCCCTTTGCATTCCCTGCTTTAGAATATAATTTTCTCTTTATGTGGTATTGACTCTAAACCAAGGGTTTTATGCTTGCTAGGCAACTGCACTACCAAAAAGCTATAATTTCAGCCCCTATAATTGCCTTAAATAGTTCCCTCCACATTTATTGATGACCAGCTCAAGGTAGCGCTAGAATTTTTGTTTCAACATGAAATATGATTTAGAACACTCAAGAGAGGACAAAACGTACATATCCTATTTTTATACATTCTATTCTTTCTTCTTGACAATGATACTTATTTTCGTATTTCCTGTCTATTTATAGAAGTTCCTGTGATCATTTTTTCCTGCCGGCTGCACAGGCTTTTAGTTTATCTTCAACTGAGAATGTCTTGATTTCACCTTGATTCCCAGAGAGAAATTTTGAATTGACAGTTATTCGTTTCAACCCTTAAAGCTGTTTCTTCCTGCTGAGAATAATGACATATACTTATAATCCCTGCACTTGGGAAGCTGGGACAGGAAGATTAAGTGTTTGAGCTCAAGACCATCCTGTACTACAGAGCAAGACCCTGTCGCCACACATCAAAAAGAAAAAAAAGTCACTTTTCCCCTTCAGGTTTCTGATGAGAAAATAGCCATTATGCAAATAATTTTCACCATCTATAGGGATGTCAGTTCTCCATGAATTCATGATTTTCTTTTTGTACTTAGTTCTCAGATATCTAAAAAAAATTGTTGTTTTTTATTTTTAAGTGTGTGTATCTATGTGGCATGCCTGTCAGAGTGCACATGTCAGAGGACAAATTTCCAGAGATGTCCTCTCCTACCATGTGTGCAATCAAAACAGAAACCCACCAGCTGATGAATGGAGAGTGAAAACGTGGTAGATATGCACATAGAAGTTATTCAGCTATCAAGGAAATGAAATCATGAAATTTGCAGGTAAATGGATGGAACTGGAAAATATTAAACTGAGTGCAGTCACCCAGGCTCTAAGAGACACAGACCGCATGTTCTCTCTTACATAATGATGCTGACTCCCTTGTGCATTTAGTATGGCTACATATGCTCTAGGAGGCCGGGCGGTGGTGGCGCACACCTTTAATCCCAGCACTTGGGAGGCAGAGCCAGGCGGATCTCTGTGAGTTTGAGGCCAGCCTGGTCTACAAGAGCTAGTTCCAGGACAGGCACCAAGAACTACAGAGAAGCCCTGTCTCGGAAAACAAAAACAAAAACAAAACAAAACAAAACAAACAAAAAAAACATATGCTCTAGGAAACTAGAATCGGGCCCTTAATGTTAGGGTTGGGGGTTCATTTAAGGAGGAAAAATTAGAATCAATTTAAAGTTAAAATAAAGGGGACAGTACTGGGGCAGAAGAGTTCAAATAGGTAGTGGGATATGGTGAGAGGGAAATAAGGACCCGGGAAGCTTAAAAACAATGAAATGTGCGTGAAGAAGCCACTTGGGAACCTATGATCTATTTTTCTGGGCTGGGTTTCAAGACAGGATTTCTCTGTGTAGCCTTGGCTGTACTGAAACTCACTCTGTAGACCAGTCTGGCCTCCAACTCAGAGATCTGCCTGCCTCTGCCTCTTGAGTGTTGGGATTAAAAGATTAAAAGTGTGTATCACCACTGCCTGGCTAGAACCTATGATCTTGCAATCCAAGTAAATAATACAATAAGAGGGAATAGTAAATACACACACTCACTCACACACACACACACACACACACACACACACACACACACGGAGTATATTGGGAGTTAAAGGTTTTAGCAGAGATGAGAACAATGGGTAGGTAAAGCAGAGATAGTGATGTGTAAACTAAACTAAGGACATATGAAGAAGCCTTACTAAACTTAACTAGTTTATAAGGTAATACAAATGTCTTTTTCTAAAGGAGTTTGAACAGAAATACCTACGTTAATGAACAATGCTGCTTCCAGAAGACATGGGTTCTTGTCATGAAAATCTCAGTTCTAGGTTTAGGTTACCTTCTTACAAATTGTTGATCAGAGAGGACACTGCTATTGCTTACCCACTTTAACTAGATAGTAAGACTCTATTGCTGAAGATGCCATATATTTTTGTTGCAGGACATGGAGAAATCAGTCTTGAACTAACTAGAAAACTCTCCTTTCTGGCTAATGCTGGAAGGTGCTTGAGGTATCTCAGTAAGAATAAGAAAAGACAGTTTTAGAGCTGGGCAGTGGTGGCACACGCCTTTAATCTCAACACTCAGGAGGCAGAGGCAGGAGAATCTCTGTGAGTTTGAGGCCAGCCTGGTCTACAAGAGCTAGTTCCAGGACAGGCTCCAAAGCAACAGAGAAACCCTGTCTCAAAAAATCAAAAAAAAAAGAAAGAAAGAAAAGACAGCTTTATTTTATTCTAAGATGGCTAGTTTGCATAGTGCTAGAAGGTGCTATTCAACCTACTGCAGAAAAAAAAACAAAGTTATTATCCAGGACTGAACCCTGTGTGCTACAATACTGACCTTCCAGACAATATGTACCCATTGGTGCAATAGTGGCAAGGGTGTTCATGGAGACAACCAAGAACTCTCTTTATTGTATTTGAAGCTTGCTCCACAGGAAGGAATTCATGCCTGGTACTGTAAACATGCTCAAAAACCATGGTTAAGGAAGGTTTATATCCACAGGTTCATCTTACTTCCAGTCTTGATTGGGGAAGCTTATTGCAATGGATAGTGGTTAACACAGTGACACATTGCTGTTCAAAACACTGAGAATAAGCAATTCTGAGTGCTTATTTGGGATATCTATATCAGCACACCTCACCCCACCCCACCCATGGCCACCAAGGCTCTGGAACATTATGGAAGAGGAGGCAGAAAGTATAAAAAATCCAGAGAATAAGGAGAAGTGCCATGGAATGTTGTCCTCTGAATGTGACATATTGTTGTACACATGAACTCACAGTTGCATGGGTTACATACGAAGACCTATGCAAGATTAAGCCAACTAAATATCCTATCATGGACTAGGAGGAGTTCCTGAAGCCCCACCTCTAGCTGAGGAGCTTTTGACCATTGGTAGGGAGAAGAGTCACTTGTCCTTAGGTGTGTGACCACTGGAAAGGTATCCATTCCCCAGTGAATGATCTCCCATTCAAGCACATAGAGATGCGCTAACCTTGCACTCAGAAGGTTACAAAGTAACCAAAATAAAAGAACAATATGAATTTGGGAGGAGATGTGATAAAGAGGTTATGGAAGAAGTTGGAGAGGGTGATAAAGGGTGGATATGATCAAAGTACATTGTATACATGTACGACATTTTCAAAGAATAAATTGAAATGAAATAAAATGGTAATGACAGCCTGCAAGATGGCTCAGCTAGTGATGGCGCCTGAATGAAGGTCTGCTGGTCTGAGTTTGGTCAGTGGATCCCACAAGGTGATGGAGAGAACTGCCCCCCACTTTTCTTTTCTTCTTCTTCTTCTTCTTCTTCTTCTTCTTCTTCTTCTTTTTTTTTTTGGTTTTTCAAGACAGGGTTTCTCTGTGGGACAGTCCTGACCATGCTGAATTACAATATTCTGACCAGAACGTTGTAAGAAGGTGCAAAAAGAGAACTGAGTCATATATTAGGGTTAAACAGGGCCAGAGAGAACCTTTTACTGACTTCTTACAAAAATTAACTAAGGCTGTGTTATTAGGAGTGACAGACCCTGAAGCTAGACATGTATTAATTGAATCCCTGGCTTTGAAAATGCCAACTTAGAATGTAAGAAGATCCTTGGCCCTTTAAAGGTTAGATCAGCCCCCATAGATGAATGCATTCAATGAATGTTGAAACATTTGACTGAAGCTTGGGTCGGAGAAGTGATTTCCAGTGGTATGAGAAGACACCACAATGCCAAGTGTTTTAATTGTAGTAGAACAGGAAATCTGAGAAGGGACTTTAGACAAGGAATTCCTAGGAATAATGTTTCTTCTAGGTATGGCAAGAAGAGGAAGACTCAGCCTTCTGGTATATGTAGGAGGTATGGCAAAAGCCAACATTGGAATAATGAATGTAGGTCAACAAGAGACAGACAAGGTAAACCCAATATCACCGGGAAACTCCTTGGGGGACCTCTTTCAGGCCCCGATGTCAAACAAGGCCCAGTCATTCCCAGTCACTGTGGAGAACATGTCTCATCAGAAAAATTAAACAATCCAGTGCCAACTGTAAAAAAAAACCATACTGTTCTGGATGATGGAATAGACCTGGAGGATGAGTCAAAAACTCCGGTAGGAAATAGGAAATGTATATTTTGGCAGATTTCTATAAATGATCAAAGACCAAAGCTAAAACATATAAATGACATTGTAATTGAGGGATTACTAGACACAGGTATGGACGTGACTATCATTACTCCAGAATCTTGGCATCCAGATTGGCCTCTTCAAAAGGCAGAGAGATCTCTATGAGTTCAAGGTGTGGTGGCACCCACCTTTAACCTCAACACTTGGTAAGCAGAGGCAGGTGGATTTCTGTGAGTTCAAGGATAATCTGTTCTATAGAGTGAGTTCCAGGACAACCAAAGATTCACAGAGAAACACTGTCTCAAAAAGCCAAAAATTAAAAATAAAAATAAAAGAAATGGAAGTTAAAATAAAGCCATGTAAAGATGAAAAATGCACAGAGAGTCTGGATACTGTATGTTATTGTGTTGTTTGTGAATTGTTTGAATGCTGAGGAAGGAGCAACAGTTGCTAAATGACATTTGATTATAAATGCTGCTGGATTAATCCATCATATATATTTTGAAAATGCCTTGACATCAAAATTTAAGTCGAAAGATGTTACTTTGGAGAAGAGGTTTTGCTTTTATTTCCACAGGAAATGAGGGACTGTGGATTTATTCTGCATTAAAAAAAACTCAGGTTTGATCAAGGAAGACCCCCTGAGAAATCTCCAATAGGAGGAATGACCCAGATGTCTGAGTTCTACATCCAGAACAGTTTAAAAACTGCTGACCAAGATGATCAAGCCTCACAGGATACTCCAGTCAGGACTTCATCATAATTCTAAATTTTCTTTAGGTACCCATAAGATTATCAGAGCCCCCAGTTAGCAGGAAGTAGCCTGGAAAACTATGCTCACATTCCCAAAAAAATGGATTATGGATACTGCCTTTGTTTAGAATGTTGGCTACAAGTTGTTATGGATAATGGTCAGTAGAAAAGCTAAACAAAGGAGATTCAATTCAGAGTTCTTGTTTGAAAAAGAGGGGGGGAAGTGCTGTGGGACATTGGTCTGTACCCCGTCACTTGTATTTTAAATAAACGTTGATTGGCCAGTATCTAGGCAAGGAGTATAAGCGGGGCAACCAGGCAGGAAATAGACGCAGGGCAATAAGAATTATGGGAAGAGGGAAGTTTCAGGCTGCAGTCGTGACCCAGACACAGAGGATGCAAGATGTGACTGCCCCACTGAGAAAGGTACCAAGCTATGTGGCTAACACAGACAAAAATTATAGTCTAATGTAAGTTATAAGAGTTACTAAGAAGCCTGAGATACTAGGCCAATCAGTTTATAACTAATGTAGACCTCTATGCGATTTCTTTGGGACTTAATGACTGCAGGAACCAGGCAGGACGAAACCTCAGTCAACAGTGCTGGAACTAGCTCTGTAGACCAGGCTAGCTTCAAACTCACAGAGATCCTTCTGCCTCTGCCTCTCAAGTGCTGGGATTAAAAACATGTGCCACCACTGCAGGGCAAGAACTTGTTCCCTTCGACCCCCACATATGTGGTTGTACTCTAATCTCCACACATGCAAGCTTGCGCATGCGCGCGCACACACACACACACACACACACACACACACACACACGTAAACAATAGTATTGAGATATATATTAGGTCTCAAACTTAAGTTGGCTGGAGGACTAACATAAATTTCTGGGTTCATTCTTAAGATGTTGTGATTGGGTAGGAATGGGAAGTGTTTGGAAAATCTGAATTTCTAACCATGTCTTAGCCAATGCTAATGGCTCACTATTACAATTTTAAGCCTTGAGATAGCTACCCAATTATTCTGAACTGACTGCCTGCTCTTTAGAATGACCAGCTGAGTCAGGCGGTGGAGGTGCTGCCTTTAATCCCAGCACTTGGAGAGGCAAAGACGGGTGGGTCTCTGAGTTCAAGGCCAGCCTGGTCTATAGAGTGAGTTCTAGGACAGCCAGGGCTGTTACATAGAGAAACCCTGTCTTGAAAAAAAAAACAAGCAAACAACAGTTGGTAAAGAATGAAACCAGTCACAAGAAGCTACATATTATGTAACTCTAATCAGAACTAGTACTTAGGGCTGATGAAGTTTGGGGAAATGGGGAGGTATAATAGCTAAAGAATTCCTTTGGGAGGAGTGAAATGTTCTGAAATTAGAGACTGTGATGGTTGGATAATATGTTATAAACATACTCTATACAACAGGATTGTAGCCTTTAAAATGGTTGACTTTCTGGGCTGGGGATTAACTCAGTTCTGCTATTTGCCTTGTGTGCCTAAGGCCCTGGATTCAATTCCTAGAACAGCAAAGCAATTTTAAAAAATTAAAAGGATGGATTTTTATGGTCTGTGCATTCTGTCAATAAAAACCCTCACCAGGTAATAGCCAACACAATCTAGTAACTGGCACTATAATTGTGTCTGCTGCGTTTTCTTGTAGCATTACCTGAAGTGACTATGATAGTCAAGAAATTTAGAAAACAGCCTCAGGTGATAAGGAACAACTAAAGTTTTCCTCGGTGTATTAAAAAATATGCCCCCCCCCCACTATGGAAGTTCCTCAATACATTAAAAATAGTACTGTCGTATGACTCAGCCGTCACTCCTGCGCATATAGTCAAAGGGCTCTGTTCTGTCACAGAAATGCTTGAGTACCCATGTTTATAACAACATGCGTTATTTGCAATGGCAAGGGAATAGGAATGGCCAAGTAACCCATCAACAGAAGAGAGGCTAATGAAAATGTGGCATATGTACACAATGAGATATTATTCAACCATAAAGAAAAAAATAAGCTTATGAAATTTGCGGGGAAATGAATGGATCTGAAAAGGGAGATGACCTAGACTCACAAAGACAAATTCCATATTCTCTCTCATAGGCAGACCTTAATTTTGTTTTATTTCTTGACTATTGCACACTCCTGAACAGCGCAATTTGATTATATTCACTCCATTACCCTCTGTTATGCCTCTTCTTTTCCCTATGAAACCCTTCTCACCTACCCTGACTCTTGGTGGTTACATTAGAAAGTGGCATCCTATCCTCCAGTAACCATTAACGGTTGCTAGCCCCTCACCACTGGATGGAGCTTCTTAGGCATCTTCTGTACTTTGATGGAAAAATGGGCAGACCCTAACCTTCAGAGTTTCTATCTACGTAAATAAGAGGTCGCAAGAGGGTATAGATTATTAAACTAGATGGAGGCCATGCAAGGGGAACAAGAAGTGATGAGGAGAGGGAGAAGGGCAAAAGGAACCTGAGACATGAAAGTGGAACTGTTATTGGGAGGGAGAAGGGTAGGGAGAAAGGGGGAAGGACACAGCTAAAATAAGTTTTGTTTGAAAAATACCATCATGAAACCTAATTCTCCGTACGCTAATAAAATAAAATAAAACAAACGCTATTTCCTGAAATGTTTGGGTGTCTTATTAGAACACATTTAATTTAATCAGAATCTTCATTTATTGTGTTTTTCAAGCAGCAATTAACTGTTCACATGTCTGATCTGCTTTAAACAGTAAGAAATGGTCTGCCTACTTGGTTTTTATGCTTTGTGTTGTGAGGATTTTATTTGTCTGTTTGTTTTGAGATAGGGTCTCACACTATAGCCCTCTCTGGCCTGGAACTTGCAATGCAAACCAGGGTAACCTGGAACTTTGTGGTGAGTAACCTGCTCTGTTTCCTCAGTGCTGGAATTAAAGGTCTGCAATCTCCATACTCAGCTAAGAGTTGTAAACTGCATTTGATGTTAGGTCTAGTTATGGATCCATAGTCCTTGTGGTTAGCGGATGGGAATTTATGTGCAATGCACATGTCTAAATGCTGTCTCATTGTTTGCCCCATTCTATTCCTTTTCCCTTAATACCCGTGGAGCACATTCCTGACATTTAAATCATTTTCTTGGCCTTATCCAATATCAACATCTGTTGACACTATGGAACGTGCATTTTCACACATTTTTTGATACAGATGCACAAAAATTGAACACCAAATGTCTCTTCTATCTCTTTCCACATAAAATGGTGAATATTTTTTATTTCAGTCCTACCTTATCCTAGCTAACAACTAAATGATACTTCTTTTTCATGTATAAAATATAATTTATAGCATGCCTTCTTTTGAAAAACTTAAGTTGTAATCCACCTTTCTCCCATTTTTTGCCTTTGGAATACAGATACAAACATTAAAAAACAAAACTATGAATGTACTAAGAGAAACTATTTAATGCATTTATGACACCAAATTAGGGAGAGCTTTTAACTTCTGACAAGAAATTCAGAAGCCATAATGAATATGAGAACCAAACTTAATGGGAGAAAAATTAAAAATTGTTGCTGGCATTATAAGCAAAGTTAAAACATGTATTAATAAATTGGATTAGATCGTTACAACATACAGGAACAATAGTGTTACTGTATAACAAGCTCATGGAAAATATTTTTAAAATTCAAACTTCAATGGGAAAATGAATAAAGGATATGGGTTACTTTACAGGAAATGAAATAGAAGTAGCCCATAAACTTATGCAAGCTGTTTGGCTACACTAATTAAATAAATACAAATTAAAATAACGATGTAGCAACTTGAACTTTGCATATTAGCTTTGAAAAAATTAAAAATAATTAATGGTACCTTGTTTGGGCTTAATTGTGGGAAGAGAGTTCAGACGCTGTCACTCCAATGAATTTGATACATCAAAAGGAGAATTTTGGAGCCAGGTGTGAATCTTGTAAGCTTCAAAACTTCCTGAGACTTATTACTTTATTTTCTGATCCTTCGTGAGCCTCCTTCCAAAAGGGAACGTTTCTATTTGTAGGATATAGCTATATAACGTTTCCAAGACTTTAGCCTAAATGAGTAAGTCAGTCAAGATATTGGAGGCTCCATTATTCAAGGGTGGGGAAGTTTTGTATTAACTTCTCTCAGGGAAAATGTAAACCAATGTCTATATACTCACCTCAGATAGAGAACAAACTAATAGCTCCATGTGGATCTATCTGGGTGAAACGCTGTTTACTGAATTTGCTACAGAGTGTGCATGATTTCCTAAACAGTCACATTGAGTCTCTCCCTACTATAGGTGACAATTTCCCCAATGGCCATGTAGATGGCGCCTTCCCTTCAGTTAACCTTGTACACTGTACACCCTAGCACCCCCTGAGACCTTAAGATCATGAGCAGCTTGGGCAGAATTATAGTCAACTGGGAGGGAGGTGTAGGAACACACGACTGGAATCTCCAATGGGTGTCTAATGACTCTCCTGTTCCTCTCTCAGGTCTGACTTAGTAGAATGTCAATAGGCCTGATCTCGAGGGTCGCTTGTGAGTAGAGCAGCTACTCTGATTAAGATGGCAGTGGCCCTTACAGTCCCTAGGATAATGTCCCAGAACAGGAGGCTGCATCAGCAATAGTGAGGGGTGTGGTTTCCAAATGCATGCTCTAGCTCTTAAAGACTCAGTTTGTTTTTTTTAAAAGGAAACTTTAAACAACTCAAATGGTTTAAGACCAGGCTGGCCTCAAACTCAGAGATTTGCCTGCCTCTGCCTCCTGAGTGCTGGGACTAAAGGCATGTGCCACCATTGCCCCACTAGGTTTATCTTTTTGTATGGGGACTAGAGTGAGTTGATACAGGGTCTCTCATGTAGCTCAGGCTGGCCTCACACTCACTATGTAGCTTAGACCGATCTTTCTGTATCTCCTGAATGCTGGGGTTCCAGGCACATATAATATATAGTATATATAATATATAATCACACACAGTTTAGTGCATAGTAGGCATGATCAGCTGAGCCAGGGTGCCTTTGCTTGCATGTTTCCTTAACTGAAAGTAGATTCTTCTCTCAGACAAACATCCCAACCACAGTTTTCTCTTCCTTTTGCTCCTCTCAGCCTTCCTGTATCTCTCCTTTCCCTCAGACCTACTTCCCGTTTCCCTTCAGAAAAGAGCAGGCCTCCAAGAGACAATAAGAAAACAAGATATAATGAGACAAGGCAAAAGCCCTCTTATTAAGGCTTGACAAAGCAACCCAATAGAAGGAAAACAGGCCAGAGAGAGTCAGAGACACACCTGTTCCTACTGTTAGGCGTCCCACAAGAAGACCAAGCTAACAGCCATAACGTACAGAGAAGACTGGTTCAGACCCATGCAGGCCCTGTGCCTGCTGCTTCAGTCTCTGTGAGCCCATGTGAGCCTTGCTTAGTTGATGTGGTAGGCCGTGTAGTCTTTGTGTCCTCCATCTCCTCTGACTCCTACAGTCTTTTCTCGCCCTCTTCCATGGGGTTCCCATATCTCTGAGGGGAGGGACCCAATGGAGACCTCCAGTTCACACTTTCTCCACATTATGTCTATGAGTCTCTGTACCTGCTCCCATCCACTGCTGGGGGAAGTCTCTCTGATGACAACTGGACAAGGCACTGATCTACGAGTGCAGCAGAATAGCATTAGGAATTATTTCCTTGACTACTTTGCCAGTCATGTTTGGTTTTACCCTAGCTCTGGGTCTCTGGGCTATCCAGTCTCCTGTACCCAGCCATCCAGGCCATATCCAGTATGGGCGCCCTCTCAAGGCATGGGCCTCAAGTTAAACCAAACATTGGCTGACCACTCCCACAAGTTCTCTGCCACCATCTCCCAGGTCGAGGGTTTTGTGTCTAGGACGCTATCCAGGTTTCTCTTTCCATAGCCTGCAGAGTATCTTCTTACATGAAAGAGACCAGAACATAGGGGTGAAGGCTCCATGCAGGTACCAGCTTGACCTCTGTACATTCAATGAGCTGTGAGGATGTTGTCCTTGTCATTTGGGCCCCACTGTTAGTTTTCAGAGAGCAACCCTATGTCCCAGCATCAGCCTGGGTTTAGTGATCTCCATGGGACCCCCTCAGCCAATAAAACAACCAAATGCAACCCAGTCTCTCCACTGGAAGCCGTGCGTGGCTACAAAATAGTGCTAGTTCAGATTCTGTATCCTCCATTCCTAGGAGTCCTCATTAGGGTCACCTTCATAGATTCCAGAAAGTTCCCACTGCACTAAGTTTCCACACTGCCCCCCCATGTCCCCCAATTTCAACTGTCTCTCCCTGCACTCTCTCCTCCAAGTCCCTCATCTGACCTCTCTTACTCCCATCCCCACCTGCCCACAGTCCAGCGACAAAATCTATACTATTTCCCCTCACCAGGGAGGGCCATGCATCTCCCTAGAGCCCTCTTACCTAACTTCCCCTAGTCTGTGGATTGTAGCTTGATTATTATTTGCTTAACCACTAATATCCACTTATGAGTGAGTACACACCATGTTTGTCTTTCTGGGTCTGGGTTACCTCACTCGGGATGATTTTTTTCTAGCTCCATCCATTTGCCTTCAGATTTCATGATGTCATTGTTTTTAACATCTGATTAGTACTCCATTGTGTAAATGTACCATATTTTCTTTAACCGTTCTTTGATTGAAGGACATCCAGGGTCAGGGCTTTTATACTCTGGCTTTTGCCTGATCCCTAGATTTAATCTCCCATCTAGTCTTTGACTCACCTCGATTTCAAGGTATGTTAAGTGCACAGACGTTTAGTAAACACACTAGCTTCTCTACAAGCAAAGCTCAAGTTAGGGATTTGGCTTTTAAAAATTTGCTACAGAAGAGCCTTCAGGAAGAATGGGGTAAAGGGAGAAGAATAGGGCAGGGGAGAGAGCTGAGCAAGAATGTAGGGCTCAGCTGAATGGCAAAAGCAGATTAATACCACAAAAGCAAAGGGGCCTTGCTAGGCTGTCATTGCCTTCAGGTTGGGTGGGAGGATGTGGCAGGCTGCTGATGTAATAATGCTTAATGATCTCCGTGCAAGGCAGTTACCAGTCCTCCGAGCAATTTTCCAGAGAAGGGGATTCAGGCCACCTTCCCAGCAGCTGTGGGAGGGCGGGTCCCCTGGTTAGGAAAGGAAAGGGCAATTTCATAGCCTAAGACCTTGACTCCTCCTACTATTTCTTTCTTCCTGGGAGATGTTTATCTCTTTGGTCTGTTCCAAATTCTCCTTTGTCTTAGGACAGGTTCAGGTACCACTTCTTTCAGAGGCTTTGCATGAAAATGGTCAACTAAGTCCTACCTTCATGTGCCTCGTTTGGTTGGAAGTGTCATCTCAGCCCCTAACATCCTTGTCAAAAAAAAAAAAAGTCTGGAGTGACACTTTCAACCAAACATCCCAGACTTTTTTTTTTTTTTTTTTTTTTAGGGGCTGAGATGACACTTCCAACCAAACGGGGCACATGAAGGTAGGACTTAGTTGACCTGTCTCGAAAAACCAAAAAAAAAAAAAAGTGTCACTCCAGCCCCTGACATCCATTTTGGAATGTTGGTTGGGAAGTTCCATTTCAAGCCCCCTCCCCTGGGATTTGCCACAGTCCAGACTCCACCTCCAAGAAAGCCTGCCAAATGGCGACCCCTCCGCAGAGAGGGTCAAGACCACTCCCACAGGCTATTTAAACTGTCCCCCAGAGTCCAAACATGTGGTCTCTCTCTGGTTCTCCTCCCCCCCTTCATGGTTTCCTGGTCTTCCTGGGGCGGAGGGGGGAGGGGGGCCTGAAGGTTTAATTTGGTCTGATTTGGATTATTGTGTGGGCAGAGAGGTTTGTTGGGCTGAAAAACTTATTACCCCTCAGTATGTATTTATGTACCCCTTCCAACATTTACCATTTGATCTGGAAAATGATCTGCCCAGCCTTCTCCCGTGGAGTAGGAGCTTCCCAAGACATGAATCATGTCTTGTTTGCCCCTTACCCTGAGCATGTAGCACATGCCAAGGAGAGCAGTCCTAAAGAAATATCTGATGAACCAAACACAAAGTAAGTAACTTCCTGGGTGGCCATGGAAAGACAAGCAACTCTATTGCCAAGTGCACTTCTGTCTCCAAGTGACAAGCGAGAAAACAGAAAGACTACATTTGAGACAAAGTAAGTGACTTGTGACAAACTGGCCAAGTCACAATTCTGTTCTTGTCCCATTTAAAGCACATACCATGCACTTTAACATAACAAGGAGTCAGAGCTGTTGATCTTTAGAGTAGCCACAAGGAAGAGAAAAGAATGATAAAAGAAGCAAAGTGAGCTGGGCGGTGGTGGTGCACGCCTTTAATCCCAGCACTTGTGAGGCAGAGCCAGGCGGATCTCTGTGAGTTTGAGGCCATCATGGTCTACAAGAGCTAGTTCCAGGACAGGCTCCAAAGCAACACAGAGAAACCCTGTCTCGAAAAGCAAAAAAAAAAAAAGAAAAGAAAAGAAAGAGAAAGAAAGGAAGGAAGAGGAGGAGGAGGAGGAGGGGGAGGAGGAGGAGGAGGAGGAGGAGGAGGAGGAGGAGGAGGAGGAGGAGGAAGAAGAGGAGAAAAGTGAGCCAGGTGGTGGGGCACACCTTTAATCCCAGCACTTGGGAGGCGGAGACAGGCCTGTGAGTTTGAGGCCAGCCTGGTCTACAGAGTGAGTTCCAGAACAGGCTCCAAAGCTATACAGAAACCCTGTCTCAAAAAAAACCCACAGTGATTAGTGGAAATACTTTGGTGTAAGAGTTGGTTAAGAACTTTTCACACCAGTGATTTTTTTTTCCCCCCAGAAGTTAAAGAGGAAAGCAACGCTGTGTCAACACCAGGAGCTCAAAAACAGCAATCAGAGGCAGGGCCTTTGGAAGGTGGTCACAGAATGAATGAATGAATTCATCTATGAATTCATAGCATACTTAGCCATAGGGGAAGGACTTGGTTATAACGCCCCCCCACAACACTTGTGCTTCCTGTCCACCACGTGACGAGGCTTTTCCTCGCTACATCCTCCACCATCATGTACTGCCTCCACAGGCTTAAACCCGAGTAGACCGAGGAGCCCCGGATGGACCAGGTGGGACAGAAACCTCAGTCAGCGCCCAGACTGACACCTGTGACCACTAACCAAATGAATGTTTCCTCCTTGTGAGTGCGTTTCTTCCACACATTTTGCCACAACAATGCAAATCTGTCCCAGCAGCTTTGTCTCTTATGAGGCGATGCGAACAAATGTGTATTCACCTCTGACAGCGTACCAGTGGCAGACCAAAGGTAGAACTCTATCCAGATCCGGCATAGTGAACCAGTGAAGCTATTAGGGCTCCTTAGAACAGTGTGGACACACACAAAGGCAGCTGCATCACCAGAGAAGCCCGCTCCAGTGTGAGTGACATTCTTCGAGCTCTCTGCATGACTTGCACGTAGCTCAACTGGTCAGAGATCAGCTGTTCAGAAACCAGAGGACAGAAGACGTTCCTCTGCCAGCAAGCATTGCTAGTTGTAAAACTTTGGGGCGGGGTGCTTTGTGAATCTCCAGAATCTGTGGTTCCCAAGCCTCATCAGCATCTTTTCAGTCTCCCAACTCTCCCTAGGAGGGAATGTTTCATGCCGAGTATATTGCTGCCCAGCACTCAACACTCCAAGGATGCAGCTTTCTCGGGTGGTTACCCATGCTGGGGTGGCCTATTGGTGTCTCGTGTTCCTTTAAGTAACTCCTCACTGAGACTTCTGTAAGGAACCTGATAAACTCGCTGGGTCACTAAGACTTGGGTGGGCTCATTTTTTTGGCCTGTTGCCAGAACCTTATCTGGGGTGAGTGGACTTTTGGTTCATATCTCTCCAGGAAATGTCATCCAGCAGAGGCTGACTAAAGCAGGGGGCGGGGGGAGGAGAGCGAGCGACAGAAAGGAGATGAAGTTGAAAAATATCTAAAAGGCAAACATCTGGCAGGATTTGATAGCCTTGTGCACCAGGGGCAAGAAAGAACCGAAAGAAAGTTCTGGGTTTCTGGAAGCAGGAAAGCCCAAGGCTGTCTGGGCCAGGCCTCCCCACCAGGACTTAGACTGCCAGGTGTATCCTGGTGCCATCACCCACAGAGTAGGATTCTTTTCCCTTCTGTGTTCCTGTCCCTACGGACCACAGGGGGCATGCTGCCACTGCCTCTGGGTATGAGCTAGAAAGAGAATGCCAGAGTAGGTAGGAAGAGGCAAGATGGAGATTTCAAGGGTTTTGCCCAGGGGCTCCTACACCGTACTTGTGACAGGAAGTTACCCAAGTGGCAGAACCCGCTGGGAAGCTTGTGTCGGGACTGCACTGGGCCAGCTTTCATCACCAGCTATTTTTATTTTTAGCCTATGCCACATCTTAGAGCAATCAGGTCTATAAATGTCCATACAGCTTGCCATGCCTGGGCCCCAGGCAGAAGGGAGTAGCTAAAAAGGGATTATGCTAGGCCTTGTCATGGGCTCTTAAATGCACTTGATCAGCAAATGCCTGGATCTTGCTTCAAATTTCCGGGCTTCCCGTCACCATCCCCAGCCAGCTTCCCATCGGGTTTCAGAAAAGAGGGTCCTAGGGGAAGGAGTAGATGGACAGGTATCTACAAGCAAGTGAAACCAAAGCCAGGTCCCAGTGGCCTACAGCTCCAGGGCCTGTTACTCTGACTTTCCTGGACTACTTCTCTTTGGAGCTTCTTGGGCTGCATTTTGACTCTTCCCGGCTATTTGTCCTATTGCTATTATTAAAGAGAAGGGACACTTGGGTTCTGAGAGAGACAGCTAGCTAATCAGCTTAGGGGCCTCAAGTCTCCTCACCTTTACCTAAGAGGAAGGACAGGCCTTATCCGACAGGACTATGGAACTGAGCTAAAATACACAGACACGGAGGGCAAGTGCCTTCACTTGCGTGTGCTTAAGAGATGGAGCACTTTCCACCAGTTTGATCCCGCCAGGCGCTTTATTCATTTTCTGAATCTTATCTTTACACTTTGCTATTCTAACTCGTTTCCCGGTTATTTCTACTTAATTGGCTAACAGAGAACTCAAACACACCTTGCCCACCTCACACAGACTAGCCCTCTCTACCTTACCCAGCTTTTCCTACAGTTTTTATCTCCAACTAATAAACGAGAGATCTCCTTGTTTTATACTATCTGGCCCCAAAGGCTTTGACCTGTTTTATCTGTCGATGAATGTCTATCTAAGTTGTAAAACAATTCAGGGAGGGGGCCCTGGAGAGATTGCTCGGTGGTTATGAACATTTGCTGCTCTTTCAGAGGACCTGCTTCCAATTTTCGGCACCCAAGTGGTGGCTCACAACTGTCTGTAACTCCAGTTCCTGGGGGATCCAATGCTCTCTTCTGGCCTCCTTGGGCACCAGGCACTCACATGATGCAAGCATACATGCAGGCAAAACACCCGCTCACATTAAATAAATAAACAAACAAATAAATAAACACCCCAATGCTGGGCACATAGATGTTGCTAAATGTTTGCTGAATAAATCCATTTATTGCCTTAGTCCCCACTTTAGCCCATTTGTTCCTATTGCCCAAGCCAAACTACTGTTTGTCCTTCATCCCAAGTTTTTTTTCACACCCACGTTCAATCCAGAGTTAAGACTTTATCATATTCTCCTGCTCCAGTGCACCCGGCACCCACTCGCTCCTCTCTAATCCTTAGTCATAAATCTATTGCACCTACATTACAGAAGTAATGCTTAAGTCTCCTGGATCCCGCTTCTGTTCCCATACAGCTCAGTCACCATACTGCAAATATAATGATATTACCAAACCGTAATCCGCGGATCACTCTTCAGTAGGCCCTTCACGCCTCTAGGACAGCAGTCAACTCCTAACCAGGCCAGCTAAGCCCTACCTCACCTAGGTCCTGCTTAGTTTTCCAAGTTCATTTCTACTTCCTTTCTCCCTGCTTCCTCAATCCAGGCTCCCCTACTCTGCAGCCACACAGAACTCTCGTGTTTTCTAGATGTCCATTTGAGTCTCTCGTACCATCTTACTCCTCTCCCCCTTTTCTACCTGGAATCCTATCCTTCCCTTCTCTGCCTCCAGTGGCCTTCCTTCATGGTCTATGTTCATGTCAGTGACAAAGTCAGATTCTTCAGGAAACCTCTGCTCCCCACTGCCACTTCTAGAGTATAGGCTCCTCCTCAGTGCTTCTAGAACATCTGTACTTCTTCTCATACAGCACTTGCTATAAAAGTGCATCTGTGCTTTTGCTTATTCCTCCACTAGAATGTAAGCTTTATAAAGACACGGACTATATCTATTCTTGCTTTTATTGAATCTGTACATAGTATAAACTTTTTATTATTTTTCCAGTACTGGCAACTGAACCCAGTGTCTACTGCATGGTAGTTCTCGATTACTGAACTATATTCCCAGCCCATTTTGTGTTTACATAATTTTGAAAAAGGCTCTCATTAAATTACACAGGCAAACTTAAAACTCTTTCTGTAGACCTACAAGGCCTTGTATGTGCGGTCATCTGCCTCAGACTCCCAAGTAGCTGGAATTACAGACCTGAACCATTAGATCCAGCTATAAAACCTTTTATAAATATTAATTCATAAATCTCATATGAGGTGCTATTATGATTAGCATTATATAGATGATGAAGCTGGAACAGACCAAAGCCACATATTCCAAAAAGTTGGAATAATAACTCAAAAATCCAAGCTCTTATAGCTACAGTTCTTCCATTGCCTTTCATATAGAAGGCCCATTCAAGAAATTTTAAGTAAAACAAAGAAATAATGACTACGTGAATAAAGATAACAGGAATAACACAGTTGTGTGGGGGGGGCAGTGGGAAGAAAAGATGTAGGACAGAATAAGGGAGACAGATTATGTTTATGTGTCAGCCATGGCAGAAAACCAAACAAACAACTTAGTCAATAGCACAGGATGACGGTAGAAGAAATGGAAGGTGATGGATCAGGAGATATCTCAATGGTATAGTACTGCCCCCGCATTTACTACTATGTCTACTCACTAGTTCAACCCCAAAGTACATTCACGAGCCAGGTGGGGAGGGGAGGGGAGCTCAGAAAGGCAACGGGAAAATAGTAATGTCACCAACGTAGGACAAACCACTGGACTTGTTCAGAAACAGGCCCCTGAGGACAGCTAAGCAGTTTCCCATGGAGTTCTAGAGAAAGGAAGCAGACACTATGGGCTTAAGGAATGTGAGGATATAGAGAAAGCATGTAGGGAGACTTTATTCCTCTCTGAGCCATGAAAAGCAGACTTTGGAGAGGTGAACTCAAATCTTCCCAAGATGTGATGACTAGGGCATGCTTAATGGCATGGAAAGTGAGAGGTGAAACAGGCTTATACTGGACCAAGCCAACACTTCTAGGGGGCAGCACACATACTGTGCCCAAGCTTGTAAAATGTAAGTGTGCCACAGGTCAGCTAGCTTTTCCGTAAAGGGAACAAGCAGTATTGAGTCAGGAATTCCTTCCTAGGACGCATCTGGTGGTACCAGACATGAGCCAGGAAGATCTAGAACGAGGACGTATGAGAGCCTATTAGCAACTAAAGAGCACACAATGAACGGAGATGTGAGGAAATAGGAAATGATTTTCAAGAGTGCACGAGTTCAAAGAGCACGAGAAGACTGAGAAGACTGGACGGGCAATACAGTTCTCAGAGACACAATGGAAAAGATCTGTTTAGTTTCCGGAAGGCCGGCAATTAAAACAAACCTGAAATTGGTAAAATAGTAAATATTTGACAGAGGAAGATAACCAGTGTGCTATTGACTCCTCAGAACGACTTTGTAAGAGACAGAAGGCCAGCTGCCAAGGTAACAATTGAAGGGTTTGGTCTGCAGACGCCTTACTGGGGCCCAAATGCACAAGGTTCTAGATCATAAGACACCCCCCTCAGGTGGAGGGTGGAGGGGAGAGGACAGTGATACAGGGCTGGATGGCCCTAGGAAAGGATATGGCAATAGTGCCCAAGCACTTGAGAAGACAAAGAAAGAATGAAAACTAAGAGGAATTTTATAATTTATTTTAAAACAAGCATTTATTGAGCAAGTACTTTGCACCAGGTGGCAGTCTTAGGCTTTGAGTGTTCTCAAAATGTTTATGCTCTGACAGGAGGGACAAGTCCATCCTAGGCACTTAAAGTGCAGCCTAGGAGTGGATGGCCTGTAGCAAGGAAAGATGCGGAAAGGACCTCTAGGGGCTTAGCACTGATGTGCCGCACAGAGGTCTGCACAGCAATAGGGTTCATACTGAGAAAGCCAATTGAGGTTTTGGCTTCTCAAATCTGAGTAAGTACATCAACCCACTAAGCTGCTACTGTTTGTGTGTTGCACTTCTGCATTTTAGAATGTGATGTGCATGGTTTTCAGAGTTTTAGGTTTGCATCACCGCAGTTAAAGTTGGGCTTATGCCAAAAAAGAATACATAACATGCCCTGTTTGAAGGGAAGCAAACACATTATAAGGAGTTTGCCTGTGAGGGAAGACTCTCTACCCTGCAGGACCTGCATGTCCTCAACTGCTGGGAAATTGTGTGACTGAAGCTGTTTGCGCTTTGCTAATGTTGGCAAGTCACTTTCGAAAGATCCCGCAGCATTCACATCCGAAGCCCTTTTTGTAAGACTAAATGTGTGATATTTTAAAGAGAGATCCTTTGTTGATTAGAAAAGTAAGGCATAAGCAAAGCTGGGAGAAATGCAGAAGAGATCTTTTAAGACTTATTTTTATTTTGAATTTCGTGTATGTGTGTGTTTCTGCATGTGGGTGTATGCATATGCGTACAGCCGCCAGATTCCCAGTAACTGGAGTTACAGGGGCTTATAGGCCTGGACTGAGTGCTAGAAACTGAACCCAGCTATTCTGCAAGAGCAATAGAAGCTCTTACCACTGAGTCATCTCTCCAGCCCTGAGGAGATTTTCTCAAAGTCATCTTTAAATGCCATATGTGCACTAGTACACATTATGCCTCAATAGTCCTATATAAAAATGAATAAATAATGTCACAGTAAAATGTAAACTCCTCATGAGTAGGACTGTAATTTATTCAATCAAAAGATGATAAATCAACCCAATACATTTATTCGGCTAGATGAGAGTGACTTATTAATTATTATTAATTATTATCATTATTTATAAATGACTTTAATGAAAATACTAAATCAGACAAAACTAGTTCCTAGGTCGTGTTCCGTCTTTGCCCAAAGTTGTGCAGAATTCTCAGATGAGCCCTAGGATCTGCACCCGTTCAGTATAAACTCTTTCCCTCGGACCCGTGCCTCGCTTCTAGTCAACAGAAATGATAATGAATGTCACTGTTATGATTATGTTACATTATATAAGGTTCTGTGTCAGCAGATTGGAGAGAGAGCTTTCTCTGCTGGCCCCGAAGAAGCAGCTGCGTTGTGAACAGGTGATGGAGAGGGCTGTGTGGCAGGGGACATTAGCAGCAGGCAGATCTGTGGGTGGCCCTCAGCCTATATGCGTACAGTCATAACGAGATGAATGCTGCCAACAGCCTTCCTGAGCTTTACCAAGCTGATTCTTTCCCAGTTGAGCTCCCAGATGAAATGTGGCCTGGCCAATACCCTGCCCACAGCTCTGAGACGGAGCAGGAAATCCAGCTAAATCAGACTATGAGATAACACTTTAAGTATGTGTTAAGCTGCTGAATTTGTGAAAATTTACTACACAGCAATACAAAAACTAGCACACAGGCATCCACTGGCCATAAACTTTTATGTGCACCCTAGCCCATGTAGACACTTTCTTCAGCAATACTTAATGATTTGTTTTTATTTTCAATTACATGCGCACATGTGCATGCCTGTGTGTGTATGTATGTCTGTATGTATGTGTGTGTGTGTGTGTGTGCGCGCGCACATGTGCATGCTCCCCATGAAGGCCAGAAAAAGATGTCGGATTCCCCAGACCTTGACTAGGTAGTTGTGAGTCACTCCACGTGTGTGCTGGGAACCAAACTGGGTCCTCTGCAAGAGCAGTAAGCATTCCTATCCAATGAACAATGTCCCCAGCCCCCTTTCCAATATTAATTAAAACAATGAAAATGGGGGCTATTCGTATCTTTCCACTCTTATTTCCCCAATAATTCTCTGTATTTCAACACATTGGCCTGAAATATGTCATGCATAGTATGGCCTCTGGTTCACTTTTGTCGACCCCATTCTGTCTAACCCAGAATCCCTCCTTTACACCTTGTTCTTTGTCCATGAAACCCGAACTTCTAGACCAAGGACAATTGTTTACACAGTGTTTTTACTTGCATTACTTTTTTTTGCAAGTGGATTATAAACTATCACGAAATCAGTTCTGAAATCCTCTTTCTCAGAAAACATGATATAAATATATGTATGTATATATATATATATATATATAGAGAGAGAGAGAGAGAGAGAGAGAACATATACATAGGATGGTTACAAGCAATATAGGAAACATTTGCAGATATGTGTGTGGCCTTCTCATTAAAATTGTACACTCAGCCGGGTGGTGGTGGCCCATGCCTTTAATCCCAGCACTAGGGAGGCAGAGGCAGGAGGGTCTCTGTGAGTTCAAGGCCAGCCTGGTCTATAGGAGCTAATTCCAGGACAGGCTCTAAAACTACAGCGAAACCCTGTCTCGAAAAACCAAAAAAAAAAAAAATTGTGCACTCATTGAATCCCAAGATTCCAACGTTTACAGCACATCGCTAGACATCCTTTGCATCATCATCACCATTATTATCATCATCGGTGCTGGGGAATCAAACCCGGGCCTCACATGTTCTACTGTGATTCAGCCCTACCCAAAAATAGTCATAGTAAAAATAATGTCACAGAAGTGGTTGAAGTATCACAGGCTGGCCAATGTTTCAAAGCCTGAGAAAGCCCGTCTTTACAAAAAGACAGCTTAGTGGAACCGTTCCAGCGGTAGTATCCTTTTTAAGTAGCTACATGCCGAATACAGCTGAGAAAGCGACACATAAACACTGATCAGGAATAGGACTAAGCTAAAGGAATTCGAGCAAGTCTGGCCAGGAACGAAGTTTGCTGCTACTGAAATGTTTTGGTCTTAGCCACTGGCAGGATTGATTGATTGTAGTTAGCACAACGTTTCTGTGCAGCCTGCCTAAACATCTGTTTCTGTACAATTGTTGCTCAATTCTCTCTTCCTTTCGAATCACCATCTTTGAAGCACAAAAGAAAATCCATCCAAACGACCAAACAAATTACCCTTAACGGCTTCCCAATCCTTTAAAGGAGAATCTGTGCTTAAAGAGGGTCATTTACTCCCCGCCCCTTACCTCCAGCAAGGGTTCAAACTTCAGCTCAGAGGCTTGACCCAAGTCCCTCCCCTTACCCTGTCATCTAATGAATATGCAAATTAAACATAATTGGCAGCCAATGGCGTGGGTCCTGGTCACATGGTACTGATGGTAGGTGAGCAGACAGAAGTTGTGTCAGTGCACAGAGAGGGCTCTCAGTCTGGGGCGAGCGCTCTAGTGAGCGTGGACGGATGCTTTGGCAGTAGTCCTGGCAGCGGCAGCGGCAGGCAGTGGTGGTGGCAGAAGAGGGGAAGAGGGACGGCCCCGAGACCTACACACACTCACACTTTCAAGTTCCCTTGGAGGGAGAGGAGTTGGGGCTGCAGAAAGAGGAGGCCAGGAGCGGTCCCATCTATCCCATTCCATCCCCCCCTTCCTCTTGCTCCCTGGCTCTGCGAGAGTTCAGGATTTGGGTAGCCATACGTGGCAGCGAGGGCAAAGGGACCGGGAGAGTGGGGACCAGAACCAAAGGTGTAGTGGAAGATGCCCATCCTGCTGTTCCTCATAGATACGTCCGCCTCCATGAACCAGCGCACTGACCTGGGCACCTCCTACTTGGACATTGCCAAAGGCGCTGTGGAGTTATTCTTGAAGGTAAAAGGAGGGGAGAGGAGAGATGGGGGTCGCTCCTGCGGGATGGGGGGGTTGGACTGAGGTGCTTCTGTAACGTTTGTATCGCTTCCCCTCGTTTCCTACGCGATCCCTCCGTCATCCCTCGCCCCGCAGCTGCGAGCCCGGGACCCAGCCAGCCGCGGAGATAGGTACATGCTGGTCACCTATGATGAGCCTCCGTACTGCATCAAGGTAAACAGGCCAGCGGGGGAGCGGCGGGCGGGAAGAGCGTGCGCGTCCGCCAGCCTGAGCTGCTGATCCCCTTTTGCCTCCGCCCGTGGCGATTCTGCGTCGCCCTGCGGGACAGGCTTGGGTGCCGGGCGCCAAAGGCCAGGGGGCACAGGGGCGGTCAGAGGCGGCCAGGGGGTCGCAGAGAGGGGCTCGAGAATGGGCAGCCCGTGCAGAGAAGGCACAGGAGGGCCGAGCTCCTAGAGCGACGGCCGCGGAAGATGGCGGACATTTTGCTTTTGTATGAGGCAGCCGGAGGCAGGGTGAGGGCGCTGCTGAGATGGAAAGGAGGGAGGGGAGGAGGCCAAGGAAGGAGGGCTCAAGGCCCTTGGTAAGGCTGTGGCCCCTTCGCCTGGGACTCCGCCCCAACGTGCTCCTAGCCCAGCGCGGGCTTTCCTGCTGCCCGGGCTCCTCCTCTGGACCCTCCTTCCATCCCTCGGCCCGCCCTGCCTGGGCTTCCTCTCCCTCCTCCCGCTCTCGTCCGCTTCTCCTCCACCCCATCTTCCCCTCCTCTTCCTGCCCAGCGCAGGGTGGCACTAGAGCGGGCCTCTGGGAGCTGCTCCTTTGCATTCGAGCCCGTGGACCCCGCCCCCGCCCCTTCTACCCCTCCCGCTCCCCGGCCCCTCCCGCTCCTCCTGCGCCCCCACCCGTTTGGAAATGGTAAGCCTATGCTGCTCCCAGCTCCCAGACCCTGCCTGCTCCTTTCTGCTCTCAGCTCAGTCAGGTTTAGTCCGGCTCTCAGTTACCTTAGCGACCGTTGCTGTTTCATTGGAAATTCCTGCAAAGAAACCACCAAATGTGTGTGTGTGGGGGGGGGGTGTCTGCGCAGAACCTTCTTAGGGAACTGGTTTAACAGGGGCCAGAGGTTCAGGGAGCTGGCCTACCTATTTGCATCCGAAATTAGGTTTGCTCTTAGCTGCATAGGGATTTGCCAAGGGCACGATTGGACTCAGAGCAGATGCACTAGTCAAATTCGATGATTTGATTCGCAGGGGCTGACCCTTAGCCTCCGTCGGGTAGTTTTTTGTGTTCCCATAATGAAGAGATAAAGAACGGGTTTGCCTGTAGTGGCTTGATAAGAGGGACTCAAACTGTTAAATCATCCTGCATGAGGATTGAGCTCGCATGTTGAAATTTTAGAAGGTTGTTACCATTATCCCTGATGTCTTTTGCCAGTGCGTGTGTCCTCTCTCTCCATCCCAAATCATCTCAGTAAATTAAGAGGATGTTCAGTCTGGATGTGTTGTAAGCCTTGGTCTAGTGGGTTGTTCTAATGAAAAATACCTCTCAAGGTGAGTAAGTTAGTCAAAGAATATTCTTTCAGACATAATGAAAGCCAAGAGACTTATTTGGTAAGTCTCAGCTTTGATTAAAAGTTTAATTTGTAGGCTCCTCCTAACCCTATTCTGGCTTTATTGCTTTGTTTTCAATTTTTGTTTAGCTACCCCCCCCCCCAAATCGAGCTACTAGACATCTTGCAAAATGCCATATGTCTTTAGAAAATGGCAGCTTTCCAGGCCAGTCTGGGCTAACATAATTGCAAGCATAGGGTTGGAGACCTAAGTTTCAGTGACGGAGGGAGCACTTACAAATAGGAAGCTTTGCAAACATTCTGTCGTCACCAGAGAAAAATAAAATCTGATCAGAGTCCGAATGTTTCCATCTTTTGACAACAGTAAGAGCCTATGCCATTTGTAGTGTGCCTATTTGAAGATATACTCAGTAATTTGAAGCAGTGGAGGGGCTAAGCTACAAAACTGTGGACCTATCTTTTTCTTTTTGTTTTATTTGTCAAGACAGGGTTTCTCTAGCTTTGGAGCCTGTCCTGGAACTAGCTCTTGTAGACCAGGCTGGTCTAGAACTCCCTATCTTTTTCTTTAAAGGTACAACTTACTGAGCATTTTGTGAGGCCTCATAACAGTTCCTAAAACAGTTTTGGAGTTATAGGAATGACATGACTGCCTGTCATGGTATTGCATGCCTTTAATCACAGCACTCAGAAGGCAGAGGAAGACAGATCTTTATGAGTTTGAGGCCAGTGTAGTCAGTGTAGTCCACACAGGAAGTTCTAGGTCAGCCATGGTTATATAGTGAGACACTTCGAGAGAGAGAGAGAGAGAGAGAGAGAGAGAGAGAGAGAGAGAAAAGAATTACATCACAGTTTACAGTCTTTCCTTCCCTTGAAAGGAATAGACTGTTTTGCTCCACTTTGACAGCCATTCTTGTATCTTGTTAAGTCTAGCAGTGGAATCCCGTGGTCCTACTAGTTTCTTCAGTGTGAGGGACACAACTCAGGCCCTTCTGAGTGCTAGGCAAGTGTTCTGCCCTGAGCTACATTCCCAGCCAGTGTGCTTAGTTATACTCTGCTTTCCCTACTTCTTTTATGTAGTGAATTATACTGAGTTGCCACATACTTTGTTTGTTTTTTGGTTTTTCGAGACAGGGTTTCTCTGTGACTTTGGAGCCTGTCCTGGAACTAGCTCTTGTAGACCAGGCTGGTCTCGAACTCACGGAGATCCACCTGCCTCTGCCTCCCGAGCGCTGGGATTAAAGGCGTACACCACCACCGCCTGGTTTACGATGTACTTTTCAATAGCTGTGTATCTTAGGCACTTGTTTATCAGTATTTGTATATGGAACAGAAGAAATTGTTCAATATTATTTTAGTGAAAATTTCTCTTTAGCTCTTTTTATCCTACCACTTTTCATTTTCATTTTTTGCCTTAAACAAGAAGCATTCTCTGTAGACCAGGCTGGCCTCAAACTCACAGAGATCCCCCCGCCTCTGGCTCCCTAGTGCTGGGATTAAAGGCATGAGCCACCATTGCCCAGCTCTCCTTTGATATCTTTTCCCTGTAGGTCAAATGTGAGAAGATACTTAGTATACTATGTTTAATTATTAATCACTTCATCTTAGTCTTTATGCCTTCCCGAGCCTTTTCAGGGTCTTCATTTTATCCGGGTGAAAGGAAAGGTTAAGAATCTAATAATATTCTTGTCCTTCACCAACATTACTATTGATAAATCATATCTGGGTAAGAGTTTTCTGAATTTCTCTTTTGGACACTACCTCCTGCCTAGCCCACCTCTCTCCTCTGCCTGTAAGAACTTAGCTCTTTTGCTTTTTAGGGTTGTAGCTGGCTTAGAAATTCATAAACCTCAGAGCTTCTGGTGATATTTTCTTTGCAAAGTTCAGTATAGATTTTCACTTGCTAGTGCCTGAGAACCCTGTAGGTCTGTTTTCTCTCACACCTGCTAACAAACAGGTCCTTCTCTGATTGTCAGCAGGCATTTTAGTTCCTCCTTGAAACTTCACTGTTTGCTAGGGGCCGGAGGCCCGTGCAGCAAAGTGATGGTTTGCTAGTGTTTTATTGGTAGCAAATTGTTCTGCAGAATAGATGGAGTGAGTCTTATTTTCACGGTCTCCGAGGCTGCAGAAACAGTGTAACAGTTTACTTCTCAGATCTGGATTATATCCAGCTTTGAATGCCTCCAAATGACTTTTATTCTGCTAGCAGGCCCTCTTCTGTTGCAGCTGTAATAGGCATGAATGGTGCATTTGCTTGGGAGATTTCTTTTTAACAGGCATGCAACTCTTCCCAGTATATCCACTTACAAGCTTTGAGACCAAATCTGTGGGAGAAATTATTGCAAGAGTAGTTTTTCACTAACGTGTGCTGTTGGGTATGTAATATATAGCATTTCACCAAAGACGTAGTAACTTTGCATTGCATACCTCTTGGCACATAGCTGTCGGCTCTTTTAATATTGCTCATACCTGTTCCTTTTGCAGCACTCTGTCTGTGGGTGGAATTAAGCTTGGTTTAGGGACCACATAGAATTGAAAATATCGTGTGTTAAATCTGTGTTAGTGTTGCTTTGTAGACATGTTTCATACATTGTGTTACAAGTATTAACACTATATATATATATATATATATATGTGCAGTATATTTTCAGTGTACATCGCTAGGATACCACTGTTTAGTATTTCGTAATTTCCAGTGTGTCCTTAGAAGAAGAATATAGTACAGGGCTGTAAAAATGTTGTGTGAGGGGTTTTGTGGCATAGTTCTTAATGGTCTTGGCTGAGATTCTGCTGTCTTGTATGTTTTGTTTTGTTATGAATCATAATTTCTGTTTATTCTGTGACCGAGAGAGGCGGGCTTGTCAGAGGCAAGCAAGCCATTAGCCTGAGCTCTCTCCTACTAAAAGTATTCAAAGTGGTTTCATATTGGAAGCTACTTTATTAAAATTATTTTTATTTATAGGAAATTATTTTTAACATAACCCAGAATCGCTTTTCCCGAAATAGTTGAAATACATGTATAAATAGTGGTCAGAAGTATGTTATAAATAAGAGGAGGTAATGTTTCAAAGAAGCCCTCTAAAGCAGTAATTAGAAAACATACCCCATTGAAAAACGTGAGCGACTGTCTTGGGTGTCGCTCTCTAATGCATTGGGTAGCTACTTTTGCGTATTGGTGTCTGCATGCCTTTGTCAATAGGAACTGGAAAGCAGAAGAATTCTGGCCTATAGACTAAGGAAGTAAACTAAAGTTTTTAAGAAATGATACCTGTAACAGACATTTCTTAGGATTTTAAGTAGGTGATTACAGGATCAACTCTTTTTTTTTTTTTGCGGGGGGAGTCAATATGGAGTTTCTTTGTATAACAGTCCTGGCTGTCCTGGAACTCGCTTTGGAGACCAGGCTGGCCTTAGAATTCAAGAGATCCATTTGCTTCTGACTCTCAAGTGCTGGGATTAAAGACGTGCAGCACCGTGGCCTGCCTAAAGGGGCATCTTTTAAGGGAGTCCTCTATTATGATGACTAAGACTCTGTAGAAATGTTTTTGGGGGTGAAATAGCAGCAACCTAACCTGTGAGAGCCATCTTAGGTAATAATGCAAGACACTTTTCAAACTCAAAATCCCCAAATGCTCAAAAGCAGCACACACTCACTTTGGTGATGAATTGTTGGCCCCATGATTTTGTTTGCCCCTCCCCTTTGGAATAACATCTTTCTCTATGTTGCCCTGGCTACCTGGAAACTCTTTATGCAAGACCAGGCTAGTTTGGAACTCACAGAGATTAGCCTGCCTTTGCCTCCCAGGTGCTGGGATGAACTGTATGTACCACCATGCCTAGCTTGATTTTGGCTTTCTGTCTCACTTTCCTTCCTCACTAGCCATGTGAAACATTTGACAGTAGTTATTGTGAAACAAGAAAAAGAGAGAAAAAGACTTAACTGTAGAAGACTACATCTCTGGCAAAGGTGTAATTTTTAAAACACAGCGTTCAGATTATGGATCAGCTGGAAGATTCTAGGAGAAAATGGTGACATTGTACTAATTCATCTGCATTGTATCCCAAGCCTTTCTTGTGTCCATTCATTGCCAGCACTTGTCACCTGGGTCACTGTGGTAGCTAGTCGTTCTTCCCCTTTATTGCTAAGTTTGTTGGTCTTTAAAGAAAATGAGCTAGTCATTCTCCTATGAGAAATCCGACAGACATTGGACATGGTGGCTCATGCTTGTAATCACAGCCTGACCTACGTATTGATACCTTTTCTCCAAACCCAAACCAAACCCAGCATGGTGGCATACTCCTGTGAATCCAGCATTTGGAAGGCTGAGGCAGAAGGATTTACATGAGCTCTCAGCTGTCTTGGATTGCATAGTGAATTCCAAGATAGCCTGGGCTACAAAGTGAGATACTGTTTCCAAAAACTTGAATAAAATAAGAGAAAAAAAGTGTTTTCAAATCCTTCAGGATTCTATATTAGATGTCAGAATAAAGCACATGAACCTTGAGCTAGATACTAGCAATGGCCTTGATCTGGACCTGTGTTGCTTTTCCAACAGTGTCTCTCCGTTTTCTTCTTTTCAAACCAACCCAGGCTCCAGTCACCAGGAGAAAGGAAGCTCTCGTCCCCAAGCTCACTTAGCTCTCACTTCCATGTCATTGCCCATGTCATTCTCTGTAACTTGGACATATTTCAACTTCATTTAGTTCTGTTTGATCCAGGGTATCGCTAGGTAGCCCAGACTGACTTTGAATTTTGAACAGTCCTCCTGCCTCAGCTTCCTGAGTGCTGAGATTACAGGCTTGAGGCACCTTATTGGGCTCTGTTTTTCTCTCTCTTCTGTCTGCCTCAGCCTCCTGAGTGCTAGAATTAAAGGCATGTCTGCTGCCTGCCACTCCCAGTCAATGTCCACCCTTCAATGTACATTCTCCAAAGTGATCTGGCTCCTCTTTCCCACTCCCTCTCCAGGCACTCTAGCAACTCCCCTTGTGATTCCCTAACTCTGCTCTCTTAATACTTTCTCCTTAGCTGCCTTCTGCATTTAGCACTGTATTACTATATGTGTGTATGTGTGTGTATGTGTGTGGTGTGTGTGTGTGTGTGTGTGTGTGTGGTACGTGGTGCTGTGTTGGTTTTGGAGGTAGAATCCAAGGCTTCATGCATGCTAGGCAAACGTTTTGCTGCCAAGATACATCCACATCTCCTAGCATGTTAACTGTGTTAGTGTTCATCTTGAGCTCCCTAATACGAGCATTTTAAAGGCGTGTATTCGAACACAGGGATATTTGTACCTCTAGTACTAGAGAGGCCCTAGGTCTTAGTAGGTACTCAAACAGGAAAGAATATTTCTGGCAATGTGTATACACAAAAGCCTCCTCCTCCCCTCACCCCCATCTTTGAGACTTCTCTCTAGATAGTAATCACCATTAACAATGCTAATTTCCCCTCACTGCCCACAGTCCCTCTTTCTTCAGGGAAATGCAACTTTTATCACTGCTGTGATACCATCAAAATGGTGCTTCCCAAGGATGGTCTGACAGTGCCTCCCCACTTCTGCAGTCTCTGCGTGCATTTAGAGTTATTGAACAACCTCTGTGCACCGGGCTTTGTTGTACAGACCTAGGGTAATACCAAGAAACAGCCAGCTCAAGGGGAGAGCGGGAGTCCTAGAGTGCTGGACTCAACCAAAGGGCTGGAGGTGAAGGAGTGAGGGTGTGTAATTCTCTGAGAACTCAGGTGGTCTCATCCGAATTCTGACTCGTGCAGACGGAAGGCATGCGAATTTTAAAAACTGACAAGCGACTGTTTGTATATTTCTCCTGAGAAGAAGGTGTCTGGGGGGGATTTGGAGAAAAGACGGGCAGCTGTGTTGTCTGCCTCTGTTTGCTTAGTATTTCACAGCACTTGTCGAAGCAGGGCCAGCGTGGAGAGGAAGTGGCAAGGTGCTGTCATGCAGGAGGTTTAGTTGAAGTTGCCTGCTTTTCAGTTAGTGCTGGCTACTGGAAAGTATTTGATCTCGGCACTGGGATCGGGGATGCAGGGGCCAGGTGCAGGTAAGAAGGCAAATATTTTCCTTTTCAGTTTGTCTTCGCTTCTGGAAGAGAATCCGAACTGCCGAGAACACAGGGTTCTTAGTTCCATAGTAGCCAAACAAGGCATCTGTTCTATGTCGTGGGGGAGAAATGTGCTTTCTAGGGAAGGGCCAGATTGAAGGGGCCTCTGTGGGGGTGGGGGTGGGATCGGAATAAAGAAAACATAACTCCTTTCATTTAGATCTTTAAACGGGAGTCTCCTGTTCCCTTAGAGATCTAGTCCAAGCCCACGGGTAGTTGTTGGAAGCCTGGTATACTTATCTCTTGACTACAGGGTTGCCTGTGATGGTTGACTTCCCAGAGCTTCCTCCCCAGGAAAGCCTTTTAACCCATAGAGGTCTCTCGGCCATAGAACTATTGTATTTATTCTTCTTTCTTTTGGTAAATGAGTTTGGGTTTCCAGCTTGATTTGTTAAAAACACATCCATTGCTCCACTCCCCCTTTCTTCCTCAGAGCTTTCTGTCAGGGCTTGGCTCTTCCAGTGCTGGGTGAGGATTTGGAAAAGGCTCCAATAGAGACAGCAAGGGGCTGAGATGGCAGAGGCGTCGGCATGTCTTTTTCAAATATGCCAGCTAGTCCTACTTTTTACAGTGGCTTATGTGTTTTTCTGTTGGCCTTGTTCTCATTGGCATAGGCCACCCTGGTGCATGTGTGGAGGTCAGAAGGTGTTGGGTCTCCCCTTCCACTGTGTGGAGGCAGGGGTAGGACTGTGGTCGGCAGGCTGGGAATAAGTATTGACCCATGTCAGTGGCCCAAGATTTTATATTTTTCTGTTGTTCAGCATAGCGTCCACAAGCCATGTGATTGCTGAGCCCTTCAAAAGGGATGGTTTATAAGTGTGCTGGACAATGCAAATATATTTTTCTTCTATTTTTTGTTAAATAAATTCCATAATAATCCAGTTATTTTTTTCTTTTTTGGTGTGTGTCTCAGTGTGTGTATGTATGTGTGTGTGTTCTTACCATGTTGCTTAGGCTGGCCTCGAACCCCTGGGATCAAGTGATTTTTCCTGCTGCTAACTACCTGTTTAGAGGCCTTTAGAGACTGATGTATAGGCACATATCACCATCCTTAGCTTTCACTTTTTTTAAAAAAAAAAAGTGGCTGCCTGGAAATATAAAGTGACGTACATGACTTACACTGCATTTCCGTGAGCAGGGCCGCTCTGTCCTTTTTCTGAATGTAGTTTCTGGTGTTCAGGCCCTGGAAATTGTTCTGAAGGGGAGGATCCTTTCTCTCAGAGTCCTGTTTAAAATGAACACCATCATAAAGGCCTCATTTATACATGAAAGGTTGTCTTACAGTTCAGAGTTGACGGCTCGATAACCCTCAGCCCTGGGGCAAAATATGAAAGCATCCTATTCTTGGCTGTACCAAAAGCTAGTTTGGTTGCTTAGGTTTTTGGATGCAGTTGCTGACCCAACTGGTTGGGTTAGAATTTTTTTCCTGGGCTAAGTATAATGTAGTACACATGTGAACGAATCTAACTGTGATAATTCAGGATTCCATTTGCAACATGTTTTCATTGGTGTCACTAAACGTTTCAGGCTTTCAGTGCTGTTAAAGTATTTATTAAGGTCTTTACTGTGCCCCTTATTAGAGTTCCCTAGCTACTTGGCTTCAGATTCCCCGGGAAAAGTATGATAAAGAATCCACTTTTCAGCTCAGCATAGTGCAAACCTAAAAAACCAAAGGGAGCTTGAATTGTTTTCTCACGGAGGTTTTAATGCTCCTTGCACAGCCCTGTCTTCTCATGGGAAGTCATCAGAGGTCTGAAAGGGGAGTGATTCCTAGTGGTGGGGTGGTCCACCTGGCAAGAAAGTACCTAGGAGTTTTGCCTCCTGGGGATTCGACTTCCTAATGGGGTTTCCAGGGCCATCTGATTGCATTGTTTCTATAAAGGCTCCAATTTGAAGGATAAATGTGTAATTATGAGCCCGCAAGTACAGATAAGCCTGCTAATAACATGCAAAAGATGTGGGAGGGGCTAGAGTGGGGCTCAGTGCTGCATTAATTGAGTGTGTGAGGCCCGGCACTAGAAGGAAGAGTTTAGAGCCAAGGTTTAGGTCCTCCTAAATCCTATCTTATGGTCAAATGTGTTGTTTAGACCGTATGGCATGCCATATAGTTTAGATATGAATTGACTTGTATCTGCTTCCTTGGAAAAGTGAGCACTCAAACTCTTGCTTTCTAATAATAGCAGCTGATGCCTACTGAGCAAGGCTTATATACAGGGCAGTTTGCCAGTGAATATAAGGTGTTTATTTAGTTTATCTCCCCTGTCAGCCTGTGTCAAAGGTATTATTATCAGCACTTAGTTGATAAGTCAGAGACGTTTATCTGGGGCCCAGAGAGGCTAGGCAACACAGCTGATAGCCGCGTGCCTCCAGTCCAGAGACTCTTCTAAGATGATAGAGCGTAGGAACCACCCAGCCAGGGGAAATGACTGCGGCAAATGTTATTTTTATTGGCTGGCTGGTTGGCTACTTCTAGGTGACTATTAGTGTACATATTCTGCCTTTGCTATCTCCCAGCTGGACCCCTCTTTAGCACAGATGTGGAGTCATTCGGATGCAGAGCGGATGGAGCTTGAGATAGGGTACATTATGTCTATTCTGGCAAGTGGGGAAGCTGAGGAGGCCTGGTAAGAACAGCAGCAGGTTGGCAAACTGGCTTACTCAGAGATGGCTAGAAATGACTGTTTCTTTGCTTTACCAGTAATGATAAACATTACTGTTGTGAGGGAAGAAAAGCATTTAGTGCCCTCCACAGAAGACGCTTGGTAGACGTCTTCTAATCTGTAACCTGTAGTTGAAGCAGGATTTTTGTTGTTGTTTTGCTTTTAAAATTTATTTAGTTATTATGGATACAGCTTCTGCCTGCATGTATGCCTGCACACTAGAAGAGGGCACCAGATCTCATTACAGATGGTTGTGAGCCACCATGTGGGTGCTGGGAATTGATCTCAGGACTTCTGGGAAAAGCAGCCAGTGCTCTTAGCCTCTGAACCATCTCTCTCCAACCCCAGACACTTGTCACTCTGCCTCCCCTGCTGGTCCTCCTTTCATCCAGATCTCCCATGCTCCTCAAAGCGTGCACCAGACACAGCTCTCTCTTACTTATTTAGATGACCTGCAATGGAGAGGAGGGTTTCAAAGAAGAACCAACGTGGCAGAATGACCACTGAGGTCTTGACTGGGAAAACACTACATGCAGACTTTTGTGGTAGTGTGCCACAGGCTCACAGAAAAAGCAGAGCTTTGTATAAATTCTCCTGATTCTACAATTCGTTACTACTTGCCATGTTTTAATTCAGCGGTTCTCAACCTGTGGGTCTCAGCCCCTTGGGCAGAGAGGGGGCGAGGGGGGCAGCAGTGAGTTCACTGGGCTCGTTTATCAGATATCCTGCATATCAGATATTTATATTGATTCATAATAGTAGCAAAATTACGGTTATGAAGTAGCAATGAAAATAATGTTAGGGTTGGAGGTCAGCACAGCATGAGGAACTGTATTAAAGGGTCACAGCATCGGGAACCACTGTTCTAATTACTCACATCCTGCCCCTTGGCTTGAATAACCAGGTAAACTTAGTACCCACAGCCAAACTCTGGGATGTGAATGCTCTTGAACAAAAGACTCAGCAGTTTTATTTGTGCAGCCAAGAAATACTACTGTTGAGAAAATATGGTTTATTAAAGCCTTAGGGTTTCTTTCCTTTAGAACTACTTGGGCAGGGCTGATGAGATTTTATTGGGCAAAACCACTGACGTCACAGGCCTGGCAACCTGAGTGTGAGCCTCAGAAGCCACTGAAGGTGGAGGGAAAGAACTGACTTCACAAAGTTGTCCTCTGACCTCTGCATTTGTACCGGGTCACATGGTCTCACACACATGCACAGTAATAAGAAATACAAATTAAAAAAGAATGCCTTGGGGGCTGGAGAGATGGCTCAGTGGTTAGAGCACTGCCTGCTCTTCCAAAGGTCCTGAGTTCAATTCCCAGCAACCACATGGTGGCTCACAGCCATCTGTAATGGGGTCTGTTGCCCTCTTCATACTCACAGACAGAATATTGTATACATAATAAATAAATAAACAAATAAATAAATAAATAAATAAATATTACAAAAAAAGAATGCCTTGGGCTTTTGCATTACTTCCCAAGGAGTTTACTAATGTTTCTTCCCCTTGCCCTTAGCTAAATTTAAAAGTAGCTGCCTCTTCTTTCCAGAAACTTGTCACTTCCTCTAGTCTGCTTCTCTGCTTTTCTATCTTAGCTCCTAAGTTTTTTCTTTGTGGAATGAATGCATCCTGCTCTTTCTTTCTTTCCTTCCTTCCTTCCTTCCTTTCTTTCTTTCTGTTTTTTTTTTTTTGTAGACCTGGCTGACTTTGAACTCACAGAGGTCCTCCCGCCTCTGCCTCCTGAGTGCTGGAATTAAAGGCACGCGCCACCACCGCCTGGCGAACATCCTGCACTTTTCATAGTTTCAGCCATTCTGTCTGTACGGATGCTTCCCACTTTCTGTTTTTCACCCAGGTCTCTCAGCTGACTCTGATATGTCTTCCGTCACGGGTAGAGCATCCACAGATCTAAACCTTCTGTACTCCCACTTTTTAATCACTTAGGATTGACAGCAAACCGTGATGCAGCTTTGATTCTTTCTTTCCATCTTTTTTCCTGTGACCTAGCTGGCATCCCTTTGAAATACCTCCTACACGCCTGTCTTAAACTAGGTTTTGCTGTCATTACTTCAGTCCAAGCGCTCAATGTTTGAATGCTTTGAACATTATACCAACCGTCGGATTGGTCCACCAGGGGCCTCCCATGGTCCTTCTCTCCACTCACACCGAATGTTAGCTTTCTTTTAGATTTCATTTCATCACATCACCCTCCCCAAGAACCTTCAAAGACTCTCCATGCCTACAGGGTCACGTCTAGCTTGCTTGGTTTTTTAGAACTCCCTGGTAACTGCTCCGTGTGTCTGTCTATAAATTTATACGTCACCATTTTGGGTCTAACACGCAGCCAGAACATCTCTTAGACCTGCTGAGTGTGATTTGCCCCTCTGCTCGCAACTCTTAGCTTCTCACTTAACAAAGGAGCTAGAGATTCACAGCCAGGCAACTGGAGGCCTGGGGTGGGGAAGGGAGAGGGAAGGAAGTGAACTGAAAGTATCCCATTAAGGGTGTGACTTGGGGGGGGGATGATGTGACAAAAGGTGCTTTTAAACTGCTCTTCTAATGATGGGGGAGAGAGGCTGCTGAGGGAATGGGGGAGGGAGTGGAGTATGACCTGTAATGGTTTGTTAGCCTGAACCAGACCAAGATGGTTTGCTTTATATTGGCCCCCGAAGTTGCCTAGAAGCACATTTGTTTAGTGAGAAGCCCCAGTCTCTGCATTTCTGTCTCCATGGAAGAGAGCCTGCATAACTAGGCAATAGACTGTGGGATTCTTGGGACAGTATCAAACATTTAATTCAGCCATGGCATTGGACTACCGGTAAGGAATCCCTTCTGCCTATTTCTCAAACAGGGATGCCAGTGATGCACAAAGCAGATCTTTCATTCCCATGAGAACTTTTCCACAGGTATATTAACGCTGTAAATTTCATTTTTTTTGAGATAGCCTCTCTCTATAGTCCTGACTGTCCTGGAACTTGCTACCCAGACAAGGCTGGCCTTGAACACAGAGATACTAACCTACCCCTCCCTTCCAGGTGCTAGACTTAAGTGTGCCACCATGCCCTGCGTAAACTGCATTTCAATGTGATGCTTTTACATTATATGTTAAAAGTAGATTCAGTACCTAGGTATCTTTATATAAAGCAAATTTCAAAACCTGGCCATAGTACATCCGGCCTGGAAAGCAACGTTTTCCACTGCCACGATTTCCTGCAGTTCGTGCCATTTTAGTCGTGTGAACATTGCTGGGCGGGAAGGCATGAGACCTAGGTTTTTAACTTGAGTCTGCTACTAATTACACCCATGATCCCTGGGCAAGTCACTTAACCTTTTATGGTGTCAGTTTTTTCATCTGTTAAATGAAAGGATCTGACTGGATTATTTCCATGGTTCCTTCCTGAGAAGGCCTGGAGAAAACTGTAGGACTGGATGGCAGGAAATGGAGTAATTGAGGAATTCCAGGTGATTTAGAAATTACTTGAAGTTTTGGAAAGTAGCTCCTTGGGGTGCTTAATGTGTTCCACTGCACACTTGTTTAAGTTGGCAAGTGGCACCCCAATTTATACTGTTTCTGTTTGCTGCTACAAAGTTTGGTTTTCACACGACTCCTATCAACGATTACTTCAGAATCCAGGTGGTGAAGGTCGATTGAACAGACTCGTTTTCTTTTTATGTGTGGATTTTCAACAATGAAGACATGTTGCTTTTATTTTGTGCAAATCAGTTTATAACTTTTTTGTTATATATTTAAAAACAAGTAGTCCATTGGGAAGAGATGATGTGTAATATTATAAAGTCATAAATGACCATTCTGTTCTGGGCAGCTGTTTTGTTATGTTTGCTCAGTCTCATTCCTGACCATGTGTGTTTTCCCCTAGGCCATTGTGCATTTTTATTATGTATATGTGTTCCATAAAAATGTCACTGTAGCTAGGCTGGATGTCACATAATTGGCTTTCTAGTAGTCAGAAGGCTAAGGCATATGGATTGTGAGTTTGAAACTAGCCTGAGCTATATAGTGAGACTCCTTGGAAAACAAGTCTAATATTGAAAGCAATATTGAAACAAAAGTACATGCAATTTGCACAGTAGTTTTTAAAAATGTTTACTGATTTGTTTCTTTGTGTGTGTGTGTGTGTGTGTGTGTTTGTGTATCTAAGTGCAACTGCCCACAGAGGTCAAAAGAGGGTGCTCGATCTCCTCAGCTGGAGTTGCAAGGGGTTGTGAGCTACCTGATGTGAGTTCTGGGAACCAAATTCACATCCTCTTCCCAAGACAGGGTTTCTCTGTGTAACAGCCCTGGCTGTCCTGGAACTCGCTTTGTAGATAAGGCTGGCCTCGAATTCACAGAGATCCTCTGCCTCCTGAGTGCTGGGATTAAAGGTGAGTGCCGCCGCCATCTGTTTTTTTTTTTTTTTTGTCTTGTCTGAAGCACGTGGATGGACATCAGTAGTCGTACCCATGAAATGATAGCATTCTGTGTTCTCAAGCAGAGAAGTCATTTAGTGAATTAGAATGAACTTTTCACATTTTAGCAAGTTCGAAGACACAGAGGCCGTCAAGAAGTAATTCAAACAAAAAGGAATCCAAGAGAATTGCACAGTCCGTCCTTAAACAAGTATGTTGTAAGAAAGAGCTATACTAATCAAAGAGTAACCAAATGCACTCTTTGAGCCTCCTAAAAGTATCAGTACCTTGAGTCAAATGCAAGAGCCAAAGACTGCTTCTCTGTGACTTTGAGGCTAGCTTCTTCTACATAGCAGGTTCCAGGCTAAAATCGAATAAGAAAAAAAAATGAAAATCTTCACAAAGAAAACCAAGTTAAATAGCTCAGTGTTGAAGGAAATAATGTGTCACAGAGGGTGGCAGAATGTCACGTGAAATGAGACTTTTAGGAGGAGGTAGGTTCACAAAGTGACAATTCCGTTCTCGTGATGATCTTGTGTCTTCCCAATATGGGCTTCCTAAGTTTAACACCTCCCTTCATGGGTAGCTTAGATGAAAACAATTCAAGTGGCTATTTTAGTGATTTCAGCTGCCATGGTGTTCAGTTATCGATACATCTCCTATATAGAGACTGGAGTCCAAAAACAGTTCTGGGTCTGTCTAGAAACTTCATGCGCTTCAGAAGCTGAGGCTGGAGGACTGCCATGAGTTTAAGACCAGCCCACTCTATATATTGAGTTCCAGAGCAGTTTGGGCTATAGAATGAGACCCTGCCTCATAAAAAAAAGCTAAAAGTGGAGCTGGAGAAATGACTCAGCAATTTAAGAGTACTTGTTGCTGTTACAGAGGACCAGAGTTCAGTTCCCAGCACTCACAGGGCAGCTCCCAACCATCTGTGTAACTCCAGTTCTAAGGGATCTGAAGCCCTCTTCTGGCCTCCCTGGACACCACATGTGCATATGGTACCCTACACACCAGCACGCAAAACATGAATAAGATGAAACAAATCATTTTCCTTTTGGGTTTATCGAGACAGCGTTTCTTTGTGTAGCTTCTGGAACTTGTTCTGTAGATCAGGCTGGCCTCGAATTAACAGAGATCTGCCTGCCTCTGCCTCCCGAATGAGCGCTGGGATTAATGGCACATGCTGCCATCACCAAGTGCAAATCAATATTTTTACAAAAAGGACTTTGAACGCCCCCGAAAACAAACCAAAACAAGCCCCCAAAGTGGGGGTGTGTGAGTGGAGAATTGAAGTGTTAGAATCTATTTTAATGATGAGGAGAAAATTCTTGACACTGAAAGTTGAAGTATTTGGCATAAAGCTAAGGGCAGGGACCAAGAGAGAATCCATTTGTCTTCTGGAGAGAGAAGGTTGCTTGGAGAAGCTGGGCAGATCATTTTTTACATCAATCCATCCTTCTCATCAGTTCACTGACACCGAAACTGTTCGTGATGACAAAGATGATATAATATCAAATTGAAGAAGAAAGTGAATTGGTTAAAAAATACTGTTGCAATTGATTTACTCCAATTGTCTGGGTTGCTGCAGAGCAGCTTTCCCTAAACTTATGGAGAGCAGATGGAAAAAAGGAAAACTGTTTATCTTTCAACAAGAGAATTGATGGCCCTGCTATATTTAGACTCTGTGGCTTTAACTTGGGACATCTGGGAAAATACTCAAATCCGTTAATCATCTAGTTTGTAACCATCTACAAAGACGCACAAAGTCTAGAATAGCTCTTTAGCATACCCTTGTGAAGAACAAATACTAGCAGGCTGATTTCATTTCCTTTCATGCAAAACAAAATGTGCGCCTAGGAGGGAAAGCACCGTGTATTGTCTCCCTGGTGTCAACAGCAGCTCTTGTTGTTCGGTCTCTATGAAGGGCTCCCCTCAGCTGGGGAGTCTTGGACCGGACCAGCAGGAGAATGTCAAGATAGGTTGAGGAACGAATGTGCCCCCACATGAGTCAGTGCCGTGGCCCAGCATTAAGCTGGGGGTCATTGGAAGCTGTGCTATTCTAGAGAGATCACTGCCTGCTGTGTGACAGAACTGTAACACGTAAGGGTTTTTTCTTCTCTCTGAAAAGTTTCACTGCGGGTACCTTTCAATAGCTAACCATACTAGAGAATCTCAATAATCTATTTTTATCTTTATAGCTGCTCAGTTTACGCACAGTCTGTAAGGGACACTTCCTACATGGACATTTAAGTGTAGCTGGCTTAACAATCTTTATACATTACTTTGGATGGGAATGTTAACAGTGTTGATTAAACTTATGAATTATGCAAAGTCAAGCAAGGTCACCGATATTTTGGAAAAGGCTTACAAATGACCTTTAGAAATGGAACAGACGCTTTGAGACAGGGCTCTAATGCCACTCCCTCATCCCTCCCCTTCAAGCACAGTTGATCTTCTAACTCCTTCACTTGGTTATACTTGCTGGCATGGTTTAACAGAGGGCAGAGTTCCTCTATTACAAACAACGCTACCTGAGAGAAATGGACTCTGAGAAGTGGGATGCAGTTCTGGATGGGGAGATTTGAGGGTGGGAGGTGAAGGCTGGTAAATGTTTCTTTTTCCTCCTCCATTCGAAGCCAGTAGAGAAGTAGACACAAGAACCAGTGAGAGTCCCTTGGTTGTTTGTTTTTGAGACAGGGTCTGGCTAGCCTCCAGCTAAGTGTCCTCTTGCCTCAGCCTTCCCAAGTGCGGGGATTACAGACATCAGCCATGACAGTCAGCTCTGAGTTCTAAGTAACACCTTTATTCCTGATTCAAATATTACATAATGATACCCCCTCCCCTGTTGTTCTGTTTAGGACTCCCTCATAAGTATATCATATCAGAGAACAAAGAAGGCAATTAAAAGAGGCTTTAGCATATCTGGGAAAGACAGTACTGGTTGCTGGGTGGTAAACCCAGCAGTTAGGTTAGAAGGCAGAGAAGATGTCGGTGAGAAACCTCTTAGGCTTTCCAACTCTAAGGAGATTCTCTCTGCTGTGTACTGGTGTAACTGGGAATAGGTGGCTAGTGACCAGTCAGGCAGAGCTGAGAACAGAACCGAGGTCACTGATATGCAGAAATTTTCTATTGATATAAAAAGATATTTTGAGTTGGCTATGCAAATTTAAATTAAATGTCTAAATTAGCATACTTTATAAGACAGCAGGTATTTTCCTTCTATTGGTCAGTTTTACTTAAATGATTATTATAAGACATAGAACTATAGGGTTAATAAATGTTTATAAGGATTGTTATGGGGCGTGATATTATTGGATATGAAAATCAGAAGGGATGTTAGTTTTTTTGTTTTGTTTTTTGTTTTTTATTTAAGACAGGGTCTCACTGTGTAGCCCTGGCTGGCCGGGAATTCTCTGTGTAGACCAGACTGACTTCAGACTCACTGCCTAGATGTCTCTTCCTCTCGAGTGCTGGGGTTAAAGGCGTGTATTATCATGCCTGGCTTAGCAGTGGTTTTATAGCCCTTTCATTTCTTGGATGAAGAAACAGTGCCCCAGACACTTATTCTGGACCATGCCAGGTTAGTCAATGACAGGCTAGACCAAGGTCATATACTTTTGAATTTACTGCCCCCACCTCAAGTGTTATGTACTTAGCCATTAGGGAAAATGAAATTTGAAAACTCTACTAACCCTGAACTTAGAAGTTCATCTAGCAGAGCCTGTCTATGGGGTCGCATATAGAATATGTGAAAGAGTATGTAGTGGCTTCTATGGAGGGAGATGCTCTAAGGTTAGGCTGTCTTGCTTCAAATCCTGGCTTAGCCTGGATGAACCTCAGTGTCTTCATCTAGAAAATGGACATAATGATACCACTCACTGGCCGGGCGGTGGTGGCGCACGCCTTTAATTCCAGCACTCGAAAGGCAGAGGCAGGTGGATCTCTGTGAGTTGGAGGCCAGCCTGGTCTACAAGAGCTAGTTCCAGGACAGGCTCCAAAGCTACAGAGAAACCCTGTCTCGAAAAAAAAATAATAATACCACTTGCCTTGTGTGTGCTTCTGAGGCTAAGCTAAGAATGATATGTATATATGTATCATATTCTACACTTTGCATTTGTGTGTTTCTAGAGAATAAATACTGGTAAATATTATCTGCCATTATCCACTGTAATTATCTCTGAGACAACTTTAAAACTTGATCTGTGAAGACTAGGAATTCTTAATTTTGGATTTCATCATCCCAGGTTACTTCTTTACCCGAAGCCTCCGTTCTCTAGGTCTCCCAGGATAGGAACGCTGTGGTCCTCTTCCTTCCCCTTTTAGGCCTGGCCTCCATTACTGAGTCATGGCTTGTGCATTTGGTATGGTTTTTCAATTTACTCTGCCTCTATCCTGTTCTGCTTCTGTCCCTGATTGTGCCAGGCCTGGATTGCTATATAGTTTCTTTTTCTGACTTCCATTTTCCTTTCCTTTGGTCTGTTTTGGTTGTTGCTACCAGACTGGTCTTTCAGAGGCATTGTTTTATCTGGTTTCTCCTGGCCCTGCAATCTGTAATGACTCCATTGTTTGTTCTCTCAAAGGCCAGTCCTTATGTCTGACCTCCAAGTCCCTGGCAGATCGTCGGTGACCAAAAGTAATAATACATTGCCTGCCGTATAAAATTTAAAATAGTCAAGTAGCAGCATTTAAAAAAAATCCCTTTGTGGTGGCATGTACATTTAGTTCTAACACTTGGGAGGCTAAGACAGAAAGAACAGGAGCTTACCTGGATTATATTAGACTATGTCCTATTAGCTTTGCTAGTACATTTGAAAATATTTTATTCTTCAATTACATAAACGTGTGTCTATATGTGGATATGTGCCTATGAGCCCATATGCCCTCAGAAGCCAGAGGGGGACGAGCCTGCGGAGCTGGAGTTACAGGTGGTTGTGCACATGGCTGTTGGAATCCAGCTTGTATCCTCTACAAAAGCAGTATGCGCTCCTAACCACTGAGTCATTTCTCCAACCCTTTATTAGTTTATTTTAACCGAATGTGTCTCAGAGGGTATCATTTTAATACAATCAGCATAAAATGAATACTGAGATTTTGCATTATTTGCTGGCGGAGGCGCTGTTCTCAAAACCGCGTGTGTAGAGCTGGGGAAGTAAGTCTGTGGTAGATTCCTTGCCTGGCATGGGAAGATCCCTGGGTTCTGACCGCGACACCACGCAAAGCTCCTATATGGATTCCGTTCTTATGCCACATCTTGATTTTGACTCTGCGCATTTCAAGTGCTCCATAGAGTAGCCACATGAGGCTCTACTTGTCATCATTGCTCCTTCCACAAAAAAGAACCAAATCTCACCTCTTCCTTGCTTGTTTGAACAAAATAGAATGATAATGTACCTATTTGGGTGGATTGTTCTGAGCCATTATGAAGCATGAATGTACTTTGTAAGCATAGTTCTGCAAGAATATGGAAGTGCTGGGCAGTGGTGGAGCACACCTTTAATCCCAGCACTCGGGAAACAGGCAGGTGGATCTCTGTGAGTTTGAGGCCAGCCTGGTCTGCAGAGTGAGTTTCAGGACAGCAAGCTCCAAAGCTATAGAGAAACCCAGTCTTGAAAAACCATATATATAATTTCACACAAGAGTAGAATGTCTTAGAAGTAGAGTCATTTGAAAGAAATGCCTGGTTGGGGATACAGCTTGGTGGTATACTGCTTGTCTAGCATGCATGATGCCATAGGTTCAGTTCCCAGTCCAGATAAAAGAAACATTAGGGGTTGTGGCTCAGTGGTAGAGTGTGGACTTAGTATTCAAGAGACCCGAGTTTGAATATCTGTACTTTGAAAAGAAAAAGACACATTAGCTGTCCTGGATTGAACTGTAAAAGCTATAACCTCGAGCAATGAATGGAGAATATTAACATGTACTTTCTCCTGCTGTTTCTTTATAATGGCTTTTTAGAAAGGAATTAGTTATATTGTTAGTGTTTTCTAAATTTTAAAATTCTTATCTTCTAGCCCTTCTTCTTTATGGAAAACAGATATAGGGCCATTTACTTTTTTTTTTCTTGAAGTAGGATCCAGGCAGCTATCAAGAAACCCCTTGCTTTCAACACATTGTAGCACTCAAGTATGAAATGACATTAAAATTTTTTCATATTGTTCAATTCAATATAAAGGCTAAAAATTGACCTAAAACAGATGTTAGATATTTAGACATTGAAACCATTTGTACAATGCTTTCAAGCTGTGCTATGGAAGGAAATGTTAAGGAGTAAGTATCCCGACAAATAGGTGTGTGAGTGGTAAAAGCAGGAGGCGTGCAATTTTTTAAGTGCCAGAGAGTTGGTCCCCTCTGTCAACTCCTTTCTTAACCCGCTGCTGGTGATCAAACCCAGTGCCTCGTGCAAGCTAGGCGAACAGTACCATGGCCCTACATCCCTGTTGGTTTGTCTCCCTATTTTGTTTCTTGTTTGACTGTTTTTG
Organism: Microtus oregoni; assembly: GCF_018167655.1. Lineage (NCBI taxonomy): Eukaryota > Metazoa > Chordata > Mammalia > Rodentia > Cricetidae > Microtus > Microtus oregoni. The sequence goes on along the minus strand of NW_024543828.1, from coordinate 9,872,838 downwards.
AGACAAGCCCTCAGTTTGTAGATTAAGCTGGCTTCAAGCTTTCAGCCCTGCCTCAGTCTCCTGAGTGCTGAATTACAACGGTGCACTAGTAAGCCCAGCTGCCCATTGAAATTGGTAATAGCTATTGGTTTATTTATGTATTTAGCCGTGTACCTGCGGGGCGGGATGTGAGCATGCCACAGAGTACGTGTAGAGGTCAAAGGGCAGCTTTTAGGAGGTGTTTCTCACCCCACCATGTGGGTCTTAAAGATTAGACTCAGGTCATCGGGCTTGGCAGAAGGTGCCTTTAGCAGCAGAGCCTTCCCCCTCCCATATTTTGTTTATTTATTCATTTGTGTGTGTGTGTGTGTGTGTGTGTGTGTGTGTGTGTGTGTGTCATGGCACGCATACGCAGGTAATAGGACAACGTCGGTCGTGGGACTTGAGCTCAAGCCGCGAGGCTTGATGGCAAACACTTTTCCTCTCAGAGCCATCTTGCTCCCTCCTTTTGAGCTAAGTCCAGCTTGGCCTTTGGTTTCATTTGTAGTCTGGCTGCACTGTCTCCTCCATATGAGTGCTGGGCTTCTAAAGCATGTCCTACCACATTGGACAATATTGGTGAGTTTTGAAATGATTTCCAAATTAGGACAGTCATTTCTCTTTAGTCACGCCTGTCCTCTGGCCTTTTCCGAGTTCAACACTCAATATAGGTAGAAAGGTAAATTTGTAGTGTTACTAAGACTACTGACTGAAATAAAGATTCCATTGTTCGTGTTTTCCCAAGCTGGAAACCCAAACCTAACGCATGACATCTTTGCTCTCATCCATCCCAGTAAATTCAGCACTGAATCCATCCAACTCCACCACCTCTTGAAGTCCTTCACTAGTCTGCGATCCCCTCTCCTCCTCGCCGCCCTAGCCCAGGCTGCCGCCCTGGCTCAGGCTTTCCTCACTTCTGCTCTTAGCTGCTGCAACAGCCTCCAAACCAGTTTTCCTGCCTCAAGTTCCAGTCTTCCCTCCACCCCTCAATTTAGTCTCCAGCTCCTAGCAGACCGATCTTGCTAAAATGCAGATCTGATCAAACCACTCCCCTAATTAAAAAGAACACTGAGTTCCTCTTCCCAGGGCTGCAGATGCAATCCAAAGTCCTGAGTGTGCTGTGCAAAGCATTTAATAATCAGAGCCCAAATTATCCCATTAGCCTTGACTTCAGCCGTATAGCCTCTCCAGAGCACTAATAATGTTATTAGTGCTTCTCCAGCAAGATCATCCTTTTAAGAACTGTTCTCTTCTTTTGATGGTCCTTTCGACTTCTCACATCAATGAGACATGTCATCTTCAGGCTTGTCCTAATGTCCTTTTTTCCCTTCACACTGTGCTCATTTGTTCTTTTAGCTTCTGTGTCTTATTGTGCTTTCAGAGACGATGAGACTAGAACAGTGTTTGCTGTAGTTGTATTGATAATGGGCATTATGACTTTAGCTAAATAGTAAATATAAATTACCGGGTTCATCCCTGTATTGCTTCCTCTTTGTGACTAACTGTGACTGCCCTGGTTAGTGTAACTTCAGGGTTCAGCTTATCATCCTTGTCCTCGGTATCCTCCAGACACAAGTGACTGACATTTGCTCTTCCATGTGGCCAGGCTGCGCCATCTGCATTCACCTTCGCTGACACACTCCTCTGTGACTTACTAAAAGCTGCCACCGCCGTCTTTTGACTTCTCTTCTTGGACTTCACTGTTGCTTTGTTTTATAGTCACTGCTGACCGGGCAGTACAATCCTTTCCTTCCTCCAATTCTGCCGACTAATTAATCACAGCAACAGTTGACTGTTGACCTTGAGGTTTTGGCTCTCTGCTGCTATTTATAGCTTTTGGGGGTGTCTAGAAGCCGTTACTTCATTGCAAAACCTTTTCTTTTCCTTCTTATTCTAGATTCGGGACTTTCTGAATCTTTAATTGTGCCAACGGGATTGTCTCCCAATAAATATGGCTGTTTTATTTATTTGCCGATCGATTGGTTTTTAACTATGTGTGTTTATGTGTGCTTGCTTGTCTGTACATGTGCCACACATGTGTGCAGGTGCCCCCAGAAACCAGAAGAGGATGTTGGTCTCTAGGAACTGGAGTTACAGTGAGCTGATAGCCCCCCAGTATATGTGCTGGGAACCAAACCTGAGTTTTCTGCAGGAGCAGCAGGTGCTCTTAATCACTGAGCCATCTCTCAAGCCACTCTATGTGTATAGTTCTGTACTGTCATTTAAAAGGGAAGCTTGCTCAAGAAGAGTATTAGTTATCACAATTCCGGTAGCTCAGACCCTCAATGACCTCCCCCTCCATCAAAGACAGTGCATTTACTAAATAATTGGTGCTTACTCTGCCCTTACCCCAGGCTTGAGATGAGGGGGTTGATGTGTGTCAGTAGGTTTGGCTGAGCCTCAATATAGATTACCTTCTTGAAACAAAGCCCTCCTGCTTGCTATCATGAATGAATGTATTGTTTGCTTGACTTCTTGCTTTTGATCATTAAAGTTAGTAGAACTATTGCAAAGTGACTGCTTACTTTGCTTCCACTTGAATAGTTGAGATATAGAATGGAATTAGTTTAAAGAGGGATTAATTTGTCAGAGGCTTGATACTGTGTTATTTAGTCCTTATTTGCGTTCTATCTTAATGGTTGCATAATTGAGGATTTCTTTGTCAATGTTTGCTTTTCAGGCTGGTTGGAAGGAAAATCACGCCACATTCATGAACGAACTGAAAAATCTTCAGGCTTCTGGACTGACCACTCTTGGTCAGGCTCTAAGATCCTCATTCGATTTGCTAAATCTCAATAGATTAATATCTGGAATAGACAATTATGGACAGGTAACAATTTTTGAGTGAGTACAGCTAATTTATTTTGATGACTTAGGGTACGAGTGCAAAATTTAGGCAAGACTTGTGCTATCTGTAGTGTCAACCAAAAAGAGGTTCATGCGCCTTTTAGATGTACATTTCATAAGAATCACAAAGCAAATGCAACTTTTTTGGTTCCTTTTTTTTCTTCATTTTTCTTTTGCCCTGGCTGTCCTGAAACTTGCTGGGTAGACCAGGTTGGTCTCGCACTCACAGAAAACCACCGCCTCTGCCTCCTGAGTGCTGGGCTTAAAGGTGTGCGCCACCACAGCCCAGCCCCGGTCAACTTTTTTTGGTTCTTAAACATCAACTCATCAATAGATTTTATAATAAATACAATTTCTTGTCATTTGATCATCAGAAATCTGAGACTATGCTCAGGTGCTGCAAAATGCTGGAAGGTGTCAGATGGAGACAGACTCTTCTGTCTCTACTTCTCCCTTCCTCCCTGCACACCCCAGACCTAATATAAGACTTTTAAAGCTCTAGATAAAAGAAGAGGTCAGCGAAGCACTTGCTGCTGCCACCTTTGTTCTTTTCTATCCTAAACGCTCTGCTCAGTATATCCCCAGACATGAAGTCCAGGCTGCAGAGCCTATACCACAGGTGTCCCCTAATCTGTGCCAAGATTTGAACTCAGGTGAATGGGTTGACGGGTATGGGTGAGGCTTTTATTTCTTATTTATCAAGGAAAACGTTGTAATGTTTGAGGGATCATTGGCCAGGCAACTGTCTTAGTACAGTTGTATGGCATTACCCGGCTCTAACGCTTTCTAAATGTGTTTTAGGGGAGAAATCCGTTTTTCTTGGAGCCGTCTATTTTAATTACCATCACAGATGGAAACAAGCTAACAAGTACTTCTAGCGTTCAAGAAGAGGTGAGATATAATTTTTTTTAATTTTATCTAAATAGCACAGAACATAGAGCTATTTCTGTGGGAGGCATGTATTTCCAGTTAAGAATAAAGTTTGCCCAAATCTATCTTGGTACTCCTTGAGAGATGGCTTAATTCTATAGCATTCCATGAAAGCAAAGTGAACCCTTTAACTCTTAACTCTTTCTTCTTCTTTTTTTTTTTTGTACGGGTTGTTATGATGAACCTTTCCAAATTTTGCCTTATCAGCTTCATCTTCCTTTGAATTCTCCTCTGCCTGGAAGTGAACTAACCAAAGAACCTTTTCGTTGGGATCAAAGGTTATTTGCCCTGGTGTTGCGCTTGCCTGGAGTGGCTTCCACCGAACCAGAGCAACTAGGGAGTGTACCAACTGATGAATCGGCCATCACACAGATGTGTGAAGTCACAGGAGGTAACGGCTGTTGTTTCAGGTTTCCAAAGGAAGAATTTGGGGTAGGAGAGTATAGCCCTTATTAAATGCCATAGCTAGTCTTGGGTTGTTTGCCTTTACAGTCTGTGAACCCTGCTGCTTAGGGTCATTGTTCATACCACATTCCTGCTAATGTAGTTACGATTGTTCTAAATCCTATTTTAGGCTTTCAAATACTTGTATTATGGACCACTGTTTGATTTGATGAAACTTGTGCTCTTTATTTTTCTCTCTGGCATAGGTCGCTCCTACTGTGTAAGAACACAAAGAATGTTGAATCAGTGTTTAGAATCACTAGTTCAAAAAGTGCAGAGTGGTGTAGTTATTAATTTTGAAAAAACAGGGCCAGATCCGCTTCCTGTTGGAGAAGGTACAGTAATCATTTTTCAGCAACTATACTTTTTTACCATAATATATTGTGTGGAAGAATAAAGATATTAAACACGTGGCAGTGGAATCTTCAGTACCCTTGTGCATCCCAGTCCTTATGAGCATACATCTAAACAACCAATGTTTGATCTTCACCCATGCATGTGTTAGGTGGGCAAATTCTCGCAACGTCCACCTCATGGCAAACATTGTCCTAAGAAAATTAGTACTTTTTCTAGCCCTAGTTTTTAGTTAAAACTGATTCATTTGTCAATCTCCTCCCAGAATATTTGGATATCTAGTATGGTATGTCACTTGAGTAGTGATCTGATTTGGCTCTTGTGATCACTAAATATGTTAAAGTATCTTCATGAAATCTCTGTTAAGCCAGGTTGTGATGGCACACACCTTTAATCCCATCTATGGGAGGCAGAGGCAGGCGGATCTTTGTGAGTTCGAAGCCAATCTGGTCTAGAGTGAGCTCCAGGACAGGCTCTGAAGCTACACAGAGAAAAACAAACTGTCTTGAAAAAAACAAAACAAAACAAAAAAAGAAACGTAGAAATCTTTGTTAATTACCATTCCACAGCAAAAGAGTGTGAATGTGTATTCAGGAACTTACAGTATTCTGTAAGGTTGTATATTGGTATTTTCTTGACCATTCTTTAATTGCAGAATGTTTTGTTTTCTCTTCAAATGAGATCTTACAGAAAATATGGCATCTAAAAGTGCAGAATCATTGGCTAATTTTGCATAAGGAAGTTAAACCATAGTGAAGCTCCAGATGGTTTGTCAAATGGATGTTTCTGAATGGGTTTCAGAAGGATCAGGGGGTTACTAAATGACATTATGGTGATACCGTCCAGGACTTCCTTAAAGCGCTCTTCTTTGTTATTGCTTCTCCATTGTCTTAGCATGGGTGTGTGCACACACACAGTACACCATACCACACCACACACATAGCACGCCATACCATACGACACACACACAGCACACCATGTTATAACACACATATATACAAACACACACACACACACCATACTGTACCACATCACACACATATACACAAACACATACACCACATCACACACACAAGCTCACAGCACACCATACACACACACACACCACACTGTACCACAACACAGACAAACACACATATACACACCAGACTGTACCACACCACACATACACACAAACACACAGATAGCACACCATACCACACCACACGCATGCACACAAACATACGCAGCACACCATATCACCTTGCACAGATACATACAAACATACACTCCACACACAAACACACATATACACACCACACTGTAACACACCACACACAAACACACAGATAGCACACCATACCACACCACACGCATGCACACAAACATATGCAGCACACCATATCACCTTGCACAGCTACATACAAACATAGACTCCCCACAAAAACACACATATACACACTACACTGTAACACCACACACACAAACACTATACCACACACACACACACACACAAACACTATACCACATACACACACACAAACACATATCCACACAGAGCACACCATACCACACCACACATACACACACAGACCAAGAGACTGAGAGAGAGACCTAGAGACCAAAAAACTAAGATTTCATTATTACCATGCATGGTGTTTTGTTGCCCTGATTGCCTTTGGTAAGACCAAAGGGATTCACTATCCATGGCAAAAAGGGATACAGTTTTCTTTACTTGTTTTACTCTTTAGGCTTTGTATCCCTTTGAAAAACTGTTGGAAAAATCTAGATTCCTTTCCCTGGAGAAAAGGGCTTAAGTCACACACATAATGTTTTATGCCTAATTTCAGGAGTTTCCTGGATTCTTAAGATAAGACTATCTTAATAGCCAGGCAGTGGTGGCACACGCCTTTAATCCCAGCAGTCGGGAGGTAGAGTGGATCTCTGAGTTTGGGGCCAGCCTGGTCTACAGAGCTAGTTTCAGGACAGGCTACAAAGCAACACAGAGAAAACCCTGTCTTGAAAATACCAAAAAAAAAAAAAGGACTATCTGCCAAAGGAGACTGGGGCCTCACAGCGTATATTGAACCAACCATACAGGGAAGGGTGTGCTGTAGCGCTGGCAACCGACTGCCCACCCATCATTTTCTGTTTACTGCCTTAACATGAACAGGAACGGAAATACTAGCTGCATTTGCTGTCACATAAGTAGCTCAGATTTTCTTTCTGTTGCCAGTTTTTCCTTTGTCCAAAGTTCTGTAGACTCAAAGAATCCGATAAAAGGAAGTAATACTTACTCAGAAAGATGGACATCCCTAGCCTTGTGTGCCCAACTTCAGAGGGATTCTCAAATGTATTTCTATGTTTTTGCTAGAGCCTGGTGAATCCCTGAAAAATCTCCTGATCTGAAGTAATTACTTTTTTAAAATAGTGCAAAAATAAGTAAATCAGATCTTCTGGTATTTAAGAAAATTGGCACCCAAGTAACTAAAATGTCCTCCTAATTGTAATTTAGACTAGCAAATCATGGCATAAGGGTTTTTTTTTTCCAAAAAAGCAAGCAAATTTAAATAATTAAATAATTAAAATGCATTAACGGTGTATTCCTCTGCATTATATGTGGTCAGATTACATAGAATTTTGATGGTGCATGGAAAAAATGGGGTGAATTTTTTCATAACAACCTTGATCCGTTTGTTTTATATTCCCCACTTCCATGTACACACAGATTATACCACCAACATAGTCTCGAGTTTCGAGGACATTTAGAAAGCGTATGTTTTGTTTTGGGGGTCATTGAGTGTAGAGCAAAAATGGAATTCATGATCTATTTTGCGGGATCCCAAAGATGTGAAGACTACCCCAGAGAACAAATGATTTCAGTTGCCTAACTTGGTAAATAAGTTCTTGAAAAATGACCGTTGTATTGTGATGTGCTTAGTTTTTGTGCCCAGGTCTCAAAAAAATATAAAACTAGTTTTGCACTTGTTTTCCACACGACTTCATATTTTCATAGCACATTAAGAATAGTGAGAGGCATGGAGTTCAAGGGCAAATTAGATTAACATTCTCTCTCTCTCTCTCTCTCTCTCTCTGTCTCTGCCTTTTCCTTCTTTCATTTTTCCTAAGCCATATTTTTTATTTCAGTTTGTCCTTTGCCTGAAACTGAAAGTTGTGCACAAGAAGATGAGAAACTGTAAAAACAGTCATGCCTTCTGTCCCGTGTTTCTCTTGCAGACGGACTGATGGATCTGTGTAGGCCAAGCAACTTATTTGCTGCCCAGCCATGGCATAGCTGCCATAAACTCATCTATGTGCGACCTAATTCGAAAACTGGTGTTCCTGTTGGACACTGGCCAATTCCAGAATCTTTTTGGCCAGAACAGAATTTACCTTCACTAGTAAGTATTATAAACAAAAAGGGTAAGCACCGATCTGGCTTTTTAATTTTAGTACAATGAAGCTTTTGAAACAGCTCGAGGCTTTTACGCTGTGCCACAGACCAGTAGACTGCAGTCTTTTGGTTCCCATCTTTTATTGAACAGCTAGTTCTATGCCTTAAAGCAAAGGAGGAAGATCTCCTTTATTTTGTCATACTTTTTAGTCTTTTGTACTGCTACCTTTGCCATGTGGATATTAAAGCATTGCTTTTATTTATATTTTTGTACATTTACTTGGTGTGTGTGTAATCAAAGTTTGAAATATTTTTATTTATTTTTATAGTTTATATAAGAAGCTATTTTTGGATATGGCTATTTTGATGCATTTGAAAGCAAATTAGGAGAGCATGATTTTAATGTCTTCTTCCTCCTAAAAGATACATTTTTCCAAGTAACATTCACACTGTTTTTTTTGTTTGTTTGTTTGGTTGGTTTTTTTTTTTTTTGAGACAGGTTTCTCTGTGGTTCACACTATTTATTTATTTGTTATTTGCTTTGCTTGTTTTGTTTTTTCATGGCAATGTTGGGAGCTGAACCTAGGGCTTCACACATTCTAAGAGGCTATAGCCCTATACTGAATACGTCATCGTGTTTACTGTGGACAGTATGATGAAAAATAATGGAAGACTGGTTTGTGCAGTTAATGTTGCTTCAAAGCATGAAAATGTAAAAATGGGCAGTTGGCAGCTGCTCTCAATGATGAGAGCAAGAGAAAAATGTGAACAAACAGCTGTCTTCTGTCCTTGAATGGAAGTGCAGATAAAAATATGTGGGCTTCCATTTAGATGCACTTTCATTTCTTCCTCGCTGGTTCCTTTCGGTTACCTTAGAGTATTATTCATTTTTCAAAATTCGCTTGCAAAGTAACAGGCTTCCTTATGCTGTTTTCACACACGCTTCATTTTGGTTGAGGGTCCTGTGTTCCTCTTTAACAGCCCTTTGCCCTGTCCCCATGTTAGCCTTTTGCTCCCAGAGTTCCCCCTTCTATTTTAATAGCTCGTGTATTCTGTTGCCTTCGCCACCTTGCTTCTTTAAGGCCTCTTCTTTCCCCATCTGATGGGCTTCCTAGTTTCCTGGCCCTTACCTACCTAGCTCTCCTATCTAGACATGCATATTTAACCATTAAAAACTGGGATTCACTGTGAGAGAGAGCATATGTCTTTCTGAGCCTGCGTTACCTTGCTTAATAAAGTGTTTTCCAGTTGCACCCATTATCCTACAAATTGGACAGATTCATTTTTGAGGGGTGTTTTGAGACAGGGTTTCTATGTATAGCCCCAGCTGTCCTGGAGCACACTCTGTAGACCAGGCTGGGCTCAAATTCACAGAGAGCCACCTGCTTCTGCCTTCTAAGTTCTGGGATTAAAGGCGTATGCTAGCACACCTAGCGACAGTTTCATTTTTATGGCTGAAATTCCATTATGTATCATTTATCCATCTATTGATAGACAACTCTATTGATTCCATGTTATTAATCGAAGCACTTTGCTTTCATATGAATTCACATTTGTTTTTTTAACTTAAGAAGGGCTCTCACATTGTAGTCCAGGCTGACTTTGAACTCACAGCTGCTCTTACTCAGTTTCCCAAGTACCCTGGTGAGCCATTTACTTTTCAATGATTAGTAATTATGTAATGCTTAGAAAATTATCTATAAGCAAAGGTTTGTCTTCTTGTAACTGCATTTGGTAGAAGAGAATTGAATGTCATAGTTATTCTTAGTACCAGTTGAATTGACTATTTTTCAGGGATAGTGTTTAGGAAAACACTCTGCTCCATGTCCTCAAGGAAAGAAGGCCTGAGCAGTTCCTGTGTGGTCCCTGGCTAAGGATGGGGAATACAACCCTAGCATTGCTCCTCTAGTGCGCGACTTGCCTGATTCAGGTTAATTTGCATTTTAGGTTCTAACAATTTCCACAGTGACTTGTATTTTCTCCCAGGCTACTGGTTTGGGCTTTTAGATTTTCAGAAGTCATACAAGGCTTGAGGAACAGACAGCTTTTAATCGACTTGTATGGGTGAGGGAAACTATTCCTCTTCTCTCCCCCAGGGCTCTGAGGTGGTAAACCTGTCAGCCCATCGCCCTTTCAAACCCCTTTAGTGGCAGATTTGTTTCATTGTTGCTAGCAAGGGAATTTCATCCAGGTGTTTGTCTATTTTTTTTAAAGATATTCAGATCTAAGAAATCAGAGACAGTTCACAAGACTGACTAAAACTGAAAGAAGGGAAAGCTAAAATCATAGAAATTTCCAGTAACTTATACACAGTTTGTGTTACCATACCCCTGCATGTAGTTCACTCAAGAGCCGTTTTTGTCAACTCTCAAGCATTTATAAGTTTATAAATGATAAAGCCAAATGCATTCGTTTCCCCTTTGCATAAAGGAAGGCAAGCCACTTTCATCATGCTTGTACTGGCCTCCCACCTTTCTGAGCCCTTGCCCCCCCTTTCTCTACTTAGACAAACCTGGTGATAAATTCACTTCTCCCTTAGTCTACTGTGGTGCCCCAAACACACAGACCTTTGAAGTTTCACCCAAAGCACCCTCAGTTTCAGCTATTCAAAACAAACCTGTGGGTATGAGCAGTGCTACAAAATCCCTTTGAGGCCCTGAAGTTGTGACCAGGGCATCTGAGTATTATCATTGTGTATGTTGTCCTTCCGTACCTTTGCTGTTTTTCCATTTGCTTCTTAGTAGCCTAAACTCATTAGAAAAGTCCAGAGGTTCTCCTTGTCCAGTGGTATCTCAATTATCTAACCTCCTGATATCGAAGACCGACACTCATGAATGCTTAAAGCTCACAAAATGGGTTTGAACGTGAGAGTCCATCATATGGACCATAAGGGTTACTTTAACACAATCAATGCAGTTATTACGTCACTGCAATTCTAGCTCTGCTTTAGCTCATCTTCCCTCTTCCAATCCCAAGTAGGAGTCAGAGGGGAAGAAAGTTGTAGAAACTCTTAAAATACTAATCTGTATCTTAGTGATGGTTTGCCAAAAATGTAACCGGGCTTTCAGAATGGTTACAATTGTGCATTTGCTTGATATCTGATCGTATTTCCTCCTTTTTTTTTAGCCTCCACGAACATCTCATCCTGTTGTGAGGTTTTCTTGTGTCGATTGTGAACCAATGGTTATAGATAAACTGCCCTTTGACAAATATGAACTTGAACCTTCTCCCTTAACTCAGTACATTCTGGAAAGAAAATCTCCTCATACTTGCTGGCAGGTAGCTATCCTTACCTACTATCCAAATGTCTATACTCATTCTGGAAATTGGTTATAAATTGTGTGTGTGTGGGGGGGGCGTCTAGAGAGATAACGCAGTAGTTAAGAATGCATACTGGCCAGGCGTGGTAGCCCAAGCCTTTAGTCTTAGCACTTGGAAGTCAGAGGCAGGCAGATCCCTGAGTTCAAGGCCAGCCTGGTTTACAGAGTAAATTCCAGGACAGCCAGGACTAATAAGGGTCTGGTGAGATGGCCCAGTGGTTAACAACACTTAATGCTCTTGCAGAGGATCCAGGTTCAGGACTCAGCACCCACGTGGCGTGGCGTGGCATGTGGTAGCTCACAGCCATCTCTAACTCCAGTTCCTGGGATCTGATGTTCTCTTCTTGCCTCCATGAGCACCAGGCATGCATGTGGTATACATACATACATACATACATACATACATACATGCAAAATACACATACACATAAAAATAAATAAAATCTTTAAAAAATAAGAACTGTAAAATCTTTACAAAAATTATTTTAAAATGTTTTAAATTTGGTAATAATTACATTGTATTTTTTAAAGGCTATCAAACAACATAGCCAAGAGAATAATTTTAGAAAGGTATGAACCATTAACATACTGTACATTGCCATTTATGGAAGTAGAATCTGACGAACCCATGCATTCAAGGAGCTGGGGTTGGGTAGACCCATTCTTATCTGTTCCCCAGGTTACGAATCATTAAGCTATGGGGTGTGATTCGATTAAGGTATGAGCAAGACTCTCTGGCTCTTATTTTGAACTTGAGAAATGAGAAGTCCTGTATATTTGGGGCCAAGAACCAGAAACTCGACATTCCTTTATGCATGAGTATAATGCAGTGAGACAGTAGTGTGGTTAGTAGAAGCCTCACTGATGGGTTGGTCAACTGGGATTTTCTGAGATGAGCAAGTGCAGGGTACCATACGCTCGCTCTTCTAAGTGCTGTGTTGCAGTCAGAAGGATCTGCTCATGGTTTCGTAGATTTGTCCATGGGTTTGACTTGTAAAATTCTAGACTTTTGAAATCGTGGCTTTTTTATTTAGATACAAAAAAGCTCCACATTACAAGGATGTTCATTCTATGACTGAGCTACAGGACCAGTCAGTTATTTTTAGGTTCTCTTGACACAGGGAACACTTTCAGAAACTTACCTGTTTTGTTCTAAAATGTGAGACCACTGATGCACTGTATCTATAAGCTACTTTAATTCTCTTAAGATACTAAGGCTAGTTCAAAAGAAAAGGAACAAGTTTGAGTCAAGGATGTGAAGGGGTAAGAAACAAAATTTCAAAACTACAGGGTGGTGGTGGCATGTGCCTTTAATCCCAGCACTCGAGAGACTGAGGCAGGCAAGTTTCATGGACAGCCGGGATTGTTACACAGAGAAAATCTGGTTCAAAAAGAAAAAGAAATTTAAAAAGTTTCAGAACTACAATACTGAACAGAAGCCAAACAAAAAAGATTACCCATTGTATACTTGTACTTTTCTCTATTCAGACAGCTGAAATGAACTTCTCTGTCAGAAGGCAGAGTAGTGTTTCCTCCTGAGGGTTGCAGGGTAGTGGCCAGAAAGGGAAGGAAGGAGTTGCCAGTCTTGCTGGGTTTCTTGACGTAGGTCGTTTTTCTGGAATATTCACCAAGCCATGTACTTGCTTACCCCTAAAATTCTAGAAATGTAGACAATAGAAGACTAACTTCTTCTTTTCAATACTTTGGTTTGAATTTCTACAACAGAATTAAATAAAATTACAAATCACATCTTTTCTCTCAAATAAACTTTCATTCTATATAGCATACTCCTTCTAAATCTTCTTCAAAGAAACCCGAGAGGGGCTTGAGAGATTGTTCAGTGGTTAAGAGCACTGACTGCTCTTCCAGAGGACCTGGGTTCAATTCCCAGCACCAACATGGCAACTCACACTTGTCTGTGACTCCAGTTCCTGGGCTTCTGATACCCTCATATAGATAGATATACATGTAGGCAATGAACACAAAATAAAAAATAAATTATAAAAAAAAATTAAAAAAAGAAACCTGAGAAATCTGTCCTGACTCCTCCACAGCCTCTCAAATGTCATAGTCTTTGTCCTGATCTTGTAGTAATCTGATCTGATTGATCAGTGGGACTGAATAAGAACAAACCAGGAGCGAGGACGTTTCCTAAGACCTTAGTAGAGAAGGTATTCTCTAGAGCTGGGAGAAGGCTCGCTCAGGGGCTTGCCCACATCTGCTAGGACTGCAGTTCAATCCCCAGCACTCATTTAAATGCTCATCAAGAACATGTAGCTGTCATTCCAGCCTAGAGAGCTAGAGACAGGGCACTTGGAGTTCTCTGGCCAGCCTGGCCAGCTGAATTGTTGAGCTTCAGGTTCACCGAGAGATCGTGTCTCAGAACATAAGGCAGAGAGCAATTGAAGACAACGCACAGCGTAACTTCTAGGCCTCTACACACGTCCATACATGTGCACTTATAAATACATATGCACCTGCACTTACACACACACACATTTGGTTTTTTCTTTACTTTGCATGATGCATCATTTCTCCTTCTTAGGAAACAAAAGACACTCTATTTTATTATAGTTGTCTGTTTAAAGTTTGAATTGCAACAAAAATCTAGGAATCACATTTAGCACTAATGTTTTATAGAGTCATCAATTACATAAGAGGGGTTTTTTTGTTTTGTTTTGTTTTTTGCTTTTTTGTTTTGTTTTTCATTCAGCGTTTCTCTGTAGCTTTGGAGCCTGTCCTGGAACTAGCTCTTGTAGACCAGGCTGGTCTCGAACTCACAGAGATCCACCGCCCAGCTGAGATTTTTTTTTCTTTTTCTTTCTCTTATTTTTGTTTTGTTTTTTTGTTTGTTTGGTTGTTTTTTTTGGGGGGGGGTTTGGTTAGTTCTTTGTTTTTTAAGACAGGATCTCACTATGTAGCCCAGGTTGTCCTGAAACTCACTCTGTTGACCAGACTATTCTCGAACTTGCAGAGATCTGCTTGCCTCTGCCTCCCAAGTGCTGGAATTAAAGATATGTGCCACAATACCTGGCACATTTTCATAATAACTAGCTTTAAGAAGAATTTCCTGAGCGGTAGGTTATATAGCCATTACAAAAAAACTAGCATGGCAAATTGCTGTCATTAAGGAATCCTACCAAAGGTCTTTGGGAAGCATAGACCCGGGCCTCTAAAAGCTTATACTGGGTGTCCTCATTTGAGTCAGGGTCTACACAGGGAACACAGAGAAAGCATGGTGACTGGAGGACTCTGGCACAGCTTATCAAGTGTATGGAAGCTTACAAATAGTACATACCAACTCAGGAGTACCAGTAAATAAATCAAAAAATGGTTATGTGAGTATAATCCATGTTCCAGTCTTTTAAGTTGATGTAGCCAAGAAAATGCATTTGGGATTGAAGCGAAGCATCTCCTTTCTGCCTCAGAAAGATTGCAATAGTTTCTGTCTTGTAATAGGTTATAATTACTTATTGAGTGAAAAATGACTAAATAAGGAAACAGCAAGATTTAATAAGCAGTACACATGAGGACTCTTTATGCAGTCTTTTAAATGGTCTTTCTTTTTGGAATGTATGCTTTAGGCATGGAACCATAGTCCCTTTGTTCTAGGTCTCCTGTAATCATGCCTCGTTCTTTCGGGAAGCTGGCATTCTTAATACTATTTCAGCATCATTTTTCATTACACTACCAAGCGAATTTCTGGGTATTGTTGATGTGTCCTGTGGCTATTGTATCACCTGCTTTAATTTGTAATATAATTGAATGGCTGTATTTTGAATATGCCCATTTAACATGTTATTTTTACATAACCCTATGCAAAAATACCTAGTCTATTTTCTGAATTGCTGGGCCACAGATGTTGCTGTGGAGTGTTGCCGTAAGTTTGGCTTTACAGAAAATAATGACTGTATAACTGTACATTGCTCCCTGTTCTTCTTAGGTGATTGTCACCAGCAGTGGAAAATACAATGAGCTTGGATATCCATTTGGTTATTTAAAAGCTAGTACGACTTTAACTTGTGTAAACCTCTTTGTGATGCCTTACAACTACCCAGTTTTACTTCCTCTTTTAGGTGAGTAAAATATGTGCTACTTAGTCACTTTTAAAATATGGCAAAAAAAATACCTGGTAGATAAGAAATTAACGAGCAGTTAAAATTCCATCGCAGAATAACCAATACTAGCATAATAAATGTGTGAAAACTAATTTGGAAAGCTAGAACTTCGTTTTCTTTGACTTTCTTCTTGTTTTGCTTATAACTGAAATAGATGAGATACCTGACCTTAACTGCTCCTCACGTTTGCAAACTCCATTAATCACCCTCTTTTCTCCAGTTTTGAGAATCTTGGCTTTTCTGTAGATGAGTTCGAATGCCCCCAGAAAACTAGATGGGGTGTGTGTGTGCATGCACGCGTGTGCACACTTAATGTAAGTGTGTGTGAAGGCCATAGGTCGATGTCAGATGGGTTTGTGAATCGCCTTCCACTTTGGTTTTTGAAACCCAGTGTCTTGGTCTATCTGGAACTTGCTGAATGACTATCTGGAACTGTAAACACAGCACTTTCCCAAATGTCTCTCTAGCTCTAAAACTAGGGCTTTTGTTGGAGAGGAATTGGATGGCTTTCGTTAGAAGCCAGGGCTTCTGTGAGGCTACTGACTGTACTACACTCCTTTCTCCACAGAATATTACATACTTTAAAAACAGAGTGAAGAAGAAAGAGAGGCACAAGAGTCAATTCAACTAAGCAGGTTTAGAAGTTATGGATTGATTTCATGACAAAATTCTAAAGGAACAACTTAAGTAGCCATTACTCGATGCTGTTAAAAATGTGTACTCTTTATTTGGAGAGCGGTATCTTTTTAGAGTAATATACTTCATTACACCCTCCTAGTTGTAAAGTTTTGAGGATCTTTTGGGGGGATGTGAGGGTTTCTAAGTTTCTGCTTAAAAGATGAAACCTTTAAAAAATTTGATCACAGTACTATTAATGTACGATGAATTTAAAAGGCAGTATTTAAGTTCCTATTTAAGAAATTTGAAAGTAGCAATCAGCATGATTGCTTTGTATATTTAAGTTATTTTCTTTCTTAGTCCAGCCTGAACATACGTTCTTTCTAAGAGTATAGGCTGTATGTTAGAGGACGGTAAGATTACAATAAAGGGGCAGGGGAGGTGGCCCAGCCTTTAAGAGCCCTTGCTGCTCTTCCAGAAGACACAGGTTCACCAATTTACAACTACCTTGACCTCCAGTTCCAAGGAATCTGACATCCTCTACTGGCCTCTGAGAGCACTGCATGAACGAGATGCACAGACATACATGTTGGCAAAACAGCCAGATGCCTAAAATAGAAATAAATAAGTCCTTCTTAAATTACTAATATATCTCTATTTTATGTATTAATCTATCCTTTTTTTCAAATATGTCCTCAATTTCCACGAATACATAGTAAAGACAATAGAGTAATCTTCATTTAGACTGTTGTTATTTTTCTATTTTTCAGTGTCCTTTTGATCCACTTTATTGCACTGGGATTGGCATACAAAAAGCTACACATATTTAATCTCCAGTATTTGTGAGTGTACAGCAATGAAACATCACTCCAATTTTTGCCCTAAACACGCCCTATTCATGTCTTTCAAAAAGCTTCCCTTTTGTTGTTATTTTTATAATGAAAGTATATGCCGTAAGATCTATTCCCCGAGTAAAATATTTATGTACAAACCACTCTTGCTAACTATTGGCACTGTGCTGGAGAATGTCATGCTAGGAAACCAAGGAGACTCAGAAAGACAAATAATACATGATAGTGTTTACATCTCTAGCTTCTTCTCTGTCTTATGGTACTGCTTATTGCCAGCGGGCCTCAAGCTCTCTATGCGGACAAGGATGGAAATAGTAGAGACTTTTAGATGTAAACAGATCAGATAAACAGAATAAGTAATACCTTTAGTTTTTATTTTCTTTTTAAGAATTTATTATTTGCAGCTGGAGGGGCGGTACTGGAGAGATGGCTCAGAGGTTAAGAGCGCTGACTGCTCTTCCAGAGGTCCTGAGTTCAATTCCTAGCAACTACATGATAGTTCACAACCATCTGTAATGAGATGAGATCTGGTGCCCTCTTCTGCTCTGCAGGCATATATGCAGACAGAACACTGCATCCTAAATAAATAAATAAACAAACAAATGAGAATTTCTTACTTTATGTATAGAGGTGTTTTGTCTGAATGTCTGGTGCCCTCTTCTGTCTTGCAGGCATACATGCAAACAGAACACTGCATACATAATAAATAAATAAATTAGAAAAAGAGAATTTATTTTCTGTATAAGAGGTGTTTTGCCTGCATGTTTGTCTATGTACCACATGCATGCGTAATATCTACAGAAGCCAAAAAGAGAACTTCAGATTCCCCTAGAACAGCAGGTATAGAAAGTTGTGTGCTCTTCTGAGCTGAGACTCAAACCCGGATCCTTTGGAAGAGGAGCGAGTTAGTGTTCTTTATCACTGAGCAATGGCAAATGCTTTGCCTCGAAGCTGATGTAGTCTATGTCTTGTCTCATTTTTTTTCCAGTGCTGGGGATCAAAAACAAGCCATTTCATAGACTAGACAGGTGGTATACCCCTGAGCTACAGCCCAGCTCTTGTAGACTTTTCAAACCTCCACAGAATTCCCAAAAGACTTAAGAACCAGCACAGGATAGCAGGGACTTTCTGTAGCTTTCTGTCAAGACAAGAGTTGTGTGTCAAAAGCCTGAGGGCTTCCATCAAGGACACCTTCTGATTTCTTTTGCTTTCTACTGCCAAAAAATAAAAAGAACAAAATACCTACTTTTTATGACTGTAAATTTATTAAAATTTGTTTCACAGGGAGTAAATAATTTATTAGGGTAATAAAAAGAAGAAAATATCCGGTTGCTTTTCTTAACCAAAGTACTTTTTAAAGAATAGACCTATTTGGAGAGAACATATGCATTTTTTCCCTCTGTAAGTAAAATATTTGCCTAATGGAGCTTAGAGGAACAATACAGGATGACCTGATACTATCTGCTGTCTTTACAGTACGGATGGATGGCAGGTAGATTTGATAGCTGGGGATACCAGTTTGAATTAGTAAGGTAGAAATCTTTTTCTCACACTTGGAAGGAAATAAAGAGGGTGTTTGTAAGTTTTCATGCCATATGTATAATATGTATTTTTAGAGTACTAAAATAATTATATTTATATTTTAAGAGATAGGCAATGTCTGCATATTTAAGGGAAATATCTAGAGTTATATTGGTGCCCATGGTGTTCAAGAGTCATATTAAGCCAGCTGTGGTGGTGCCCCATGATCTTTTTTTTTCAAACATTTTATTTTTTGCTTTATAAGTAATACCATTCAAAATTTCCACCTCCTCCATTTCCCTCCCACTCCCCCACTCACCCTCCCCCTTCCCCCTCCAGTCCTAAGAGAGGGCAGGGTACCCCACGATCTTTAAGTTTAAAAGAGTCTTCAATTGAACTATTGTAACTTGAAGACCATCTATCTATATGGAACTTTGGTAGCTACAACGACCAGGAAAGACAGCCAGATAAATTGCGATGAATGTTCATCTGGCCTGAATCAGCTCCTATTTCTACATGTTAGTTGCTTGATTTTAGATCTTGTAAGCTGGCTCTGGACTAACATGATCCCTTGGTTTTGTGTTACAGATGAATTGTTTAAAATTCACAAGCTTAAGCCAAATGTGAAGTGGCGACAGGCTTTTGACGGCTACTTAAAAACCCTGCCTCCGTACTACTTAATAGTATGTATTTGTGTGTGTACATATATATTAACTGGCCCTGATGATTCTTGTCGTAAGAAATAAGGAGTCCAAAGTTTTACCCCTGCAAGAAGATTAACTCTTCTTACTTTACGAATATTTGTGTTGCCACTGTCTTCTCGAGCCATATGAAAGAGTTTGGAGATGAAGTGGCCGCACAAAAAAGCATTCATTGTGCTTCTGTTTCCTTTAGTTTTAACTGCCATGGTCATTGTTATGAGCACATCTATGTTTCTCTTATTAAAAACTAACCTTATAAAACTGTAGTTCTGGAATGTAACAGCAAATATGTCTCAATTCATGTTACATCACCTTCCCTTTTGAGCTCTAGAAACTCAATGTGGCTTTTCAGTACATAAACAAAACTTGGAAGAAATTAAATTACATCCTGACACCACATGATGGGGGGGGCATTGGCGATAGAGAAGAAAGCATGACGTGGCCTCATTCTGGCTTTTATACTTTGAGAAAATGATCTGAACTCGTCATGTAATCCTAATGGAGACGATCGAGGCCGTTTCAGGGGTTGCTGTCCTAACTTAATGCCAAGTTTCTAGAGGTGAAAAGGCAGAGTCTTCGAGGGGACCATTGGTGTTGCTGGGAGGGGAAAGTGGGCTGTGTTGCTTTTTATCATGGCAAGTGTGGGCTCTGCAATCATATGCTATGGGAAGTGAGTCGATGTTGGGGGTTAAGACCGAAAGCAATGTACTTGTTTGAATTGGCTGCTAGTTGCTCTTCTTATCCATTTTCTTCTGATTTTTTTTCTGCTCCTTACTTCTCTGCTATTTTCATTGCCACTTTTTAATGTTCCATGTTTGGTTTTATGTGCAGCACCTTGACTTCTAAGAAATGAATCATGTCCCCTTGCCCCTTATAACTGAACTTTTGAGTATTTAAGATTTATTCTATTCTTACTGTTGTGTATTTTGTTTCCTTATAGCCATTAAAGAAAGCACTAAGGATGATGGGAGCTCCAAATCTGATATCAGATAATTTAGATTGTGGACTTAGTTACAGTGTTATCTCTTACCTTAAAAAACTCAGCCAACAGGTAGTATTGGTAAAAACGAACAAACCAAACTCCTTTGCCCTCAGAAGTGCATTTCCTTATTCTTTAGTGTAATTGTAACTTTTCAACTTAAATGTGTATATATCTCTACACTTTATGGATTAGTAATAATGTGATTCTCTATGGCTTCTAGCTTCACCATTAAATGCAGTTAAGGGTCTGTCAGTATCATTTGATGCTGTGCCATTTCTCCTTCTGCCTGCCAGTTTCATATGCTGGCTGATACTTTGTGGCCGAAGAGGGGCAGAGGCTTCATAGGGTTCTCTTGTGGGTCATATTTTGTCTGTTCTCCAACTAGTTTCTCCTCAATTCACTTGCCTAGAGCCTCCCCCTTTTGTGAGTCAGCACACCAAGGTCTGGTGTGGTTCAATATGCCTTGCCTGAAATCGCTTTCAGGCAGCATGTTAAGTTCTTAAACTCACATGCTAGCCCTTAAATAAACAACTGCCTGCTTTTCCCTGGAGAAGCGGCAGGGCGGACATGAGACCAGTGTTCTTCAACCTGGAGGGTGATAGGCCCCGAGGGGAGCAGAAGAGTGGAGTTCTTCCTCCTCTCTTGCCCTTGTCTATTCCTTTAGACCCCACCCCATTCACCATTATTCACCTTGTCCCTTGCCTGACCCTCTCTATTAGTACCTCATCTTCCACTCAGCCCTCCTTATCATATTTCTCACTTGTACCTAGACCATTCTTGTAGGATGGAGATAATTGGAAACTACCGAGTTAGAGCGCTGCTGCATACAGTTGTGTTCTGCGATAAATTAATGCAGCAGTGTAACGCTCTTATTCACACATACATTTTTTTTTAAGTAGGAAGTAGCATTTGCAGCAACTACAGCATTTCCAGCTGAGTCTGTTTGCAAGTTTGGCCTTTAGAAAACTGAATATTACACAAAGTATCTCAAATTTTTCTAAGGGACCTATAGGCCTACATAGTTGGGATGCTGACAGGCCTTGCTAGGAATGACCAAAACCTTAAAGCACCTTCTAAAGCTTACAGAAGCATACTAGTCCAGCGTGCTCATAAGTGCAAAAGAAAATAAAGACAAGCCCAGATTTTTGACCTAACAAGTCCCCCTAACCCGCATTCCTCTCTGCTAATAGATTTTTGTTGTTGTTGTTGTTGTAAAGACCTTGGTTATTTATCTTTCTATTGATCTATTGATTTTTTTTAATTTGATGTTTATGTTTGGCCTTTAAGGCTTTGTCAGGGTATGGCCACAAAGGAATAAAAGTGGACAGAGTTGAAATTAATCCAAGTGCTGGGACCTTCTGGGACAACTGTATTCTTTTATTGAATGAGCTTTCAAAGTCATTCAAGGAAACAGACCCTGTATCTACTATTGTCTCATATTTCATGACTTAAGAATTTGCTGAAGCATATATATTCCAAATAATGACTTAGGAAAATAAATATCTCTGGCCAATACATAAGAAATAAAAAATTATTAAGCTTATTGAACATTGATGGAATTTTGTCTTTTAGAAAAAGAAAAGATTATTGCTAATTTCTGTTTCTCTTATTGCTAATTTAATATCTATATCACTGGTGTTCCTTGAACCATCTCAGATGTATCTAAAACACAAAATATACCAAATGCTCTGCTTTAACTTATTCAAGGAAAATTAATTGATACAATGTCTATTAAGGGGATTTCCCAGTGTTTGTGAATGATAAACTTGCTGAGTAGACATTAAAAATATTTGCTTAGTAACATTTGTTAAATTAAGCTTTATTTTTATAAGATTTATTGGATAATATAATTTGTTTAAAAAACATTTTTAATGTTTTCAAATACAATGCCAGTCTATATGATCTGAATTTAAGCAATAAGTTACATGTATGAATATAGAGTTTTAAACCTTTGTGTCTGGATGCAAACCAAATGTGTTGAATTAGATTAGATTTTGCAGTAACAATATGTGCTTTTTCATGTCTATGAATGAAATTCTTGCCCATGGTTTCTATTTACTCCATGATTCGTTCATAGTTTTGACACTAGCAAAGACAATTTGCATGAAGTCATTTGTCTTTCCAGTCCCCTCTGTGTTTGCCGTGGTAGAACAGAGAAGCATAGGGAACTGTGATTCGCACATGAAAAGTGTTCAGGGTGGTTCTTAAAGTATTTTTCTTAAATAATAAAATGGTGATGATGTGGTAGATATTTAGATAACATGTTCTGTCCTTTCATTTTAGACCAAAATAGAGTCCGAGCGAATACTAGCATCAGTGGGGAAGAAACCCCCCCAGGAGATTGGTATCAAAGTGAAAAATTATTCTGCAAGTGGCCTGGCCTTGGCTCACAATAAAAACTTTAGAAAACTGTTGAAAGAAATCATAGGGGAAAATGCACCGAGACTGATGGAACTGACTACCAAAGAATTTGCTGGCTTCCAAATAGGGCTCTTCAACAAGGTAACTTGTGCCACTAAAAGGCATCCTTAATCTGACTTTGCCTGGTTTGTGTTGCTTTAGTTTGAAATAATGGCCTATTTCGGAGTTGTTATCATCATCATTAGTAGTAGTGGTTGTTTTGTTAGTTGTATTTTGCTTTATTGAGACAGGGTTTCTCTGTGTGTCCTGGGACTAGCTTTGTAGACCAGGCTGACCTTAAGCTCAGAGATCCGCCTGCCTCTGCCTCCGAGTTCTAGGATTAAAGGTGTGTGCTACCATGCACAACTTGGAATTAATGATTATTAGTGAAACTATCTTGAGATTATTCTGCCAGCAGATACCAAAATGAAATTAAACGTACTAGATATATTGGTTGGTAGGAATGGGAAGTAAGCAGCTATAAAAAGTAAACTAGAAAGGAAACTGCAATAGGCAGGCCGCCATGTAGATCTAGCACCTACGACAGACAGACTAGTAGCAAGTAGGTTCCGTGCAGCTTAGAGAATGCCTCAGCCAGACCGCAGGAAAACTCTGGCCCCGTGCATTCTCGCGGAGGAAGCATGCATGCATTCTTGCGGAGGAAGCGTGCATTCTCGCGGAGGAAGCGTGCATGCATTCTTGCGGAGGAAGCGTGCATTCTCGCGGAGGAAGCATGCATACATTCTTGCGGAGGAAGCGTGCATTCTCGCGGAGAAAGCGAGTGGGATCGGAGCTGGCCCTCCCTGCTGTACTTGTCAGGCCCTGGCCATCAGCACCCTGGCTCATGCTCAGGGATGCAGCAGACTCCAAAGGCACTGCAGCTGGGCCTGCAGCCAATGTCACTGGCTGTGCAGTCTGCAGTTGTCATCCTGCAGTGAGACTCTTGCAGCCTACCTCCCTGACTGCAGGGGGAATCAATCCAGGTGACAAGCAGCAGTCCTGCCAGACAGCTACAGACAGGCATATATAAACCTTGGGATTTGGAGTTTTAAATGATAGGCTTGAAAATTATTTCCCCAGTGATTTTAATGACTTCTGGATATGTTAGCATTCAGAACAAGAAACAGAAGGTTTTCTACTTGGAAAAATTAGCAATAATCGGCTGTATTAAATATCGTTCTCTTCAATAAGATTTTAAGAGGCTTAGGTATTACATTTTGTTATTTAAAAGCCTTAGGAGTAACTGAGATTGTTTCATTTAACATAGGATGTGAAACCTCAGACATATAGAAATGCTTATGATATTCCACGTAGAGGACTTTTAGACCAGTTGACCAGAATGAGATCCAATCTACTGAGAACACGGAAGTTCATTGTTGGACAAGATGAAGGTAACCTAACAGTGGAATGCTCTTAGGCTAATAGCAGACATGACTTGCATGACAGCGTTTATTGCAGAATTATTTTGTTAATGCTCATAGTATTCCCATTCACTCAAGCCCCCCCCCCCATCTCCCTGGTTCTCTTCCCCTCAGGTGTGTATTAATCAGCATGCCATACCGCCATCGCCATTGTTCTGCGTGCTCGCTCTTGCAAGTCTCAAACTCTCAGCTAGACACTGACTTTATGCCCAGCTGATAGGCACTGAAATGAAGAGCAAGAACTGTAGTAGCTTGCTCAGGCAGGGTTAGCCCATTGCAAAGTGGTGGAACCTAGGTCTGTCAGATTTCCAAACCTGTACACTCAGACATTGATCATGCCCAGCTGCCTCTGGAAAAAGTCAGCTGTGAATACCTACTTCCCTCAAAAGTCATGAACTCCAGATAAACAGGAATATTGTGATGGTTTGCAATTTTTCTTCATTTTATTTTGTTAATTTTGAATGGGTTTACTTATCCACAAAAAAAAATGAGTTAACCCCCTAGCCAAGTCTCTGATATTATACTTTGTGTGTGTGTGTGTGTGTGTGTGTGTGTGTGTGTGTGAACAGAGGCTTCCTAGGAAGACAACTTTTATATTTAATCAAATCCTCAGAGGGTAATATTTTCTTTGTGACAAGAGAATACCATGAGGAGCTGGGCATGGTTGCTCAGTACTCAAGAGCCTGAGGCAGGAGGAGTCTATGGATTTGAGTCCAGCCTGGGCTAAAGAATGCAAACCTGCTCCAGAATACAGAGAGAGGGGCTGTAGCAGTGGCCCACTGTTGAAGAGCCCTGGTTACTCTTACAAGAGACCCCGTTTCAGTTCCCAGCACCTACATGTTGGGTAGCTTTCAACTGTCCATGACTTCAGTTCCAGGGGATCTGGCACCTTCTTCTGGACTCTGCAGACACCAGGCCTGTGTGCAGTGCACATATGTACCTGAAAGCAAAACAGACACATAAAATGAACATGAATCTTTTTATAGAAAAAGAGAACACTAGAACACCATGGAGCCTCAGTGCTTCAGAGTGCAGAATGTCAACAGGGTTTTGAACTCAGATGATGGCATGCATGAGGCCAGCCCATTTTTATGCGGTGTTGGAAGGTAAAGGAGTTTCTAGTCCTTGTGAAGTGAGCCCGTAGGCAGTATAGTGACTGTAGACCACTGACTGGTATAAATGATGATGATGCTAGATCCTACAGGTGGTGGTAGATCCCGGGATACTGGATTGGAGATTTCAGACGATAATGCTAAACTACACATTGCTGAACCAGCTATGACAATGTCCTTTCAAAAGGACCATATACTTCAGCTCTAAGTATTCGTTTCTCTGCTGCTGATTTTGCAGATTCACTTCATAGTGTCCCAGTTGCACAAATGGACAACTATCAGGAGTATCTAAAGATGCTGGCTTCACCACTCCGAGAGATTGATCCGGATCAACCAAAAAGACTGCATACTTTCGGCAATCCATTTAAGCAAGATAAAAAGGTAGTATACCCATTTCTGTGTCTGTGATACTTTCACTGTAACGCTATCCTTGTTAGCCAGATGTATACAAATCCGAGCTAAAAATGCCATCAGGACCTATGTGTAGATGGATCTCGCTTGTTTCCCATAATGATACTGTTGACTGTTCTGGAACATAGTCAGTAGAAGAGGCAAATGAGGCATTGGTGGGAAGCCCCCTGACTTATGCTGAGGCAGACTCTTTGAAGGTGGCATCCCAGGCCTACATGGCTCTTTCCATGAGTTGTTCGACTGTACCCAGTTGTGTTAGTTGAATACAATAATAACTGTCATTTGTTGAGTACATAGTAGACCTTGGTGTTTTGAATGAAATATGTTCATTGATTTTTTTTAAGGGAATGATGATTGATGAAGCAGATGAGTTTGTGGTAGGGCCACAAAACAAAGTGAAGCGTCCTGGAGAGCCCAACAGTCCTATGTCATCTAAGAGAAGGCGGAGCATGCCCCTGCTGTTGAAGAAACCACAAACACCTCCTCTTGTCATCAACCATCTGGGTGGAAAGGGACTACTCTCAGCCTCATGGTTCCCATCTTGTCCAACCTTCCTCAAACCCACCCTTGTACATCCAGGTACAGAGTAGTGGTTGTTTTTACTTTGTCTGTCTTCCTGGGTTCCTTTTTTGTTGTTGATTAAGTAAACCATAATTAGAGCATCTGTGGTAGGCACAACAGGCCTTCCAGGACACAGAGACCCTGACTCAGTGGTCTTAGCCATATGAATGGAGGAAGAAGATGAATAATTGTAGTAATTAACAAGTGGTATTAATGTCATAATTGGTGATTAATACATGTTGGTACAAAAATGTGGAGTTCTAAGCATGCCTGCTGTAACCATTTGGATCAACTTCAAAAGACAGGAAGATAAACTAAGTGTCTAAGTAGGTTCACTATTAAGAGCTCTCTGTGATGTTGCCCCCTGTTCGTGACTGAACTGGTAATTCTGGGGTCTCTCTCCTTGACCCCACTGAAACAATTCTCAAGATCACTCGTGTTTTCCGTTCATTGCCTTTCCCTCTCGGTTGTTTTGGGCTCAGTTGCTCATGCCCTCCTCTATTTCTATTTGAACAACTCCTAATATTCACACCTCTAGACTACAGTTCAGTTTGTTCCTCTGCTCTCAAGCCTGTATTTAACCACAGTGTCTAACAGACAGTACTGTTTGATGTCGTACAAGTAAACGCCTGCTTTGCATCTCTCTAGAGGAGCTCTGCTGGCATCCTTCTGCATGGCAGTTAGTGAAGTTATCCCTCGCTCTACTGGAAAAGCTATGTCATTTTTAATGATTCGTAGGGTTGAAAAACCATATATTAGAATGTAGTGTTGCTCATACTGTTTTGTCAGTGCTGAGTGACTTAAAGTCACTGAGCCAGAGTCAGGAAGATCTGAGTATCACGTACTCTCATGCTGGCACCTGGACATACGACCATTAACAGGGTGAGGTAATCTGACATTCAATTCAATTCCTGCTTCTTACTATTTTTCTCCATTCCTTCACTCCATGCTTCCATGAAGTTTTACCAAGTTTTTCTTCTTAGATAGCCTCTCTGCATCTAATTCTTATTTAGTTCCTACCCATCTTCTCTCCCGATTTGAAATCCGAGTGAAGATGTCAACAGATAAATACAAGCATGCCACATCCATACAGAAAATGCATCCTTCGTATTTCTGAACCTTCAGGATACAGCCTGACTCTTCACCCTGGTCCACACAGCTCCACATAGCCTGACACCACCGTCCTCTCTTACCTCTAGTTCCAGAGCTTCACTCTGCTGCCCCTGGCTTACTCCTGCCCTCGCTACAACTTGGCATCCTTTCAGAAGATCCTGCCATCACCTGGCAGCCCTCTCTCGTGCCCTATTTCTGTCTTTCCTCAAATGAAAGCAGTTTTGAGGGTGCCGTGGCTCATTCTTAGTTCCTCTCCAATGGCCCCGTGACACTGTAGGTTCTGTAAAGGCAGGCAGGGTCAGTTCCTTTGTTTCTTGTTCACTGCAGATTCTCAGCTGCTGCCCTGGTGCCTGGCACAGTGGAAGATAAGCAAATGGCATAGAGGAATTGGCCTGAGAACGAACGGAAAAATAATTACTCTGCCGTCGAAAGGGAAACGGGCAGAATCATCTACAGATAGGCAGTTGCTTAGCAGATTGTAGTGTGGCTCCTGCACGGCTAGCTTTACCCGAAATAACAACATACAAATTGTATTCTTTTAAACACTGCTTGGCCCATTAGCTCTAGCCTCTTACTGGCTAACTCTCACATCTTGATTAACCCATATTTAATAATTTGTGTAGCACCACGAGATGGTGGCTTACCGGAAGATCTTAACCTGCGTCCATCTTGGAGAGGAGAGCTATGACGACTCCTTGATTCAGCTTTCTTTCTCCCAGCATTCTGTTCTGTCTACTCTGCCTACCTAATTTTCTGTCCTATTAAAGGCCAAGCAGTTTCTTTATTAATTAACCAATGAAAGCAACAGACAGATACAAGACCCACCTCCATCAGCAGATGAGGGCAGAGAATTTGTTCCGCCTTAGTAGGCATTTCCGTTTTCTCAGAATATTTGCTTTACCCAGGAAGCGCATGGTATGCACAATTCATAGGGGTTCAAACTCAGGGAAGGGTAGCAGTTTATATGTGACTTTGAATTCTCAGGTTGACATTAAGCCCTGAGCGCCGGGGACCTGTGAGTGCTTAGTTAGTGTCTTGATTTCTGTATGCATACATAGTGGGAAGAGTCTCAGAGCGCCGTCTGCTCTGTCCTCCTCATCATTTTCTTGAAGCTGAGGATCATGGAGGTGTACCTGTGGGACTGATATGATGTGCTCACTTCACAGCTCAACTTCTTAATTTGCTTTCCAGATGCCGCTGTCATTCATGATCTCCATGAAGAGAAGATGGAAAATGGGCAAAGCGCAGCCCATGGCTTCTTATTAAAATCTGCTCCGGCAGAGTTTATGAATGTGGCAGAAGATGGCCTTATATCCAACCAATTGGATTCACTGTCCGATGACTTTACTGGTCTCAGGAAAGACGGACTCATTCACAAACCTAGTAACAGTTTACTCCTAGGAGGAGACAAAAGCTGCGGTCTTTCTGTAGATGACAGAAAAATCGCCATGGCGTCTGCTTTGGAAACTGTGCCAAATTCAATGCAAATCACTCCTGCGATGGCACAAGGCATCAATGCCGACATCAAGCACCAGCTGATGAAGGAAGTTCGAAAGTTCGGACGGAGTAAGTGGCGATGGAATATCTCTAAGAAATGCAATGGGAGAATCCCTCTTGTATCATTCTCGAGAGATTTCTACTGTTGGTTTTGAGACAGGCTCTCATACAGCTCAGGCTGGCCTCGAACTCTCTACGTGGTCCAGACCGCTGATATTGCCTGATCTTCCTGTGTCTAACTCACTCTATAGTGCTCACACTACAGGGATATGCTGCCACAGTCAATTAAGGCGGCGCTAAGGATTGGACCCAGAGTCTCATCCTTGTTAGGCAGGCGGTCTACCAACTGAGCTCTACCCTAAGTTCCAGAGTAGAGTCTGGCCATACAATTTTTGGTCAGTCTTGGGCTTTCACATGACTTAAAGTGATTCTTCTGGCCTTAACTTATAGTGGTTTCATTTTGCTGCTTTAACAAGTTACCAGATGCCCATCGCTTTGGACAGTACAAGCTGATTACTTCACAGCTCTGCATTTCAGACTATTTTTCCCTGGACTAAAGTGAAGGCAAGCTGGCAGGCCAGTGCTGCTTCTCAGGGATAAAGGCAGAGTCTGTTTCCTTGCCTTTTCTGGCTTCTGCCGGCTGGCTGCATTTGCTGGGCCCGTGGTCCCTTCCTGCATCAACTCAGCAGCAGAATACTTTTTTCCTTTGGCTTCCACTTCTGTTCTTAATGTCTTTTCTCTCTGACCTTTAAGATTCCATTTGTTAGCCAGGTGGTGGTGGCATACACCTTTAATCCTAGCACTGGGAAGATAGAGGCAGATAGATCTCTGAGTTCGAGGCCGGAGAGAATTCCAGTACAGCCAGGACTACACAAAGAAACCCTATCTTTAAAAAAAAAGGAAGGAAAAAATTATAATCTTAGATTAATCTTTGAGATCTGTATACAATAGATTTTGATCATATTCATCCCCAACTCCTCTCTTCTAGATCCACCCCACCTCCCACTTTCTCAACTTCCTCTCCTCTATTTTTAGTAACTAGTTGAATCTACCATGCACTCCTGGGTGCAAGGTCGTCCACTACCATGGGCAATACTCTCAAACAAATTGATTCTCCCTCTTCCAGAAGCAATCAAATGTCTATACTATTCCATCTTAAAAGGATATTATGGCTACTTTAAACCCTGTGCGTAAACCGGGACAAACGCAATATCCATAATCTAATTCCATCAGCATATAAAGCATATATGGAAATAAATTCACAGGCTTCATGGGTTAGGGCAGTTTGGGGCAACCAGTGTTCAGTGTACCTCATTTGAGTACTGTTTATAAGAATTTCTCTCATGAATGTATGTAGACATTTTTATTTTAGTGTTTAACATACCAGCTGTGCTTATGACTTTCTACCTATGAGGAATGATTTCTGAGGACGCATGATTGAATTTTATTTCTCATTCATATTTTTATAATACTGAATTTTGTACTATCACCAGAGTATGAAAGGATTTTCATTTTGCTTGAAGAAGTGCAGGGACCTCTGGAGACGAAGAAACAGTTTGTTGAGTTCACCATCAAGGAAGCTGCAAGGTGGGTGTAAACGAAACTTCTAAAGGTTTTCTCATTGTTTTGGGTATTGTTTTTCTTTTCTTTTGTTTACTTTAGTTGTAGGATCCAAGGAAAGACAAAGAGGGGAATAGGCTCTGCCTTAATCTGTGAAAGAAAACACTTGTCCCCACTCAGAGTTAAAGCTGCTTCCTACCGTGTTCAGATGGAAAGACCAGAGTCCTGATTCATGGCTCCTAGCTTGTGTGTGTGTGTGTGTGTGTGTGTGTGTGTGTGTGTGTGTGTGTGTTAGAATGGCCCTCACATTTGCTAAGCCATACCTTTGCATGAGAGTGACTTACACTTCCTTTGGGTTGCACACTACACAGCACTCTGCACGCTGTCAAGTCTTCTATGATGGTCAATAATATTTCTTTTTATTTTCAGGTTTAAAAGAAGAGTCTTAATTCAGTACCTTGAGAAGGTACTAGAAAAAATAGATTCCCATCCCCTTCTTAACAATGTGAATCACATCAACAGCAGATCATCATGTTAATACCAAGACAAGTGAGGAAAAAGAAACGCCTTTTCTGTGCTGTAGGCTGGAATGGGACCTTCCTGAAGCCCTCTAGAATGTTTGAGTGAAGGGAATGAATGACCTAACTCAGGCTAAGAAAAGCGCTTGACTAGAGCTTTTAATGATTATCTGGAAGTAAAGCTGGGCTTCTGCCTTAAGAGTTATAATGGAAAGTATTTTTTTATTTCATTGTTTATTTTTCCAGTTAGGAAAAGCGATGTGAAATCACACAGCATTGCTGCTCCTGTTACAGCTAATAGAGTTCTCTCATTGGAGCGTTACCATTCCAGACGTTTTCTGAGTGGGCAGGGGCCACCCGCAAGGAGAGCACTGCCTAGTGTCCTCGTTGTGTCCAGTAGAACAAGTAGGTGTGTAGAATCAAAGTGGTCATCATGTGCTCAACAGAATTTTCCACAATTTCTAGCTGTGCCTTTTAAACCATGTAATATTCAGGATAGTTGGAATCAAAGAGTAAAAAGCTGCTATTTAGGTAACTTATTTGTCTCTGGGAAGGGGCAGGGAGAGTAACCAAGCAATCTACCTCCAGTGCTCTTCCATTGTGTCTAGAAAGATTGCAGAGTGCACCTGAGGCTTCACTGACCTCTGACACTTGTTCTTGCATGTGACAACAGAAAGTCTTCAGGTAGACTTGGACATTTTGTGCTTTGGAAGCACTAAAAGGAAAAATAATATGTATATTTTCTTTGATGTTTATATAAAAATTTATATGGAGCAGTATTGTTGTTTATTTGTAAAAATGTAAGTGATCAAAGAGATTTTCACTTTGCATATATGAAATAAAATCCTTTTATTGATTTTCAAAAGTTTATTGGTAATACATTTCTAGTATGTCTCTTGTCATGGCATTCCTTTTAGAAAAACAATTGTACATTATTGTAGTTAGAATTGTCTCTGGTACGCCAACCAGCTCCCAAATAAAGAGACTTATTAATTATGAATGCTCAGCTTTAGCTTAGGCTTATCCCACTCGCTCTTTTAACTTAGTTTAATCTGTTTCTATTAATCTACATTTTGCTTTGGGCCTTTTTACCGTTCTTTCATTATGTATGACTCGATTTTCTGCTTCCTCCAAGTCTAGCTGGTTGGTTCCTAGCCTTTTCCTGGTGTCTCTTTTTCTTTCTTCCTTTATGCCCTAAATTCCTCCTCCTACTTACTTTCCCTGCCCAGAAGTCCCACTTATACCTTCTCCCTCGCTATTGCCTAGTCAGCTTTTTATTAGATCAATCAGGTGTCTTAGGCAATTAAGGTAAAACAGCAACACATTTTTTTTACATAGTTAAACAAATGCAACATATCTTTGCATACTTAAACAAATATTCCACAACACACTATCAAACAAATTAACATGTTAACAAGAGGGCCCATAAGATGGCTTAGCAGTAAAGGCTCTTGCCACCAAGCTTGGTCACTCAAATTTGATCCCTGGGACTCACATGGTAAAATGAGAGAGCCAATTCCCAAAAGTTGTCCACTGACTTTTTTAATGCACATTTTGGTACAAGCACATGTGTGTATTTACATAAATGAACGAATATTTGTTTTAAATGTTAAAGGAGTTGATCTTGGAAGCGTAACTCACAGGATTGAATGGTGATATCAGAAGGGTCTGGGGAGGCCAGGCCCTCCCAATTGCAAGTATCTGGGGAGAGAAAACTGCCAAAATCAAATTCATTGGAACTCTGAAATAAAGCCAAAGGGTTTTTCTCTTTTTTCCTTTGAAAATTTCATAAAATATAGTTTGAACATACTCACCCCTGCCAAGCCCTCCCATTCCTACCCTCTCCACCCCACATCTCTTCCCACCCAACTTTGAGATTTAGTTTTTTAATTCTTTACCCATCAAGTCCAGTATGTGTGGCCCAGATGGTCATGGGCGTGCAGCCTGACCTGGTGTGTGGTCAACTTACCCAGGAGTCCCATCCTTAAAGAAAACTGACTCTTCCTCTGCCAGCAACTATCAGATGCCCAGTAGCTCCTCAGCTAGTGGTAGAATTTCGTGTCTACCTTTCCCCCTCCGTGCTGGGATTTTGTCTGGTTGGAGCTTGCACAGGTCTTTTGTATGCTATTGCAATTGCTGTTAACTCATTTGTGTATCTGCCCTTTATGTCTGGATGACAGTTTCCTTGGTGTTATTCTCTGGCTTTCATGGTCTTTCTTTCCCCAAAGATCCCTGAGCATTGTGGGGAGGGATATATATATATATATATATATATATAATTTATCATTTAGGACTGAGTACTCCAGTCTCTTATTTTTTGCATGTTGAGCAGTGGAGTAGCTCTGTTAAGTACCATCTGCTGCAATAAACTTCTCTGATGAGAGGTGAGAGGGTGCACTGATCTACGGTATAGCATGGCATTAGGAGGAAATTTTGTACTATGTCCATTGAGAAGAATAATAGTATTAGCTTCTTCCCTAGGACCTCTGACCTATCCAGTCATAGATCCTTGGCTACTTGCACAGTACTGGGCATGGGTTACTTCTCATGGAGTGGCCTTGGGTCCAGTCAGAAAGTGATTGACTACTCCCACAGTGTGCCACCATTACATAAGTGGGCACATCTTGTCACACCCATTGTTGTAGTTTGCAGGGTTCACATCTAAGTGAGATTTGAGGATTACTTTCTGGCAACGTGCATAGCATCTTCTAGCCCCATGGATGCTAGCTAATAGGGGTGAAGCTCCCAAGTAAGTACCAGGTTGATTTTTCCATGTTCTGTGACTTACTTTAAGAATGGAATCTCATTTTCAAGTTCTGGAGGATGGCCAAGTAGTAACACTAGTCTATAATGCTTGGAAGTCTATGTCACCCCATTGAGAAACAACAAAAATGGTATCTGCTGTTGAGTAGGTTCCTTCCAGATTGAAAAAATTCCATCATTCAGGAAAGCTCCTTAAAAGAAGGTAAACAAAGAAAATAGCTTCAAGCAGTCCCTGAAACTGACCAGACTGACTAGGCCTCTCCTCATCAGAGTAAATAAGAGTCACTCTCTGGAAAGACAAGCTACAAAGAAGACCCTTGGACCAGATCGGCTGCCTGGAAGAGACAGACCAGCGAAGCTACCTGATAGAGGTTTACATAGACTGAAGCACTTGCAATGGACACTTTTCAACCTGTTGAGATGCCTGCAGGCTGTGTGGTGTGCTCCAGGTTCCCAACTTTGTGAGCTGTCACCCATGCTGGGGTGGGCTTTGGCAATGCCACAGTCTTTGAGTCATTTCTGCTCCTGTAAGTAACCCCTCGTCATATTTCTGTAAGTAATCTCAATAAAACTCAAAGGTTCATCATGTTGGACTTTGGTGGTATTTGTACTTTGGCCTGGGGTGAGTAGAGATGTGTATAGACTTCCTAGGAAAAGTCTTGTCATACAGCAGCAACACATTATTTGCTAGCATGGGGTGTTTAGTTGGAGTATTGTTCTGGGTTTGTAATAACCAAAACGAAAGTGGAATAACGTAAAAAGCTATGGAAACATAGTAGGAGAGCTTGGTGGTGCTTCAGTGTACACTTGTGCAACCCTTTTCAAGATATAGCCATGATTTTTAAGATGGCATAGTAACTGGATTTAATATAGAGACACTTTAAGTTAGCTATCTTAGACAGCAAAGAGCTAAAGGAAACACGGATAAAAAAGCTGCATAAAAGCAGGAAGATTATGTGTAAATAAAGATAATGCCAGCACTTGGAAGGCAGAGGCAGGCGGATCTCTATGAGTTCAAGGCCAGCCTGGTCTACAAGAGCAAGTTCCAGGACAGGAACCAAAAGCTATGGAGAAACCCTGTCTCAAAAATTCAAAAAAAAAGATAATGAATAGGTAAACAAAAAGAGAAAAAGCAAATAGAGGGTATGGACCTGAAAAGTATAAAGCCTGACATGGAAAATTCCCTAAGAGAGTTCAACAGCAGACCTTAGAAGACAGAAGAAACTTGTTAGAAATCATCCAGTGTGAGGTGTATAAAGAAACTGGGGTTAAGAAAAATGAAAAGAGCAGAGGATATAACTGTCCAAAGACCTGGGTTCCTAGCCTCACTACTAAAACAAAACAAAACGAAAGCAGTAAGTAGAGTTTGACAGACTCATTGTAGCCTATGGGCCTCAATCAAGCATGACAATGTATGTTTTAGTTGCTTTTCTTTTCTGTGACAAAACCCTACGACCAAGGCAACTTATAGAAGAAAGCGTTTATTGGGACTTACCATTTCAGAGGGTGATCCCATAGCCATCATGGTAGGCGCATGGCAGCAGGCAGCCAGGCATGGCACTGGAGCAATGCTTGAGAGCTTACATCCTTATCTGCCCTAAGAGGCACAGAGAACTAATCCGGAATGGTGTGGTCTTTGCAAACCTCAAAGCCCACCCCTAGTAACACAGCCCCAACAAGGTCACACCTTCTAGTCCTTCCCAAACAATTCCTCCAGCTGGGGACCAATATTTACCTATATGAGCCTATGAAGCCATTCTAATTCAAACCACCATAGTGTACGTTAATAGGATTAATGGAATAAAAGATGAGAAAGCAGTGTGAAGAATATGTAAAGAAAATATTTAAAGATCCAGTAGTCCCAAACTGGAGTAAGGGGAGCGGGCCACATCCTGCCACCCGGCTAGCTTAGCCCCCGAAATAATCACATAGAAATTTTATTAATTAAATTACTGCCTGGCCCATTATATCTAGCCTCTTCTTGACCAACTCTCACATCTTGATCTAACCCATTTTCATTAATGTGTATCGCCACTTGACTGTGGCTTATGAGTCTAACCAGCGTCCGTCTCAGGCAAGAGAATCATGGTGTCTGCCACTCTGCCCTTTGTCCCAGCACTCTGTTCTGTTTACTCCACCTACCTAAATGCCGCCCTATCAAAAGGCCAAGGCAGTTTCTTTATTCAACCAATAAAAGTAACACATAGAAAGAATACCCTCCTACACCATTTCCCCTTTTTCTGTTTAAACAAAAAGGAAGGCTTTAACTTTAACATAGTAAAATTACATATAACAAAACAGTTATCAAGCAAGAATTACAGTTACAATATTTATATCTATTTTATCTTTTATCGTAACAAAGGAAAACTATAACTCTTCTTCAACTCTATCACAGACTCCAGAAGGATATAATATTACCTAAGTAAACAAGAAGTAAGCAACTTCTAAAACTCTAGAAATGACAGAGACATCTCGCTGCCTGGACAGTCACCCAAAGTTCTTCTGTACCATTGGGGAATCCATCTTCAGCCTATAGGCCCATAGTATCCAGCAGACATTTTCATGAAGCAGGAAATTTTACAGACAGTTCAGTCACTTTCTTTTGTGTCCTGCAGAATGTCTTGCAGATTCTTTCATGAAACAGGAATCCTGAAGGACCATCTCACCCTTAGGCCAATTCAGCAGTCCTCTCCCTGTGGGTTCTTTGTGTCCAGTTTATGTAACAGTGCAGGCAAGAGCAGTTTCTTGCCCAAATGGCTAACCAACTCCATAAGGAGCCTCTTCGATGCCCATCTTCCTCTTGAAGTAGATTGGTGCTGCCAGGAGCAGATGTGTCTCATTGTCATGAAAAACCCTAAGTTATTAAAACATTTTAAATGCCATTTTCTGTAGCCTTTGAAAGATATGAAGAATGCCGATCTAACTGAAATATATCTTCGTATATCTAGAAAATCTAACGTGACTACAAGCTTGACTATTATAGATGATTATCTATTAACCTATATTTTTAAATTATATGTTACATTTTTAAATGAACTGCACAATCACAAGACCTTAATCAAGATAAGAAGTATGCATGACCTTAAATTAGTATTAGTAACCCAAGATTTATATCAATGTAAATTATTCATATCTATATCATATCCCATTTAAATGTAAAAAAACATTTATAAACAATTTAATAATAAATGTTTATCTGTATATTCATCCAACCCAGGGAAGTGCAAAGCAGAGGAAGAGAGCCACTGACATAATCAAACCATTAAGAGATAGAAGATTCTGAAGACCGCCAGAGTATTTTGTTCCAGACAAGAGACCCACCCTAATTTAAAGTTTGCTTTCTTATCAGAAGCATGGAAAGACAAAAAGCAATAAAATAACACTGAAAACGCTAAAAGAGAAAGGAGTTGTGGATGTAGCTCTGGGAGAGTACTATCTAGTCTGCACAACTACCTGGGTCTTGTTCCCAGCACTGCACAGAAATGGGAGAGGGGGGTGGATTAGAGCAGTGGAAGGGAAGTGCTATCCATCAAGAATGTTATCTCTGGCCAAACAAACCTTCAACTAATGAAGTCTCAGGTAGACAAAAACATACGGGACTGCCTGCAGTACCACCATTCTCCAAGCTGAAAGGAATACACGTACACAACGCAGCAACTGGTAGACATAAAGAAATCCTCAGAAGGTAACTCCAGTGAAGGTCCCTGCACAAGTTCCCTTTAGCTTTTAGGTTAAGGCTTGGGAGGTGAGGATAATATAGAGGTAGTAAAGAGTCCAGAGTATCTCTTGGTGTGCCAAACACAATTGGAAAGAGCCATAATGCGCACAATAGTGCGCATGCAAAGTCACTGAATTGCACACTGAAAATGGGTGAAAATAGCAAATATATGTTATACATATTTAAGCATGATTTTGAAAATGTCAGCTACCAAAAGCCATTGAAGTGTGACTTAAAGTGGATGGAGAGCATAGTGAGAGTTATGTGTCAAGAAGTTGGTTGAATGTTGGGGGGTGGTTTTTGAAAGAACATTATGTAACCATATGCTGTGTGCAAGGGGCACATTTGAGATTCAAAGTCACAGGCAGACTGGAAATGAGAAGGTAAAAACAGTTACTTTGCTGCATATGATCATCAACAATGAGGTTGGTGACAATACAAGACAAAATAGGTATGAAGCTGGAAATGGTTACCTGAAACAAATAATGACCTGCTATATTAATAAACGGGACAATTCACCAAGATGGGAAAATTACAAACACAGGCAGTAAATGAGAAAAAGGAAATGAAACAAAAATTGAGAGAATGAAGAGATAAAGAACTCCACAATGATAGTTGGAGACCATTAGGAAGAACTATTCAGAAGACTATCAAAGAAACAGGACTTCTTGAACAGTGCTAAACCAAACCAAACCAAACCACAGTTATATTCGACGTACCTACAGAACACCACCCATTAAGTTTATTGCATTCTGTGCATCCATCAGGATGACAGCTAATTTTGCTCACCAGCTCCAAAACCACCCTTTTGTCCTGCACAGTGGAAAAGATTCTGGTTCCTTTAAAGATATTTGTTGTGGCAATTGCCACTGAAGTCTGTCTACAGAACACTCCTGGACAC
Organism: Microtus oregoni; assembly: GCF_018167655.1. Classification (NCBI taxonomy): domain Eukaryota; kingdom Metazoa; phylum Chordata; class Mammalia; order Rodentia; family Cricetidae; genus Microtus; species Microtus oregoni. The sequence goes on along the minus strand of NW_024543828.1, from coordinate 9,834,786 downwards.
AAAAAAGCCCTGCTTCCTAGTTTTCTTGGCTGGTAGTAGCCAGTTTTTCTGATCTCCAGGCTTATGTGTAGCAAGTTTTAATCAGTACCCCACGGCTTCTCCACGGCCCAACCGGGGCAGAGCCCAAGTAGCCCTGCAGCAGTAGCTGGCCAGTTAACTTTCTTTCTGGTCTTCTGGGCCACTAATAAATCAGAGTCCTTTGACAAGACTAGTGCTGCTCATTTCATTCTGTTCCAGGCGCACCAGGGGAGCATTCTCCAGTGACCAGTGCGTAGAGTATGGGTTTCTACAAAGTTCCAGGTAACCACACTGCACACAACTGTACAATCCCTAGGCCTGCTCCACCGTATCAGGATTTCAATGCCAAGGTGCATGCACTGTTCCCTGGGTGAGTGTTGTTATTTAGCGTGGAACGCAACTCCAAGATGGGCATTCTCAGTCTATCATGGGGTCCTGTGCCATAGGATATTTACGATGGCTCTCTGAGGACACCTCTGAGAGCTAGAGAATGGCTTTCCTGCAAGCTCTCAACTCTTTTGTAGGCCTGGGTGGGCTTCCCTCTGGTGGGGTTCTCCTTCCTATCTCTGAAGGACTTCTGCCCAATCAGTAACCACTCTGCTCATGGCACGCTTCCGTCTCTGCGCATGAACACAGAATCCCGAGGAGGATAGAATTCTCTGATGCGGGAGGAGAGTCGGAGAGGCCCAACGGATCTTGTTCCTTTCAGCCTCTCTTCAGCTACCTTCTCAGTGATTCTTCTGCTACTTTTAAAAGTGGAAAGGATTTCATCTAGTGTAAGTCTCCGCTAGGAAGAAGGGTTCTTAACTATGAGAAGGGCCTAGTCTATTGAGAAGGGGTGGGGCTTTTTTCTGAATCAGCCATGTCGGGCTGGGTGTCATCAACCCAGGGGTGGGAGTTTTCCTTATGTCCTCAAAGTCAGCCAAGCTAGGACCTGGACTCGGCTACAGAGGGGGTGACAGTTTTGCTTGTGTCTTGGAATTGAGCCGTGTTGGGCCCTAGAGGTGTCGTTTTTTTTTTGGGGGGTCCTTAATGCCAGCTATATTGGACCCAACTCTACTCAGGGGTGGAAGTTTTCCTTGGATCTTTGAACTCAGCCAGGCTGGGACCCTGACTTAACTACCCAGGGCTAGTGATTTTTCTTGGGGACTCAAATTTGTAATATTAGGGGGGGATGTCTCAGCTACCCGTAGGTGTTGATATTGTTTAAATTCTTGACCTCAGTCATGCAAGAGACTCAGCTTCAGAACTGTGGCTATGCCCTAGGGGTTTAGGTGAACACTTTCCTGAACCTCGGTTGTGTGTAGAGAGAGAGACCAGGATGCTCAGCTTAAGCCATGGAGTGGGAGATTCCACCTGGATCCTTTTGGTCCAGAGGGAATGTTTCCCTAAGAGCTCTTCAGCTGTTGTCTTGGGCACCTGAATCCAGTAATTTGGGAAACTTCCAATGGTGCCACCTATTTCTTCCAGTGTGTTGAATTTTTTTGTCACTCTGTTTTCCAGTTTTGCCACTCAGGTGGCAGGGTGTAGATCACTCTTGGTGTTGGGACTTGCAATTCTCTGATGATGAGGGAGACTGAGAACCATTGTGTTTTTGACTTCCTGCACGAATTTTGTTGGGATGTTTGTCTTTAAAAATGTAGTTTGTGGTTCTGCATATATCCTGAAATCTGCTCATTTGCTGCTGCTGCTGCTGCTGTTATTGTTGTAGTTCTTTTGATTCAGGCTCTCATATCCCTCAGGCTGGCCTCAGATTTGCTTTAGAGCTGAGCTATCAACTCCACTCTTGCCCAAGCCTTTTTAGGGCTGAAGTTACAGATGTATATTACCACATCTGTACAGTTCCACTCCTTTTTCTAGACATATGTGCATTGATATATATGCACACATCCAAGGAGAGAATTTTAAATTTCTTCTTTGTCTCCTTTCTGCTTTTAAATTTCTGTTTTCAGTTGGGGTCTTGCTGTGTAGACCAAATTGGCCTCAAACTGCATTCTCCTGCCATAGGCTCTCCAGTGCTAGGATTGCAAGAATGTGTCAACATGCCCAGTAATAACACTGTGGAACTAATGTCTTCTAGTTGAATAGAAATTAAAATTCAATCTTTGTGGCCAGTGGTCTTCTTCTTCAAAAGAAAAGCTTTAGTTAGGATTACCTGTTGGTACAAGACTATACTCCGAGCTACCTGAGAGGTTGAGGCAGGAGGAATATTGCAAGCTGAAGGACTGTCTGGACTACCTAGCAATCTTGTGTCAGCCTGGGCAATAAATAAATAAATAAATAAATAATAAATGGATAGACTAAAGAAGGAATTGATGTTAATGAGTTTTAAAGACCAACTTCTACTCCATGTAAAGATAATTCTTTTCAATTTGCTGAAATATTCACTTTCTGTAAATGATGCTTCATACTTTCTATGTAATGCATTAGCATGTCTGTCAGTATATTACTAGGTGGTAAAGGTTTGGGACATGCTTTCATTGATACTTGGATATGTATTTACTAACTGTTCGTGTTTACTCTACAGAAATATAGGTGGCTTGTGATTCTTGTCCTTAGGTCTAGAAACTTGGCTAAATCACTTAGTAACTGCAATGGTTTTGTGTCTTTTTAAAAGGTCTGTCCAATTATAAATGTCCCTTGGGTAATGATATTTGCATTAATTCTTTTCTGACCTTTATGTTTTCATATTGCTCTGACTCTGCCATATTATTAGGATATTTAACATATTGTTGGATAGAGAGTATGCATCCTTGTATTGTGTGCACTTTGGGGGAGAAATTGCCTGAGATTTTAAAATGGAATTTGATGTTGTCACAGATTAGTTTTTTGTTTCTGTTGTGGACACACTTTATTAATTGTGACAATGGCTTGTGCTACAATAATGGGTGTTATCAAGATGGCATCCCTCATGCATCGTTGCACATTACTCTTGTTCTCCATACAGTCCTTTCCCCTCTCCCTCTTGCCCCCCTACTACTGCACTTCTTCCACCCAAATGAGCCTGCTGCTGCTTCCTGTTGTGTACACAAACTGCTAAGTCTAGACTGTCATATGAGAGAAAGCAGGCTATTTTGTCTTCTGTCGAAAGACTTCAATGGGTTACAGAAGTTGTTCTGTATTCTCGGTTGCTTTCAAGTCATGAAGAGTATTTGAAGGTTAAGGCATCTTTTAAATGAGCAGCTACTTCCCTAACCCTTTCCTGCGCTTGAAGTTGATTGAGGTTAAAGCAGCCTTGCCCCTGTGCACGGAACTGTACTGTGACATGCTGTGTGATTTCCACCCACGCTTGGATTTTGCTTGCTAATCGCTTCTTTAAGATGCTTGTCTCTATTTTCAGGAGAGATTATACCCCATAGTTTTGTTTCCTTCTAATGTATTTTGTGTTGATTGGCATTAGCTTTCTATTGACTTCACAAAATACTTTAAAATTGACTCATTTTTTTTCTGTTTGTGATAGAATTTGCCTATAATATTATACCCCCTTTGGATTTTTTACCTAAAATATTATACCCCCTTAAGAGGACTCCTTAACAAAAGCCTTGTGGATATGAAAGTTTTCAATTTTGCTTTAAGAAATTTTACCAAATAAAAGACATTTTGATTTTGTGTCCCAGAAGGGACAGATTTTATTAGGTAGTTTTTTTTTCTATATTGTATTGATTTTTATTTCACTTCAAACACCAGAAGTAAAATGTCTGCTATTTCACCCCTGCCTTCTCGTTTTCTGGTTATGTAGTCTTTTCATTCTTTTTTTTTTTATTGCGAAAAGAAGAAAAAAAAAACATAAACAAAAAACAAGTTTCCACCTCCTCCCAGCCTCCCATTTCCCTTCCCCTCCTCCCACCCTTCTCCCCCTCCTCCCACCCTTCTCCCCCTCCTCCCACCCTTCTCCCCCTCCCCCCACTCCTCTCCCCCTCCCTCTCCAGTCCACAGAGCAGTCCGGGTTCCCTGCCCTGTGTTAAGTCCTAGGTCCTCCCCCCTCCGTCCATATCTAGGAAGGTGAACATCCAAACTGGATAGGCTTCCACAAAGCCAGCACATTAAGTAGTATCAAAACCCCCTGCCATTGTCCTTGGTGTCTCATCAGCCCTCATTGTTCGCCATGTTCAGAGAGTCCGGTTTTATCCCATGCTTTTTCGGTCACAGTCCAGCTGGCCTTGGTGAGCTCCCCGTAGATCAGCTCCACTGTCTCAGTGGGTGGATGCACGCCTCGTGGTCCCGAATTCTTTGCTCATGTTCTCCCTCCTTCTGCTCCTCCTTGGGACCTTGGGAGCTCAGTCCAGTGCTCCTGTGTGGGTCTCTGTCTCTATCTCTATCCATCACCAGATGAAGATTCTATGATGATATGCAAGATATTCGTCAGTATTGCTCTAGGATAGGGTCATTTCAGGTTCCCAATCCTCAGCTGCCCAAGGAACTAACTGGGAACCTCATCTTGGGCACTAGGGAGCCCCTCTAGGGTCAAGTCGCTTGCCCACCCTAAAGTGGCTCCCTTAACTAAGAATTGTGGTTCCGTGCTCCCCTATCCACCTTTCCTTTATCCCAATTCTCCTGTTTCCCAGGTCCCCCCTCCTTCCCTTCTACCTTTTCTCTCCCCATCTCCCCTTACCCCCATCCCCCCCCAAGATCCCATTTTCTCCCCGGAAATTTGGTCTACTTCCCTTAGCCAAGAGGACAACTATATGTTTTTCCTTGGGTTCACCTTCTTCCTTAGCTTCTTTAGGTTCACCTATTGTAGACTCCGTGGTCCTTATTTATGGCTAGAAACCAATTATGAGTGAGTACAACCCATATTGATCTTTTTGGGTCTAGGTTACCTCACTCAGGATAGTGTTTTCTATTTCCATCCATTTGCATGCAAAATTCGAGAAGTCATTGTTTTTTACCGCAGCGTAGAACTCTAGCGTGTATATATTCCATACTTTCTTCATCCATTCTTCCATTGAAGGGCATCTAGGTTGTTTCCAGGTTCTGGCTATTACAAATAATACTGCTATGAACATAGTTGAACAAATGCTTTTGTCATTTGATAGAGCATCTCTTGGGTATATTCCCAAGAGTGGTATTGCTGGGTCCAGGGGTAAGTTGATCCCAAATTTCCTGAGAAACCGAAACACTGACTTCCACAGTGGTTGCACAAGATTGCATTCCCACCAGCAATGGATGAGGGTACCCGTTCTTCCACAGCCTCTCCAGCAAAGGGTATCCTTGGTGTTTTTGAGTTTAGCCATTCTGACAGGTGTAAGATGATATCTCAAAGTTGTTTTGATTTGCATTTCCCTGATTGCTAAGGAAGTTGAGCACGACCTTAAGTGTCTTTTGGCCATTTGAACTTCTTCTGTTGAGAATTCTCTGTTCAGTTCAGTGCCCCATTTTTTAATTGGGTTAATTAGCATTTTAAAGTCTAGTTTCTTGAGTTCTCTATATATTTTGGAGATCAGACCTTTGTCTGTTGCGGGGTTGGTGAAGATCTTCTCCCAGTCAGTAGGTTGCCTTTGTGTCTTAGTGACAGTGTCCTTTGCTTTACAGAAGCTTCTCAGTTTAAGTAGGTCCCATTTATTCAATGTTGCCCTTAATGTCTGTGCTTCTGGGGTTATACATAGGAAGCGATCTCCTGTGCCCATCTGTTGTAGGGTATTTCCCACTTTCTCTTCTATCCTTTTCAATGTGTTCGGACTGATATTGAGGTCTTTAATCCATTTGGACTTGAGTTTTGTGCACGGTGAGAGATATGGGTCTATTTTCATTCTTCTACGGGTTGACATCCAGTTGTGCCAGCACCATTTGTTGAAGATGCTTTCTTTCTTCCATTGTATACTTTTAGCTCCTTTATCGAAAATGAGGTGTTCATAGGTTTGTGGGATAAAATCCGGGTCTTCTATACGATTCCATTGGTCGACTTCTCTGTTTTTATGCCAGTACCACACTGTTTTCATTACTGTAGCTCACAATGATGTTTCACTCGGTGCCCAGATCGAAACTCTGCGCTGCTTGGTTAGCTCGCGAACAAAGGGCCCACCCCGCTCGCTGCGGGCAGGCTATGGGAACAAAGGAGCTACCGGCCACCCCTTTGTCCTCCCGGTTCAGATTCGGTCCCAGCGCCCTAGCAGGCTGGGGAGGGAGGCGCTATGCCCCAAAGGAGGGAGGGAGACAGGGGGTGTGGGGATCTGGATGTAAGCTGAGTGGGATAGGAAGAGAGAGGGCTAGTCTTTTCATTCTTTGGTCTGCTCATGCTTTGCTTCTGAGCCATGGTCTCATCAGTAGAGGAGACTGACCTTGAATTTTCCGTAGCAATCCTACTGTCTGGGTTCCGTCTGCTGCTCTAAGAAGCATGAACCCTGGGGCCAGTTTGGCTGCTCCCTCTTGGGTAACTGTTTCTTCTGCTTTGCCTTTTAATTTCCCACCACCACTCTCTGATAAAACATAAGACTTGTATCTATTAAGACTCACTCTATGGCAGAAAATGTAATCTGTTTGTAGAATGTTCCATGGGCTGTTGAAAATAATAATGTGTTTCCTAGCTATTAGATGACATATTCTGTACATGTCTGTAAAGCCGACTTGAGCCGTGGTGCAGCTAAACACTGAAGTTTCTTCATTGGTTTTCTTGTCTCACGGATCTTTGTATCGGGACCTACCTGCAGTAGGTAGTTTTGAGTCTATGAAATCAGGTGATCAACATTTGCTGCGTGTGTTTAGAGTTGTTACATGGTTCTTGATAGATTGTTCTCTTTCTTTTTTTTAAATTTTTTATGCTTCATTTAACTTTATTTTTATGTGCATTGGTGTGAAGTGTCAGATCCCCTGCAACTGGATCTTCAGACAGTTGTGAGCTGCCATGTGGGTGCTGGGAATTGAACCCGGGTCCTCTGGAAGAGCAGTCAGTGCTCTTAACCACTGAGCCATATCTCCAGCCCCAGATTGTTCTCTTTCTTAAGATGCAGTGATCTTCTTTATCTCTTTTGATAGCCTTCACCTTGAGGTCAGTGTTTCAGATATGAGTACAGCCGCCTTTGCTCTTGCATAGATTCTCTTTGCCTGGGAATGCGGTATTCCATACGTTCACGTTCACTATCTCTGTTTATCCTTGACAGTGAAGTTCCTTGAGACAGGAAATAGTTGGATCTTATTTTTAATCCCTTCATCCAATCTACATATTGTAGTTGGAGAGTTCAGATAATTTCTATTTATAAGGTATGTATTAAATTTCTCCCATATTCATCTCAAAGCTTTGTGGGTTTACTGAGATAAAAAATATTTGCCCCTTTCAAAATTCCCACTTAGCTTTCTATTCTGTTTTTCACTCCGCAGGCTTTTATATTGATGCATATCTTATCTTCTCTGTATAATATTCTATTAACTCTCTTCAGTGGTGATATCTTAGTGATGATGAATTGCTTTAGTTCATCTTTATTATGGAAGGGCTTTATTTCTCTTCTGATTTTAAGGATAGAAAATGAGAGAGTAATAATCTTGGTTGGAAGTTCTCTCTCTCTCTCTCTCTCTCTCTTTCTCTCTCTCTCTCTCTTTCTCTCTCTCTCTCTCTTTCAAGACAGGGTTTACAGCTCTGGCTGTCCTGAACCAGGTTGGACTTGAACTCACTGAGATCCTCCTGCCTCTGTCCCCACAAGTATTGGAATTAAAAGCAAGCGCTGCCACCACCACCATGCAGCTTTTTGTTTATTTTTTTGAGACAGGGTCCCTTTATATAGCCTTGGCTTCCTGGAACTCACTATGTAGACCAGGCTGGCCTCAAACTCACTCTACTTTCATCTTCTGCATAGGGGGGGTTAAAGGCATGAACCATGGAGCCCAGCTAGTTACTAACTTTCAAGCGTTGAAATATTGGCTAGAGAGATATGCCAGTAGGCAGAGATGCTTGCTTGCTTCCAAGCCTGATGACCTGAGTTTGATTCCTGAGACTCATGTGGTGGAAGAAAAGAACCAACAGGGCTATAAGTTTATCAGTATTTGATCTGGTTCTAGCGTTTTTTCACAGAGGTCTGCTTCTGATGGGTTTACCTTTGTACCTGACTTGGAGCTTCTGCCATACAGCTTTCAGTATTTTTTTTCTTTGTTTGGCTCCATCCTCATTAAAACCATAAACTGACATGGAGAGGTGGTTTTCTGGACATGTCTTGTAAGGGTTGCACATTCTTCCACATCTCTCCCAAGGTTTGGAAATTTTTCTGCTGGACTTTCGTGGAATAGAGTTTATGTGTTTAGACTATAACTTGGCTTATTTTTAAAGGTCAAAGTTCATAGGAATGATTGTCTTTTAAAAATATTTATTTTGTGTGTGGATGTTTTACCTGCATGTATGTATGTGCATCAGGTGTGGACCTGCACAAGCTCCGAAAAGGCATTGGCTCTCCCCCCGAACTGGAGCTATAGACATCTGTAACTACCATTTGCAGCTGACCATCAAGCCAGAGTCCGCTGAAAGAGCAGAAAGTGCTCTTGATAGCTGAACCATATCTCCAGCCAGGATTGATCTCTTGATCGTGTCCCAGTGTTCCCTGAACGCTGTGGTCATGATGACTCTGCTCTTTTAATTTGATTTTTGCTATTTGAGTGCAACAATTCTTCTATCTTGTATTTAATCCCTGGAATTCTTTGTTATGCTTGGTATAGATGCTCTCTGTGAAATGTTTGTTTGGTTTATTAACTGTTGCATTTCCATGGTACCTGTTTGGCTCCCCGACCACACCCCCAGAGGGATCTCTATCTCATTGCCAAAGTTTTCACCTGCTTCAGGAATTCACTTCTTTCCTTTATTCTTGCATTTCTTGTGACCCCTTTGAGCTCAGAGGCCATCTAACACTGAATTTCTGAAAATTTTCTGCATTGAAAATGGTTAAATATTTTCAGTTTTTTTTAATCAAGGAGTCATAAGCTTTTAGATGAACCACATAGCCTTGCTTTATTTTTTTCCCATTTTGGAGTTCCTGTGTTTTCCTGACTCTTCTCACTGTGGAATCAATCACACAAAGGAAACTTCTAAGCTACAGTGTTACCCCAGAACTTTTGCTTTAGTTTATTGTATTTTAGTTTAGTTTAGTTTGTATGTGTGTGAGTATTTTGCTTGTATATATGTTTGTACTCCATTTGTATGCCTGTTGCTGGCAGAAGCCAGATGAGGGCATCAGATCCTCTGGAACTGGAGGTCCAGACAGTTGGGAGCCACCATATGAATGCTGGGAATGAAACTCACATCCTCTGGAAGGGGAACCACATAACTCTCTCTCCAGCCCACAAGCTTTGCTTTTCTCTTTTCCTTGTTGTGTGGTTGGATTTTGTCACTGATGGAATAAAGCTGTTGATTATGTTTTCTATACAAAGATGATGGCTGAAAAAGACAAGGTTCTTGCTATATGCTCTGAAGAAGAAGAGGACCGTGCTGGGGAAGCCATGGATCTTCCATTAATCAAAATGCGGTGCCTTGTGACCCTAAAGCCAGTAGAGGAAAAATAGGGAGAACCCCAACTTAAGGACTCAGTCATTGCAAATGGAGAAGGTAATCGGGTCCCCTGTGGCTAGACAGATTCCAGTGTGTTTGCAAGTGGAAGGGGACATATGTGAAAAGATGAACACGATGTCGTGCCCTACACAAAACAGATCATCTAAAGCAGCTTCCTGCCCGTGGATGGGATAAACTCTAGCAGAGTGTGGAAGGGCTGTGTCTCGTGGCCTGCGTGCAGCACCTAGTCATGTGTCTTCTTTCCTGTCCTTACCTCTCCTTCACACTGTACTTTGGATGGTCTCCTGACTCGGCGTCTTTTACAGCAGAGACTCTTGTGCGCGGCATCAAGTGCTCTGAGAAGACATTACTGTTCATACGGAGCATGTTTTCACGTAGCTGTTCACATCTTCCTTTATGGCCATTTACCAGGGTTTCCATGGTCTACTTTGCATTTCTGTTCCTTACTGGTGACTCTTTGCCACTATTTTTCTCCCTTTTTTTTTTAATTTACGTGCTTGAGTGTGCAATGCTTTCTGAACCAGACCATTTGTATACTGCTTTGTAGTCTGCTCGGGCCAGATTGACCACCACAAAGGACCAAAAATGCCTTCTCTGCCCTTTCTCTTTCTCGGTGTTGTCTACTTCTTTTAATTTTTTTAAGTTTACGTGTGTCCTATGTTGTGGCAGTGTGTGTGGAGGCAAGAAGAGGAGATTAGATCTCCTGAAGCTGGAGTTACAGGCAGTTGTGAACTTCCCAACTGAGCTGAGGTCGTCTGGGAGAGTGGCAAGCAGTCTTAACTTTTGAACCATCTCTCCAGTCCCAATGATTAAGTTTGAGCGCAGTTGCTCCCTGATGTCCTCATGGCACTCCAAGTTCTGCTAGGGCAAGGGGGGATCTTGTTTGTCTATGTCATTGCTATCACCACATCCTGCCTGATGGCTGGCCCACAGGAGTTGAGCAAACATCAAGCTAGGAGGGGAAGATTCACATAGAAGAGAAGGAAGAGAAAAATCATTCACAGATTAGGATTTGGGGTGAAGGGGTGGCAATATCTTTTGTTGTTGTTGTTGTTGTTCTTGCTTGCTTGTTTTTAAAATTCTTTTCATTTTCTTTTTTGACTTTTCGTGGAAGAGTATCTCTGTGTAACAATCCAGGCTGTCCTGGAACTCATTCTGTAGACCAGGGTGGCTTCAAACTCAGAGATTCCCCTTCCTCTGCCTTCCAAGTGCTAGGATTAAAGGTGTGTGCTGCCGCCACCCAGCAATATCTCTTTTAGATTTATTTTTTATTTTGGTGTGTGTGTGTGTGTGTGTGTGTGTGTGTGTGTGTGTGTGTGTGTGAATGCAGGTGATCTCAGAAACCAGAGGACTCATATCCTCTGGAGCTTGAGTTACAGGTGATGGTGAGTGGCTCAGTGTGGGTGCTGGAACTGAACTTGTGACTTCTGCAAAGGAAATAAACACTCTTAACTGCTGAGCCATCTCTCTAGCCCCTAGAAATACCTTACATGTTCACACCACATGATATTTTCACCCTCTAAAGTACATCAAGGTGAGACTAAACCATGCACACCAGAGATCTGTACATTTTGTTTCTTCATTGTCCTGTCTAGCTACGTGTGTGTGTGTGTGTGTGTGTGTGTTTGTGTGTGTATGTGTGTGTGTGTTCAGGAATCCTGGGATCAGTCTGCTATGGGTGAGGTTTCTCTCTGGTATGCTTTCCTCCTCTGAAATAAGTTTAGACCCCAGGGAGCACAGGGATGCTTGTGTTGGGGGACAGAGCCCACCCACTTCACAGGTCAGCTTTTCCCTTTGCTTTCCAGGTGCTACTGTCAGCCTGAAGACCCAGGACAGTTTGATGGAAGGAGATTCAACAGCAATCAAAGGCTCCCAAAAGTGGGTTCCTTCTGACAAATCCACTTACCTTAGCCGTGCCAGGCTCCTTCCTGAAGGTGGCGATGCCACGTTTACAGGATTAATGGTTAGCAGTGAGATCCCTGCAGGCGCTCCCAGTGTGGCCGCCCTGCCTGGGGGTGAAGGTGTGCCCACTGGGAACCTGGTAAGCCGTGAGAAATTTAACGCTGAAATAAAACGTCAGCTAATGAAGGAAATTCGGCGATTTGGAAGGAGTAAGTACTGGGACCATGACTACACACAGAGAAGGGAAGTATCCCTGTTTCTGTTACATTTTTCCATCTCTCTGTCTCTCAAACAATAAACAAAGAAATCAAACAAAAAATAAGAACAAAACAATAAGACAGGGAATAACAAAACAAAAAGCAGTTGTACACACACAACCCACATCAAAACCAACCAAACAAACAAAATATGGAATCTGTTTTGTGTCAGGAGCCTTCCCTGGAATGTGGTTGATATACTCTGTGACACTCCACTGAAGACAACTGAGTTTCTTCTTATTAGAAGGAATTAGTTACACATAGCTTCTTTGCTAAGGGCAGAACTTTGTAATTACTTACCCCTCTCCAGACAGGAATGTCGTCTGCTTAGGGCCTGTGCAGGTCTTATGCATAAGTTCAAATGTGCAGCAGTCCTGGTGGGTCTGGAAAATTCTGTTTCCTTGGAGTCATCCACTGCCTCTGTCTCTTTCACTCTTTTTGTCTCCTCTTCTGCAGAGAGCACTGTGCCTTGTCGGGAGGGTTTGGACAAATATATCAACTTCAGAACTGAGGGTGCTAAAGTCTCTCACTCTCTGCCCACTGTCCAGTGGTGGGTCTCCGCATCGGTTCCCATCTACTGCCACGGGGGAGGGGCTTCTCTGAAGCTTCTCCAGTTGTATGATTAGAATAACCTGAAACTGCCCCATGAGAGAGAGCCTTGGCCACAACCGAGGTGTTCTACATAATTGAGTACAGTCACTCTTTACTTCGACTAAAATAGCTCAGTAGATCCATCTTGCATTTGCAATGTTGCTTGGTTAGTGCTCGTAACAACTGCATCTGTATCTGTGCACAGGCATTTAGAACACACACACACCACTGAACATCTGTGACCATGAAGCTTATTACTGAGGTACACACAGATCCACTAACACCCATTGTCTTCATTTCTGTGAAATACTGAAGTCTTCTTGTATTCTCCCCAGAATATGGAAGGCTTTTTGAGCTGCTTGAAGAAGTGCAGGGACCCCTGGAAGTCCAGATACAGTTTGTTGAGTTCGCCATCAAGGAAGCAGCAAGGTGGGTGCCCAGAGGGACCACACGTCTTCAAGCTGTTGACTCACTGCAGTGGTTGGCTGAGGGGTGGAGAACAGCGCCTACTGGGAGTTGCTCAGTCCCTGCCCCCCACTTTATAGTTCAGGCTCATGACATAGATATTTAGGTTGATGTCACGGGTGTTTGGCACATCCTTTCGGGCCTACTCAACCTTCCTTTGTCACAGTTGTCTTGATCTGGGCACTAATCCTCAGTAGACACCTTTCCTATTGGCTAGAGCACATGGTACCCGGGATGTACTGACTATACCCACAGATGGTGAGCCCCTGCTTTGGATCACACAGCACTTCCTACTGTGCAGGTTCTTTGGGTATCTCTTTTTACATGATATGTTGTTTATTTTCAGGTTTAAAAGGCTCCACTTAATTCAATTCCTTGAGAGGAAACGTGAAGAGATGTTGTTTCAGCTTTTTCTGCAACAATGATCCACCACTTGAGATGGAATCCAGTTACTACTGCGGTCTGCAAGATAGAACAAATAGTTTAGTATGTTCCAGAATAGAGTAGGAGGACGCTGAAGTCTCCTAACACGTGTTTGCTAAGATAACCATAGTTAAGAAAACTACACTTATTGAAAATAAGCTTTTGTCCTTTGTGTTTTGTTTAAAAGCATAACCTCTGGTTTGTTGACTTTTTTTTTCTCTTCCCTCTGCTGATTGATGTTTTTGTCTCATCGTGGAAATATCACGACAAGTCTCTAGTTTGCAGCAGGTCACCAGTGTCATTTCTGATATTTAGAACTATCTTTTTTCCCCAGCCATTTCATATTCCCATTGCCCAGAGATATCCACTCAATAGGTCATGGTGCTTGCCTTTATGGGCTGTCGCCAGCCCTCTTTACTGAACATCCGGGCCAGTGAGTGTCCTGTGTGAATCTGACTGCTGCAAATGTCCATCATCTCTAGTCACAAAGTCTAAGAGTACTAAGAAGGACTCCACACCTTGCACACAGGCCTCCCTAGCTCCCTGTATAGTAGCATCGGTCTCATATGAAAAAATATTCTCACTCTATGACTTACAATAACACATTTATGACTGTGATAAAGATAGATTAGGTCTTCCAAAAATGTTCAGATGAGCACTTCTATGAAGATTGTTTCTCCTCCTCCTGCTCCTCGTCCTCCTCCTCCTCCTCCTCTTCTTCTTCTTCTTCTTGAGTTAGCATTAGTATGTAACCTAGGCTGGCCTTAAAATTTTCACATCACTCAGGCTGGCTTCAATTTAATAATTCTCCTGTGTCAGTCCTCCAAAGTGATGATAGAATTATAGTCAAATCCTACCATGCACGAAATCCAGTGAATTTTTTTATTTCCTTGGTGAAAATATTTATTGAAGTAATGACCTATACAAAACCAAAACTAAGTAAAATTTACAACCGATTCATATTTAAGCCAGGTATGATGTCACATGTTTGTAATCTTGGAACTTGGGAGAATGAGGCAGGGGGATTTTCTTGAATTTAAGATCATTCTGTACATAAAGTAAGCAGCAGGCCATCCTGGTCTCCACAGAGAGAACCTGTCTGAAAAAAACAGCAGGTAAAAGGATTAACACTGACAGAAACACCACACTGTTTGCTGAGGACATGAACTAGATTATTGAAGAAACCATTAGATATCCTGGATGTTAGAAGGAAACTTCCATCCACCTTCCAGGTTCTTTCAACCTGGCCTCCCAAGGCAGAACTATAAATGACGTATCTGAAGGTAACTAACTCCATGGCACAGTGAGCTGCCAAGCTCAGGAGTATGGTAACAAGACCAGTGACAGCTGGCAACATGCTCATTGCTGGGCTTCCTTTCTTGTGAGTTACATGTCTAAAAGTGATATAATTAAGGATATCTTGATGGTCAATATCACCTTTCTAAGACCACAAGTGGTTTTCTCATAATACAGTGGATGGGAATTAAAATTCATATTGAGAACTGGAGAGCTGGACTAAAGCACTTGCTGCTCTTCCGCAAGGACCCGAGTTTGGGTCCCAACACCAAGGGCAGCTCACAGCCATCTGAAATTCCAGCTCCACAGAACCCTACTCCCTTCCCTTCTTCTGGCCTCCATGAGCACCGACACACCTCTCTCTCTCTCTCTCTCTCTCTCTCTCTCTCTCTCTCTCTCTCACTTCCTCTCCCCCCCCCATACACACACATTTTAAAAAATATAAATACTGTAAAAAAGAAAGTTCATATCAAGAGTAAGTGTCAATTTAAGTGTAAATAGCTACCTTTCCTTTGATGGAAGCAGGCCAAAATAATCAACCTGCTACTCAGAAGCTGATTAATCAGTCTGGGACACGGTGCCATATGTAAGGTTCACAGTTTGGCTCTACCACTGTCATACTGAACATTTGGCAGTGACTATGCCATCAATCCTAGTGAATAAAAGTCATTTTCTACGTGCCTATGCATAAATAACCTCCATCTCTCACCATGTGACCAAGATGCCGCATTGCATCTTAGAAAAGGATGGGGTGCTGGTCTTGGTCCTAGATGCTCAATGTTGCCTTAAGGTGAAAAGGCAAAGAAATGAGCCCCACAAGCTGTAAGAAATGAGACCTGTCTAATGACCCAAGTGAAGGTAAAAGCAGCTCGCCTCATGTCTCAGCCATTTCTTCAGAAATAGAATAAAAAGGATATACAGAGAGATGTGTAACAGGAGATTTAGTAGAGCGGTTGACTCACTTGATCATGGAAACTGAAAAGTCCCACAACAAGGTGGAGATCACGGTATCTAGCGAGAATCACAGAAGCTGATTCGATACCTCTTAGTCCAGTATCAAGAGCCACAGAGTCTGATCGGAAGAGTGGAAGAGAGAGCCTGGACTGCAGTGCTCAGAAAATGTGACTAATACTTCACCTTTCTCCTTTCCCCCTTTTTATTACAGTGTGTGTGTGTGTGTGTGTGTGTGTGTGAGAGAGAGAGAGAGAGAGGAGAGTCAGTCTTCCTTCACTATTCAGGTTCTGAAGATCAAATTCACTCGGGTCATCAGGTTTGATGGCATCTTTACCCACTGAACCATATCCCTTTTGTTAGTCAATCCATGTCTCTAACTAAATTGCGTGGTACTCAACCACCCTAAGGGTTAATCCTCTTCCCTGTATTCACAGACAGACAGGGCAGTCTGCCCCAGAAACACCCCCATAGAAAGACACACCTGGAGCATCTTGAATATTTAAATCCAATATCAACAACCCTTGGGACACATAGAGAAGTGGATATTTGTCACTTGGAGGCTGGTCTTGTCTACATATGTAGTCCCAGGCCAGCCAGGACCATATGGTGAGACCTTGTCTCACGACAAAACCCCAATGGAATGCCAAACCACCTGGATTTTCCTTACAGCAAGGAAGAGCTGAGTTTAGTGCTTTAGTTAATGCCTGGCTATTCTGAGTGTTCTTTAAGCCGGTCAAGTTGACACCCCAAATCAACTGAATATGCAGTTCATCAGCATCATGGTTACAGCTTGGCACTGACTTTATGAGATTTTAGGCAGAAGAAATAATTGCTGTGATATTTGACCTACAGAACCGCTCAGCAACACGTTCATGCTCTTGTAAGATGCTGAATGCTGAACTTTTGATCCTTTGTTTCGTAGCAATAGAAACCGAATAGAAGTTGTGTGGCCAGGCCTGATGGCTGAGACCTATAATTCCAACTACTTGGAAGGAGTGAGGCAAGAGGATTGAAAATTCATGGTCTTCCTGGGCAATTCAATGAGACTCTGTCTCAAAATAGAGAATAGAATGTTCATGCTGTGAGCAATCTCTAGTAGGCCAACTTCTTGTGGGCCCCTCCCACCTATTGTTAGCAGGTCTTACTGGGCTGTAATAATTGAGCCTCACAAGGATGATCTGAGCACACCTCAGAACACTTGACCATCACATTTTCACTTGCTTCTAAGATCCCGATTTTGTATAGGATCGATTTCTCGCATTCTTGTCTTGCAAGTGTGTTGCTAGTGTGCCTGGGTTACTTTCTCCATCTTTCTCATTTAGAATCATGATGTTGGCACAACAGATGGCATCCTGTGTGCTATAAGGCAAAGGTGATCAGGACTCTAAAGACTCATTTTTAAGACACAAGTCTGGAGAGTTGAGATGACCATAAAACAGCAAGTGATGGTGTACTGTTGCCCTTCTCAGGTGGAACCAAAGCATTCCTTGTGGCAAGTGTTACTGAGAGAAACAAGCGTTCATCCCATGGGTGCTCTGTGCTAGACACCAGGCTTGTGCTGATCATGAAAGCACCAAAACCACAAGCAGAAATGCAGGTATCACTGGGGCAGAAATCAGATTGGGTTTATGATAATCCCCTTACTTGTCTCTAGGATCAGTTGTTTCTGCACAGGACCAAAGTAAGGTAAAATGGATGATACGATAATTACCTTCATCCTTCAAGTCCTTGGTGGTGCCACAAATCAGAACAGATTTGGGTGAACCTGACTCATTCTTTTTTTTAAGAGGATAAAGGGTATGACTTACTGTATCACCAATAAGAACTCCTAGGGGCAAAGAAAATTTAATCAAGGGCCAAAGGGGAAGAAAAAGTGGATGAGTCAAAAGATAGAAGACTGTGAATTGGTCACCTACATTTTCAAGAGTGGGGAACTTTCTAGAGCTCAGCCAAGGGAAGTGGCAAAGCAATG
This sequence comes from Microtus oregoni, assembly GCF_018167655.1. Lineage (NCBI taxonomy): Eukaryota > Metazoa > Chordata > Mammalia > Rodentia > Cricetidae > Microtus > Microtus oregoni. Next base: position 9,817,424 of record NW_024543828.1, on the reverse strand, counting down.
AAAACTACAGGGTAGAACACATAGTCACCTTTATAATGGCGCTCTCACTTCGGTACAGTTCCCCAAGTGTGTTCCACGATGCTGCCAACTTTGCAGAGCAGTGCTTTGTGCTGCTCCTGACTTCCATGGGGTTAGGGAGCCTTGTTTTTTTTTATCCCCTTCAAAAATCCAAAGCTGATGTCGTGTGTGTGTGTGTTTGTGTGTGTGTGTGTAGCCTAACAGCTCAATGGTGAAGGTATAAAAACATTTGGGACTCCAGTTTACCACAAATTATATTTGATAGTATAAATAATGAATGGTGTTCAAAAATTTCCCACCAGACACTAGTAACATTTATACCCAAATCTGCATATACATATACAGTAAATGAAAATACATATACATATGAAAATTACAAAGTCACTGAAATATGCACAAGGATGCCATATCTATTCAAAGTTTGGGCTATAAATATCTCCCTTCTATTGTGCTACACCAGCAATTCTCAAACTTATTTTTCCCAGAATCCTCTTTACATTATCAAACTGGAATAAAGCCCTTGGAAGTTTTGATCTGTGCTGTACTTATTTTTTTTCCATATTAGAAATTAATAGAGCTGCAAACATATTTGATTCATTGAAAAAGAACAATGCATTGCAGAATAGCAATTTCATATGACTTATGAAAATAACATTTATACATGTATATATTATTTTAATTAATTTTTATATGTTTGGGTATTTTTGCCTGAATTTTGTCTGTGCACCATGTGTATGCAGTACCCTCAGAGGACAGAAGAGGGCATTGGATTTCTGGGATTGGAGTTACAGAAGGTTGTGACCCACCATGTGGATGTGGGAACAGAACCTGGGCCGCCTGCAAGAGTAGCCAGTACTCTTAACCACTGAACCATTGTTCCAGTCCCCCAAGCCATATTTTTAAAAACAAAATTACTAACAGGAATTTTAACTACACTGGGCAGGAGAGGGGATAATTTTAAAGAACGCTTTGTGGCCCTTTCTTCAACTATTCTACCGTTGAAACAATGAACTCCAAAGAAGTAAAGTTTTCCAGGAAGTTCACTCTAGTGGAATGAAAAGCCTTGACATCAGCCATGACTTTGCTTGCCAGTGGGAGTTCCCAGTTGTAAGACACAGTCATATATGTATGTTAGCCTCTAGTCTATCTTTTCTATAGAATTATAGCGTTACCAAAGAAGAGGCAGAGAGGAACTAGGAGACTTTCTGTCTCTGGTTTAGCTAAACAGTAAATAAATAAAATTTTTTCACCAGTTTGCTTCCGAATTTCTTTTAAGATTTGGCAGGTTTAAGAATCTAAGTACTGCTGTAACAACCTTGGTCAAGGCAGAGAGGAAGTAAACCTATGACTGGTTAACCTCAGGTACTGGAGAATTCCAAGCTGCAGGACAATAGTCCTGGTTCTCTGGTCCTCGGGTATCAATTGCCTATGAATACATGCTGATGATAAATGAAAGGGACTTTGGGGATGCTGATATGGTCTTGTTTGGGAAGAGCACTCTAGGTGTGCAGCTTTATAATTTGGACAGTTAAATTTCCGCAGTACAAGGTTTTCTTTGTGCTTTGGACCCCAATTTGTAAATGTATGTATAATATGCCTATATTATTTAAAGATGTGTTACATTTTTTATGCTGTGGGACATTTGGTTAATAATGCAAAGATTGTGCTGCATTCTCTTTTTTATTTGATTTTTAGACAGGGTTTCTCTGTAGCTGTCCTGGAACTCACTCTGTAGATCAGGCTGGCCTCGAACTCACAGAGATCTGCCTGCCTCTGCCTCCTGACCACCACCGCCGGGCTGTGTGTTGCATTCTTTTATGTTGCTTTTGTTTAATTCTGTGTAGCTGTGTTTCTTTGTCTGTCTAAAACTCTTTTTTTAATTAATTTATTTATTTAAGGATTTCTGCCTCCTCCCCACCACCGCCTCCCATTTTCCTCCCCCTCCCCCGATCAAGTCCCCCTCCCTCATCAGCTCGAAGAGCAATCAGAGTTCCCTGACCTGTGGGAAGCCCAAGGACCGCCCACCTCTATCCAGGTCTAGTAAGGTGAGCATCCAAACTGCCTAGGCTCCCCCAAAGCCAGTACGTGCAGTAGGATCAAAAACCCACTGCCATTGTTCTTGAGTTCTCAGTAGTCCTCGTTCCTAGAGAAGCTAAATAAGAAGGTGAATCCAAAGACAAACATATAGTCATCCTCCTGAATATTAACCTTCATCAGGCGATGAAAGGAGACAGAGACAGAGACCCACATTGGAGCACCGGACAGAAATCTCAAGGTCCAAATCAGGAGCAGAAGGAGAGGGAGCACGAGCAAGGAACTCAGGACCGCGAGGGGTACACCCACACACTGAGACAATGGGGATGTTCTATCGGGAACTCACCAAGGCCAGCTGGCCTGGGTCTGAAAAAGCCTGGGATAAAACCGGACTCTCTGAACATAGCGGACAATGAGGACTACTGTCTAAAACTTTGATTGGTCTAATAAAGAGCTGAACATCCAATAGCAAGACAGGAGAAAGGACAGGTGGTGCTGCCAGGCAAAGAGAATGAATAGGAGAAAAAGAGAAGATCAAGGGGAAAGGGAGAAGGAGAGGAGTATGCCAGGCCCAGACAGCCAGCCCCACAGCCAGTCACAAATTAGGAAGGAAATAAAAGATACACAGAAATAGAGAAATGTAAAAGCCCAGAGGCAAAAAGTAGACAGGGTAATTGAAGTTAGAAAAGCTGGCTAGAAACAAGCCAAGCTACGACTAGGCATTCATAAGGAAAAATAAATCTCCATGTATTTATTTGGAAGTTGGGTGACAGAACCTCCCAGAGAGCCAAGAGAGTAAAAAAGAAACAAACAACAACAGACGCCTGCTGTTTTCCAGCCTCCATTGATCCATTCGCTGAATGTCTAGCTACATGGCAAGAAAGTCCAGATTTTGTTTTTCTTTTTTCCTTTTACAACTGTTAGAACTTAAAAATTTGTTGAAAAGGTTTATTTATTTTTATTTTATATGTATGGATATTGTGTCTGCATATATGTGACCACATGCATGCAGTCAGTGCCTGAGAAGGCCAGAAGAGGATGTGGGATCCCCTAGAACTAGAATTACAGATGGTTGTGAGTCATCATGTAGATGCTAGGACTCCAGCCCCGGTCCTCTGCAAGACTAGTCAGTGCTCTTAACCACTCAGCCATCTCTCCAGCCCCCATGCTTTCATTTGTCAGTCACAATTCATTTGGTATAAACTATTTCGGTCACACTTGTTTTGAGAATTACATAGATTTTGTTCTACTATATGTCTATGAGATTTAAAATTATTTTTATTTTTTTAAGATTTAAAATAGTTTCTGACCATATGCTACTTGTATACAATGAATGGTGGTGACATTTATCCTCCCCTCCCATCCTCTTTCCATTCCTGCTGACTCCCTTCTTCCCTTTTACTCTCAAGTCTGTCGTTTTCCTGTCATCATGTCTATCATTCTCCTCTTTCACTCTTTTCTTTTAAACTGTTAGGCCCTGTGCAGGCAGCCACTGCTGCCTCGTGCGGTCATGATCGCAAGGGCCGTGCCATTTCCAGAAGACAGTACCCTACTGCGTTACTCCCCAGCCTTTGTTTCCTGCTGTCTTTCCACATGCCCCATTCCTCAGTGTCCCCTGGGCCATGGCGGGCATGACAGAGACGTCTCATTGGAGCCAAGTACTCAGTAGTCACTTATCTCTACTTTGACCAGTTATGGATCCCTATTTGACAGTTATCTGCTGCCAAGAGAGACTTCTCTAACCAAGACTGAGAGTTCCATTAGTCTATTGCAGTGATAGTTCATTTGTATTTTAATAACTATAGCTTGCCTGAAGATCAGAGAGTAAAACATCTGCCCTGGTCAGCCTTACAGACTAGGCAGTGGTAACACACAACTTTACTCCCAGTAGTCACACTAGTTTCCATAGAAACCAGGCAGTGCATGCCTTTATTTATTTAGTGCACGCCTTTAATCCCAGCCCTAGAGAGGAATATAAGATGGAGGAGACAGCTCTCAGACACCGTCTCATTCTGAGATTCCTGGAGGCAGTATTGCCATTTTGGCCTTAGGTTGAGGTAAGAGTCAGTGGTTGGCTGCTTTGCTTTTCTGACCTTCAGGTTGAACCCCAATATCTGTCTCTGGGTTTTTATTAACCATGCTACAGTCTATGGATATTGAACAATTTGATAACATGTCCATTTAACAAAACATCAGTAGTAAATTCCCTCATAGGGCCCGTGACCTCCCTAACCATAGGATTTTGGTCAGTTCAACGGTGCCAGGCATGTATTCCTGCCCACGCAGCAGGCCTCAGCTCCAATCAGGAAACAGTCGGTCACTCTCAGGATCTTTATGCCGTTATTGCGTCAGTATGCATATCTTGCCAGGGAATTTAACACTGAAGCTTGTAGAGCCTGCAGTTGGTGCGGTGATGACTTTTATCTCCCAAAATCCCAGACAGGTTTTACTTTAATATTTATTTCCATGTTTGGGAAGTGAAAGTCATTTTTTAAAAAAATGATTTGGAGGCTGTTGAGATGGATTGGGGGGAAAGGCACTTGCCATCAAGCTGGGTAACCTGAGTTCAATCCCTGAGTCCTACCTAGGAGAAAGAGAAAACCAAACATTGTCCTCTGATCTTCATGTGTGTGCATGGTTCCGGCACACACACACACACACACACACACACCCCATAAACACTAGATAAGCATAATAATGTGTTTAAGAAGCATTTATTTGGGAGACAGTGCAGGGGAGTGTCGCACAGTGCAGGTGTGGAAGCCAGGGGACACCTTGTAGGAGTCAGCTTTCCCCTCCCATCACGTGGGTTCTGTTGTAACTGGACGGTTCTTGTTCTGCCTGATCAGGCAGCTGCTTTTTAAAATAACCACTCAGAGGCTTAATAGTAATTACATACTGCTTGGCCTATTAGCTCAGGCTTATCATTAACTTGCTCTTGCAACTTAAATGAACCCATTTCTGTTAGTTTATATTTTACCACGAAGTTCGTGGCTTGTTACCTCAAGATACATCTTTTTTCTTTGACAGCTGCTAATGTCTTCCAGACTCCGCCTTCTTTCTCCCTCTCTCCTTCCGCTTGGATTTCCCAGCTATATTCTACACTGTCACATGCCAAAGCGGCTTCTTTATTAACCAATGATAATAAAACATATGCACAGCATACAGAAGGGTAACCCACATCGTTCTGTAGTTACGCTCAAGTTGCGTCAGGCTTGGCGACAATCATACTTATTTCCTCACTGAGCTATCTCTCTGGCCCCGGAGTAACTTTGTAGAAGCAGTTGATATGACATAAATTATCTGTGCTATCTAAGGCCCAAATAGTCATTTGGTTGGTGCCTGTGTTGTGGGATAAAAATTAAGATTCTTAAGTAATAGCATAGGTACATGCTTGAAGTCTCAGCACTCAAGAGATGGATGTAAAGGGGATCAAGAATTCCAGGCCACCAGGTGGTGGCAGCACATGCCTTTAATCCCAGCACTTGGGAGACAGAGGCCAACTTGGTCTACAGAGGAGTTATAGGACAGCCAGGGCTAAGCACAGAGAGATACCGTGTCTCTAAAAGCAAAATAAAACAAAAAGAACGCATTGCTGTCCTTGGCTACAAAGAGAGTTCAGGTCAACCTGCGATATTGGGAGACTGTCACAAAATGAAAGTGTCTTATGGCTATTGCTACTTTTTCTGAAGGTCTCAAATATACTAATGATAAATATGAATGGAATTTCCAGGTATTTATACGATACTATTCTACTCAATATGAGTAAAATGTTACTATTGTAGAATGCTGTCCTCTAACCATGTCACTACCTTCATCAGAGAAGTCATGACTACTTTCAAGAGACCTTCAAGATCCAGCCCGTTGATGGTCCTTCATATAAGGAGTTCCGGAAAGTCATTAGACCCTCGATGGAGATTCCAGCCGCTCTTTCCTATCTACCTCCCTCCCAGTGCTATGACATTTTGCCCAAGCTCCCAGGAGGTGCTAAAATGGAAGGTAACTGAAGGCATCTAAACAGCTGTGGAGAAGCCATCATCAGATGCTTCCGTGAGGCGGCTGTTTGGGAATCACCCAGGCTCCTGTGAGGAACTCTGCATCCATGCTATACAAGAATATGCAGTAAACTCATTGTTTTGCAGAGCTAGACTTTGGTGGAATCATTACTTTGGTCTGTTGTTGACGCCCTGCATCAGGTGAGTAAAAATTTGCGTCTCCTCAAGAGAAGTTTAAGAAACAATGACTTGGGGTTTTTGTTTGTTTTGTTCTTTGTTCTTTGCTTTTTGGTTCTGTTTGGTTTAGGGTCTCACTATGTCATTCTGGCTATCCTGGAATCCACTAAATAGACCAGGCTGGGATTAAAGGCATGGGCCATTACACCTGGCTTAATGATGAGATTTTTATTACAATTTTGTGTTAGTTGATTTTGATGGCAACTTGCCACGAATTAGAATTATCTTAGTCGGAAGCCATTGAATTGCCCTGATTGCTTTAATAGACCAGAGAAAACCAGCAGCCCAGATAGAGAAGGCATGATGGGAGATTATGGCCTTTTGAGGGCAGCCTTGTTGCTGCAAGCTTATTTACCCTGTTGCTACTGTAGCTGATTCCTTCATCGCTGTCAGAACCGGAGCTTGCAGGCTTCTACTGTTGACTGAGGACTGGTGGCTTTCCAGGAACCCGCCAGATGTTTGCCACCAGATTGGGAGTGCTGAGCCATCCAACCTTGCGGACCTAGCAACTACTAGGTTGTCAGCCTCTCTAGTGTGAGTCAGCCTTGCGAGGATGACTCAGATGGCAGAGCCACCCAGATTGAGCAACTACAGCTGTTGTTGCTATTTCAAAGTAAGTAGGTTTAATAAATTCTATTAAGATAAATTATCTATATTCATTCTGTTCTTCTAAAGACCCCAACTATTACAGGCTGTAAAACAAACAAAGATAGCACATGTGTGATGACTAGTTTTTCTGTCAGCTTGTTACAGGCTAGAATCATTTTGGAAGAGGGAACTTCAGTTGAGAATATGCTGGTACCAGAATGGCCTGTGGGCAAATCTGTGATACATTTTCTTAATTAATGTTTGATGTGGGTGGGCCCATCCCACAAAGGTTGGTACCAACCATGGAGAGGTGGTCCTGAGTTGTCTAAGAAAACAAGCTGAAAGTCAGGCAGTGGTGGTTCATGCCTTTAATCCCAGAACTTGGGATTGGAGACAGAGGCAGGCAGATCTCTGTGAGTTCAAGGCCAACCTGGTCTGCAGAGTGAGTTCCAGAACAGGAACACAGAAAGCTACACAGAAAGCTACACAGAAAAACCCTGCCTCAAAGAAAACAATCAAACAGGAAAGGAAGGAAGGAAGGAAGGAAGGAAGGAAAGAAGGAAGGAAAGAAGGAAGGAAGGAAAGAAGAAGGGTGAGCAAGCCATGAGGAGGAAGCTAGCAAGTAAGACTCCTCTATATTAGTTCCTTCTTCCAAGATCCTATCCTGCTTGGGTTCCTTCCCTGATGTCCCTCAGTGAGGGACTGTGATACAGAAGTGTAAGCAAATTAAACTCTTTCTTCCTCTACTTGATTATCATTGTGATGCTTTATTCCAACATTAGAAACCCTAAGACAATACATTTGTCAAATCACTCTAAGTTCCTTTTTCATATTTGGATCACAAGATATTCAAACACCTACACATAGTAATATTAGGATATGCCTTTATATATAATATTTAGGAGCCTTATATGATAGACAAAAGGGCTATCTTATTGGGTTTTGCCAGGAAGATAATGTCTTGCATTTAAAGGTTGATTAAACTTTACAGGCGCAGACAATTTATAGTCTGCTTTATAGAAGGGAAATTTAAAATTTAAATTTAAACCATAAAAATTAATTTACTGGCTTGTATATAGATACTTTTGAGTAGTGTCTGGGCTTCGCACCCTATGAAATAGACATACATTTTTCTCATATTCATACATTTGTTGAGATTGGTTGTTTCCACCATTGGTATGATAAAGTTGCTACTCAGCATTAATTCATTGTTAACAGATAATACATTGTATTATAAGTAATGGTAAGAAATTAGATATCTTAATATCAAATTCCGTATATATGTGCATTATAAAATTACTGTGGTAAAGTTGACCATAACCAAGACATTGTTTGTTTGGTTGTTTGGTTGTTTGGTTGGTTTTTGTTTTTTCAAGACAGCATTTTACTATGTAGCAGTCCTGACTGTCCTGGAACTCGCTCTGTAGACAAGGTTGGCCTGGAACTCACCAATATCCACCCGCCTCTGCCTCCTGAGTGCTGGGATTAAAGATGTGCAACACCACTGTTTGGCTAAGACATTGCTTATAAAGTTGTTTGTTTAATGCTTTATGTCCAAGGCATAATCTTTCTTAAAATGATGATCTACTTTTAGCAAAAATTAAAAAGTGCTTAATTTTAAAAAACAGATGCTTAATGTTTTATGTTTCCTGTAAATTTGTCAGGCTTTTAACAGACTCAGGGAGCTCACTTAAATTCCTCTTTAGGGGCTGGAGAGATGGCTCAGCGGTTGAGAGCTGCCTGTTCTTCCAAAGGTCCTGAGCCACAGGGTGGCTCACGACTGTCTGTAATGAGATCTGGTGCCCTCTTCTGGCCTGCAGGCATACATGCAGAGAGAATACTGTACACATAATAAATAAATAAATCTTTAAAAAAATTCCTCTTTAGGCTGATGTATTTTGATGGCCATGTTATAATTTTGATTAAATAGGGCCATCACATGTTAAGTATACTCATGATCAATAGATAAGTTCTTTTATGTTCATTGTTGTTATTATAAAAAAATGTTTCTAAAATATGTTACAAAGTATAAATTTAATTAGAGGATTTTCTATGATTAAAATTCAGTGCATTTATGTCAAACTAGGGAGGGCCAAATTCTTTGTGTATAACAAGGCATTATTTTTCCAATTTTTATTATTTAGCTTTATTTTTTTTGGGGGGGGGGACATGATTTCTCAGTATAGTCTTGGCTGTCCTGGAACTCACTCTGTAGACCAGCCTGGCCTCACACTCACGGAGATCTGACAGCCTCTGCCTCCTGAGTGCTGGGATCAAAGGCATGCACCACCACCTCCCATCTTATCTATTTATCATGTGTATAGGTGCACTCCATATACACACCATAGAATACATACGGAAGTCAGACAGTAACCTTCAGAAGTGGGTTTTCTCATTCCAGTGTAGGGCCCATAGATCAGATGACCAAGCTTGTGCAGCAAGTGCTTTTACCTATGAAACACTTCGCTGGCCCAGCGAGGCTTTCCTTTTTACAGTGTTGCTCCTGTGTGTACGCATGTACGTTTGCTTTGGCACATATAGGGAGATCAGAGGACAACCTGTGTGCAATGGTTCTCTCTTTCCCCACGTGGGTCTGGAGGCTCATCCTCGGGTCCTCAGGTTTGGTGGCAGACATCTTGCCCCATGGAATCATCTCAATCAGCTACGACAATTGCTATGTTTTCCTCTGATTTTGTCAGGTTTTGACTATTTGGGTCTTAACAAAGTTGGGGTTCATTTAACATCTGTTTTATTTTAAGCCTTGTAATGACCTCCATATGAACTGTTTTTCTTTTAACGTGGCCCTAGTACTTTCCCCCAGCTCCCCTACCCCATCCAGTAACTAGTACATTCCATACCCTATTTTCTGACAAGAGGATTCACTGTGGCAGGGGTGGAATGAGACTGACCCTCAAAGGAGGTGGCACCCCTCCGAGAAGATGGCTGTGCCTCCCACGTATGCTGATCTTGGCTAGTCTGCCAGGGATGTCTTCACCAAGGGCTATGGCTTTGGCTTAATAAAACTTAATTTGAAAACAAAGTCGGAGAATGGATTGGAATTTACCAGTTCAGGCTCCACCAACACAGAGACCACCAAAGTGAATGGCAGTCTGGAAACCAAGTATCGATGGACTGAGTACGGCCTGACGTTTACAGAAAAGTGGGACGCAGACAACACCCTGGGTACCGAGATCACAGTGGAAGACCAGCTTACACATGGGCTGAAGCTGACCTTTGACTCATCCTTCTCACCTAACACGGGGGGAAAAATGCTAAAATCAAGACAGGGTACAAGAGGGAGCATATCAACCTGGGCTGTGATGTGGATTTTGACATCGCTGGGCCCTCGATCCGGGGTGCCCTGGTACTTGGCTATGAGGGCTGGCTCGTTGGCTACCAAATGTATTTTGAGACCTCCAAGTCCTGAGTGACCCAGAGCAACTTTGCAGTTGGCTACAAGGCGGATGAATTCCAGCTTCATACTAATGTGAATGATGGGACGGAGTTTGGTGGCTCCATCTACCAGAAGGTGAACAAGAAGTTAGAGACTGCAGTCAACCTCGCCTGGACAGAGCGGGAACAGTAACACTGGCTTTGGGATAGCAGCCAAGTACCAGGTCGACCCTGACGCCTGCTTTTCGGTCAAAGTGAACAACTCTAGCCTAATTGGCTTAAGGGTACACTCAGACCCTCAGGCCAGGTGTCAAGCTGACGCTGTCAGCTCTGCTGGATGGCAAGAACGTCAATGCGGGTTGCCACAAGCTTGGTCTAGGACTAGAATTTCAAGCATAAATGAATATTGTACAATTGTTAATTTTAAACTATTTTGCAGTATAGCTACCTTCAGAATTTAGTGAACCTTTTAATGTTGTACGTTGGGGGATGCGAGAATCGATAAATACCACGCTAGATCTCCAGGTTAAGGGTGACTCGGCTTTCCGGTGTTTACCATTTCAGAGGTATAGCAGACACCCCATTCCTGAAAGGGTTCTTTTATAGCTGTAGATGGGGGCTGGAGAAGAGACCCTCTAGAGATGCCAGGCCACGAGCTCAGGATATGCGGGCCCTTTGTAAATCTGTATCGAGTCCATAGGTGAAATTGTGACTTCCTGAGCAACCTTGGTGTCTCGATCCTAACTGCTGAGAAGCATGTGCGCACACACCTGTGTGAGAGGGCCTTTCTTAGACAGATCTCCGTGGCTTCTTCCCGTCCTTGCCCAGTTACCTGTTTTACACCAAAAGCACTCTTCTGGTTAGCTATTTCCTTTGTGCCATTTTAGGGTAGAAGGAGTGGGCCAATGGAGCCGTCATTTAGGACTTCATTCTTCCTTGTGTTGTGGCATGTTTTTTTTGTTTCTCTTCTCTCTTCTTTTTTCTTTCCTCTCTCTCCCTCTCTCACCATTGCACTAGAGCATGAGACAGCTTTAATCTGGGCATGTGATTGTGGTCACCATGACAACACCAGGGATCTAAAGTGACCTGTTAAAGCCCCACCACTCTTTTTTAGCACTTTAATAGGTACATTAGAGAGTCTTCCATTTTGTTCCATTTTGTATGGAATTAGCTCCTCCCCTTCAAATGCTGTAATTAACATCACTTAAAATAAAACTTGAATAAAATATTGAAACCTAAAAAAAAAAAGGAGGTGGTACCTTCCAAAAGGTCACCCAGATGTAAGGAGATTCAAGCAGCATGTAGTGGTGCCTACTTGCTTCCCCCTGAAGAAGGAGGGCAATTGTCAGGACGAAAACAAGTTAAATGGGACATGGTGGGGGGTGGTTCTTGCCCATGGTCCAAGTATTTGGGAGATTAAAGCAAGAAGGTTTGTTTCAGTTCAGCCTGGAACTTAGGTAGCAAGACCTTGTCTCGAAACTAGCAACCCAAATGGAATTGCTATGGCAGCCCTGCTAAAGGGAACTGAAGTCCAGAGGTAATGGTGGTTCCGCATGGCTACCTGACACTAACCCATTATCTTCTAATATTGGATCTTCTGTAGAATGTGGATGATATTTGCTTCAGACACAGGCATATTTTTAAAATTTTTTTCCTTTTATTTATTTATTATGTATACAATATTCTGTGTGTATGTCTGCAGGTCAGAAGAGGGCACCAGATCTCATTACAGATGGTTGTGAGCTACCATGTGGTTGCCGGGAATTGAACTCAGGACCTTTGGAAAAGCAGGCAATGCTCTTAACCACTGAGCCATCTCTCCAGCCCCACAGGCATATTTTAAACATTTTCACAAAACCAGGGTAACTGTAACTATCTTGCACGACTGAGAACTATTCTGAAGAGAGATACATTCTGCTCCGTTCTTCTAAGGGACTCCTGAAAACAATGGTTTCCTAAAGAGCTAAAAACTTCCCTAAGAATCCCAGGCTGGGGCTGGGAGGGGAAGGTCAGGGAATCCACACAGCTCAGCAAGCTTGAATTCACAGCCCCGTAATTCTCTGACTTTGTTTTTATCTTTTCAATAAAATTGTAACAGCTCTCCTGGAGAAGGCTGGAGAAACCAGACAGTTTTCTTTGTGGACTGGCCCACACTATCAGTAAATCAATGTTCCTTTGTCAAGTTGCTTCCCAGTTTCCTTTAACACACAGTAGGTGTATGAAGCTATGTGCCCCAGTCATAAGATGACATTGTGTTTGTTCACAATTTAGTAAACATCTTTAGTGACTGCTTAAAATGATGACAGGGCCAGAGAAGTGGCTTGGCAGTTGCAGAGGACCTGGGTTTGGTTTCCAGCACCCACAGCACGTGGCTTACAGTAGCCTGTCTATAACTCCATCTCATAAGTAGTCCTTACATGTTTGGAACCAATTTTTTCACCACTGTGACCTATTTGCCAATTATTATAATAACCTGCTGATTTTACTTCTAGCCAAAAAGAGAACACCACTGTTCTCTTATCCGCGGGCTCAAGGGCCAGTCCTCTATCCAGGTACCTAGGAAATACAACTAGAGCCTGAGTTGCAGCTTGGACTGCAAAACAGGTGTTACCACTCACATTCTTTTTTATACTGCTGAATAACAGCACCCACACAGATGGTATTGTATCTCAGCGGGGGGTTGGGGTGGGGGATGGTTACCAGCCCAAAAGCTCTGATTGGCTGAGTGTCTCTGGTGTTCATGGTTCCTTAAGGTGATGGCTCTGTTTTCATGCTGGCTATCAGCTGGCCACCCCACATCATCCTTGGAGAAAATGTGATGCATAACTTTCTTCTGGAGCTTTGACAGTCTGGAACCTCTTTTGTTCCTCCCCTTAAGGTGGGCTGACTAAGGGACTGGTTTCTCCCATTCTCATCCATGTCCTAGAAAAGGATGTCACTGAACAAAACACAGGAGCCGGGATGTGCGGTAACACTAGGTGGCAACCCAGGACTATAAATTAGCACAGCATTTTTTTTTTGTGGCTGCCATACTACAGGCAGACACCAGGGGGAAGCCTGTGACAGAACACTCTAAAAGTATAGTCCCTCACAAGCCCAGGAAGGATTAAAACGAGAAACAAGCTTGAGAGATACCCAGAAACTATCCAGAATGAATAGCTAAAATGTTTCCTGAACAACACCAGACTACAAGGTCTTGGAGAGGTAGCTAATACTTTAGATGCTGAAATCCTAACAAAGCTAAGAGGACAGATAAACAGGAAAATATGATGCACTTAAAGCACCACCACTTCTCTCTTATCTGTCTGTCTGTCTGTCTGTTTCTCTCTTACTCGCTCGCTCTTGCTCTTTCTCTTCTCTCTTTCTACTCCTCTTTCTTCTCTTTTCTTCCTCTCCCCGTGAGACAGATGCAAGGCTTGGCACACACTAGGCAAGCACACTATACAGACTTACACCCCCATCCCTAAAGCAGTAAGTGAAACTTCTGAAACCAGAACTTACAAGAGAAAAAAAATAGACAGATATGAGTTGCTTGTCAGACAATACAAGTCACCATTCTAAGGTGCTCAATGAATTAGAGAACCAAGAAACAACAAAATGAAATCAGTGAAATGATATATGAATGGAAGCCAAGACTGAGGAAAAACACAAAGGAAGGAATTCATGGCTACCACTCTAAACCTGGTCATAAGCCCATAGTGTGTGTGGGGGGGAGGGGAGTCATGGTGGAGAAACCTACTGTAGTTGTTTTTTTTTTAAGATTTATTTATTTATTATGTGTACAGCATTCCCTCCATGTGTGCTCGCAGGCCAGAAGGGGGAGCCGGGTCTCATTACAGATGGTTGTGAGCCACCATGTACTTGCTGGGAATTGAACTCAGGACCTCTGGAAGAGCAGTTAGTGCTATTAACCACTGAGCCATTTCTCCAGCCCCCCTGTAGTTGTTTTCTTAACTGGTCATATTGTCAAACTGTGTTCATGCTGTTCTCAACCTGCTAGAGAAGCCTCTGTCTGTGGTGGGCAGCAGTCAGTGCAGAGATGCATCACCCATTGCTAAGGAGAAGTCACTGTGAGTGCTCAGCCCTAAATGGGACAGGCTCAGGGAACATTTGCAGAAGAATGGACTGAAAGAGTAGAAGAACAGGGGAATAGAGAGGAGTGCACTGAGATGCTGTTGTCTGGTGGTGTTGTGCTCGCGAATTCACAATAGCAGTGGTTAACTGGGTAAGATCAAGCCTGTCAAAATCCCAGCATGGGGAAAGGAGGGGCTTTGAAGCCCCCCCTCTTCACTAAGGAGCTATTAGCAGTTCATGGGTGCTGAGGGAGGGAAAGCCACTTTTTTCTAATGGGGGAATGTGGCCACTGGTAAGTTACTCACGTTCCAGTGGATGGTCCTATACCCATGAGCATACCAGCAGCGCTAACTGGACTCTTGGGGTTATCAAAAGCAATGGAAAAAATAGAGGACATAAATTTGAGAGGAAGTGGTAGGGGAGGAATCTGGGGGAGTTCAGGAGCAGTGGGGACAGATATGATTGAAATATAATGTATACATGTATGGAATTCACAGAGATTGCATTCTCTCTCTCTCTCTCTCTCTCTCTCTCTCTCTCTCTCACACACACACACACACACACACACACACACACACACACACAAATCTTCCTTAGCTGCTGGTGAGCAAAGACTGGCATTATATCTAACTTCCCCAAACCTGTGCAATCAAGAGTACAATGGCATATTTAAAATACTAAGAGAAAAGTATAACCTAGATCTTAGCATGCTGGAAAGTTATTCTTCAAAGGGGGAAAACTAAAGACTTTCACAAGCAAACTAAATTGGAAGACTGCATTGCCAATTCCCTTCCCTCAGAGGGAACACCAAAATCAGTTCTTTAAAGAGACAGAAAATAATATAGGTTAGAAGCTCAACTGTAAAAAAGGACTGATTGCGGAACACACAAAAGCAAGACAAAAAGTCAGTTTTCTTATTTATTATTAATAAAAACCAGATAGCGTTTTTGTTCAAGAAAATGGTAGCTATGAAGGTTCAAGAAGCATACAGAACACCAAATAGGCTGGATCAAAAAAAAAAAAAACATCCCCTCGCCATATAATAATCAAAACACAAAATACACAGAATAAAGAAAGAATATTAAGAGCCGCAAAGGAAAAAGGCCAAGTTACTTATAAAGGTAAACCTATCAGACTTACACCTGACTTTTCTATGGAAACCATGAAAGCCAGAAGGTCCTGGATAGATGTACTGCAAAAACTAAGAGATCACGGATGCAAGCCCAGACTACTATATCCAGCCAAGCTTTCGTTCACTATAAATGGAGAAAACAAAATTTTCCAGGATAAAAACAAATTCAAACAATATGTAGCCACAAATCCAGCCTTACAGAAAATTATAGAAGGAAAATCACTAACCAAGGAGTCCAACAATGCCCACAATAACTCAGTCATCTAGAGACCTTTCACCAGCGCAACTCAAAGAAGGGAAACACACAAACCCTACTACTAAAAAAGTGACCGGAGTTAACAACCACTGGTCATTAATATCACTTAATGTCAATGGGCTCAACTCACCTATAAAAAGGCACAGGCTAAGGGATTGGATGCGAAAACAGGATCCAACGTTCTGCTGTCTACAAGAAACACACCTCAACCACAAAGACAGGCACCTACTCAGAGTAAAGGGCTGGGAAAAGGCTTATCAAGCAAATGGTCCTAAGAAACAAGCAGGTGTGGCCATACTAATTTCTAACAAAGTTGACTTCAAACTTAAATCAATCAGAAGAGATGGAGAGGGACATTTTATACTCATAACAGGAACAATTCATCAGGATGAAGTCTCAATCCTGAATATCTATGCCCCGAATATAAAAGCGCCCACGTATGTAAAAGAAACATTACTGAAACTCAAGGCAGACATCAAACCACACACACTAATAGTAGGAGACTTCAACACTCCTCTCTCACCAATGGACAGGTCAATCAAACAGAAACCTAACAGAGAAATTAGAGAATTAATGGAGGTAATGAAGCAAATGGACTTAACAGACATCTATAGATTATTCCACCCGAAGAGGAAAGAATATACCTTCTTCTCTGCAGCTCATGGAACCTTCTCGAAAATTGACCACATAATCGGTAACAAAGCTAACTTACACAGTTACAAAAAAATATTAGTAACCACCTGTGTCTTATCAGATCACCATGGATTAAAGTTAGAATTCAACAACAATGCTACCCCCAGAAAGCCTACAAACTCATGGAAACTGAACAGTCAACTTCTAAACCATACCTGGATTAGGGAAGAAATAAAGAAAGAAATTAAAGTCTTCCTTGAATTCAATGAAAATAAAGAAACAACATACTCGAACTTATGGGACACTATGAAAGCAGTGCCAAGAGGAAAGTTCATCGCACTAAGTGCCCACTTAAAGAAAACAGAGAAAGCACATATTGAAGACTTAACAGCCCACCTGAAAGCTCTAGAAAAAAAAAGAAGCAGACTCACCTAGGAGGAGTAGAAGATTGGAAATAATCAAACTGAGGGCTGAAATCAACAAAATAGAAACACAGAAAACAATCCAAAGAATCAATGAAACAAAAAGTTGGTTCCTGGAGAAAATCAACAAGATTGATAAACCCCTATCCAAACTAATCAAACGGCAGAGAGAGAATACGCAAATTAATAAGATCAGAAATGAAAAGGGGGACATAACCACAGACACAGAGGAAATTCAGAGAATCATCAGATCATATTACAAAAGCCTGTATAACATAAAACTGGAAAATGTAAAAGAAATGGACACTTTTTTAGATAAATACCATATACCAAAGTTACACCAGGACCAGGTGAACAATCTAAACAGACCTGTTGGTCGCGAAGAATTAGAAGCTGTTATCAAAAACCTCCCTACCAAAAAAAGCCCAGGACCAGATGGTTTCAATGCGGAATTCTACCAGAACTTCCAAGAAGAGCTAATACCCATACTCCTTAATGTATTCCACAATATGGAAACAGAAGGGTCATTACCTAATTCCTTTTATGAAGCTACAGTTACTCTGATACCAAAACCACACAAAGACTCAACCAGGAAAGAGAATTACAGGCCAATCTCACTCATGAACATCGACGCAAAAATCCTCAACAAAATACTGGCAAACCGAATCCAAGAACACATTAGGAAAATTATCCACTATGATCAAGTAGGCTTCATTCCTGAGATGCAGGGCTGGTTCAACATATGAAAATCTATCAATGTAATCCAGCATATAAATAAACTGAAGGAAAATAACCATATGATCATCTCATTAGATGCTGAAAAAGCATTCGACAAAATTCAACATCCATTTATGTTAAAAGTCTTGGAGAGATTAGGGATACAAGGGTCATACCTAAATATAATAAAAGCTATATACAGCAAGCCGACAGCTAACATCAAATTAAACGGAGAGAAACTCAAAGCCATCCCGCTTAACTCAGGAACACGACAAGGATGTCCACTCTCTCCATACCTCTTCAATATAGTACTTGAAGTTCTAGCAATAGCAATAAGACAACATAAGGGGATCAAGGGGATTCGAATTGGAAAGGAAGAAGTTAAACTTTCGTTATTCGCAGATGATATGATAGTGTACTTAAGCGACCCCCAAAACTCCACCAAAGAACTTTTACAGCTGATAAACAGCTTTAGTAATGTGGCAGGATACAAGATCAACTCCAAAAAATCAGTCACCTTCTTATACACAAAGGATAGGGAAGCAGAGAGGGAAATCAGAGAAGCTTCACCATTCACGATAGCCACAAACAGCCTTAAATATCTTGGGGTAAATCTAACCAAGGAAGTGAAAGATCTATTTGACAAGAACTTTAAGGCATTGAAGAAAGAAATTGAAGAGGATACCAAAAAATGGATGGATCTACCTTGCTCTTGGATTGGGAGGATCAACATAGTAAAAATGGCAATTCTACCTAAGGCAATTTATAGATTCAATGCAATCCCCATCAAGATCCCATCAAAATTCTTCACAGATCTGGAGAGGACAATAATCAACTTTATATGGAAAAACAAAAAACCCAGGATAGCCAAAACAATCCTATACAATAAAGGATCTTCTGGAGGCATTACCATCCCTGACTTCAAACTCTATTACAGAGCTACAGTAATGAAAACAGTGTGGTACTGGCATAAAAACAGAGAAGTCGACCAATGGAATCGTATAGAAGACCCGGATTTTAACCCACAAACCTATGAACACCTCATTTTTGATAAAGGAGCTAAAAGTATACAATGGAAGAAAGAAAGCATCTTCAACAAATGGTGCTGGCACAACTGGATGTCAACCTGTAGAAGAATGAAAATAGACCCACATCTTTCACCGTGCACAAAACTCAAGTCCAAATGGATTAAAGACCTCAATATCAGCCCGAACACACTGAAAAGGATAGAAGAGAAAGTGGGAAATACCCTACAACAGATGGGCACAGGAGATCGCTTCCTATGTATAACCCCAGAAGCACAGACATTAAGAGCAACATTGAATAAATGGGACCTACTAAAACTGAGAAGCTTCTGTAAAGCAAAGGACACTGTCACTAAGACACAAAGGCAACCTACTGACTGGGAGAAGATCTTCACCAACCCCGCAACAGACAAAGGTCTGATCTCCAAAATATATAGAGAACTCAAGAAACTAGACTTTAAAATGCTAATTAACCCAATTAAAAAATGGGGCACTGATCTGAACAGAGAATTCTCAACAGAAGAAGTTCAAATGGCCAAAAGACACTTAAGGTCATGCTCAACTTCCTTAGCAATCAGGGAAATGCAAATCAAAACAACTTTGAGATATCATCTTACACCTGTGAGAATGGCTAAAGTCAAAAACACCAACGATAACCTTTGCTGGAGAGGTTGTGGAGGAAGGGGTACCCTCATCCATTGCTGGTGGGAATGCAATCTTGTGCAACCACTATGGAAGTCAGTGTTTCGGTTTCTTAGGAAATTCGGGATCAACCTACCCCTGGACCCAGCAATACCACTCTTGGGAATATACCCAAGAGATGCCCTATCATATGACAAAAGCATTTGTTCAACTATGTTCATAGCAATATTATTTGTAATAGCCAGAACCTGGAAACAACCTAGATGCCCTTCAATGGAAGAATGGATGAAGAAAGTATGGAATATCTACACATTAGAGTACTACTCAGCGGTAAAAAACAATGACTTCTCAAATTTTGCATGCAAATGGATGGAAATAGAAAACACTATCCTGAGTGAGGTATCCCAGATCCAAAAAGATGAACATGGGTTGTATTCACTCATAATTGGTTTCTAGCCATAAATAAGGGTCACAGAGTCTACAATAGGTGAATCTAAAGAAGCTAAGTAAGAAGGGGAACCCAAGGAAAAACATACAGTTATCCTCTTGGCTAAGGGAAGTAGAAAAAAATTGCCGGGGAGAAAATTGGGATCTTGGGGTGGGGTGGGTTGGTGGTAAGGGGAGATGGGGAGAGAAAAGTTAGAAGGGAAGGAGGTCGGGCCTTGGGAAAGCAGGAGGATTGGGATAAAGGAAGGTTGGACAGGGGAGCATGGAACCACAATTCTTAGTTAAGGGAACCACTTTAGGGTTGGCAAGAGACCTGACCCTAGAGGGGCTCCCAGGTGCCCAAGCTGAGGTCCCCAGTTAGTTCCTTGGGCAGTTGAGAATAGGGAACCTGAAATGACCCTATCCTTGAGCAATACTGACGAATATCTTGCATATCATCATAGAACCTTCATCTGGTGATGGATGGAGATAGAGACAGAGACCCACACTGGAGCACTGGACTGAGCTCCCAAAGTCCCAATGAGGAGCAGAAGGAGGGAGAACATGAGCAAAGAAGTCGGGACCACGAGGGATGCACCCACCCACTGAGACAGTGGAGCTGATCTATTGAGAGCTCACCAAGGACAGCTGGACTGTGACTGAAAAAGCATGGGATAAAACTGGACTCTCTGTCTCTGTCTCCTTTCATCGCCTGATGAAGGTTAATATTCCTGGCACCGGACAGAAATCTCAAGGTCCAAATCAGGAGCAGAAGGAGACGGAGCACGAGCAAGGAACTCAGGACCACGAGGGGGTGCACCCACACACTAAGACAATGGGGATGTTCTATTGGGATCTTACCAAGGCCAGCTGGCCTAGGTCTGAAAATGCATGGGATAAATCCGGACTAGCTGAACATAGCGGACAATGAGGAATACTGAGAATTCAAGAACAATTGCAGTGGGTTTTTGATCCTACTGCACATACTGGCTTTGTGGGAGCCTAGGCAGTTTGAATGCTCACCTTACGAGACCTGGATAGAGGTGGGCAGTCCTTGGGCTTCCCACAGGTCAGGGAACCCTGATTGCTCTTCGAGCAGATGAGGGGGGGGGGACTTGATCGGGGGAGGGGGAGGGAAATGGGAAGCGGTTGTGGGGACGAGGCAGAAATCCTTAATAAATAAATAAATTTAAAAAATAAAAAAAAACTGGACTCTCTGAACATGGTGAACTATGAGGGCTGATGAGACGCAAAGGACAATGGCAGGGGGTTTTGAACCTAGGTAATGTGCTGGCTTTGTGGGAGCCTAGCCAGTTTGGATGTTCACCTTCCTAGATATGGACGGAGGGGGGAGGACCTAGGTCTTACCACAGGGCAGAAAACCCTGACTGCTCTTTGGACTGGAGAGGGAGGGGGAAAGGAGTGGGGGGAGGGGGAGAAGGGTGGGAGGAGGGGGTGTAGGGGGGGAGGAGGGGGAGGGAAATGGGAGGCTGGGAGGAGGTGGAAACTTGTTTTTTTTTCTCCTTTTCTCAATAAAAAAAACACTATATGGGCTCAATAGTTTATATTTTGTAATATATATTATATTATTGTGTTATATTTTATTATATATTCATGTACAAATACATTTATGCATGCAATAATAATTAATGAAAAAGCAGGCTGTAGTAGGGGGGAGCAGTGGGCTGTGTCCCACTGCCCAGCTAGCTTAACCCCCAAAATAACCATACGAAAATCTGTATTAGTTAAATCACCGCCTGGCCATTAGCTCTAGCCTCCTATTGGCTAATTCTTACATCTTAATTCAACCCATTTCTATTAATGTGTATTGTCACTTGACTGAGTCTAACCAGTGTCTGTCTCAGAGAGGAGAGCCAAGGCATCTGCCAGACTGCCTTCTTCCTCCCCGCCTAAGTTCTGCCCTATCAAAAGGCCTAGGCAGTTTCTTTATTTGACCAATGAAAGTAACACATAGACAGAAGACCCTCCTATACCAGGAGGCCATGAATTTGAAGAAGAGTGGGAATGGGTATATGGGAATTTGAAGGGAGGAAAGAGAAGGGAGAAATGTTGTAATTAAAATACAATCTCAAAAATAAACAAAAACAAATAAAAAAGATACCATTGAAATTATGACTCTTCATATAAATAGATAAATTTATTCTGGGGGATTTTTTTATGCACAATTGGGTTTTTTTTACCAACTTTTTCATTTAATAACATATTTTATTTAAGTGAAAAAGTAACACAGAACTTTTTAATGAGTCTTAAAATAGAAGTTACTTGATATGTTAAAATAAATCCAAATCCATTAAAGAGACAATGAAGCAAAAGAAGAAGGAGGAGGAAGAGAAGAAGGAAGAGGAGGAGGAGGAGGAGAAGAATTTCTCCTCCAGTATTTTACTTTTTAATGGCAATTCTAGCATACTAACACAAGATAATGTACATATCATCCAATATACAAATGAGTAAACCGAGCTATAAATGTGTGTGTGTTTGTGTGTGTGTGTACAAAGTCATAAAGTAAATAGGAAGTTTGCTGGGATTGGAATTCAATTCTTTCTGACCTTATAGGAAGCTCACTGTCTACTGTTTTGTTACATACCAAACTCACAAAAACATGACATATAATTGCTTTTTCCTGAAGAGTTGAAGCACCACCCAAATGTACCCCTTTGAGTTTGAGAACTGCACAGAGATCCAGTAGCTAATAAAAATCATATTGAAATATCCTTTGCTTTTAAGAACTATTTTCACTGGGAGTAGCTGAGAGATAGATGTTCTTATTACTGGGAAGTCATTCTTAGGACACCCAGAATCGTATTTCTTAGCCTGAAGCTGTCAAGCCAATATTGCCCGACAAACTGGCTTCTTTAGTCAATGTTACTCCAGAATGTGGAGCTCTGGGACTCAGTTTAGTCACTCATTGGGGACACTTCCTGAGACTGGTTAGAGCACAGTCTAATTCCTTTTTGCTTTTGCTCATATTGGAGAGACATGGCAAGGCAGCAGGAACACGAAATCACGTCTATCCCACATTCTCAAAAGCAGGTTTTACATCACTTTCTATGGTGCTATTGAGCCTAGATGTACTTAAGGTAGATACAAAAGTTTCTCTATGGAAACATACTGAGCTTAGGCACTCTCCCAGGGTAGAACAGCAGCTTGGATCATGTAGTAAAACCATTTCAAACCAAGTACTATGTGCTAATGGTTTGTAAGCATATGGTGATTAGATAAAAGGGGGTTTGGAAATTATTCCTGAAGACACTAATTAAATTCACATCAACAAATCAACGTACTGGTGTTACATAGACTAAGAGCACTTTAGAAATGCTTCTTTTGTTTGGGGACCATTAATTAAATTCACACATTTTGCTGATATTGAGTTCTTACCTTAAAACACAGACAACCCAAGTTGATGTTCTGAATAGCCCTTCTGAGCGCATTTCTGTGAAGCTGGGGAAATTAGGACAGTTTTTTCCTTTCAAGGATCCAACTGCCCAGAATTTTCAAAATTTCACAGCAGATAGTGAACAGCTGATTCTTTCTTAACAAATTCAATCCAAATGATGCATGCTTTTACTTAACTGCTACAGGCTTAACTGCAGTTTTAAATTATTTTCAATGCGGAGGCAATAAAGTATTTCAGTAAATACGTCTCAGAGGAGATGTTAGGAGGAAAATGTGCTAACATTCTCAGTAGTCACCGTCCAGGTCACCGTTTGGAACTGCAAACAAGACACGTGTGAAAGAATTATGACTTGCCATGGGCAGTGTTTGTCAGAGTTAGGAGTTTATAAATATCTCAAGAGTCTAAAGAAATGACTCCATGCAGGGATGCTTCATTTGAAAACTAAGTATCTGCAACCTTGTCTTGTCAACAGAATTAGATTTCTCTCTGTTACTATGTTGTTTTTACTTACTGCTGCTTCAGTGCGGAAGCCTAGGGAGAAGATGTAGTGTGAGGAGGCCTCAATGGCTGTTGGAAGGAAGCAATTCATTTCCTGACACTTCTCCTTCTTGGGTCCACAAATGAGGAGGTGCAAATGGCCAAAAGGATTTGCTCATTTTGCCCAGCATGACAGAGCAAGCCTAGCTTTGGAATTCGAAGATAGAGAGAGAGCACTAAATTCACGCCACCAGTTCTTGATCCAGTGATGATTGCATATAAAACCCTTGCACTCGGCGCTGGCTAAGGGCTGGGGAGGGAGGCAGGGTAGTGGAGGGGATAAGAAAGAGGAGATTGGCAAGAAATGGCCTCTACTCTCTCCTCTAAGAGTTGAAAGTTATTGAATCTAAATAATTATGCACCTAAATAATCACTGTTGAATTCAATAACTCTATCAGTAAGCATAATTTGAATATCTGTTATGTGAATAGGGGAACCAAAACTCAGACAGGCGCTGACTGCTGCTCCATTTCATCCCCTGTCAATAGCATCTCATAGATCGCCTAAATCTCGAATGCCTCAGGCTTTGCCTTTGGATTTATTTGTCATAATATTCTTTGTGGCTTCATTTAGTTTCCTGTCTTTAGCAAGAACTTGGTGGCTTAAATAGGTATCTCCAGAATGACAGGTCCTAGTTAAGAGTTCTCAAAGTCGCCCCCCACATACCTTCAAATCATTTCCTTGTATTCTCACTATGAACTGCTAGGCAATTCCATCTTCATGTTCTTATTGGATATGCTCACATCTTTCTAATGTCTCCATGGCTACTATTTTGGACCTAGTTGCGGTCTCCTATTGTCTGAATTACTACCACAGCTTTTAAATTGGTCTCCTAGCTTCTTTTCTTGGCACCTATTGCTGCATAATAAATGACCACAAACTTAGCTGCTTAGAACAACACTCATGTGTTATCCCCTGGTTTTATAAATCAGAGTCTGGAGGGACAGGGTAAATTCTATACTTAGGATTTCACCAGACTGAAATGCAGGTACCAGAAGAACTGAGATCTTACCTGGAAGATTCCATTGGGGAAGCATCCTCCCCCAAGCTTACTCAGGGTGTTGGAAGAATCCAGGTGCTTGTGTCCCCAGGTTTGAGGTCCCATTTTCTAGTTATTGCTTGCTGACCAGGGGTCAGTCAGTCACTCTTGGATTCTCCAGGGCTATCCATATTCCTCTTCATGTGATTCTCTCCATTTTCCAAAGAAGCGTGAGAGTCCTCCTTTCCTACCAACACAAGGAAACCGCCTGCTCTGGAAAGATTCACTTCATTGGGTTTAGCCCACCCACATAATCTCTATGTCATAAGTTCTGCTAACTTGGAACTGAAAAACTTTTGCCAAATTAGTTTTAGAGTAGTGTTTTGTTAAATAAGTAGAGGACTGAAACCTTGGAAGCATCTTTTGGCAGTCTCTTCTCTGCTCAGCAGCCAGTGTGACCTTGTACCTCTCATTTCTAGCCTCACACAGTCCTCCAGGGACCGCCCACATCACTCAGAGGAAGAGCCATGGTTCCTTAACATTCCCCACAGGCTCTGAATAATTAAGACTTTCCTTTTTCCCTTCTGATTTCATTTTCTAATTTGTCTCTTTCTCCTTTATCTTTACTGCCTCTCCATCCAGTCATGCTTGAATACTTCCAGCATGGCCCTAAGACAGGCCTTTGCACATAATGTTCTGTTAACTCGAGATGGATTTCTCCCTGGACTACTACCCAACTCTTCACTTCTCCATGAAGACATTAGCTCACTAGACTCCATCTTTCAGTAAGGCCCATAATAATAACTATTTGAAACTGCATCTCAGTCCAAACTTCCTAAATTCATTCGTTCATTCTCTAACACAAAGTATGTGAGTATATAAAATATAATCTGTGCATTTGTATTATTTATTGTCTGTCTTCTTAAAATATTAGCCCTTAAAGGGATTTTGCTCATTTGTGTCTGGAATATAGCAGACACTTAGTGTGTGTTAAATGAATAAATCAATGACTTTTCCAAGATCATAAACACCAGCAAGTGGAAGAATTTGACAGTGCACTTATTAGACAATTGGAGCCCATTATCTGATTAGAACTTAAAGGATAAGGCCGAGGCTGGGCAAGTTTAAGACTGTAGGACAAAGTGTTCAAAGGGGAACTTCATCCTGCAGGTGCCAGCCAAGGATTTCAGTGATACAGAAGCCATATATTTCTGAGGCAGAAAAGGGAAACAAACCATAGAGACACAAAGAAGAAGGCAATGCGAAGACAGAAGCAGAGACTGGATCACTGAAGCCACAGTCTACGGAAACTCAAGGGATACCAGGAACTGGAACAGGTTCTCCCCTAGCACTGTCAGAATTGATGCAGTCCTGCCCACACTGTGAGTTCAGACTTCTGCCACTCAAGGCAAGGTGATCAAGGTCCATTTACTTGAGCCACCAGCTCTGTGTTTGTATGTTAGGACATCTTCAGCAAACTGCTGATCGTGGTTTGAAGGATGGCTAGGGTTGCTGTGGACTCTGTGCAGCGACACGGTCTTCATCTCTCGCGGGTTTAAAGGACCTGTTTCTCCAACTGCTTGGCCTATGTAATCCACTGACTTTCAGTTAACAGCCATTTCTGGGAATGGCCTCTGTAGAAAAGGGGGCCAAGTCAAGTTCCCTTTCTGGAAAGAGCCTGCATCCAGAGACTGGTGAACGTGGGGTTTATATTAGTTATTAATAAGCATCTGACAAGAGTTAAAACAATACGTATTAATCATCCTAGCTCCTGTGGTTGAGGAATTCTGACATTGTGTAACTAAGTCTTCTGTTTAGGAACTTTCCAGGCTACAGTCACAGATACAGACAGATTTTATTTTCATATAGATATCCGACTGGGGAAAAATGCATGTCTGAAGCTGGGTGGTCAGCGGAATTCATTTCTTTGTTGTTGCAGGTTTACCTGGCATCCTGTCCTCTGGTTTGTTTGTTTTTTTTAAAGAACTTATTATTCATTGGTTGGGGAATCTGCCTTTGGTTCCTAGAATTTAGCATCCCAACATGGTTACCTTGTCATCCCATTAAGGGGAGCTTCTACAATGACTATGGTAGCAAGCCAGGATATTATATAACATTGTATAGTTATGAAGGTTACAGTCTATCACCTTTTGTGATTTAATTAGGAACAAATCACTAGGCAAGTTCCAGAGTTCTTTGCTACAAGAGTATTATAAAGGTCTGGTGTCCCTGTCCCAAATCTCTACAATCATGACGGGCCATCTTAGGGTTGTACGTCCCTGTGATATGGGTAGGTCTTTGTTGGGGATATACCACAGCCCAGCCCACTCCTGATTCCTTCTCTTTCCTTCCACTCATCTGTCCTGACAGTCTCCTTCATAAATGACTTTCATTCATGTCTCCATCTCAGGAGGTTGGGCAGCAGATCTCTGACCAATATTTTCAGTGGTAGAGACTGAAAAGTATTCTAGGAACAGACTAAAAGAGTGAAGTCTTTGGATCAGAGAACCGTGGGATGTCCCATTAGAGTGGCCAATTGAAGACACAGAAATGGAAGAGAAATTTGGGAGAACATCTGGTGTGGAAGGTCCAGGATGGCATGGTGATAAAAGTGGAGTGGTTGTTTTTGACATGGTGGGGAGTCTAGGAAGCTGTCCTGACAACAAGTTCCCCTAGGATTTATGAAGGTAATTCTGGCAGCAACACACTGTTTCAAGTTCCTTAGAGCAGCTTCCTGTGGGTACTAGAATAGCTAGTCAAAACAGGTAATGTGGCTTTCAGAAATATCCTCCCACACACGTAGGTTTAGAAAGTTTTCTCCTAGGGACAAAATTGAAGTTTGTGGCTGTAATGGGTTAAAGTATGTCCTCCCTTCCAATTTCATATGGTCAAGTCCTAACATTCTACTCATCAGAATTAGACTACATTTGAAGACAGGGTCAGTGCATACAGGTGATTAAGATAAAGCCAGTGGACTGGGCTCTAGTCCAGTATGACTAGACAATAAGAAGAGGACATTTACATGGAGAGAGGAGACGCATAAATGGAACGCTATAAGAAGGTGAAGGAAGAGCTTAGAGTGTTATAACAGAAAGGAAGGATGCTGGGAATTGTCAGAAAAGCAGCAGAATCTTGGAAGACAGGCCTGCATGGATTATTCCCCACAAGTCTTGATGGACTTGCTGCGGGACTGGCTGGGACAGAAACTTCTGTCAACAGAAGAGGAAACTCCATTCGGATTATATTACATGAGAAAAGAATCTATTGTTTAATAAAAGGAAAAAACTGAAATGCTAAAAAGTAGATAAACAAATAAGCAAGGCCTAGAACATTAACACAAGGGCTCTTCAGTTTCCTGCCTGTGGTCTAGGTGACGAAGGGACCATGTTAACTGGTGTAGAAAATTATTTTAATGGGTGCTACTTTTGTTTATGTTCTGGAGCATTTTTTAATGATGCAAAGATGTGTTTGATGAAATAAAATTCACCTGCAGTCCAGAGGCTGCGTCAGCAACTAGCTGACAGGAAGTTGTAGGGAGGAGCCAGGTGGAGAAGGGTTTATAAGGAAGGGCGAGGAGAAGCATGAGGACTTCTTGGGAGATGTGAGGAGGTGAGCAGCTTGCTATTCAGCCTCTCTGGAAAGCAGGGTTCCACCTGAACCTTTGAATCTTGAGTTTTTAGTTGGGGAGAGACTTAGGTAAGTTCTCTTAGTAGCGCTGAAAGAGCCCTTGCCTGAGGGAACAGAATTTCCTCAGGCTGAGTCTCTTGGCCTAGCTGCTGCTGGTAGAGGCGGGGTTGCAATTGCTGATTAGCATAGCCCTAGCTTAGAAGATAGCAACCAGGAAAAAGGAGGACAGTGGTCAACGGCTACTCATTACTTTCGTTAGGGTACCTCTGGCTTCAAATAGCTGAACGTTTAACGTGAAAAGTAATAAAATGTGCTATATCACTTCAAATAGCTGTACATCTAGCTGGAAAAGTAATAAAATGTGTTAGATCACTTGCGATCAGAGGTTAAGAGCTCTTCCAGGATTCATTAATTCAGTAGCTTATCAACTCCCGGTTAGTTACTTGCCTCACTTCAATGTCAGGGCTTGAGTATTCTGGACCATTCAGATGAAGCAAGGGAGGAGTTAAATCCATGTTAAATATGATTTCTTTTCTACATATGCAAATGATGATTAGCATTTAGTCCTCTGAGGTATCCCACGTGATGACAGCACACAGGTCTCCTAACTGTTGTCCTCTGATACTGTCAGAAAGCTGCTCGGAAGCCTCAAACGCACAAGTGGACCAAGGACGTCCATTTCCTGGAGCCCCTCCTTCTCTCGGGAGTTTGTTCTCACTTTCGCTAATAAATGTACATCTGTTATGCTTTAAAAACAGAAAACAGAAATTTCCCTAGCACCATATTTCTCCCTAGAAATCCATAAGGGTGACCCCAGCTAAGACGCCTAGCAATAGTGGAGAGGGTTCCTGAACTGGTCTTCCCCTGGCATCAGATGGATGACTACCCTAATTGTCATCATAGAGCCTTCATCCAGTAACTGATGGAACCAGATACAGAGATACACAGCTAACACCAGCCTGAGCTCTGGGAATCCACTTGAAGAGAAGGAGGAGGGAATATATGAGCAAGGGAGGTCAAGATCATGATGGGGAAATCTACAGAGACAGCTGAACCAAGTTTGGGGGAACTCAGAAACTCTAGACCGACAGCTGTGGAGCCTCTATGGGATGGAACTAGGCCCATCATATGTGGGAGACAGTGTGAAGCTTGAACTATCTGAGGGGCCCCAGCAGTGGTACTGGGATCTATCCCTGGTGCATGAGTTTGCTTTTTGGAACACATTCCCTATGATGAGATGCCATGATCAGACTTAATGTATGTGTGTGGGGGTGTAAGGGCTTGGTTCTGCCCCAACTTAATGTGCCAGACTTTGTTGACTCCCCATGGGAGTCATTACCCATAGGAAGGAGTGGGTGAGCTGGGGAGGGAGGTGAGAGGGGCAGGAAAAGTAGTGGGGAAACAACCGTGGTTGGAATGTAAAATGAAATTTAAAAAAAAATAAATAAATGAAAAAATATTTTAAAAAAACAAACAGAAAGAGGAGACAGAAAGCCGAAAACCTCACTGGGTTTCCTGATCCAAGCTTGTGTGTAGGTGTGAAAATTTTACGCTCTTTCAATACTTCATCATAGGAATATGTCCATTAAACATGGTTCTTTTTCTCTGTTCTTTTCTTTGACAGAAGGGTGGTTCTGACTTGTCTCATCGGCAGAGCTGGGAAAAGAAACCTCTCAAGTCTCGGCTCTACAACAAGAAGGCACAGAAGCTACCCATACAGCCCTGATTGTGATGGCAAGTCTTAGTTGTCATCTCGACTACATCTTGAACTGACGCAAGCAGCTGGGCACACCTGGGAGGAATTTTTTTCATAAACCATTATATTCCAGATCTTTAGGGGTGGGAAGATCCACCTTTAATCTGGGCACCACCTTCTGCTGGCAGCCTAAATAAAGGACATGGAAGAAGGAAGGTTGCTTTCTGCTTGCTTGCTCTTGCTCTTGCTGGCAAGACTATTTCTTCATTAGAGCTCACTTCTTTGCGATTCCAGCATTTACTAAAGGCCAGATGAGAGATTCAGACTCACCAACTGAACAACTACTGGAATCTTGGACTTCCATTGGGAGATAGCCATTGTTGGACTAGCTGGACCACAGTCTATAAGACGTTTTTACAGATCCCCTATCTATCTATCTATCTATCTATCTATCTATCTATCTATCTATCTCTATCTCTATCTTATCCTAGGCTATCCTTTCTGTTCCTTTAGAGAACCCTGACTAATACAAACTCCCTTCTCTCCTAAGAGGGAACTGTTATTCTGAGTTGGATTTTACCATTTTATGCATTTTGTATGTGCAAACAATGCATAGTGTTGTTTTAGTGATCTGCA
The DNA here is from genome assembly GCF_018167655.1 of Microtus oregoni. Lineage (NCBI taxonomy): Eukaryota > Metazoa > Chordata > Mammalia > Rodentia > Cricetidae > Microtus > Microtus oregoni. The sequence continues at coordinate 9,786,942 of NW_024543828.1, read as the reverse complement.
ACTTTCTTTGTTGAGCATTAGTCTCTGAGGTTTATCCATTTTCTATGCTAATCATATAATGCACTAATTTTAATCATTATATGATTGCACCACATTTTCCTCATTCCTTCTCCTGGTGATGGACATTAGGTTACTTATGTTTTCAAATGCACAATCTGATCCAGCAAGATTGATGCAGGCAAGGGTAGCTCCCTCCAGGGTGTTTACTAAACCATAACATTTGTATCTGACTAGCAAAGATGAGAAAGCGGTGCCCCATAGGCATATGGCAGGCTGCAAATGAAAGTTTCATGCTCCGAGCTGTCCTGAGGGAAATTTAAAATCCTCAGTTGACAAATGAAGACTGGGGCTTGATCTCTGAAACCCCTTTGAGTAGAAATTTGATCTAAATGGAAGTGAATGTGGGTGCGGGCCCTCCATTCCCGTGCGAAGCTCTTTACCTGTGCACATTATTGGTGGAATGAAGAACAGAGCCGGTCATGTGGCTATGATGCTAGATGCCTGGGGGCTGCTCTCGAGAAACTTGCACATGCTCCATGTTATACATGCCTATGTTCTCCAACTTTTCTGGTTCCTTCTACTGTGGACCGATCTCTTCACCTCTTCCTTTCTTCATATCAGTACTTTGAAGGTTTTTCAAAGCCTTATTCCATTTTCATAAGCTTATAAATCTTATATCTCCCTTGATACCATTTCATCTTTTTCCCTAACATTTTAGTATGAAAAACTTCAATTATATAGCACAATTAAAAGAAATTTAGAGTGAGTAGTCCAGTGATTTTGCAACATTTATTTTCTTGTTTTTACTTTTCTGACACGTCTGTCCTTGTATCCATGGTGTTTCCAGCTATCAGCTCATCTTACGAAAGTAAGTTGCAAATACCTGTACATTTTACTTATGAGCCCCTTACCGTGAATATTGCTATGTTCAATATTTGCTTATTTTTATTGAACTACATTTTTATCTAGTGAAATCTGTGAACATTACTCTTACTCTTTATGGAGTTTTATAAATGCACGCACGGCATAACCTCAACCCCTATCAAGATTCAGAACACTGCCGGTGTCCCAGAAAGTTTTCTTATATTCCTTTCTCATCAACTACCACCCCACATATAAACCATTATTGGAATTGTTTCCTCTCTGTCTGGTTATTTTAGTAATTTTTTTATTTGGAAATTGTTTTCAATCAGACAAAAAATGTGCAAGCAAAGTGAAGACTCTACAGTATTCTTCAGCCAGGTTCACCTCTCTTTAACATCTAACTCATTTCATTTGACACTTGCTTCCTCTGGGAATACAAAATATTTTTGTGACTCATTGGAGAGCGAGTAGCACATAGCCATAGATTAGTTCAGCCAGTTTTAGGCTCTGTAGAAAGAGAATCACACAGCATGACTTTACTTTTACAATTTTTATGAAAGGAATATATTTACATAGTTAAGAAACCAATAGTCCTGGTAGTTTTATTTTTTAATGAAAAACAACAGTCCTTTCTAATGGTTCTCACATATTAGTCCTGCCCCTGAGGGACTTGATATCTTTTAACCCTTAACTAGTCATTGTGGTGGTTACCTCCCTGTTCCTAAATTGGTTTATATTGTTCCATTTTGCTTAGAAATTTTTTTGTTTGAGACATTGCCATAGTTTGAATCTTAGACATTGTCCAAAGCCCCATGTGTTAAAGGGTTGCCTTGCAGGCTGTGGTGCTGGCAGGAGCTGTTGGAACCTTTAGGAAATAGGGCTCAAGGGAAGGAAATTGGGCCCCTGGGGCATGCCCCTGAAGGGGCTGTGGGCACCTCTTTTCTTTTCTCACTCATGTGGCCACCATGAGGAAGAAGCCTTTCTCACTTCCATGCACCTCACTACCATGTTCTGCCTTGTCACCAAAACAATGTGGCCTACCTACCAAGGTCTGGTCACCTTACAGAAACAAATCAAAACAATTCATTTCATTTATATCGGTTATTTTACTGATGCTTTTGTGACAGCAGTGAGAAGTTCACGGACATGGGCCTTTTTCAGTAATGCTGTGTTTGGGTAGGTCCATTCCTTTTTGCATTCATCAAGCCATACATTTGGCAAATGCTTTCTGGTTGAAAATGAGCTCTCATTTCATCTGGGTGAATACCCCAGAGTGGAATTTCTTAGCTATATAGTGTATGTTTTCTGTGAGAAACTGATAAGGGTTCTTTGTTAAAGGGTCTGTACCATCTGGCATTACCGAGGGCAATGGTTGCAAGTTTAGTTGCTCTGCATCTTCATCAAATATTTTCAGTGTTATTGATTTTAGGCTGAGTGGTGATGTCTCACTGTGATGTTCATTTTCTTTCCCCTATTGACTCATAGTTTTGAACAGGTTTTCATGTGATTATTGAAGCAGAATTAATAAAAACTCAGAGAGAGAAAATGGGGTTCAACATGAAGGTCAGAAAAGCAAAGCAGCCAGCCACTGACTCTTATCTCAGCCTCAGTCTGAAAATGGTATTCCTGCCTCCAGGAGTCTCAGAATAAGACTGAAATTGAGAGCTGTTTTCTCCCGTTTTATAATCCTCTCTATTGCTGGTAGTAAAGGTGTACACCACTGGGAATAAAGGCTGTAGTGATGAGGTAAGGGCAGGCCTGCTTTTCATCCCGCCTGGCTCCAGGAGGGCTAGCTCAGCCCCAGAAATAATAGCACAAAAACTGTATTATTTTAAACACTTCCTGGCCCATTAGTTCTATCCTCTTACTGACTAATTCTCACATCTTGATTAACCCATTTCTAATAATTTGTGTAGCACCACGAGGTGGCGGCTTACCAGGAAAGATTCAACATGTCTGACCTGGCAGCTGGCTCCATCGTGTCTGCCCTCACTTCCCAGCATTCTGTTCTGTCTATTCCACCCACATGTGTTCTGACCTATCAGGCCAAGCACTTTCTTTATTAATTAACCAATGAAAGCAACAGATAGACAGATGACCTTCCCACATCAAAAGGCATGTACCACCCAGTTTCTATGATAAACTAGTGTGGCTACTGGGGTTAAAGGTGTGTGTTACCATTAACTGGTCTGTAAGTAAGGCTGACTAGTAGGGCTGATTTACTCTCAAATATTCCGATCAGCTTTATTTATTAAAATACAATTAAAATGCCACTACATTTTATAGTCATTGGTAGCATATCTTTGGTGAAATGTATGTTCAATTATTTTACCCATTAATTTGTTTTTTTTTTTCATTTTTAGGGCTGGACAGATTGCTCAGTGTTCAAGAGCACTTGTTCTTGCAGAGGACACATGTTTGACTTTCAACACTGCTACAGTGACTCATAACCATCCATAACTCTGGTTCCAGAGAGTTCAGTGCCCTATTCTGGCCTCCTGATGTTCATATTTTTAGGGGGTCTGTAAGCTCCAGTGACCTTCCTGTCTGCAATGTGTTCAGAGATTGTCTCATATTTACATTGGACACTGGGCTTCTTTCCTGCACACTGGGATCTGAATTTTGGTATTCATGATTGTATAGCAAGCTGACCCATCTCTCTAGTCTCCATCATTGAGTTTTAAATGTTCTATGTAGAGTTTGGTAAACACCCTTTGTCAGATATACAATTTCCAAAGTCCAGTCTATGGCTTTTCTTTATTCTTTCTCTACTTTTATTTATTTATTTAAAATTTTTTATACATATGGTCATGTTTTGTAGCTTAGGCTGGCCTTGAACTCGTGACAATCCTCCTGCCTCTACCTCCTGAGTGTTGGAATTTTATAGGCATGTACTTCTATACTTGGTGTATGCTCTCCTCCCCCATCTCATTCTATCTTTTGCTAGTAGTTTCTTTTGTAGAAGTGAGTATAATTTTTATGAAGTCCTATTTATTAATTCTTTTTGAAGATATATTTATTTTGTGTGTATTATTTTTTGTTGCATCTACATATGTTCACTGTCTTATTACTTTTCTATTGCTGTGATAAGATACAATGACCAAGGCAACTTACAGATTTAAGAGTTTACTGGGGACTTGCTTACAGTTTCAGAGGGCTAGAGTTCATGATCATCATTGCAAGGATCATGGCAGCAAGCAGGCATGTATGGTATTAGAACAGTAACTGAGAGCTTACACTGTGAGACATCCCTGGCAGGGGAGGATACCATAGGCTTCTGAAACCTCAAAGTCTGTCCCTAGTGACACACCTCCTCAACAAGACCACACCCCCTAACCCTCCCTAAACAGTTCTACCAACTGGAGACCAAATATTAAATATATAAATCTATGGGAGCCATTCTTAAGGAAAACCACAACAGGCACTATACATACATGCCTGGGACCTATGAAGTTCAGAAAAGGGTGTCAGATATCCTGGAACTAAAGTTATACATAATTATGACCTATGAGCCACCATCTGGGTGCTAGGAACTAAACCGGGTTCTCTATAAAAACAGCAATTATTGTTAACCACTTAGCCATTTCTTCAGCTTCTATATTTACTCTTTTCTTATACTGATAAAAAATTTGGCATTTCAAGGTGAAGGGCTGTTGCAGGGTTTCCTAAAAAGATGTGATTCAGATAGGTAATTTGTATATAAAAACAAATTGCCAAACATTTCTAATTTTCTATTCTATGCTTTTTGAGATTTTAATGTTTAATGTTATGGTTCATTTAGAGTTAATGCTTTTGTAAACTGTAAGGATTAAATGTGACTATTAACTGCAATCAACTAATAGCTGTGGGGCTAGTTCTCTATTGTGTGCATGCATATATTTTAGGGCAACAATCATTACATTATATATGTATGTGTGTGTGTTTATACCAAATCATGTTGATGCATACACATACTTATTATTTGTCACGTATACACCAGTTAAACTGGAGAACAGGGAATAAGTGGGAATAATCATTATGGCATGTCAAAGAGATGTTGTAAGTGCTTTTAGATACTTTACTTTTAGTGCTTTTGATAATATATCTAAACCTCTTACGGCAAATGTTCATCCATGCTCAATGAATTCTAAATACTATTATTGATATTCTTTTTTTCAAGTCTTTTACATTTTGCTAAGGTTATTCCCTCTGCTGAGAGGAAAAATAGATTTGGCAAATAATAGGGTATAGGTAAATCACATAGGCCATGACTAGACTAGGCTTCTTAGTTCTTTAAGGTGCAATTCTTTTTTGTATCCCCAAGAACTACTCAGGAGGAGGTATGGAGATGACTAATTAATCTTATCCTAAAGTGACACTAAAGCAATTATTCATTTAGCCTTTCATTCTTTAATTATATAACTTATCTCACACTTGCTAAGTTTATATTGTGTGTTAGGCACTGTGCTAGAAGCTGGGAGATGTTTAAGGTGAATCTCAGCAAAAAAAAAAAAGGCAGATAGGATTCTTGTCCTCAATGACAAAGTAGTCCTATTAATAGACAAGGAAAGGCAAGTTTGAAACAATGTGATTGGGCCTGTATAAGATACCATGTTATTGTGATTGAATGGCTACGAACTAAAGTCTTTTTCTTTCACTATCATATATTTTGTTTATTCCTGTTGCCCAAGTGCTAAGCATTGCGTATGGTATGTCCGATATGATCAATCGAATTCTAGTTGAAACTGACAGGAAGATAAGGGGGTAGTCCCTAGGGGGAGTTGGAGGGAAGAAGTGATGGACAGGTGCGATCAGCAAACTTCGTATAAACGTATGGAACAACTTTCAAAGAAAAAAAAACATATTTTTGGATAAAAATGTCTCTGAATAAATGACATCCAGTGTAAAGATTTCTTTGATGAGGCTACACAGAAAAGTTTCACATGAATTGTTTGCCTTTCATTTTCATAGAGGACACCATGTGCACAATGAATGTGTGTTTGATGAGTGAGTTATTAAATAAATATTGGGCAGAAAATGAGCTAAAGGGAACAGGGAGTACTTTTGATTTCTGCAAAACTTTCTTCGGCAAGAACTATGCATAAGGTTTGGTTCTGAGAATGGAGGACACACAGCCTTTCCCCTTGAGGACCTCCAGGTCTAGTCTGTTGGGAAAACAGACGAGAGAACAGCTGGTTACAGTGCAGTATAATAAGGGGCGTAAATAAAGCTTGAATCGGATGAGGAGTCCAAGGGAGAGCCATTAAACACGATTCTAAAGATAAGTTTCATTTTCTACAATAAGAGTCAGTCAGAAAACAATTGCTCAAAGAATCTATTATGTTTTCAGAGAAAGTGTGAAAATTTCATTATTGTTAATGGAAATAGAACAGTGAAGAAAATGGAATGAAGAGAAATATCCAAATAAGCTGTCATTATCTATGAAATAGAGTCATTTGGTGGTTAAGTGATGTTTGTTAGGAAGGTACCTTGGCACTCGCCTTTTGAGAAAGATGATCAAAAGGACACCAAAAATACCAGTTAACGCCATCATTACTTAGGATAACTTTGCAACATCAGGAGAATTTGTTCATGAAAACCAAGCAGCATTTAAAGAATGGAGTGATTTTATTTTCACTATTGTGTATCATTTTTTTTTAAAGCAGACAAATCAGTATAAGAAACAATGGCTGGGGCTGGGGAGATGGCTCAGTGTTTAAGAGAACTGACTTCTCTTCCAGAGAACCCAGATGAAATTTCCAGCTCCCACATGGCAGCTCACACCTGTCAGTAACTCCAGTTCCTGGGGTCTTGACACCCTCACACACATACATTCAGGTAAAACACCAACATGCATAAAAATAGTTAAAAAAAGAAATAAACTGTGGCCAAGCTGATGAAAACGGTATACCTAAATAAGATATAGAAATAACTCTATCTTAGAAGTCACCCCTCCATCCTAACAATGGGTAGAAAATGAACAAATTGAAAACTCAGTATATCTAGATACAGCAGAGAAGTGAGGTCATAGGAAAAAGCTGCCCAGGCAGAAGATGAAAAGAGGGGCGAATGACACTTGCGCATGAGGAGGAGCAGCCCAGGGAACTGCTGCCAGGTTCAGTGAACCTGTAACCGACAAATTGCAGGAGATTTGATGTACAATGATTCTGAGAGTTAGAAACCCAAAGAAAACATGATCACAGAGGGACCCATATTTTGCAAACTGTGCTTCTAGGGATTCTACCAGATCCTTACTAAATATTGGCAAAGACTTCTAACAGGGAAGTGGGAGAAGGAACTTCTTTGAACCACGTCAGAACCTTCTGTCTTTTATAGGGCCTGCCCTCAGGAGAAACTATTTTACCAGAACTCCACTTTCTGGGCTTGTATCAGAGCCTAACCTGCCTGGATGAAAGGAAATATCCCATCCCAGCTCCCTCCTGACTTCATATAGAGAAAGAGGCATATCTAGCTTCACACCCTTTTAGCCACCTTGTCTCAGTAAGTGAGGACCTGACATATGACACTCATAGTTCAGAATGACTGATACGACCAATGCTTTATCATGGAAAGGGAGAATAATCTGCCCACTCTAATGCTTTCTACTCTATCCCTAAAGGCTTGGTTGTCATAGTGCCTTTGTGTATGTGTGGTGGGGGGGGAGGGCACATGTCCGAGTGCCATTGTGTATGTGTGCGGGGAACACCTGTTCATGTGTGACTAGGTGCATATGCACACGTGTGCGTGTGGAGATCAGTGAACAACCACATTTGCTGTTCCTCCAGTACTATCTGTGTTTTAAAATGGTCAGATTAGGCCTTCCAGCAGCCTGGAACTTATTGCCTGTTACGGTAAGTGAGCTGGCCAGTGAGCCCTGAAGTTCTGCTAACCTCCATCTCCCCAGCGCTAGGGCTACAAGTGCAAGCCACGGACTGTGCCCAATGTGTGAGTCCTGGGGGAGTGATTGCAGGTCCTCATACTGTATAAAGCAAGCACTGACGGAGCTGTCTCCTAGTCTGGTAGTTCACTTTATCTAGTATATCATGTTCATCTCTTAACAATATGTTATGAGGCATACTATACTCAGAGGTGGGGGAAACAGTTTAAACAAATTAAATCAGAACCTCAGCTTAGGCAGGAAGGCTGTAATTATCAGAGAATGGATTTTTAAGAAGCTGCTAAGTGACAGGGATGTAGCTCAGTTGGTTGAGTGCTTGCCTAGGATGCACTGAATCGTAGGTATGATTCCCAGCACCAACTATAACCAAGTATTGTAGGACAGTCACAATAAGGGGAGATAGAGGCAAAAGGATCTGAGGTTCAAGGTCATCTTTAGCCACACAGTGAGTTTGAGGCCAACCTGGGCTAAACAAGATCATGTCTCAAGGAAATAAAATAAATAAATAGCTAGGAAAAAGAACATAATACCTCAAATTTGTGAGACAGAAACAATAACAAATAACACATACATAGTGGAATACCAGAGGGTGAAAAACATGGAAAAGAATAGAAACAGCATTTGAAAAAATAATGACCCAGATTAAAAAAAAAATCCTTACCTAGGAAACCACATTCAAGCTGCCGAAAATCAAAGACAAAGTAGAAGAGAATTAGAAGAAACCATCTTGTCTATGGAGGAGAAACAAGTAAGGACCATGGTCTGACTGCTCCTCAGAAACTGCTCCTGTAAGAAAAGAATGCAGTAAAATATTGTGAGAAAAAACCCCATGGAACCTAGAGTTCTTCACATTTAAATAAGCCTTCAAAAGTGAAAAAGAAATAGAGACATTTTCAGGCAAAAAACTGAAGTAACATGTTGTCGCTTAACCTGCCCTGAGAGAAAGATTAGAATGAACTCCTCAGAGAGAAGGAAATTGACAGAAGTCAGGCATTACAAGAAGGAAGAGTCTCAGAAAGGGGTAACTAAGGATGAAATGGAAAGGCTTATTATTGCTATTCTTAATTGCTCTAACATGCAATCATTTCTTCATAGCCACAGAGGCTTGGAGGACAGCTTGGTTGCATGCCTGGAGTACACAATGGCCTGGATCAGAGTCCCAGGAATGCAAAAGTCAACATGTGTGTTCATTGTACATGGAATAAACGAGAACAATGATACAAGGAACGCAGGGGATCTGGAGGACTTTGTACTTATGTGGCACTTGCATGACCAGTGGAACAGTATAATGATAGTTAAAAGTCCATTTGGGTTTTTTGTAAATATTTATCACAAAATCTAGGTGTATTAGTTATATTTCTTATTTCTATGGCAAAATACCTAACTAAAGTAACTTAAGAAAATAAATTGGTATTTGGTTTTTGGTTCACAGTTAGAGGGTATAGTCCATCATGGCAAAGAACTTATGGCTGCAGGACTTTGAGGCAAGTGCTCCTATTGCTTCTACCATTAGGAAGCAGAGGAGCTGAATATTTGCACGTATTTTGTTTTGTCTTTTTATTCAGTTCAGAACTCAAGCCCATGGATTTAGAATAGGTAGCATCTGCATTTAAAATAGGTCTTCTCACCTCAATTAACCCAATAGAGATAACCTTTTCCATATTTGCTCAGGAATTTGTTTCCATGGTGATTCTAAATTCAAGATACTTGATCATCAAGATTAATCATCATACTACAAAAACACTAGAGAGAGGGGGCTCAGAAAGGAAAGAGTGAGGGCAGGCAGGAACTGTGAAGTGGATTGGTGGGTTATGTCACCTGTTACCAAGTTACCTGAACGTAAATTCAATCCCTGAGACCCATTTGGTGGAAGAAGAGACTCACTGACAGCAAGTTACTCTGTCTTCCAACATGCACTGGGATACATTCACACCGGCACACACACACACACACACACACACACACACACACACACACTAAATAAAAATATACATACATAAATACTTGTATAAAAGTAAAACAGTTGTACAAGTAAACTAGTAAAAAGGTAAGTTAAAAGGCAGAGTTGAATAAAGAAAATACGTAATTCTATTTAGTCATAAATAAGAACAAGATGTTGCTTGCACGAAAAGTGGTGCAACTGGAGATAATCAGGTTAAGAAAAAACGTAAGTCAGGCTCAGAAAGACAAACATCATGTTTTCTCTAGTTTGTGGTTAGTATTTTTATAGATACATAAAAGCATGCAATCCCCATCAATGTCCCATCAAAATTCTTCACAGATCTTGAGAGGACAATAATCAACTATATATGGAAAAAAAAAACCAGGATAGCCAAAACAATCATACAATAAAGGAACTTCTAGAGGCATTACCATCCCTGACTTCAAACTATATTACAGAGCTACAGTATTGAAAACAGCTTGGTATTGGCATAAAAACAGAGAAGTCAACCAATGGAATCGAATTGAAGACCGGGATTTTAACCCTCAATCCTATGAACACCTGATTTTCGATAAAGGAGACAAAAGTTTACAATGGAAGAAAGAAAGCATCTTCAACAAATGGTGCTGGCATAACTGGATGTCAACCTGTAGAAAAATGAAAATAGATCCATATCTATCACCATGAAAAAACTCAAGTCCAAATGGATTAAAGACCTCAATGTCAATCTAAACACACTGAATCTGATAGAAGAGAAAGTGGGAAGTACTCTACAAATTATGGGCACAAGAGATCACTTCCTACGTTTAACCCCAGAAGCACAGACATTAAGGGCAACATTGAAAAAATAGGACCTCCTAAAACCGAGAAGCTTCTGTAAAGCAAAGGACACTGTCACTAAGACAAAAAGGCAACCCACTGACTGGGAGAATATCTTCACCAACCCGGCAACAGACAAAGGTCTGATCTCCAAAATATATAAAGAACTCAAGAAACTAGACTTTAAAATGCTAATTAACCCAATTAAAAAAATGGGGCACTGAACTGAACAGAGAATTCTCAACAGAAGAAATTCAAATGGCCAAAAGACACTTAAGGTCATGCTCAACCTCCTTAGAGATCAGGGAAATGCAAATTAAAACAACTTTGAGAAACCACCTTACATCTGTCAGAATGGCTAAAATCAAAAACACCAATGATAGCCTTTGCTGGAGAGGTTGTGGAGTAAGGGGTACACTCATCCATTGCTGGTGGGAATGCAAACTTGTGCAACCACTTTGGAAATCAGTGTGGCGATTTCTCAGGAAATTTGGGATCAACCTACCCCAAGACCCAGTAATACCACTCTTGAGAATATATCCAAGAGATGCCCTATCATATGACAAAAGCATTTGTTCAACTATGTTCACAGCAGCATTATTTGTAATAGCCAGAACCTGGAAACAACCTAGATGCCCTTCAATGGAAGAATGGATGAAGAAAGTGTGGAATATATACATATTAGAGTACTACTCAGTGGTAAAAAACAATGTCACCTTGAATTTTGCATGCAAATGGATGGAAATAGAAAACACTATCCTGAGTGAGGTAACCCAGACCCAAAAAGATCAACATGGGATGTACTCACTCATAATTGGTTTCTAGCCATAAATAAAGGACATTGAGCCTATAATTGTTGATCCTAGAGAAGCTAAATAAGAAGGCGAACCCAAAGAAAAACATAGTCATCTTCCTGGATATGGGAAGTAGACAAGATTGCCAGACAAAAACTGGGAATGTGGGGGTGAGGTGGGATGGGGGTAAGGGGAAATGGGATGAGAAAAGTGAGAAGGGTAGGATGGGAGGAGCTTGGGGGGAATGGGATGGAAGGAAGGGTAGAAATGGGAGCAGGGAAGTATATATCCTAATTAAGGGAGCCATCTTAGGGTTGGCAAGGGACTTGACTCTAGAGGGGTTCACAGGTGTCCAGGGATATGTCCCCAGCTAGTACCTTGGGCAACTGAGGAGAGGGAACCTGAAATGACCCTATCCTGTAGCCATACTGATGAATATCTTGCATATCACCTTAGAACCTTCATCTGGCAATGGAGGGAGATAGAAACAGAGACCCACATTGGAGAACTGGACTGAGCTCCCAAGGTCCAAATGAGGATCAGAAGGAGGGAGAACATGAGCAAGGAAGTCAGGACGGCGAGGGGTGCACCCACCCACTGTGATAATGGGGCTGATCTATTGGGAGCTCACCAAGGCCAGCTGGACTGTGACTGAATAAGCATGGGATAAAACTGGACTCACTGAACATGGTGGACAATGAGGGCTGATGAGAAGCCAAGGACAATGGCACTAGGTTTCGATCCTACTGCATGAACTGGCTTTGTGGGAGCCTAGTCTGTTTGGATGCTCACCTTTCTGGACCTGGATGGAGGGGGAGGACCTTGGACTTCCCACAGGGCAGGGAATCCAGACTGCTCTTCAGACTGGAGAGGGAGGGGGAATGTAGTGGGGGGACGGGGAGAGGAGTGGGGAGAGGAGTAGAGGGAGGGAGAGAGGAGTGGGAGGAGGGGGAGGGAAATGGAAGATGGGGAGGAGGCAGAAAATTTTTTAACAAAAAAAATTAAAAAATAAAAGCATGCATATATAGCTATATAATATGAAGGTAAAATTGAGAATGTCTATTGAGAGGGAGGGAGCTAACAGAATGGGTGAGGGTGAGGATAGGGGAGGGTATGGCCAGTGAACACAGTTAACACGATTGATATACTTGAATGAAAATATCTTGGGTTTTTTAATTGAAAATAGATTGTTCTCTTATACATTACATGCACACCACAGTTTCCCCTCCCTCTACTCCTCCTGGATCACCCTACCTCCCCTCTCCTCCACATCCCCTCCCCCTCTGCTTCCTCTTCAGAAAAGAGCAGGCCTCCAAGAGAGGGCAGCCAGACAGGGCAAAGCAATTTACAATACGACAAGGCAAAAGCCCTCATATCGATGCTGGACAAAGCAACCCAACAGGAGCAAAAGAGTCCCAAGAGTGGGCAAAAGAGTCAGAGACACACCCGCTCTCTCTGTTAAGAGTCCCACAAGAAGACCAAGCTAACAGCCATAACGTACAGAGAAGACTGGTTCAGACCCATGCAGGCCCTGTGCCTGCTGCTTCAGTCTCTGTGAGCCCATGTGAGCCTTGCTTAGTTGATGTGGTAGGCCGTGTAGTCTTTGTGTCCTCCATCTCCTCTGACTCCTACAGTCTTTTCTCGCCCTCTTCCATGGGGTTCCCATATCTCTGAGGGGAGGGACCCAATGGAGACCTCCAGTTCACACTTTCTCCACATTATGTCTATGAGTCTCTGTACCTGCTCCCATCCACTGCTGGGGGAAGTCTCTCTGATGACAACTGGACAAGGCACTGATCTACGAGTGCAGCAGAATAGCATTAGGAATTATTTCCTTGACTACTTTGCCAGTCATGTTTGGTTTTACCCTAGCTCTGGGTCTCTGGGCTATCCAGTCTCCTGTACCCAGCCATCCAGGCCATATCCAGTATGGGCGCCCTCTCAAGGCATGGGCCTCAAGTTAAACCAAACATTGGCTGACCACTCCCACAAGTTCTCTGCCACCATCTCCCAGGTCGAGGGTTTTGTGTCTAGGACGCTATCCAGGTTTCTCTTTCCATAGCCTGCAGAGTATCTTCTTACACGAAAGAGACCAGAACATAGGGGTGAAGGCTCTAAGTTCTCTATGTTCAACGACTGTGTGAATATCATTCTCAGCAATGGTGCCCTACAGTTAGTTTTCAGAGAGAGACCCTCTGTCCCAGCATCAGCCTGGGTTGTTTAGCTATCTCCACAGGACCCCCTCCGTTAACAAATCAAATGAATTTAACCCAGTCCCACCACTGGAAGCCTTGGTTGACTACAAAAGGTGGCCAGTTCAGACTCCATAGCCTCCATTACTAGGAGTCCTCTCTTGACTCACCCTCACAGATTACAGGAAGTTTCCAAAAATGTCTTTATGCAGTCTATTACCATATACAATGAATGTGCATTAGCAAGAGCCTCACATTCTAAGAAAATGAAGCCACATTTTTTTCCAGCTTTCTGAGACAGGGTTTCTCTGGAGTTTTGGAGCCTGTCCTGGAACTCACTCTGTAGACCAGGCTGGCCTCGAACTCAAAGAGATCCACCTGTCTCTATCTCCCAAGTGCTGGGATTAAAGGTATGCACCACCACTGCCCGGTATGAAGTCACAATTTTAAAACCATATAAAAACTATATAACCCCTATATACTCTGGAGACCATGACAGGATTCCAAACATGAGGCCAGCTTTTACTCCCCAGCAAGATCCCCCCTTTCTCTTCCTCCCTCCCTCCCTCCCTGCCCCCAACGTACACACACACATAAGAAATGCATGTATCCAACATGAAACTAGGTTTTGTTGAAGACACAAATTTTAATGATAGTAATAATCATTTAGGTGTGGGTTGTAATCCCCATTCAAAGATGGAAAAGGGAAGGCTCAAGGATTTAAAAAATGTTGCCTATGATCAGATAGACAATGAGAAACAGAAATAGTGACAAAAGACAGCACTCTAGTTATGCACTCCATAGTGACATGTTTCCTTTCTCAAGCCCTTGCCTGACCCCTGGGGGCTTCGAGGAGTACACAAAAATCGGAGCCAGGAGTACCTTAGTATTCCACATCACTTACAGGTTGTCAGAGGCCCTGTGATGCTCAGTCTATTCATTTCTCCTGCCTATGCTACTTCCTCAATGCTGTCATTCATTCAGGAGGGTGGGAATCTCCAAGGAAATAGCGCACATTCTGGCTGTCAGCGCTTGGCACTCCACTTTGATACTTTGGGAAGATTTCTACTGCTGGATTCCTTTCCTCAGCTTTTGGATATGGCTTTATGCTGGATGTTTTGATCTTTTGGTATATTTAGATTGGAAATTGGCCTCTAGTTCTGCAAGCCATGGTGCTCAAAGCTCATGGAATTTTGGGGGAGAGTGGGTAGGGTGTATGTCTATCCCAAGAGGATGGGGAGGGGTGCTCTGAAAAGCCTTTTTCTCGATGTGACATGGCTCTGGTCATGAACACACAGCAGCTGCGGATACCTGCAGATAAAAGGCATAGAATTAGTGGGGTGTCAGCAGGACAAAATGAGGGCTGGAGAGACAGCCCAGGCATTAAAGGCTAGGCTCACAGCCAAAAATAATATCAAAGAAAGCAAAACAATAACAAAAGACAAAGCAACTATAAATAGCTGGGCATGGTGGTGCATACTTGTTACCCCAGTCCTGGGTAAGCAGAGGCAGGGGGAGCACTCGGGTTCACTGTTCAACCAGCCTGTCAGAAGCAACAAGTGCCAGGTCCCAGCAAGAGGCCCTTTCCGAAAAAGCAAACAGCTCCTAAGGAATGACACCGGAAGTTGGCCTTTGGGCTCAGTGCACATGGTCACACATACATGAGTTCACCAACACATGTGCATCTGCATGCATGCATGCACGTGCCACACACACACACACACACACACACACACAAAGAAAGAGACAGAGAGAGCTCTCACTGATAATTGGGAGTTCTGTGGCCATCTGAGGTAGACAGGGATGCTACTAAGCATTTAGGAGCTTGCTCCACTCAATGCATCTTATCCTGGTTGAAAATCCATGGTAGAAATGTGGTGGGGATCAATTAACAATCAAGACAGCCAGGAGCAAGCCTGGCCTAGACAGTCCCTCATCAGGACCCATTCCAAGGTATTGTGCCAAGCAGACAATTAAAACCAATTAAACAATTAAAAAAGAAAAAAGAAAAAGAAATGTGGTGGGGATAGGTGAGGAGAGGAAGAAGCTGTTGATAGCATAGAAATGAGTAAGTGCTCATGACATTGTTTATTGGGCTAGGGATGTCATTGACTAGGTATTTGGCTGTCGGGTTTCAACTTCCTCATCTGCATAAGACCCAGTTCCTTTTATATGGGAAGGAAATATCTACAGATGGAGAATAAGTTTAAGAATCATTGAAAGTGGGAATGAGTGGTCTGTATGAATACGCCAAAAGATTTGACAAATGAAGAGAAACAGGGAGAGGGGACACTCAGTAGTGCAAGTCAACAGAACAACATAAAAAGATACATGTACGTTGTAACGGCGTAAACGAATGCAGACAGATTGTAAAACTATATATAGCTTTAATGGCGAAATAGACTTACAGAACTACCGTTCCCGCGGAGACCAGGAAAGCAGAAAGGGCTTGCCAAATTTATAGGCCAACATTAGCCCGAGGCGAACACGCCCCCTAAGGGGCAGGACTTATCCCTACATCTCCCCTTTTTGTCTAAATAAGACAGAACTAAACCAAATACAACTATATACAATAACAACAAATAATAAATATATCAAACAATATTGAGAACAAAAGCTTTGCTAAACATTCTATCTCAAGGAGTCCAAATAATGTAGAGGGTAACTACAATTATATAATCTTCAACTCCGTCAAAGATCTGAGAAGGGAATAAACACTACTCAACAAACGAGATATATCTAAAATGTGCAACAACTGACAGAGCTTGGGATCTGGCAAACTGGTTTTGGAGAAAACACAGGTAAGTGAGAAGTGCCAAAGGGGCTGAGGTGACCATTTGGACATGAGTAACTAAGCAATAAGCCATGCTTGTTCCAGAAGCTTCACGAGGCCCTTAAAGTCTCTCTTTCTCCAAATTTCCTGTCACCCCTGACCCCAGACCAGACCTATCATGATCTCTGAGAAGACACTTCACATCTGGAAAGTGTTCTTGTATCTACAGGGTCTCTCACAGTAGCACATCCTTCCAGACACGCCTTTAGAAATTCTTCATTGGCTGCTACCATCAACAGACATCGAAGCGAAGATTCAGAGATGATTGGTTAACTTGTTTAATTTTAAAATGAATGAATTGCAACATGGGTTATCTTTTTTTTCCAGTCTTGAAACATAGCATGAATAAAATTGCAATAATAACAACATGGAGACATTCGTAGCAAATCATTAGAAAAATTCCATTTTCTATCAGCAAACACAAGTTAAGCACCTAACATCCATGCTTCTTAGGATTTCTAGCTGACTGGGAGCAATTAGAACTGGGTTTTAATGAATGCACATGAACTCAAGGGTTTGATTTCCAGGAAGAAAGACTAACTTAATAATGGGTTTTAGATTTAATTCAGGATCTCACTCGGGTATCTTCTTTGAATAAAACATATTTGGAGGTACATTCCTAACACACATATCAATTACAACATGCTATGTCAACTTCTTTCTCGCCCATGCAAAAGCATGGAGTATCTCACAGATTTGTGAGTGACTTTTAAACAGTTCATCTTCGTCAGCTGCTGCACAGAAATAGGAACTTCCCATGAAATGCTGAATTAAGTAAACTTCATGTTCTGGTGAACTCTGTCTAGTAGCAATTTAAAACGTTGTACCTTTAGCAACCTATATCTAAACACTATCCCCAAGGGAACAACTGAGGCTCAAATGCACACCCCACATCCCACAACTGCCCAGAAATCCTGTGGTCCCTGTTTCTTTGCAATTAACTCCTCTGGCTATTTCAGCATCCTCCCACCAATCCTTTTCAAAATTCCATAGAAAATTATCACTAGACATTCCAAGGGATTCTCTTCCTTAGAAACAGTTTAAACTTACCAGTCTATGTCAAGTTCCTATAGTAAGGAGGTTGCTTGTTCATTCCCGACTGCTCAGCCCCAAAATAATCGTATAGAAACTGTATTAATTAAATCACTGCCTGGCCCATTAATTCTAGCTTCTTATTGGCTAACTCTTATATATTAATTGAGCCCATCTCCATTAATCTGTGTATTGCCATGTGGCTGTGGCTTACCAGGTAAAGCTCGGGCATCCATCTCCAGTGGGGCGACATGGATTATCTGTCACTCTGCCCTTCTTTCTCCCTGCCTACCTCTATCTCTATTCCCTGCTCAGGCCCAAGACAGTTTATTTATTAACCAATGGTACTCACAGCATACAGAGGGGAATCCCACATCAAGTTCCTTTTCCTGTTGCTGGGATAAAATATTCTGGCAAAAGAAATGTAAGAAAGAGGGTGTTTATTTTATCGTACAGTTCATGTTACAATTAGTTATAATGGGAAAGTCGAGGCAGCAGGAGCATATAGTACCTGGTCACATCACAACCACAGTGAAGAACCAGGGATCGATGGGTGCTGCTGCTCACCTCATTTTCTCCAGGATTCTAGCCAGGGAAAGGTGCCACCTGGAGTGGACTTGTCTTCCAGTTTCAATGAAAAAAATCAAGATAGTCCCTTACAGAAGTGCTTAGAAGCCATCTCCAAGGTGTATAAGCAGAGACTGTGCTTTACCTCAGACCATGCCCTAATAGCCTGCTATCTAAAAGACTATTGGCTGAATGCATTCCCACAACAAAGGTAAATCTAGAGTCTGTTATGTCTACATGTAACACTAACTGCAATACTAACCATTGCAATTTGGGTCCTCTGGAAAGCTGAAATGGGCTTTGAAGGACATGCTTACTCAGAGGAAAATTTATGAAAGGTAATGGGGACTGGAGACAGCATACGCAGGCAGATCCTCTGGGCTACGTACAGTTCTAGAATCTGTCATAGCAGCAGCAGCAGCAGTAGCAAGCAGAACTGGGGACATAGAGGATCAGACATTGGTGCAGCTTAGAGAAAGTCCAAGCCAGAACACAGGGAACCTCTGTCCCCAGGCATGCCCATGAAGGTCTCTGAGCCGTCCACACTGCCTTCTCAGGCCCTGGTTGCAGACAGTTTGGCTCTTGCTCAAGGCTTTAGCAGACTCCAAAGCCACTGCAGATAGCTCCTCAGCCAGTTTCACTGTATGTGTGGCTGGCCATAGGCAACCTGTAAGGAAAACTCAGAATCCTATCTGCATCCCTGCCAGGAGAATAAATGTAGGTTTAAAGCAGTGGTCCTGCAAGATGACTGCAGCTATAAATCTCAGAATTTGAAGTCTTAAGAGATACACTTCAAAAAGGCTATCCCCAGTGACTTTAATAACTTGTAGGTATATTAGTATTCAGAACAAGGATGGCAAGTGGAAATTTTCCACTGGGAAAATTCTACAGCACTCAGTTAGATTAGATGCAATGTTCTTCACTAAGATTTTAAGAGGATTAATTATTAAATATATAATTTGGAACCCTCAGGAGTGACTAAAATTATTTGCTTCATTTAGAACAGTATTTGAAACTTCCGTTATATGGAAATGTTTGGGATGTGATTGCTAGCATTATTTTAGCTAGCTAAGTGGTAGGTGATCGACCCTACCCAAACTGGACAAATCTATGCAGACTTCTCAGTTATAATGAAATGCCAGCCGACTTACATGAAGGGTTTTGTTGTGTGAGCAGGTTGTTTGCAATTATCAATGATTAGGATATCTGTGTTTCTAAATTTTTGTGTTTACAGGCAGAAATTAATTTTCTGCCCTAATGGGAAATGTGGTTAATCAGAACACACACTACACGCCATGTATTGTTTTGCTTTTAATTCTCAAAACAACCCTAGAAAACACTAGTGGTTGCTTTTTTATTCTTGTACTCTGGGGAGCAAAGTCAGGGCCTCATGCATGGCATGCAAGTACTCTATTAAACTGAGCTATATCCCTGGCCCCCTAGATAATGATTTTATGTCCATTTATGGAACACAGGAATTTAAGTAGATAGCTCAGTTCTACTCTAACAAAAAGTGATGAAACTCAGATCTCTTGGATTCTGGAGACGATACCACATTGTTAATCATTAGAAGTTCCATCACAAAGTCTGATTCGACAGGAAAGGAAGGGCTGTTCTTATCTACAATAATTGGTCTCTGCTTAAGACTCCCCTTTATTAGATCTAATCTACAGTGGGAAATAGAAAAAGACAAGATCTCCTGAGTAAATTGGGAGCATGGGGATCATGGGAGAGGGAGGAAGGGGAAGGGGATGGAGGGAGATGAGAGAAGAAAAATATATAGCTCAATAAAAACAATAAAAACTCTATAATCACAAAAGACTCCTTTTTATTGACGTTACATGAGCTTCTCTCTTCACCAAAACTAACAAATCATAGTCTGGCCAACTCCCTTAAATACTGCATCAGACTTTTGTGTATAAGTGAATTGGGGGATAAATAAAAGTAATAATTTGATATTTGATTTATTTAGTTCTTGAAATTTCAATTTCTCTCTCTCTCTCTCTCTCTCTCTCTCTCTCTCTCTCAGTTTTCTTAATGTTTCTGGTTTGATTCTGTTCTTATTAGACAATAAAATCATAGAATTTCAATGAGTTTAAACTTCTGGGCTAGGATATTAGAGATCTTGGTATTTGTTTCATGGACAATTGAAAGTGATCCATGTTATGCTATGGTTCAGTAGAGTAGGGGAGCCCCTGAAACTGGAGCAGATGTCTGTGAGATGCCGTGTGGGTGCTGCACAATTGAGTGTTCCAGAAATGTCAATTAGATCTTATAGCTTGATAGTATTACTGATTTCTTCTCTAGTCTTGCTGATATTTTGTCTACATTTTCCTAAAAATTATTGTTACTAGCTACTGTGTTCTTAACCTGTGGATATATTTTCTCTATTATCTTTTAAGTTTTTTATTTTTTAATTTATCTTTAGATTAAAAAATTATTTTCTGTGTATGGGTATTATTTATGTTAATATCTTAACATTTTCAAAGAAATCATCCTGATTTATCATAATGCTTTTCTATAGCTTGTCTTAGTGGTTACTCTAGTTATTGTCATGGCCAAATGAATGACACATGGGAAACTGTGCCTTGGGAAACTACGAATGAGGCTCCAGGAAAAAAAGACAGAGGGCCTTCTACCTCAGATGCCTTTTGTTGCCTGGATTGTTCTTGGATGTGATTCCATGCCTGCTATGACAAAATTTACATTCAATTTATAAGACAAGTTATTCTTGTTGGATATCAGAACATGCCCTTAGAACCCAATCTGGTCAGTGTACCTTGAATCTAGGTATGTATGGCCTTCTGCCTTGCTTTTGTGCTTTTCCAGAAATAATCTACAGTACATGCCAGGCAATTGTGTTTAAAGTGATCTGTCCTGAGAGAGTTCTGGGAAAGGGCTGTCCTGTTAATAATTAGTGTGTCCTTACTGGCGTTTATTTACATGTTTTTCTGATCCTGTTTCTCTGATCACATTTTTCTGAACTAAAACAATCTTCCTTAGATCATTGAGATTTTTGTTTCATCAATGTATAAAAAGTGCACTGACAGTGAAATAAGATAGTCTACAGCATTAGACTGTAGTCTGCCCCATGCTTTCAGGTTCTTAGATTCCAGATCCAGCAGACAAGATCTGCACAGGTTGACTGAAAAGTCAACAATTATAATATATATATGTATGTGTATGTTTGCACCATGTACATGTCTGGTGACTTGAAGTTCAAAAGAGGATGTCACGTGCCCTGGATCTGGAGTTACAGATATCTGGGAGATGCCATGTGGGTGTTGCACGATTGAGCTACAAAAAAGTCATAGAAAACTCATTATGTCCCAAGTAAGTTATGATTTTATGTTGTAGCATATCCATAGCTATCGTTGACCACACGTGGGCTTGTGCATGTAGGCTTTCCTATATGTAATAAGGGGAAAGTTCTATAACACAGACAGTAAAGGATAATCTAAACCAACAGGCCAAACGTCCTCATCATTTACTACCACTGGATATGCCTCATGATCCTGCAATAGTTCTGGAAAACTGTTCATAAAATACAGAGTTCTGGAACCAGTAAAATGGCTTAGCATGGAAGGAGACTTGCCATGCAAGCCTAGTGAAATGCATTCTACTCCTGGAAGTGAAGAAAAGTTCACTTCCCACATAAAAGTGAAAGGAGAAGAATGCCCAAAAGTTACCTTTGACCTCCATTTATGTACTGTGGTATACATGCTCTCTCCTTCCAAATTAAAAAAAAAATGCAGTAGGCAGAAATGCCCAGATGAAAAGACGGTGGTATCTGCCTCCAAAGCCCAGTTTGCATCCACTGTTACACCATTTTTTTTTTAGCAGAATGTGCTTTTTTTCTTTGATATCTGGCTCTTAGATCATGGACATAGTGTCTGAATGGTGGGATTTGCAATAGGAGCCTAATACAGCTTTGTGGTGGTTTGAAAAAAATGACACTGTTAAGAGGTGTGGTTTTCTTAGAGTAGATGTGGTCTTGTTGGAGGAAGTGTGTCACTGTGGGGGCTGGCTTTCAGAACTCATTTTCTCAAGCTTCCCTGAGTGTGACTGGCAGTTGACTTCCTGTTACCCACAAGATGTAGCACTCTCAGCCCAAGCACCATATCTGCCTGCATGCGGTCATGCTCCTCTTCATGATCATAGTGGACTGAACCTCTGAAACTGTAAGCAAGCCACCCTCAATTAAGTGTTTTCTTTATAAGAGTTGCCATGATCATGGTGTCTCTTCACAGCAATAAACACCCTAAGACAGCCTTTGATATGAACTAATACATTGGAGATCCAAATAGCTAACTTAGAAATGACCCTTTGGAGCATAGATCATTTGTCATTAAAATAGTCCACATTTTTCAGACTCATGTAAGTGATTTCACTGCCCCTTTTCTTCTCTCTCAAGGCTGCATTTTCATGTAACTTAAAGAGACAATCAGATTAGCAATCTCTTTATTCTCTTTCAGGTAATGGCCCACTATTTTCCTTTAGGCTTATCTAAGCTCTGAGGACTATTACGGTCATTTGTAAGATATTTCCTTTAGCCAAGAACCATTTTGTCTATATTTTGCCATGAGATCTAATAAGGGGAGTAATTGATTGAATAATCACAATAGCAGGGACCTTAAGGGGGCCATTTTGGTGTGGCCTGTGCTGACACAGTTGAGGCTTGTTGGAGGCAAGGTCATAAGAGATTATGTTTTTCACTCCCAACACAAAAGTACGTGTTTACCTGTTGCTCTTGTGTGCAAGAGGTCCCAGTTGCTTATATACATACACTGAGGGCTGGGAAGGCCGACAATTGCAATGCAATTGGGCAATTGAACAAGTATACCCCTCCAAACCTGATGACTTTTATTTTTATTTTGGTTCTGAAAAAGAAAGCATTGAGATTGTATCTCTGCCAAATGAACTCTAAAACACAAATCCAAGGGTTCGCAGTCTTTGAGCAGCACTTACTTGCTGAGGATCAGGGTAGAAATACAAAGGTCAGCTTCTATATAGGAGTGCTCAGGTGCCTGTGATAGAAATCCAAGCTTTATGGTTTTCTTCATGTCTATAGGATTTCTTATAGATACACATATCTTGAAAGCAATTGTGGACTTGTATTAATACTATGAACAATTTGTCCAAGTATAAAAAATTTGAATGAAAGTTACCAAAATACATGTAAACATCTTTGAAAAAATTGACTAGAGAGGAGAGAGCTTTGAGGAAGTTCAAACAGTAATGCCTGTGTCATAAGAGGACCTGTATATATATATATATATATATATATATATATATATATATATATATATATATTATAGATATGTGATATATATATATATAATTTTTATATGTAATTTATATATAATTTTATGTGCATGGGTGTTTTACCTGTATTATGTATATGCATCATGTGTGCCAGAAGGGAACACTGGATTTCTTGCAACTGGAGTTACAGATAGTGGTAAGCCACCATTCAAGTGCTGGGAATCAAACTCAGGTCTGCAGAAGAGTAGTGCTCTTGACCACTGAACCATTTCTCCAGACCTGCGGACCCAGGTTTTGGCCCATGTCTGGTAGTTACTAGCTGTCTTAGGGTTTCTATCACTATGAAGAGACACCATGACTATGACAACTCTTCAAAAAGAAAGCATTTAGTTGGGGCTGACTTACAGGTTCAGACATTTAGTTCATTGTCGTCATGGCAGGAAGCATAGTAGCAGGTGAGCAGATGTGGTTGTCGAGAGGTAGCTGGAAGTTCTACATCTGGATTGGCAGGTATCAGGCAGAGAGAGAGCCACTGGGCCTGACTTGGGCTTCTGAAACCCCAAAGCCCACCTTCAGTGATATACTTCCTCCAACAAGGTGACACCTACTCCTACAATGCCAACCCTCTTTATAATGCCACACCCTATGAGCCTATGGCGAGGGACACTTTCATTCAAACAGCCACACTCGCTGAGATTTCAAATAATGAATGAAACCTCTTGGAATATCATCAGTTCCCGTATCAGTACAATAGGAAAACAATGTATTTGGAAGTTCTTTGAAAGGTAACATAAGACCGAATCAAGCTACATAAACTGTAAATAATTAAATCCACATGACACATTAACATTATTGAATGTGACTGTCACTCTATAGAGTACAGCATTAAGGGGCCGTGAGCCTTTTTTTTTTTTGTCAGAGAAACATTATTTTGTAGGCAGTAGTTAATGCAGAGGTGCACAACAGCTCTAAGTGCTGAGAAGAGCTGACAGTGGAATGCTTGGTCCTAAATGAGGTATCTGGATCATCCCTTCTAATACTCAAGGAACACCATAGGGAAAAACAAACAAACATTAACTTAGGCATTGAAAACACTGATGATAGGGCATCTCTTGAGTATATTCCCAGGAGTGGTATTGCTGGGTCCAGGGGTAGGTTGATCCCGAATTTCCTGAGAAACCGAAACACCGATTTCCAAAGTGGTTGCACAAGATTGCATTCCCACCAGCAATGGATGAGGGTACCCCTTCCTCCACAGCCTCTCCAGCAAAGGCTATCATTGGAGTTTATTATTTTAGCCATTCTGACAGGTGTAAGATGATATCTCAAAGTTGTTTTGATTTGCATTTCCCTGATCACTAAGGAGGTTGAGCATGACCTTAAGTGTCTTTTGGCCATATGAACTTCCTCTGCTGAGAATTCTCTGTTCAGTTCAATGCCCCATTTTTAATTGGGTTAATTAGCATTTTAAAGTCTAGTTTCCTGAGTTCTCTATATATTTTGGAGATCAGATCTTTGTCTGTTGCGGAGTTGGTGAAGATCTTCTCCCAGTCAGTAGGTTGCCTTTTTGTCTTGGTGACAGTGTCCTTTGCTTTACAGAGCTTCTCAGTTTTAGTAGGTCCCATTTATTCAATGTTGCCCTTAATGTCTGTGCTGCTGGGGTTACACATAGGAAGCGATCTCCTGTGCCCATCTTCTGTAGGGTACTTCCCACTTTCTCTACTATCAGGTTCAAAGTGTTCTGACTGATAGTGAGGTCTTTAATCCATTTGGACTTGAGTTTTGTGCATGGTGATAGATATGGGTCTATTTTCATTCTTCTACAGGTTGACATCCAGTTGTGCCAGCACCATTTGTTGACGATGCTTTCTTTCTTCCATTGTATACTTTTGGCGCCTTTATCAAAAATGAGGTGTTCATAGGTTTGTGGGTTAAAATTCGGGTCTTCTATATGATTCCATTGGTCAACTTCTCTGTTTTTATGCAGTACCACACTGTTTTCATCACTGTAGCTCTGTAATAGAGTTTGAAGTCAGGGATGGTAATGCCTCCAGACAATCCCTTATTGTATAAGATTGTTTTGGCTATCCTGGGTTTTTTGTTTTTCCATATGAAGTTGATTATTGTCCTCTCAAGATCTGTGAAGAATTTTGATGGCTCCCAGATGCCCAAGCCGAGGTCCCCAGTTAGTTCCTTGGGCAGCTGAGGATAGGGAACCTGAAATGACCCTATCCTATAGCAATACTGATGAATATCTTGCATATCATCATAGAACCTTCATCTGGTGATGGATGGAGACAGAGACAGAGACCCACACTGGAGCACTGGACTGAGCTCCCAAGGTACCAATGAGGAGCAGAAGGAGGGAGAAGATGAGAAAGGAAGTCAGGACCACGAGGGGTGCACCCACCCACTGAGACAGTGGAGCTGATCTACTGGGAGCTTACCAAGGCCAGCTGGACTGTGACTGAAAAAGCATGGGATAAAACTGGACTCTCTGAGCATGGCGAACAATGAGGGCTGATGAGAAGCCAAGGACAATGGCACGGGGTTTTGAACCTACATAATGTGCTGGCTTTGTGGGAGCCTAGCAAGTTTGGATGTTCACCTTCCTAGATATGGACGGAGGGGGGAGGACCTTGGACTTTCCACAGGGCAGGGAACCCTGACTGCTCTTTGGACTGGAGAGGGAGGGGGAGAGGAGTGGGGGAAGGGGGAGAAGGGTGGGAGGAGGGGGAGAAGGGTGGGAGGAGGGGGAGAAGGGTGGGAGGAGGGGGAGGGAAATGGGAGGCTGGGAGGAGGAGGGAACTTGTTTTTTTTTTCCTCCTTTTTCTCAATAAAAAAAGTTAAAAAAAAAAAAAGAAAACACTGATGATAACTTGTGCTGAAGAGGATGTGGGGTAAAGGGAACCCTCCTGCATTGCTGGTGGGAATGCAAGCTGGTACAACCCCTTTGGATGTCAGTGTGCTGATTTCTCAGAAAATTAGGAAATGACCTTCCTCAAGACCCAGTAATACCACTTTTGGGTATATATCCAAAGGATGCTCAATCGTGCCACAAGGACATGTGCTCAACTATGTTCATAGTAGCTTTGTTTGTCATAGTCAGAACCTGGAAACAACTTAAAATGTCCCTCAATTCACAAATGGATAAGGAATATGTAGTATATTTACACAATGGAGAAAAAAAATGACATATTAAAATTTGGAGGCAAATGGATGGATCTAGAAAACATCGTTTTGAGTGAGGTAACCCAGACCCAGAAAGACAATTATCATATGTACTCACTTATAAGTGGCCTTTAGACATAAAGTCAAGGAAACCACCCTACAAATCACAATCCCAGACAACTTAGACAACAATGAGGGACACTAAGAGAGACTTACATAGATCTAATCTACATGGGAAGTAGAAACTATAAAAAGACAAGATCTCCTGAGTAAATATGGAGCATGGGAACTATGGGAGAGGGTAGAAGGGGAGGGAAGAAGCAGGGAGGGGAGCAGAGAAAATGTATAGCTCAATAAAATAGATTTAAAAAGTTAAAAAAACTTTAGGCATATTCATCTGATGATAAAATAAATAAAATAGTCTATTATTGAATAAATAAATATCTTTTCTTATTTGACAACCATTTCTGTTGGAAGCACAAACACGAAATTAATAGAATATAGGGAAGGGAATATTTAAAAACTTGCAATTATATCTTATTTTGTGTGCACATATGTGCACTTATAAACCATGCACATTATAAGAAACTTGTGGATGTCAAATGTTCTCTCTTTCCACCACATGGACCTTGGGGACCGAGGCTGGAACTCATGTCGTCAAGCTTAGCGCAGCTGTCTTTATCTGCTGAGACACTTTGCTGGCCTTCAAACACGTTTGGGAAGAGGTTAATAAGGAGTCTAATCACAAACATGTGATCGGTGTTTAAAAGGAGATGCTGTAGTCCCTCACTTTCTGAGTTATGCTTGGGCCTGTGGGTGGGCAGAGCAGCAGCAGAAAGTCAGACAGTATGAAAATAGAGAGGCATTGTAATTTTTCTTCTGACTCCAGTTTCCCCTCTCATCACTCGAATTGACTGGATCCCTCCACAGAACATGTCTTTCAGCTATTTCATTCACTTAGATTCTAGTAACTTCCTTTTTGCCCCTTCAGAAAACAAGAGACTCAGAGTCATATAATCCATGTGGATCACATTTCCTGAGCAAAAAGCAAGATGAAGAATGGAAAGTGAACTAGCTGGGGACATCTCCCTGGACACCTGCGTGCCCCTCTAGAGTCAAGTCTCTTGCCAACCCTAAGATGGCTCCCTTAATTAGAATATATACTTCCCTGCTCCCATTTCCACCCTTCTTTTATCCCAACCATCCCATTCCCCCAAGCTCCCCCCATCCTCCCCTTCTCACTTCTCTCATCCCCTTTCCCCTTACCCCCATCCCACCCCACCCCCAAGTTCCAGTTTTTGTCTGGCAAACTTGTCTACTTCCCATATCCAGGCTGAAGACTATATGTTTTTCTTTGGGTTCACTTTCTTATTTAGCTTCTCTAGGATCAACAATTATAGGCTCAATGTCCTTTATTTATGGCTAGAAACCAATTATGAGTGTGTACATCCCATGTTGATCTTTTTGGGTCTGGGTTACCTCACTCAGGATAGTGTTTTCTATTTCCATCCATTTGCATGCAAAATTCAAGGTGTCA
This sequence comes from Microtus oregoni, assembly GCF_018167655.1. Classification (NCBI taxonomy): domain Eukaryota; kingdom Metazoa; phylum Chordata; class Mammalia; order Rodentia; family Cricetidae; genus Microtus; species Microtus oregoni. Next base: position 9,759,049 of record NW_024543828.1, on the reverse strand, counting down.
TTGTTTTTTACCACTGAGTAGTACTCTAATATGTATATATTCCACACTTTCTTCATCCATTCTTCCATTGAAGGGCATCTAGGTTGTTTCCAGGTTCTGGCTATTACAAATAATGCTGCTATGAACATAGTTGAACAAATGCTTTTGTCATATGATAGGGCATCTTTTGGGCATATTCCCAAGAGTGGTATTACTGTGTCTTGGGGTAGGTTGATCCCGAATTTCCTGAGAAATCGCCACACTGATTTCCAAAGTGGTTGCACAAGTTTGCATTCCCACCAGCAATGGATGAGGGTACCCCTTCCTCCACAGCCTCTCCAGCAAAGGCTATCATTGGAGTTTTTCATTTTAGCCATTCTGACAGGTGTAAGATGATATCTCAAAGTTGTTTTGATTTGCATTTCCCTGATCGCTAAGGAGGTTGAGCATGACCTTAAGTGTCTTTTGGCCATTTGAATTTCTTCTGTTGAGAATTCTCTGTTCAGTTCAGTGCCCCATTTTTTAATTGGGTTAATTAGAATTTTAAAGTCTAGTTTCTTGAGTTCTTTATATATGTTGGAGATCAGACCTTTGGGCAACTGAGGAGACGGAACCTGAAATGACCCTATCCTATAGCCATACTGATGAATATCTTGTATATCACCATAGAACCTTCATCTGGAGATGGATGGAGATAGAGAAATAGACCCACATTGGAGCAATGGACTGAGTTCCCAAGGTCCAAATGAGGAGCAGAAGGAGGGGAACATAAGCAAGGAAGTCAGGACCGCAACGGGTGCATCCACCCACTGAGACAGTGGGGCTGATCTATTGGGAGTTCATCAAGGCCAACTGGGCTGGGACTGAATAAGCATGGGATAAAACCGGACTCTCTGAACATGGCGGACAATGAGGGCTGATGAGAAGCCAAGGACAATGGTTTTGGTCCTACTGCATGAACTGGCTCTGTGGGAGCCTAGCCTGTTTGGATGCTCACCTTCCTGGACCTGGATGGAGGGGGGAGGACCTTGGACTTCCCACAGGGCACGGAATCCGGACTGCTCTTCAGACTGGAAAGGGAGGGGGAATGGAGTGCGGGGAAGGGGAGAGGAGTGGGGGGAGGGGAAGAGGAGTGGGAGGAGGGGGAGGGAAATGGGAGGCGGGGAGGAGGCAAAAATTTTTTCAATAAAAAAATAACTCAAAGAAAAAGAATGGAAAGTGAATCTAGACTTGCGAACACAAAACAGGAAGAATATTTTTTGATCATTTTACATATTTATGTTCATTGTAAATGTTATCCTTATCAGTTTCATAATAATTCTTCTATAAGCCAGTCTCATTATCTTCTTCAACTTCTACCTCTACCCCCTCTCAATACATGCATGTTTATATCTAATTCAGAGTAAATTTATCTGCTATACCAAATAGACCTTAAAGCTGAATATAATACTGCAGAAACTACTTATGGATCAAGTCACAGCTCTAGTTTAGCAGAGTGACTGTCTTCCACCATGTCGTTCAGGAGTCTAGGTTTCTTGCATCTCAAGACTGATTCTCTAGCCTGGGGTTCTATTATTGTTAATAGAGAAGGGAAGCTCACAGGAGAGTATGTAGACAGAAATTTTAGGAGTCATTTCTGCCTCCTTTTATTGATTACAATTAAGTCATGTGACCATACAAAGGTAACAGATTAGCAAATGACCTCTTAGTCCAGAAAGAAGTATTGGATGAATTCTGGCAACTAGTCTCAGTATATCTGTGAGTTATTATTCTTTAAGTGGGATTATATTCATATGTATTTTTAGGGTACATCATTTTGCTGAGTTTTATTATTTCCCACTCCCCATTCTTCCTTCACATCTATATAACACTTCCACCCCTATCCTGTTTAGGGGACCATTTTGAGAACCAACTATGCCTACACTCATTCTACATCAAGTTTATATAAAGGAATGGAAGGGAGTCCTTTCAATTTGATAAAGAAGTGTACATAACCTCCAGGAATATCAAACTTAATAGTTGGAGTTATAGTCTATCCTACTAAGATAGGAAACAAAGCAAGATTGTCTTCTCTTACCACCTCTATTCAACATCAGAATAGAAATCCTAGTTAGTGTGCTGATGGATGGGAATTGATGGGAAAGCATAAATTGGGCAGAAAAAAATTACAGGTTTTCTTCACAGGTGATAAGATTGTCTATGTACTGAAAAAAAAAATCCCAGCCAGTCATGATAAGACATATATCCCAGGGTACACTTAGAGCCTGGGATAGAATCAAAGACCAAAGCTAGTTCTATGATTTGAATGTAAAATGTTCCACATGCGTTTTGATTCTTGGTCCTCAGCTAGCAGTAATATTTTGGAAGATTGTGGAAACAAGTGTGAACTACAGAAGTGGGTCACTGGGGCGGGCTCTTCGAGGTATATTGTCACTTACTTTTTCCTGTATCCATCCCTGTTTTCTATCCCATCTGAGGTGAGTAGCTTTCCATTGCCACACCTTCCAGCTGCCATGTTCCAAGAGCATTAGGTAAAGTACCTTGAATTAAACCCTCTGAAAATATGAACGAAAACAAATCCTTCCTTTTTAAGTGGTTCTATCAGGCATTTGAGTCATAGTAATAAGACAAGTAAACAACAGAGCCACCAAAACAATCCATATGCATGAACGAACTCATGTTTCCTTTGGAATTCCCTTTTGTTTAAAATGCCTTTTTATTTAACAATACTGACTCTCAACTAACCCTGTGAGTTAGATTGCAAAGATAGTAGGACTTGGACGATTCACAACAAAATACATGCCTTTACAGAAAGAAGACTTTGAGTGTAATCAATCAATCATAACGATTCTTGAGAAAAACAGTAGATACCTATAATCCCACCCTGGAGTTCTGAGAAAGAGGCATGGGAATTTGAAGTAAATATGGACTATACTGTGAGTCCCAGTCTGGAGCTTTAGTCTCTCACCTTTGCTGAACACAACTTTTGAAGACTCCAGTACCTAGAATTGTAATAAGAAGTACTTGTAACCAGTCTTCTACCACCTGCCCACCTTCTCCAGCCTCTTGTAGCTCGACCCTCTCTTTTGCATAATTGATAATGGATAGCTTTAGTGAAACACGATTACTTTACAATTTTCACTATAGAAACATCTCTTAACTATACAAAACTATGTCAAATAGTTTAGTGAACTCCCAAATACCCATCATCCAGGTTCAACAGCTATCACCTCATTGGCTAAATTGATTCCACTTGCAATTTATTAGTTCATTTTGAACTTGTTGGAAGCAAATACTATGTTTCATGTAATTTTAAACTAATGTAGATACATTTTAAATTTGGGTTTCCTTTGAAAACAGGAAATTTAAAATCATCCTTTTAAAATTAGCAGTTGGAGAAAGGAAATGAAGGGCAGTTCTCACGGTCAAGCAGACCACCTGTCACCAGTATGCAACAGTCTCCGTCCTGCAGCCAATGCTAAGTCTGCCTCCAGTCCTAACAGAGCTTTCCCTGGCTACTCCTCAGTCTTCGCTACATGTCACCCCTGTTATTCTCTTTCAGAGTATACTGTTCTATTACTTTGTAGCACATGTTATGTTTCATAATTATTCAGTTGTTTTCTTGTGTTTCATCCATTAGGATATATGTTCCTTAAGGAACCAAATGCACATATTACATGGCCCATGTTAAGACTTTAACACATAACTGTTGAAAGGATAGAAGGCAAGGAAAGGGGATAAAAGAAATGGAGAAGGAATTTAAAGGAAGGGGGGGTGTGTAGTAATTGGGGCGGCGGGGCTGCGTTCCCAGCACCCCGGCTGCCTGCTCGGTGAGCTTATGCCCGAAATAACAACACACAAACTGTATTCATTTAATCACTGCTTGGCCCATTCTCTTCTAGGTTAATTCTCACATATTAATTTAGCCCATTTCTAATCATCTGTGTGTAGCACCCCAAGGTGCGCTTACCGGGAAGATTCTAGCCTATGTCCATCCTGGGTCGGAGCTTCATCCCGGGAGCGGGGCATGGCATCTCTCTCAGGCGTCTGCTCCCGAGAGGAGAGCTGTCGAGACTCTGAGCTCACTTCCTCTTCCTCCCAGTATCCTGTTCTGTTTACTCCTCCCACCTATCCTCTAACCAATAAAATGGGCCAAGGCAGTTCCTTTATTAGCCAATGACCTTCCTCCATCATTTCCCCTTTTTCGGTTTAAACAACAACAACAAAAAAAAAGGCTTTAACTTTAACATAGCAAAATTAGATATAATGAAACAGTTATCAAGTAAAAGTTACAATAATCTTTATCATAACTAAGGAAAACTATAACTATAACTAACTCTTCTTAACTCCATCAAAGACTCCAGAAAGATATATTACCTAAGTAAACAAGAACTAAGAAACTTCAAACTCTAGAAATGACAAAGACATCTCGCTGCCTGGACAGTCACCCAAAGTTCTTTTGTACCGTTGGGGCATCCATCTTCAGCCTTCAGGCCCATGGTATCCAGCAGACATTTCCATAAAGCAGGAAAATTCAAAGTCAGTTCAGTCACTATCTGTTGTGTCCTGCAGAATGTCTCGCAGACTCTTTCAAAATGAATCAGGAACCCCGAAAGATCATCTCACCTTAGGCAAGTTCAGTAGTCCTCTCTCTGTGGGTTCTCTGTGTCCAGTTTATGCAATAGTCCAGGCAAGAGCAGTTTCTTGCCCAAATGGTTATCAAAACTCCATAACAAGCCTCTTCGATGCCCATCTTCCTCTTGAAGTAGATTGGTGCTGCCAGGAGCAGAGTGTCTCATTGTCATGAAAAGTCCTAAGTTATTAAAACATTTAAAATGCCATATTCTATAATCTTTGAAAAATATGAAGAATGCCTATCTAAAATATATCTATGTACATCTAGAAAATCTTAATTAACATGACTACAAACGTGACTATTATGGTTATCTATTAACAATCTATATTTCTTAATTATACAGTACATATTTAAATGAACTACACAATCACAATACCTTAATCAAAATCAGAAACACTTATATATATATAACAAAATTGACCGTAAATCTCAATCTATACTAAAAGCAAAATCTATACTAATGCAAATTATTCATACCTATATCATATCCCCCTTTAAATGTAAAAGAACATTTATAAACCATATTTGGGAACATGGGCGCAGTTTTTTCTCTCCAAACTGCTTCCTGCTGAATGGGGGCGTCGTTAATTAGGTCTTTCATGGTATAACCTGTGTGCTCAGTTGGCAGTTGAGCGAAGCAATTGTTTTAAGGCGTGTACAGGAACCATTCAGGAGGACGTGGTCCATCATACCAAATCGGAATAGAAGAAATGAACAGCGTCTCATCCTCTGTGAAAACAAAATAAGAAACTCTTTTCCAAAGTATCATATCCTTAGATACAAATTCAAAATATCTATGTTGGATTAGTTCAGCAGCATTTATAAACAAATATCTTTTAGCAGCTGTTGCTCCTTCCTCAGCATTCAAATAATTCAAAGAGAGCATAATAGCATACAGTGTCAAAATTCTTGGTCTATTTTCCATCTTTGTACAGCGTTGTTTTAACCTCTATTTTGTTTATTTTTACTTTTAACTTTTTGCTTTTTGAGATAGGTTCTCTGTATCTTTGACCTGAAGTAACTCTGTAGACCAGGCTGTCTTTGAACTCTCAGAGATCCGCCTGTCTCTGCCTCCCAGGCATTGGGATTAAAGGTGTATGCTAAGACACCTTGAACTCACAGAGAACTGTTTGTCTTTGCCTTCTAGGCACTGGGATTAAAGGCGTGTGCTACCACACACAACAACTCTCTTCCTTTTTTTGTTTTTTACTTTAAGAACTTCAACTTTTAGTCTGCATATATTTTTAACACACTTCAAACCATTTAGAAATTTTCTTTGTCTTTGAATCTCTCTTTACTGTATATCTCTCTTTTTCTGACCACACGAGCCTTTAAATGACTGAGCAATATGGGTAGGATTAAAGGCGTGGCTTTGCCAGCTAGATCCAGTCCATTCCTTAGCTTTCCAGCCTCATGGCAGATATACAGGCTGTAGCCATGTTTACTGCAACAACTGTATGGCATTTCAAGGTCCCTGCCAGCCAGCGAGCTACAACAGACAACACTCAAGTCCTCTCTCAGTAGCCGGCCCTCCTGCCTCAAATAGTCAGAGTTTGCTCTGGCAGGACAGCCCAGAAAGCTGGCATTTTTAAACGGCACAGCTTTTTTCCTGCTATGGCTGAAAACCGAAAAGCATGCGTTCAGCTTTTCATCAACACCATTTAAGTGTTTCGTGGCAGGACCTCTTAATGAGCTGCAGGGTTTTGCAGCTGAAGCTGAGTCAGGAAGCTTCTCTTAGAAGAAAGCGCATGCTTGCCTCTAACAAGCAGAGCAGACCCGAGAACACAGCGAGTCTAGGTGCCATCAAACAAATCGTAGCACTTTACCCCAAATGCTCTATTCAAAAGCTCTGTCTCCTGCAGGAGCCAGACAGAGATCGCAATGGCGGCACAGCCCCAGGAAGTCGCGCTTTAATATGACACAGCGTTTTTTCTGCTACTGTTTTTTCTGCTACTTTTGCCGAATCAGGAAATCTCTCTACAGCACGCCACCAACAAACAGCAAAAATCTGTGTTAAACTCTCTCTCCCTTATTTTTAAGCCTTCTCAGGTTTTTTAAGTGGGTTTAGTCCATCACGTGGGGCACCATATGTAGTAATTGGGGCGGCGGGGCTGCGTTCCCAGCACCCCGGCCGCCTGCTCGGCTAGCTTATGCCCGAAATAACAACACACAAACTGTATTCATTTAATCACTGCTTGGCCCATTCTCTTCTAGGTTAATTCTCACATATTAATTTAGCCCATTTCTAATCATCTGTGTGTAGCACCCCAAGGTGCGCTTACCGGGAAGATTCTAGCCTATGTCCATCCTGGTTCGGAGCTTCATCCCGGGAGCGGGGCATGGCATCTCTCTCAGGAGTCTGCTCCCGAGAGGAGAGCTGTCGAGACTCTGAGCTCACTTCCTCTTCCTCCCAGTATCCTGTTCTGTTTACTCCTCCCACCTATCCTCTAACCAATAAAATGGGCCAAGGCAGTTCCTTTATTAGCCAATGACCTTCCTCCATCAGGGGTGAATGCAAGCAAACAAGAAAGGGAAGAATTCTATAATTTGGGGGTGTGTACGATGGAATGAGACTATAAATAATCTTACAGGGCTAGGGAGAGAGCTCATTTGGGAGTGCTTGCCATGCAAGCATGAGGACTAGCGTTCAATCCCAATCTAAAAAGAACCCATCTAAAAACCTGAATGTTGATGTGCACTTGTTATCCCTATGCTGCAAAGGCAGATGGGCAGATCACTTGGGCTCACTGGCCAGCTGGCCTGCCTTCTCAAAGTGTATGATCCCTGAAAAGGGACATACAAGGTTGTCCTCTGACCTCCAAAGCCATGTATATGCATCTAACCACACACTTCCCACATGAGCACATACACACACACACACACACACACACACACACACACACACACACAGAGGGGGTGGAATCTTAAAAATATCTTATGTTGTTGAGCCTCCCCACGAGGGACTATGGGGTTAATAAGGAAGACTGTCACTTAAGCACTGATTTATTTACCCATTAAGTGAGTGTTTACTACACAGCCACTGTAATCGAGGCCCTGTGGCAGAAAGGCAAATTATGATAATTGCTAGAACAGCGATCTGAGGGCGTGGATCTTCCAGGGCTTTATAGAAGGAGTGATGTGATGGTTAGTCTTGATTGCCCACTTGTCTGGATCACCTCAACATACCCAGGGTTGAGATGGCTTTAATTGAGGAGAGCAGACCCACTCTGAATGGGGCAGTTCCATTCTGTGTGGCGGGCTCTCAAAATAATTCAAAAGAGAAGGTGAGCTGAGTACCAGCGTTCATCTCTCTCTGCTTCCTGGCTGCAGATGCACTGTTACCAGCTGCAGCACATCTTGTAGTCATGCCTTTCCATGCCGTTTAGATCATCCCTTGACTTACGACCCCATCCACACCCACACCATGATTAGGCAAGATTCTGGTACTGTGGAGTGAGCATCAAATCCAATCAAACCCAACTTTTTAGACACTTGGGGACAAGTGTTTTTATCTGCTGAGCCATCTCTTATTGAGAAATATGAACTAATTGTCCTCCTCTTGAATACTTTCCCAGCCGACAGAATGTGCTGTGACTGACATGTTAGGGCTTTTGTGGCTATGTTATAAAAATCCTTACAGCTTCCCTGTAAATTCTTAGAACCAAGAAGTCTATGGAAAAGATGCAGAAGGAAGTTGAGCAAGGCCCCAAACCAGTAGTTACTGCTGAGCTCCTGGATGTCAGACTTGGAAATGGGTCATCTTGAAAGTGGCCACTCTAGTTGAGCTGACTCAGTTAGTATTACAAAGATCATGACCTCTAGGTCAGGGCTGAGCAGCCATCTCTGCTGAGCCGTGCTCCAACTGCAGAATCATAAAAGACTCTGTTGCTGACTATGCTCCTGCCGCGACAGCCTTTTCTAATATGGAATGGAAATATCAAAGGTTGTTTTCCCAACTATGAAAGCTGTGCAAGCTCCTCGCAGTGAAATTAGGATATGTAGAGAAGGGAAAAGAAAAAAGTGGGGATCACCCATTGTGCCCCTAACTGAGGACAAGTAGCATTGATTCTTGGTGTACAGCACTCAAGATCTCCTCTTCCATGTACATTCATACATTCATGTTATTGAATGGCAGCATAACATTCCAGCGGCTTTGGCACCTGTTTTCAGTGGATAATCTTTGTATAACATGTTTGGCTGCTCTGATGATTTATATTGACAGGCAAGTTGACAAGATTGAGACTCAACTTAGAGTCAAAGCTCTGAGCATGTCTGTGAAGGAATTTTGGGGGAACAACTTATTTTTAATGATTGCATGGTATTCTGCCTCATGGAAACTTTTTTAATTGAATTATTATTAAAGTAGGACATATGTGTTCCTCCTCATTTTTCAGTCAGATAAACAATGTGTAAAGGAGCATACATTTCTAGCCAATCTTTTTCAACTGAAATTTTTATTTATTTGTGTTAGTGTTAGTGTGTGTGTGTGTGTGTGTGTGTGTGTGTATACACACCACAGTGCGGATCAGATGATTGCTTTAGGAGCTGCTTATTTCCTTCCACTGCAACAGTGATTCTCAACCTGTGGGTTACAATTTCCAAAAGGCCATTGAAAACACAGATATTTACATTATGGTTCATAACAGTAGCAAAATTACAGTTAGGAAGGATCAATGAAAGAATTTTCTGGTTGGGTGTCAGCACAACATGAGGGTCAGTATTAAAGGGCTGCAGCATTAGGAAGGTTGAGAACTATTACACTATGGGTTCTTGGGACTGAACTTGGACTGATGTTGCGAACGGCCCAACTGGTCCATATACTCCTGAGAAGGGGAGTTTAGATTGAGGAAAGAAATAGACAAGGGGTAGAAGATAGAGTTGGGAGGGCTTCCAGTGAATACTATAGCAAAAAGGAAAAAACCCTGAGTTTTTTACTCTCAGTCCTTAAATACCCCAAACAAAAGGGGAGGACACAAGACTCCCATGATACAAAGAACAAGCCAGTGTACCTCCTTACATCTCAAAACAGTTGGTAACCACGCCCTAAGTCAAAACATCCTGTTGTCTGGCCACGCCCTAAGTCAAAACATCCTGTTTTCTGGCCTTTGAAGAGCAAGGCATCCATCCAGAAGCCACTCCTTTAGTCAAACATATTGTTCCTCCTTGAGGGGCAAGAATAGGTCTGAACTCTGACCTTTAGTCAAGATGGAACAGAAAAACCTGTGGGTCCTCACGGATTAAAAAAGAATGTCAGTCTTAAGAAGGGCACTTTTCCCACAGAGGTACCTCGCTGGTCCATACATTTTTCCCTGTATAATTACTGAAAAGGTTAATCATCAAGTCAGTGAATATTGTAAGACTGCTCCAGATTTCCTCGATGTCTGCCTCAGTTTAACCAAGAGCGTAATTGCATGGTGGAATGTGTAACTGATTGAAAGGAAAAAATGAAACTGAGGCCATTTGGAGAATTCTCAGTAAGTATGCTTCTGACTATTAGTGAATGAAGGTTCTATGATGACAATTAGGGTAGTCACCGATCTGATTACAGGGAAAGGCCAGTTCAGGTACCCTCTTCACTTTGCTAGTCATTCAGGACATGTCACTAGCGCATGAGCTGGCTTTTGGGAACCTAGTCCCTATGGTGGGATACCTCACTCAACCTTTATGCGGGGGGGGGGGGGGGGGGGGCGGGGAGGAGCTTGGTCCTGCCTCAACTTGATATGCCAGGCTTTGTTGACTCCCATGCGAGGCCTTACCCTTTCTGAATGGAGATGGAAGGAGGGGTGGATGGGGGAATAGAAGGGAGGTGGGGGAGGGAACAGGTGAAGAGGAAGGAGGGGAAAGTGTGGTTGGTGTGTAAAATAAATTTAAAAATTAATAAAAAATAAGAAGAGGTATGTGTTGGCATGAAGGGATGACATTCTAATCTAATACAACGCCCTATCTGAAATTAGAAGCCTGTACGGCCCCTATCATGAGTGGAGTGCTGTGCACTTGAATGAAGACTCCGAGAAAGCAGCTTGTTAGAAATTCGAGGCTACAGGAGGTACTATCTGTAGCTCAGTGGGTATTCAGTTTAAACGCAAACTTTGTTTATTAAAATTAGGGGGTGCAGGGAAAGAAAATAATTAAGGTGTATATCAAATCACAATCCAGCTTAGACTGACATCGTATTTGCCTCGTGAGGAGACTAACAACAGATGCCACTGCCCTCTGCCAGCATCTGGGGTCTGAGACAAGCTTCTAGTGTGCGTAGGAAGAGAGGCAATGGAGGGACAGAGGTGAGCCTGCGGAAGGACATCTTCAAAACCCTCGTGGTCTGGCTAACTTTGTACCCTTTCGTCTTCAAGAAACTACGCAACTAGACACTGCTGGTCTCCCTAAATGTGGCGCCCGAACAATAATGTGTCCCTCTAAGAGTGGTCATGCTGGAGCAGAGAGGTTTATACATGGTGGCAACCTCTACTCGATTTGTACATTAGTCTTCTGTATTTGTTTTAAGCCATGAAGACTCAGATAAAGGGGAGTCCATTTGCCATTTGCTCTGATTTTTTTTTATTGGAGAGCAGAGTGAGCATTTAATGAGCTATCGAGTCTGTAGAACTAGAGCTGAAGTGAGTCCTGCCACAAGTAGGGTTGGTTTTAGCCTTAGCCTTCACTCCCCTTTGGGTCAAGGGAACACAAACTCCACAAGGGGATTGGGAGAGGAGGACTATGAGGCTTTTTTTTATTTTTGAGATCCTGTAGAAATGTCTGCGTATGACTTGATCATAAATACAAAGCACACCGTAAACTCAGTGTTTCTCCATGACAAACATTTGAAATTTTGCTTGTGGGGGAAAGGTTTCTCCATGATATTATAAATAATGCTTTTCCTAGCAGAAAAGCAAAAGCGCACGAGAGAGAGAGAGAGAGAGAGAGAGAGAGAGAGAGAGAGGAATGAATAAGAGTCAGAGGTGAGACTCTATGGGGAAAGCGCTTTGGCCTCCCAGCAAGATGAATTCAGAAATGGGAGGCTTGGGAGTTAGCGATGCAGGTGGGTTTGCAGCTGGACCAACAGGCCCCAGATCCCACCAAGATGTGGTCGGCTGGAAGGTTGAAGTGGAAAAGGCAGGAGGGCACACAGCAACAGCAATAAAACCAGAGTGGAAAGACTCTTGGCTCACAAACATAGGAATTTGGCAGCATGGGGGATGGGGAATGTGCCAACTTCATATACCAACTACTGAACAAATGTTGTTAAATATTGCTTGCTGTGAATTAAACTTCTCAATATAATTTTGTGCCAAGAATGTTCAATAAGATACAGAGCATGTGCAAAAAGCGCCACTTGATTTCATGTCATAAACACATACTATGTAAAAAAGAAAGCTCATAAAATTCATACTACTGATATTTTGTGGCAGACCAAGTCAGCCAAAGGTGTTGTGGTTGGTGCTACTCAAGTGGATCAGGGCATATGTGGAGGTGGCATGAACACAAAGCTTAGGCTGCAATTAAGAAAGAGAGGTCAAGAATCTTTCTAAGAATTAGTAAGTCAAGGAATGTTTGCTATCTATTGTATACCAAACCTTGTCCTAGGTCCCATATTTACATCAGTGACCACAGCCTGGTTTGGGGACTCATGGCCATACACAATTTTCAGTCTTGCAATGACAGCACAGAGTTACAAGGGCTAATACAAGTTCACTCAGGGGCTAGAGAGATAGATCAGAAGTTGAGTTCTTGTTACTTGCAGTGGCCTCAGTTTTAGTTCTGAGTACCCACAGAGCACCTCCCAACCTTCTGAACTCTAGTCACAGAGGATCTGACAGCCTCTTTTGGCCACTGTGGGCACTGCATGAGTGTAGTGCACTGATACTTACATATTTACAGGCAAAATAATACACATAAACCAACAGATATTTGAAAGAAGTCCACCCAGGTGTTCTGGCTAGTCCAACTGAGGCTTAAGAGAGTAGGAAAGTGTCTGTAGCTGTGAGATGAGTAACAACCTTTTAATGAAGCCATGATACAAGCCAGTGCAGGAAGAGCTAGCATGGATAGTCACTGGGAGGCATGTGAGCTAGTGTTTATGACAGAGAATTCAGGGGAAGAAAGTATTCTTAGCATAGCATCTGATTGTACAAGGAAATGTTCCCCCTTTAACAGGGCTGCAAGACTGGATGAATAGACGTTTCTCCCATTTCTTCTTCAAAGAGAAGCTGACAGGTCTTTGCAAACTGAGAGGAAATCACTTAGGATGCTCCTGTGGTAGAGGATCGCGCCAGCATGGATGCTTCCTAGCTCTTATATCCTCTGAGAGTTGCTGTCAGTAGCAAGAAAATCTTCAGCCATGCGATGCAATCTTAAAAGTTTGGTCACAAAAACCACTGTGCTAGCAGAAGATAGTGTCATGGCTAATTGCAATTTCCTTTTGTGTGTACTCACAAGAAACCAGCCAGGGTAAATTATAGACTCTGTTGAATTCACAATTTAGTTCCCATCGGTGGACTGCTAGTGATCAGGAAAACTATCCGACAAAGACTTCTAAGAAGGCAGGAGCACCAAACACTACCATGCTTGCTCTGGTCTAGGTGTTGACTCCGCTTTGGGCATCTCAGACAGGGTAGAGATTTCCTAACAGTGCTTTCATGCCCATTGCCGGCTAGGACGGTGAATGTCTGCATCATTAGTGTCATTCTGTTTGTCCAATTCACAGGTTCATCTATGTGAGGGGGTTGCTGTGGCAAAGCTGCAGCTGGATACTGAAGCAATGACATCTGTGGTGGAAAGATAGATTTCTAAAAACACCACATGGTCCATAGAAACCCTTCTATTTTCTCTCAGCCAATGATGAATGGCACTTAATCTTCCTTTCCTCTTCCCACACTGCTGACCTGGTTACTCCCCCATGGCATTTGGAATTTCCAGAAGGTTTAGTGCTTGTCAACAAACAGGCTTTACATGGTGCAAGTTTGAGCTCAATGGAAATTCCTGAAGTTACTTGTTGCTAATAAGCAGTATAGAAAGAGAGGCACATTCCAGTGGGCCTCTCTATAGTACAGATCTCTTCTCTGCTTGGTTTCTTACAGTATCTGAAACAATGTTTATCTGATACTTGTCAATCCTACCTACCTACTTGTCAGTGAGTCTCACACATCATTCCGAACAATACCACTTGGGACCAAAGACCATCAACAGGAGTTTGACAGAAGGCCCTGAGTTGTGCTAGCCTTTCAGTCAGCTGGGCGCCTTCCTAGGTGTCCTGCTTCATGGCAGTGGGTTGGGCACGACCTAGTTATGACTTCTTTCTTGACTCTGCCCCAGCAGGCAACAGCTACCTAGTAGTCAGTAAGAAGGGCCCACATGGAGATGATAGGAAGGAAGCTGAGACACTGGATTCCACATGCAGTCAAGAATCTGAAAGGAGAACTCCTATCGTCCTGCCTTTTCTACCCATTCTTATCTCATAAGTCTGTCCAGCAGCTGTGCACATACATCAGTTAACCTGAGCTATATAGGAAGAGCATGTCTCAACTGAAAAACCAAACAGGACAATGGATTAGAGTAAGTCACTTGCTGGGTAACCCCAACAACGTGAGCAAGGCTAAATAATAACAAAATAAACAGCCAGGCATAGGGCTGCACACTTACAATCCCAGAATTCAGGTGACTTGAGAGAGGAGAATGAAGTTTGAGAACAGTCTTGACCATGTAGTGAGATCCTCTCTCTTTAAATTATAAATATGTATACAAATGCAATGTATATGCAAATATATAATACATGTGTATATATAAATATGTATATATATATATATAATGTGTAAATCTGGATATAAAATATAGAGTTATTTCCTAGGCATTCCTATCCCAACACTAGATACCCCTGATAGAACCTTTTCTGCCCCAGCCTAGTACTGTGTACTCTGTTTGAAGCGCTCATTATCTGATGTGGTGTTTTGTTTTCATGTCTGTCTCCCTAGCTAGACTCTCCCACTTCGGGGCAGATACCTTATTTAATTACTCTCTGTGTCCTCAGCACATAACACAGTGACATGAAGAGAGTAACAATTCATTAACCGTCCCCTAATGAGTAGATGGGTGAATTGAATAAAATAAAATGTCATTCTCTCCTCTCAGTAGCAGGCGCTAGGAGTGAGTAGTTGAGATTTTTCTGTTCTTGATCAAAGCTTCTCTACCATAAAGTGTAATACATGTTTAGTTGAATTCAGTGGGCATGGGAGTACTTACTATGTATTATCATAGTTCTAGAAGTAGTCGGAGGTTGACTCTGTAAAGTGCAAAGCACATCCACTTCTAGAAACCTCTGGAATAGAAAACAACAACCATAGCAAAGGAGAAAGATGGTGGGACTAGATGGCGAGTATTAGCCAATTCAAGGTTCAGAAAAAGGGGAAGAGAGCAGAGGAGAACACAGCGACAGCCAGCAGAGATGGTTGCAAACACCAAGTAGTAAACATTTGTCCTGTTCTCCTTTATTTTGGTGTGGTTAGAGAGGCTATGGTGTAGAGTAGTGGGTGATGGCGGCAACAGAACATTTTAAGCAGAGTACTGTGGTACTCAGTGGATGGAGTTGATTGCACAAAAGCCTGGTGACCTGAGTTTGATCCCTGGATCCCATACACACATTCACAGACATGCAGCTAGACAGGCAGGTGGACAGACAGACACAGACACACAAATAGATTTTTTTTAATTTAAGTTATGAAATGTTGCTACTTAGTATACAAAGAAAGCAAGAATAAAATTGCTGTTAAAGTAGACACACTCAAAAAGCAATGACATACCACAAAATTACAGACATGTCCTCAACCCTCTGTAGCTCATGTGCATTCACCAGTGGGTTTTGGTTTGATTTTTTTTTTCAGAGGCTACTCAGAGTAAAGCTGAGACCTGTCTATTTGTCTTCATCCTCTCTAAATTCTTTGGCACTGTCCATGTTCTTTCTTGTTACCCAGCTCACCTTGAACTATGGGCACTAATTTAGGACAAAACAGACTGGAGTCTCAAGAAAGATACCCCCTGTCTCTATAATTAGGATTTGCAAAGAAATATTGTAATTTTTTATGGCACACCGCCAAGATCACCTACTATCTAACATGTAGAGTTAAATCACAAATATAGAAAGAGATCCAAGATTACTAATGAGCTGCCTGAGTCTGCCAAGAAGCTAACTTGATATCAGAAAAAAATTCTATTGCATGGCATCTGTCTGTAGTGCTCGCCAAAGAGTTTTATAATGGGCAGTCACAATTGAAAATGACCTTCATTATGCTGAATTCATTTCTTTTCCATGTCCATTTTCCCCCATCTTACATCTCAACAGTAATAATAGACATAGAAATAACTCTAATTGTAATGCAAATTTCAGAATGGGAGATTCAAGGTGTGGTGGCTTTTCTCTGTTGAATGTGTGGGGCAGATGAGTAAGAAACCTGGGAAGATTGAACCAAGTGAGGAACATTGTTCAGAAAATCAGATACGGACACAGCATGGGCGAGATAGTCTGTCTTACTCAAACAGGAATTTTTACATAATGCACCAAGAATGTAAGTGGATGGTGGGCTATTCAGGAAGAAAAAGTTAACTCTTGGAAACAAAAGCCCAGTGGCAGGACGAGCACCACAATATCTTTGAGCACCTGCTTCTGCTTCCTGCGGTTGCTCGTGCGACACCATTGAATCAGAATTCTCTGACTACTGTTGCTTTAACCTGGTTGTGTCCCTGGTAGAAAGGATGCTGGCTTTAGAGACAGCATTGATTTTGCTTCTCTGTGTCTTTGCCCTATATGTTCCTTATCTTTTTCATTGCTGTCATTAAAAAAAAAAACTGACAAAAAGCCACTTAGAGGAAGAAGGGTTTGTCTCAAGGTATTATGGCAGGGAAGGCATGATATCAGGAGTTTGAGGTGCTTGGTCACATTGTGTCCACAATCAGGAAGCAGAGAGGTGAATGCTGGTTGCTTACTGGCTTCCTGTCCAGGACTTTCAGCCCATGGGAGGGTGCTACCCATATGCAGACTGGGTCTTTCCTTCTGAGTTAACAGACTTCAAGAGTTCAAGTTAACAATAAAGATCAATCACACCGTGTCCTGGGATTACATAGCTTTTGTGCTTTAATTTCTGCTACTGTACAATGGAAGGATGATCACTGTGTTTTCTCCCTCCCGGGATCATCAGGATCAAATGGCATACTGGATGTAAAATGCTTGGTCAATTGTGAAAGGCTGATTTTTCTCCTTGAGTTCAGAGCACACTGAAGCAGCAGGAAAGTGGTGTCACTTTCCACCCTACTTAAATCCCTTTTTGTCCATGGCTTTATATTTTTATGCCTAATGGGTTTCCCTGCCTCCTCTCTCAGTTTTCCCTAAGGTATCTCAGGCTGGCTTGGCCCCGCTCTCTTTTGCTACTGACTTGCATATGATGTGCTATTTACAAAGG
Source organism: Microtus oregoni (assembly GCF_018167655.1). Taxonomy (NCBI): domain Eukaryota; kingdom Metazoa; phylum Chordata; class Mammalia; order Rodentia; family Cricetidae; genus Microtus; species Microtus oregoni. The sequence continues at coordinate 9,741,991 of NW_024543828.1, read as the reverse complement.
GGTTTATGACTGAGAATCATAGAATGGATTATCACAATACCAAATCTGGAGGAACTCAGGATCCAAAGTCACCAAGCCACTTGTCTGCTCATGGCTTAAAAGATACACGTGTGCGCGCACGCGCGCGAGCGCGCACGCGCGCACACACACACACACACATCTAAACAGATCAGTTCAACCTGCTCAGTCTGTAGAATGCTACTTGCATATATGTGTGTATGTTTTTAGGGCTGACCATTTAGTATAAGATAATACTTTTAGTATAAGATAAGGTGCTCTTCCCTGAGGAAAACTGTTTCTCCCACTCTAGAAATAATTTAAAAAGAGAGACTGAGCAGAAGTATATAGGAGAGTTGAGAGAAAGGAAAGAGAAGGGGAAATGATGCAATTATAATTTCAAAGAAGGGAAAACAGAGTTACTAAAAATGATGATGTTAAACTCATGGCATTTTGCTTAAAGGAACTATCCCTTTAAGTGTTCTCTACCACTCTGATTACCATAGGAATCAGTGACATGATTCTGAGAAGGTAATTTGTTCAAGAGCTCTCTCAAAACATAGATGCTGCCATTTCTATGACTGTCGAATCACCGCAGTTCTGTTTATTCCCTTTCTCTAATGACTCACGGACTTGTAGCTAGGAGGGCCTATTTTCTTTTTTTGTAGACTAACTAGCTATTGCTGAGCAGAATAATAACCATACTGTATTTTTTTCCTGACAGAGATTTCACATTAGTATTGCAGTTGTATTCATTTTCGTCGCACAATCACTTGCTACGTCCGTCCTTTCACCAAGCTTCCTGAGGGTATTTTGTCATTGCTGTATCTCTGTAATTGCCTCTCAGCCACTGTTCAGGTTCTGTCGCCATCGGTGGAAATTGCCTTGACCTGAGCGTGAGCACATACCATTTCATCCGTTAGCACCTATGATCTTTTCTGTTCTCATCCAACTTAGAGTTCTTGGTGGCATTTGGTTCTTTTAGATTGTCCCTCCACTTCAAAAGACTTTCATCCCAGAGCGTTATTCTTGATCACTCTCTGCAAGTATCTTTTGTACATTCTTCCTCCGCTGTCCTTTGGGAACTCTTGGTCCCCAGGGCTGGCTTCTGGTATTCTTTTGTTGCAGTCTGTTCTTTATGGGCTGTCATCTTCTATTATGTTTTCAGTTCCATTTCCGTGTATTCAGAATCAAATCCAATCCACACCATTCACTTCCTCTCGTTGAACTAAAACTCCCACTTGCAAAGATTGACGTGAATCATCTTGGGCATCTTGAGCTCATAAAAGTTCCCTTACCTCGCTGCATTTAATACAGGTCTCTCTGGGTCTGTAATTTCTTTATTTTCCTATGTGTATTTCAAGCTTTTGATAATTTCATAGGTTTAAAATGCTTCTCTGATTTCAGTTAGCTGTCTCCTTTTGTGAAAGCAACAGCCATGAATAATTGTTTTGGACTCATCAGTGGGGGTTACTAAATTATAATTATTTTAAATTTTAATATGATATTTTTATTAATTATTTAAGAATTTCATAAATTTATATAATGTATTTTAGTCATATTTATCCCCAGCTCCTTCCCCTACTCTTTCCAATCCCTCCACCCACTCCCAGTTTCTCTTTTTTCATAACCTAATGAGTTCAGTTTGTACTGCACATACAGTTATGAGTGTGGGAAATGCATTGGCTCTTGGTACACCTTCCAGAGTCCGACAAACCCTTAAAGAAAACTCATGTTTCCATTTCAGGTGGTTGTCTCATTTTTATGAGACTAAGAAACACTAGGAATTGTTTTTATTAATTATATCAGTAGTGTTTGAAAAATTATGTTATAATTCAATAATTTTCTTGTGTACAGTATTATTTAAAATGTTTAGGTAGTACTTTACATATTATATAGCATCATGAGGTTTATAATACTTTGATTCATATATATCATGTATTTAGCTCATCTTTCTCCACTTTCACTGTTCATGTTCATCCTGCTTCTACTTTTATGGAATGTATATTGTATATATATATATATATATATATATATATATGAATAGCTATACATAGATGGAAAGATAGATAGACATATATAGATATGTAAATGTGTAAATATTGATATGATATGATTCAGCATATATAAGAAAACATAATATTTGTCTTTATAAGAATCTTTCATTTTTTTTACTTTTATGAAAAGAACATAATTGGCTGGCTTCTTTGTTTTCCCTGAAGTATTCTTTTTATAGAAAAATTATGAAGATGGAATTAATTTTCAAAATAGTCTTCTTATATGACTATTTTTATTATCAATATTACCTCATTTATTCAAACATATTTGATGTTTCAAAATAACTTCAATATGTCTCAAACAAAACTATGGTATTCTGAATCTCTTGTATTTCATTTCTTATTAATGATTCTTCAACTGTCTACCTATGAATACTGTGCTTTCTCCATTCCTTCCGCCATGTATCAAATGTACAGCCCTCTCCATTCCTCTAAATAGAGCCCAAATGTCCTTATTTCTGTCTAAAGTTTGTGAGACATGAGACCATTGTCCAAAGTTTGTGAGACATGAACAAGTAGTTCCTTACATGTTTCTTACAGTTTTATATCTTGCTCACACTGTCATGGGAGGACTTCTTCACAGCTTTCGCGGCTTCCCATTATTGATAGGCCAATGCAGTGGCCCTGCAAACTTAAGTTATGGCTTTATAATGAAGCCCAAGTTTTTCCCTCCCTCTCTCCCTCCCTCCCTCCCTCCCTCCCTCCCTTCTCTCTTTCTCATTCCAACTGCAGTTTCCCCTACCTCCTCTCCTCCTAGTTTGTCCTCCCCTCTTTCATTCTGCTCCTCCCATCCAGTCCTCCTTCATTTCTATTCAGAAAAGGGGAAGGCTACGTTTTAATCCTCTCCACTCAACTCTCTCTGGCTACAGTAAACAATTTTTATATTTTGGGTCATGTTTCACACTTTGTATTCTATGCAGAAATAGAAACCACGGGGAAACCAACAAATCAGAGGAGAGAAGGGGAGGTTGACAAATCCTCTCTCCCTCTCCCCTTCCCCCTCCTGCTTCTGGCTCCAAATTAGTGTAATGCGAATGCAATCATGATTATCATTTAAAATTGAGGAAAATGGCAGGCGTGGAGCCTTGTGAGTAGCAGCGCAGATAGGACTTGCCTGAACACTCAGCCTGTAGTGGAGCCTAGTTCTTTTGGCTAAATTTTGCCATCCTTATTCTCCCAGACGATAAGGACAAGTTTAAGGGGCACAATAAACAAAAAGCACAATTCCAATAAGACAGGGCTACACTAAGCCTCCTGCCTGATCTCCGCTGAAAGCGACCTTTACAACACGAATCCTCCTGCTGGTTGAAGTAGCCAGCTACAGTGCTTGAAATACCAAGACAACAGTGTTTTTTTCCTTTTATTCTTCTCTCATCTTGCATTACATCCTGACCACAGTTTCCCCTCCCTCCACTCCTCTCAGCCCACCCCCACCTCCATTTTCCCTCAGATCCACTCCTCCTGTATTTCCCTTTTAAAAAAATAAAAAGAGCAGGCCTCCAAGGATTATCCACTAACCATAACCTACCAAGTTATCATAAAACTAGGCACAAACCCCTCATATCAAGGCTGGGTGAGGCAAACCAGTGGGATGCAAAGGGTCCCAAGAACAGGCAAAAGAGTCAGAGATGCCCCCCACTCCCACTGTTCGGATCCCACAAGAACACTTAGCTACACAACCATAACATATATACAGAGTACCTAGCTCAGACCCACACAGGCTCCATGGCAGTTTTGTTGCTGTTGTTGTTTTTAATAGAAAACACATTTACTGGAAAAGAATGTCAATCAGTTAAAAGCTATGTACAGTAACAACTTCACAAGTACAATCTCCCGGATTTCTTATAACTAACTGTTGTTTGAGCCAACAGATGGGAGTCACTACTATAAAGCTGATCTGAGGACTTCAGGGTTTAGTGGATGTGCCACTGACTTCTTCCTTTCAACAGGGTTTTTTGACATAGCCAGATGTTATCTGCCAATTACAACTGAAAAGGGCCAATATGTAGTGTGAAAAACAGGAGAAACTGCTGGAATGGGGATGACAAATTTAATGCCTTAAGATGCCTTGAGACTGAGAAAAAGTGTTGCCAAACGGCCGAGGCTGTAGGGCTGGCCATTCCCAATGTTTTAAATACTATGTGTGCTTAGGAGAGGGTGGCAAGTTCATGTCCAGGTTTGTTGCTTCCTTTTCTCTTTTACTTTTCTTTTGAGACCACTTGAAGGTAACGAATCGTATTTGGAGGTTTGTTGTTGCTATTTTGATGTCTTTATCAGAACAACAACAACAACAAATAATTTGTGTTGCCTAAGTCACTGGACAAACTTTTCCCTGAGAGAACCAGCTCCAGTTTTACGGTGGAAATTATGGAAACTTTGGTTTATAAATGATCTCTTTAGGTAAACTTTGTTTGAATGTCTATTTTTTTTTGCAAGGAATATCTGAATTTTTGAAGAGAAATTTGAAGAGCTCTTTTTGTTAAAAATGCTTTTCAAGGAGAAAAAGATAAGATAGTGAAGAGCATGCAACATAAAAGCAGGAGAGGTACCAGCTTAGAGGAAAGAAGAGAATCAGAAGGGGCTGGGGCAAGAGGTGGGGGAGTACCAGGGAGAAGAAGGAGAACAAAGTACAAGAATGCTTAGGCATGAAGATGTCATAATGTCACCAATTGCTTTGTAGTTTTCCTTAAAAATTAAAATAAATAAAGAATCTTGGTGGCCAATATTTGAAAAATCATAAAACTATAAGGAAATTATAAGTAGAATATACAAAAAGCTCTTTGACCTCAAACCTAAAATGAAGAGCTCAACTTAAAAGGCAAAAAGAATCTGAAGAGGAAATTTCCTGTAGAAGATACAAGTGCCTGGGAAGCACACGAAATGATACTCGATGTTTTATTCAGGGAAATGAAAACTGAAACCATAGGGAGATAGTACTTGACATTCAGCAGCATGCTTTTGTAACCAAAATGCGAGATGCTAACAAGCATTAACAAGAACATAGAAAAAAATGTCCCCTACACCATTTTGGGTGAGACCATTAAATGGTATAGTTACAATGGAAAAGGACAAACAAACCTTCAATTGTGTCAACATAAAGTTGTGATATGACCCAGTACTACAATTCGACCTGGGGACTGAAAGCAGGGACTTGAACAGATAATTGTACATCACTGTTAATGGGAGCATATTTACAGTAGCAAAATAAAATCTGCAGAAAAGCAAAGCAAAGAAACAAGCCAAATTTGTATGAATAAAATATGGTATAGCCATTAAATGTAACGAAATATGAACACACGTTATGACAGTGATGAACCTTGAAAACTTTGGGCTATTTGAAAAAGCCAAACACAGAAGACTGCATATATGATTATATTTAAGTGAAATGTTCAAAATAGGCAAGTCTACAGAGAGAGGAAATGAATTAGTACTTAAGGCTGGGGAAGGGAATGGGGAAGATAAATATTCACCTTGGAGGTGATGGTTTTTGCACAATTCTGTGAACATACTAAACCTAAGTTGCACACTTTTAATGTGCGTATTTTACAGCATATGAATTACATTGCAACAAAGCTGTTACAAAGAAAATGTTTGCCGGAAATGTTCTCTTGTTGCTGTATCAGATACTAGAGACTGGGTTACAAAGATAAGACTCAGGAGCCGTCAAAGAGCTTATGATTGAAGGAGACAGATAAGAAAGGAAGAAACGGAAAGGGTATAAATAAAATCTTATAATAGAGCCCAGGGCATTTTGGAAAAAAATAAAGAATGCTTTAGCTGGGAGAATCTGAATCCTGCAGTGTGAATATGATTTCAGCTTGATCAACAAAGTTTGGGGTGTTATTCGGGTCTGTTTGGAAAAGGAAGGTAATTCTTAGTTGAGGAGGGATCTGTGCCTGTGAAGGAACAGCAGCCTCCTGTTGCCTAGCACCAAAGAACAATGGAGAGTTGAATGTATAAAGGGAGTATAGAGGGATGTAGAGAGTGATGTGAGAGACAAATTTAAAAAAATAGTCTGGTTCAAAGTCCTCGGGGTCTTAATTTCCCTGGAGCTTAATATACCCTGAGTTGGGAGCCTTTGTCACACAGAAATAGTAGAGTAAAGCTCTCAGTGGGAATCATGAAGTCAGCTATGACTGCACCTTGTGCAAATCACCTACCTTCTCTGGATCCTAACTTCATTAACTTCAAAATGAAGGTGCACATCCTACATTTCAGGTGGCAGTGTAGACCAAAGGAAACAGGACTGCAGCAAACCCTCACGGGCTGGGTAACCCAGCAGTGATTTTCATACATTTCCCCATCCCCCTTGTCTGCATCTACAACAATGGCTTGAAAAGCCAAACATTTCCTTGGCTTCCCTTGGAGCTTAAGGTGGCCATATGACAGTGACATACTTAACAGCTAATGATATCTAAACAAAAGATGGTTGAGGGGCTTCGGGCAGAGTTTTTCTTTCTGGAAGAAAAGCCATTGCTAATGTTGCCTGCTTCCTGCTAGTCTCTGCCTTGAATGCAGGCGTGATACCTGGGGTTCTAATAGGCATCTTGCAGCTCAATTACTGACGACAACAAAGATGAAAAACCCACAAAGGATGGATGGCAGTGCAGAGAGATTGGAAAAGTCTAGACTTTTGATGGTGCCAGTGGCTTGATGCCAGCTGCCAGCTACCTCTGGACTTATGTGAGAAAAACATCCTTCTTACTTGTATGAGTCACTCTTCCTAGGGCTTTGTTACTTGTGGCAGAAAGCCGTCTTTTTTATAATAGAACCAACGGAACAACATCTTCAGTCCAAGAAGCACTCTTAACTGATCTAGAGACTGTGAAAGTATTTTGTCAGCCAAAAAGTGATATGAAGGACATTTTAGGTGAAAGATATATACTTTAAGCTATATTTTTTCTTTTTGTTCAATAAATATTATTGTTTATTCTTTGAAATTCGTATATATATACATAAAATGTATATTAATCATATCCACTCCCTACCCCCATTTAGCACCTCCTATGTCCCCTCTTACATTTTATGTATTTCTTATAATCATCATGATCATGGTCATTATTAATATTATGTGTTCATGCATATACATGTGTGCACTTGCATGTGTCACAGGCCTTATGTGGGAGTCTCAGGACAACTTTAGGTAGTTAGTTCTTTCCTCCAACCATGGGTTCTTAGGAAAAAACTCAGGTTGTTAGGCAACCATGCCTGGGATGTAGATCCGTTGGCCGAGTGCTTCCCCTGCATGCACAAAGCCATAGGTTTAATCTCCAGCTCTGAATAAACCAGGTATGATGGCAGCCTGCCTGTAATCTCAGCCCCTGGGATGCAGAGACAGAAGAATTCAAAGTTCAAGGTTGTCCTCAGCAATAGAGAGTTCAAAGCCAGCCTGGAATACATGAATAAGACCTAGTCTCAAAAAAGGGGGCTATGTTCATGTTAAGGAATATTACTGAAGTAAGCAATGGTAGGAGCGCACATAATGAACAGGAAATGCAGTGGGAAGGAAGCCACAGAGGGCACATTGCTAGGATCTCACAAGTGATTGTAGAAAACCCCGGGCACAGAATGGGGGGGGGGGCAAGAGCATGAGGCAGAGAGAGAGACAGAGAAAGATAGAAAGAGACAGACAGAGGCAGAGACAGAGAGACAGAATATGTGCCATGGAAAGTTTTCTCATGTTTACTGAAGCGATGGTGAGATTCTAAGCTTCCATTCACCGTACAGAAATTAGCACAACTGTAGTGGTTTGAATGAATAATGCACGCCAGCATGGGCCAAGGTATTCAACCATTTGGTCTCTGGTTGCTGGAGCTATTTGAGGAAGTTATAAAACATTTTGAAGGTCTAGCCTTGTTGGAGGAAGTACGTCATTGTGGATGAGCTTTAAGGTTCTATAGCCTTACTCTACTTCCAGTTCACTGTCTGCTTCTTGTATAGCTTTATGCTCCCGCGACCATGCCCTCCATGCCATTATGGAGATCTAGTCCTCAGGAACCATAAGTCAAAGCAAACTCTTCCTTAATTGGCATTTGATTGTCGTTTTTTTTTATCACAGCCAGAAGAAAGTAACTAATACAGTAACCTTAAGGAGAAAGATAGGAGTTCCTCAATGACCATACTGTTTTTGAATTGGCTGCAACACACCTAGGAAAGGTCCCTGGTGACAGGGGCTTGAAAGTGCAGATGGAAGTATGCTGATGGGGGACATCAGTGTGCACATAGCAGCTGAAGCCCTGAGAAAAGATGGACCACTTGGAGAAGGAGAGCACAGTGAAAGAGAAACAGGTCAGGGCTGGAGGGAAAAGGAAGAAGCAGCAGCACAGAAGGGAACAGGAAGTGCCCAGTTAGTCATTCAGTAATATTTGACAAGCACCACTGAGCTCAAAGATGCGCAGTGGGAGAGGTGGCAGGAGGGGGCGTTGCTGGCAGCATGCAGTGCTTCGGAGGGTGAGGAGTAGGAGTAGGTGGTCAGCAGTGTCAGATGCTGAAGACAAGGCAAGCGGGATGAGAAATGAGGAGCTTCTTCCCTAGGCCACATTCATCGAAATTCCTTTAACAGGGCTTCATTGTTAGCTGTAATAGCCTGTCTGGAAGAGAAATGCTAAATTAATTTGGGAACTGAGTTCTAAAACTCTCAAGTGGCCTAAATCGTTTAAAAGAGGATCAAATTCTATTATGTGGGATTGAATTGGTTTCTGCAGGTGGTTTGGCAGATCCTTCCCCTGAGATCTGTTTGTCAAATCTGGTTTCTGTCCGGTTCCTCCTAGGAGCAAGAGGAGTGGCTGAGCGAGAGCAGCGTAACTCCATCAAGTCCCTTGGATGTCTTATTCTGTAAATGTAAATCACCGAGCCTGGCGCTGAACTCCAGTAGACCCTAGCTCTTAGGCTGGGTGATAAACATCCTATTCCTGCGGCTTTGTCTTCCTGTGCTTCTGCCATTAGTAGCAGTCTTGTCTCCTTAAATAGACTGAAAGTTCCTCGGTGCTACACATTATGTTTTCTCCCTACTATTCCCTACTGTGCTGGAGGAGGAGTAGTCACTTAATAAATATTTCATCATGCCACCCCACTGCGATCGGGTGCTTTCAGAAAGTGCCGATGCACGTTTTACAAAATGTGCACCTTTAAAGAGCTAGCAGTATTTAAAATCCCAATAGCAAGAACCGAGATATATAATCTCATGGGTCCAGAAAGTGAATGAGTAAAACTAGCCTGTGTGGATTCATTCTGGGCTGCAGAAGTAAACAGGCGAGAACCAGGTCCAGCTTGAATGAAGTTCAGTACCACTTGGCAGCAATCTCCCAACCCTCTGTGCGGAAGACTGGAGGAGTGCCAAGCAAATGGGAGATGTTTCAAAAATCCATTGCGGTACTTAGGAGCATGCACTTGGGATCTCTATGGGCCCCGGCATCAACAACAGGTGCATTGGAGCCATTTTTTTTTATAAAGTAGTTCACTGAACATTTATTGAACTTATATCTTGAGCAGGCACACTTGCCTGGCCATTAAATATTGCAGCTCCTCAGTGCTTAATCTTTCAATATTCACCCCTTCTCACGCCACACTGTCTTCTGAGGTGATTTTTATCTACGGCCCCGTCTTCAATAACTATTCATAGGAACATGACTCACATATTTGGGTCTTCAGATAAGTGCTCTGCTCTGAAATTCGGACTCTATGCATTTAGCTGCCAGCTTGACAACGGCCTGATGGTTCCCAGACATTTCAATAAAATTATCTTTAAAAGAACTCCTGCTGCTGTATCACCCCTCAGCATCCTCTTCAATAAGCCGTCCGCACATCCAGCGTTCTCCATCTCGGCTGATGACATTTCCATCTATTTTCTTCCCTGGGCCAGAAACCCAGCAATCATCAGGTATCTCAGGAAGTCCTAAACACCGCTCAGTGTGCAGAACACAGCCAGGTCTCCACATTCCTCTCCAGTGTCTACTGTTGCTGGCATAACCCTAGTCTTGGACTGCTGCCAGTTTCCTAACTGGCCTCTCAGTTTCCACTTCAATCTCCCTCATCCAGCAATCTGTGTGATCATTTTTAAACACAGATCTGATCATAGTATGCCACGGCACGAAATGCAACCCCAGCATAGCCTTTCTCGTAGAATAGAGAGCAAAGTCATTCGTTTGGCTTACAAAATTTAGTTGTAAGTTGGGTTTTTATTTAAATATAAACTATCTTTTTTTTTTGCCAGTAAGCTATAAGAAAAAATTTTAAGACAAACAAATTCTTTACAGCATTTAGGAATGTCAGTATGTTGAAGAAGGTTTAATTATCCATATCATTCAAACTTGCTCCTTTAACTGCTGTATACTGTATTTATGTCTTCATTATACTCAATGTAAGTTAAACTTTTCATGATGGTATTTGGTAATTCCACATCTTTCTTCCTTTTAACTGCATTTGTCAGTGTGTATGCTTCAAATAGTCTTTCCTCCATTTTTGTTCTATACTTTCTATTACTATTTTATAATCATATATTAATTATTCAAAACAATAAGCCTGTTATGACTTTTTATACATATATAATGTATTTTGATTATATTCAACCTCTCTTGTCCTTTTCCCCTCCTGTGGATTCCCCTTCCTCCAAACTAGTCCCTGCTCTATTTTCAAAGCTCTCGTGTGTGTGCGCGTGCGCGCACACGTGCGTGTGCATGTGTGTGTGTGTGTGTGTGTGCGTGTGTGTGTGTGTGACTCCAATAAGTTTAGTTAGCATTGCTTACAAGAGCATGGGCAACTTACTACAGGCTAATACCACTCACAAAAAATGTCCACCCCTACAAAACCTCAAAAAGGAAAGGATCCCCACAACCTCACCCTATGGACGAACGTTGATGGGCTTAATCTGCACAGGGCTTGTGTAGGTAATCAGAGCTGCCAGGAATTTGAGAGGATAGCAGCAACATTGCACCAGGAAAACAGCATTCCCCAGCACTCTACCTTCCTCCAGCCCTTACCTTCCTTCTGCTTTCTCTTCTGTGATGTTCCCTCCACGTTTGAGTATATAGGTCCTACTTAGGGCTAAGCATTAAACAGTCACTTATTCTGAGAACTTTGACCAGTTTTGAGGATCTTTGGTAATTCTTTTCTTACCAACGCTGACAGCACCACAGCATACACGTAAGTATTGAGAAAGCAATGTGACAGGCATATCATGATCATTTTAGCAATTCAAAAACAGTAGGTTCCTTATGAAAGCTTATAATCGCTCCCAACTAGGTCTACAGTACCAGACATGAATTCCCTCCTGTGGAGTGGGCCTCAAATGCAATCAGAAAGTGATTGGTTTCTTCCATAATAGTTATGCCCACCATTTCACTAATGGCACACCTTGCCTGATAGATAGTAGTGAAGTACACAGAGTTCATAGCTGAGCTAGGCTGTTGTTGACTCTTCTCCCCCGCCCCCAACCACCACCACCACAGAAGTCTGCATAGAAACTTCTGGGATTATGAAGTCTGATCGGCTGGAAGGAAGCTTCCAGCTCAGTTTCATATTGATTCTTCTATGTCCTGTAAGCAAGCAGTAATATTGTTTTGTAATTTTGATACAAGTTCTCAATGTAATTCAGGCTAGCCTTGAACTAATGGAGATCTTTCCACATCAGCCTTTCAAGTACTACGAATAAAATGCTTGTCTAAGCATCCCTTCTCTAGTCTTTCTTTTCATACATTGTTGAATGGGACACACACACAGATTGCACATACCTGAGTTGATTTACACGACTATGGAAATTTTCTATGAAACTCTAAAATCTATAGGACAATTTATAAGGAAGGATAGAAACTAGAAACTCTTGGGCAGAGGTAAAATTTCTTCTTCATTATGGAAAATTCAATTTAGCTGATAAGGTCTTTCAGTTAATAGGAAAAGGCCCAAATGTGTGGATTGAGAGTAATTTTCTTAAATTCAATTAATTGTAGATATTATTTACAGGTACAAACAATAGGCACATTTAGATTAGTGTTTTATGGAAGAACAACATGGTTGCCTGACAAGTTAACATTTAAAGCTGACCATCCTACCTGTGAAGCTGATGTTCACAGCTGACATCTATCCTGGTCAATAAGCAGAAATAACCCCAAAATTTCTACCAAGGAACTTCTACAACTCACAAACACCTTCAGTAATGTAGCAGGATACAAGATATTTTTTTTTTTGGTTTTTTGGGTTTTTTTTTTTTGTCGTTGTTGTTGTTTTTTGTTTTTCGAGACAGGGTTTCTCTGTGGTTTTGGAGCCTGTCCTGGAACTAGCTCTTGTAGACCAGGCTGGTCTCGAAATCACAGAGATCCACCTGCCTCTGCCTCCCAAGTGCTGGGATTAAAGGCGTGCGCCACCACTGCCCAGCTCGCAGGATACAAGATTTACTCAAAAAATCAGTAGCTCTTCTTTATACAGATGATAAATGGGCTGAGAAAGAAATCAGAGAAACCTCACCCTTTACAATAGCCACAAATAGCATAAACTATCTTGGAGTAACTCTAACCAAATAAGTGGAAGAACTGTATGACAAGAATTTTAAGTCTCTGAAGAAACAAATTGAAGAAGACACCAGAAAATGGAAAGATCTCCCATGCTCTGGGGTAGGTAGAATTAACATAGTAAAAATGGCAATCTTACCAAAAGCAATCTACAGATTCAATGCCATCCCCATCAAAATCCCAGGAAAATTCTTCACAGACCTAGAAGGAACCGTACTCAACTTCATATGGAAAAGCAAAACCCAGGATAGCCAAAGCAATCATGTACAATAAAGGAACTTCTGGAGGCATCACCATCCCTGACTTCCAACTCTACTACAGTCCAACAGTACTGAAAACAGCCTAGTATTGAAAAAAAAAAACCAGACAGAAGGACCAATGGAACCGAATTGAAGATCGGGATATCAGTCCACTCACCTAAAAACACCTGATTTTTGACAAAGAAACAAAAGATATAAAATGGAAAAAAAGAAAGCATATTCACCAAATGGTGCTGGCATAATTGAAAATCAGCATGTAGAAGAATGAAAATAAATTCATATCTATTGCCATGCACAAAACTCAAGTCCAAATGGATCAAAGACATTAACATAAAGCCAACCACACTGAACCTCATAAAAAAGAAAGTGGGAAGTATACTTGAATGCATTGGCACAGGAGACCACTTCCTAAATATAACCCCAGTAGCACAAGACACTGAGAGAAACAATTAACAAATGGGACCTCCTGAAACTGAAAAGCTTCTGTAAAGCAAAGGACATGGTCAGCAAGACAAAATGGTAGCCTACAGAATGGGAAAATATCTTCACCAACCCCACATCAGACAGAGGGCTGACCTCCAAAATATACAAATAACTCAAGAAATTGTTCATCAAAAGAACAAATAATTCAATAAAAAATGGGATACAGACTTAAACATAAAACTCTCAGCAGAGGAATCTAAAATGGGTGAAAGACACTCAAAGAAATGTTCATCATCCTTAGTCATCAGAGAAATGCAAATCAAAACAACTCTGAGATTCTATCTTATACCTGTAAGAATGGTCAAAATCAAAAACACTGATAACAACTTATGCTAGAGAGGATGTGGGGTAAAGGGAACACTTCTGCATTGCTGGTGGGAATGCAAGCTGGTACAATCCCTTTGGATGTCAGTATGGTGATTTCTAAAAAAATTAGGAAACAATGTACTTCAAGACTCAGCAATACCACTTTTGGGTATATATCCAAAGGATGTTCAATCGTGCCACAAGGACATGTGCTGAACTATGTTCATAGCAGCATTGTTTGTCATAGTCAGAACTTGGGAACAACTTAAATGCCCCTCAACCAAAGAATGGATAAGATATGTGGTACATTTAAACAATGGAGTACTATACAGCAGAAAAAAATGACATCGTGAAATTTGTGGGAAAATGGATGAATCTAGAAAACATCATATTTAGTGAGGTAACCCAGACCCAGAAAAACCAATATCATATGTACTCACTCATAAGTGACTTTAGACATAAAGCAAAGAAAAACCAGCCTACAATTCACAATTCCAGAGAATATAAACAATAAAGAGGACCCTAGGAAAGACATACATGGATCTAATCTACATGGGAAAAAGACAAGATCTCCTGAGTAAATTGGGAGCATGGAGACCATGGGAGCGGGCAGAAGGGGAGAGCAGTAGAAGAGAGGGGAGTGGAGAAAATATATAGCTCAATAAAATCAATAAAAAATAAAATAAAAACTAAGCAGAAGTAAGTCTTATTAATGGTAATGTTCATAAACTTGTTTATTTTTTCATTGATTACACTGCCATGTTCTGTGTATTTTCTAACTGCTAGAAGCCCAAACTACTGACAACTGAATGGCAAGTAATTAAAGAAACGTTATTAAAGTTATTATTTTATGTGTGTGTGGTATATTCACAAGTGTGTGTGTGTGTGCGTATGTATGTGTGTGTGACTGTGTATGCACTTGCCCGTGTGTGCATGTGGAGACCAAAGAAGGATGTCAGGCATCCTTTGTCTCTATCACTTCCTGCTATATTATTTTGAGACAAGATCTCTTAGAGAGCCTAAAGCTATAACTGGTGACCACCAGAGCCAACGATCTTTCTGGCTCAGCCTCTCACAGTGTCATAGTCACAGGCAGATGTGTGTCACGCGAAGCATTTTGTGTGGGCGCTGGGATTAGAACACAGGTCCTTATGTTTGTACAGCAAGAACTCTTACCCAGTGAGTCACCTTCCCCTCCACTAAAGAAGAATTAGTAAGAGCTAATAATCACCAAGCACTGTGCTAAACACTTTGGATGAAGATTCTATCTTTTGCTCTTCTGAAAGGATGTTGTAAAGGTAATTATAAACGTATCCTAGCGTGATTCACCCAGCTGACTTTCTCAGCCTTCTTCATCTGCTCTTCTCCAGGGCCACAAGTGATTGGGACAGCTACAGATAGCAGAAATCTTGGCTTTTTATTCTCCCTCTGTGGTAACAATAATATCATGGATTTCTTCAAATTTTCATCCTGCCAGCACAGTGTTGCTCTATACTGGGAGCCTAAATAACAGGATTACTGGGCAGAGTCCTGAATTTGGCCTCTATTGAATTTGTATCCTAGTTCCAACGGTCTGAACCTTGACTTTGCATCTATACTGCACGAGCAGCTGTTATCAAAGGGTTTTTGAGACTCCTAAAATCAAAGTGGAGAAGAGTCCTTTGCCAACTCTCAGCACAGATAGTGAAGTGAAGGCAGAAAATCTCAGAACCTGAAACAATGACTTTCTGAGAAATCCAGAAAGTAGCAGAAAGAGACTAAGCAAAATGGATTCAGAAGCTTTGCTTTGAGGCCTGGGGCAATTTTGTTGCTGTTTCTGAGTAAAGACAATGTTCTTTCGTAAGCCTAAAACAGCCCTGATCAAGGCCGCGGATGTGTCTGTATCCATAGGCTTTGAAGTCAAATTAGACGTCATGAAACCCAGTGCCGCCCTCAATCTTGAAAGGCTTGGAAAATGACCCAGTATTACCTTTAGTTCCTCCACAGAAGTTTCCATCTACCTGCTTATTTTTCTTAATTAAGTCTGCTTTCCCTAAAGCTTGAGTCATGAAGATAAACAGGCAGACCTATGGAAGTATATGACATTGCATTTGCTGACTTTAAAACACAATAGGGAAGTGGCGTGTATGATTCAGAAAGGTGTCTGAAAATGCCCTTTAAAAAACACGTTTTGTTATGTCTACATTAAAAAATGACCCCGCAGTCACTTTTCGTTTTCCAAACTTAACAAACATACTAGCGGGGCCATCTTGTGAGTTTAAGAAAGCTCTGTGGGCTGCCTCTGATTTTAAGCTTGGAGGCGGCAGGTCGAGAGTGAGGCATGATGGGATGAGGACTCAGGAGTCTGTGCAGGTCATAGTTCGGCCACACTCACTGTGATAATAGTCTGTTGGAGGGTCAGTTTTTCCTCTATAAAGTGGAAAAATACCTGCTTTTCTGAACATAGCTCTCCCCAGAAATTACTTGAGTCCCTCATTCTTTCCAGAGTATAACGCAAAGTGATTGTCTGGCAAATTCTAGAGGTTCCAAATCTCACTGGCCTCAAGTACAGCCGTCACTGCTACTTCCTTTTGGAAACTAGAGGGGAAAAATTGTTTTGAAGTTTTTGTTGGGAGATGTGGGTTTTCTTTTTTTTTTTTTTTTTTTTTTTTTTTTTTTATTTTAATTTATTTATTTATTAAGAATTTCTGCCTCGTCCCCACCACCGCTTCCCGTTTCCCTCCCCCTCCCCCGATCAAGTCCCCCCCCCTCATCTGCTCGAAGAGCAATCAGGGTTCCCTGACCTGTGGGAAGCCCAAGGACTGCCCACCTCTATCCAGGTCTCCTAAGGTGAGCATTCAAACTGCCTAGGCTCCCACAAAGCCAGTACGTGCAGTAGGATCAAAAACCCACTGCAATTGTTCTTGAGTTCTCAGTATTCCTCATTGTCCGCTATGTTCAGCTAGTCTGGATTTATCCCATGCTTTTTCAGACCTAGGCCAGCTGGCCTTGGTGAGATCCCAATAGAACATCCCCATTGTCTTAGTGTGTGGGTGCACCCCTCGTGGTCCTGAGTTCCTTGCTCGTGCTCCGTCTCCTTCTGCTCCTGATTTGGACCTTGAGATTTCTGTCCGGTGCTCCCGTGTGGGTCTCTGTCTCTGTCTCCTTTCATCGCCTGATGAAGGTTAATATTCCTGAGGATGCCTATGTGTTTGTCTTTGGATTCACCTTATTTAGCTTCTCTAGGAACATGAATTATAGGCTCAATGTCCTTTATTTATGGCTAGAAACCAAATATGAGTGAGTACATCCCATGTTCCTCTTTTTGGGTCTGGCTTACCTCACTCAGGATAGTGTTTTCTATTTCCATCCATTTGTATGCAAAATTCAAGAAGTCCTTGTTTTTTACTGCTGAGTAATACTCTAATATGTATATATTCCATACTTTCTTCATCCATTCTTCCGTTGAAGGGCATCTAGGTTGTTTCCAGGTTCTGGCTATTACAAACAATGCTGCCATGAACATAGAAACTTTCGTGAATCCCAGACTGGCCTCAAACTCAATATATAGCTGAGGATAGACTTGAACCTCTGATTCTCCTGCTTTCACCTCCCAGTGCTGGGACTGAATGCAGGGATTCACACATGCGAGGCCAGCATCCATTAACTGAGGGCCACCCCAGCGTTGCTCAAATGTTTCCATCTCCTGTACACTTTGGCTCTTTCCGCCATCACTAAAGGCATCTGGTTGAATGCTTTAACAGTTCTTTCACTGCCGCATCTCATTCCTCAGTTCTGCTTCTATGTTTCGGGGTCTTTTGTTTGGGGTCATTTGACATTTCTAGGTAATTTGGAGGAAGCTCTCTCTCATTCAAATGTCAGTTTACTAACAGCCTGAATTCTAACGGAAACTTCATTCTCTTTTCTATGTAACATAAGGGATTCCTGGGTTCTGAGGCTAAGGATCAGGACATCCTGGAGGGTCATTGCACACACCCACAGCCACACCCACAGCCATACACACGCACACTCAGAAGTTTTAAATTTTCAGAAAACTTGAAAGATAATATGAAAAGTTCTCCTTTCTTTCTAATGGTAGCATTTTATGTTACCATGGCATATCTGTCACAAGATATAGCACTGGTTCACTACTTCTGAGATGAGAATTTCTTAGAATTCTTTCAGGTTTTTAGTGGCTTTTCTGTGTTGCAGGATCCAATCTAGGATAGTATGTTGTATTTAGACAGCTATTGATTTGATAGAAACCTTATAATTTCTGTGACAAAAAAGTACACAGTGTTGATTCAATTAACTAATTTAGTTCAAAATTTCCCGTAGAGACAAAACAGATGAAACTCCAAACACATAGATCCTTTTTATTTTAAACATTCTTTATCCTCTCCCTACCTTTTTTTTTAGTAACTTTATTTTATGTGCATTGGTGTGAAGGTGTCAGATCCCCTGAAACCGGGGTTACAGACAGTTGTGAGCTGCCATGTGGGTGCTGGGAATTGAACTCGGGTCCTCTGGAAGAGCAGCCAGTGCTCTTGAGCACCGAGCCATCTCTCCAGCCCTTTCCCTACCTCTTTCTAATGCACCTATTAAGTATCTGTCTTGTGTTCTCCTAGGTCCTGGGGATGACTAATGAATGAAACAAATAAAATAATTTCCTGCCCTCGAGTAGCTGTAACTTTAACGGGGGTGGGGTAAGGGGAGCACAGACAATAAGCAAGACAATTAAGCAGAAACAATAACTTGCACAATGGTAATAAGTGAAATCAAAGGAAGAAAGCAGTTAAATGAAATGCAAAATAGAGAAGAATATGGAGGATGCTGGGTGGTTTGGGAGCAATTTCAAATGTTCTCATGTATGCAAAGCCTAAAAGAAGTGATGGGAGGAGCCACCGAGGTGCACGTGGGAACATGGCTACAGGTGGAAAAAACAGCTGAAACAGAGTCCCTAAGGATTCCCAACAGGTTGGAGAAAGAACAGAAGCCAGGGCTGCTGGAGCTCAGTAAATAAGGCCGAACGGCAATGAAATGCAGGTCTATTACACAGAGCATCTCTGAAAAAAAACTTGGACTTTGACTTTGAGGGAGATAAAAAAAAAGCTACAGGAAAGTTTAGAATAGACACATGACATAATCTGATCTCTCAGTCTAGCAAAATTGATTCTGGATGCTGTGTTGAAAAGAAATCACAATGGGGCGGATGTTCCAGGGAAACTCAGGTAGGAAGCTATTGTGGTAACCTTGGAAAGAGAGACTATAGTAGTGGTTTTGACTAGAACAGCAAGAGAGGAGGTGTTAGGAAAGGGTGTAGTTTCATTACCTTTCGGAGGGGAGGGGACATGGAGCTACTGGTAGTGACCAGGTCTGGAGTGTGATTTTGGAAATGAATGATTGAGCTGAGGTAATCTGGGATGCAGGAAGGATTATCCACATGTGTTTTTGAAACCACCCCAAATTAAGGTAGACCAAGTGCAGCAGAGAGTGGATGTGTGTCCTGTGTATTAAAGACCTGGAGTTGTTGGGCAGCTTCAAGGAAGTGGTAGTAAGTGGTTTGGATTGACATCCCGAAATAAATGGGAGGCTCTTCTGGATGGAAGGAGACTGATGTGGAGATGGCAATGAAAACCAAGGAGGACCCAGAATTCGTGGTGTAAGGAGATAAATCCTAAAAAGGAAGTGTTGCCATTTAAAAAGGAAACAGGGGAGAGGATGTTCTCAATAATGAGTTTAGTCAGAGCAAAAAGGGAAGTAATACTTCAGAAAAAAATAAGATTATAGAGTGGAACTAAACGTGGATGCTGATATCAAAAAAATAGATTCCCCACCTACGACCACCTGATTTTTGAAAAAGAAGCAAAAAATACAAATGAAAAAAGAAAGCATATTTAACAAACGGTCCTGGAATAACTGGATATCAACATGTAGAAGAATGAAAAGATATCCATATCTATCACCATGCACAAAACTCAAGTCCAAAGGATCAAAGACCTCAACATAAAGCCAGCCACATTGAACCTTATAGAAGAGAAAGTGGGAAGTACACTTAACGCATTGGCACAGGAGACCACTTCCTAAATATAACCCCAGTAACACAGGTACTAAGAGCAACAATTAATAAATGATACAACCTCCTGAAACTGAAAAAGCTTCTGTAGAGCAAAGGACACGGTCAACAAGACAAAACGGCAGTTCACAGAATGGGAAAAGATCTTCACTAACCCCACATCAGAAAGAGGTCTGATCTCCAAAATATACAAAGAACTCAAGAAATTGTTCATCAAAAGAACAAATAATTCAATTAAAAAAAATGAGATACAGACCTAAACAGAGAACTCTCAGCAGAGGAATCTAAAGTTGCTGAAAGACACTTAAGGAAATGCTCAACATCCTTAGCCATCATTGAAATGCAAATCAAAACAACCCTGAGAGTCCATCTTATACCTGTAAGAATGGCCAAGATCAAAAACACTGATGACAGCTTATGCTGGAGAGATTGTGGAGAAAAGGGAACATTCCTACATTGCTGGTGGGAATGCAACCTGGTACAGGCCCTTTGGATATCAGTGTGGCGATTTCTCAGAAAATTAAGAAACAACCTTCCTCAAGACCCAGCAATAACACTTTTGGATATACCCCAAAGGACGCTCAATTGTACCACAAGAACATGTGCTCAACTATGTTCATAGCAGCATTGTTTGCCATAACCAGAACCCAGAAACAGCCTTAATGCCCCTCGACTGAGAATGGATAAGGAAAATGTGGTACATTTACAAAATGGAGTACTACACAGCAGAAAAAAATAATGACAACTTGAAATTTACAGGTAAATGGATGGATCTAGAAAACATCATATTGAACTAGGTAACCCAGACCCAGCAAAACAAATATCGTATGTTCTCACTCATAAGTGGCTTTTAGACATAAAATAAAGGAAACCAGCCTACAAATCACAATTCCAGAGAACCTAGACAACAAAGAGGACTCTAAGAGAGACATACGTGGACCAATTCTACATGGGAAGTAGTAAAAGACAAGATCTCCTGAATAAATTGAGAGCATGGGGACCATGGAAGAGGAATGAAGAGGAGGGCAGAGGAAGGGAGGGGAGCCGAGAAAAATGCATAGCTCAATCAAATCAATAAAATAAAAAAAAATAAAAATAAAATATAGGTTCCCTGGGTGATGGCAGCAGCTTATTGTTTCTGTGTTTTCTGGGTTATGCTCCCTAGGGTACTCTTTTCTTAGAGCCAGGAGGAGAGATTTAGAGAAGATGATCTGTCTCCAATAGTGGTTGTAAGATGAGGGTCTCCTATCAGTCACAGTAGGTTGTAGATTTAGAGAGGAAGGTCTGTTCTTGCCTCAGAGAAGCTGGACTCATGAGATGGACACAGCTTGGTTTCTTCTGACAGAGAAGTGTTGGCTGGCTGGCAGTTTCTTTTCTTGGGGTAAATCCATCAATTGGCTTCCCATTGAATCAGTCAGTTAGCCCCTGCAAATTTTAGTTAGTGTGAGTCAGTCCCCTGAAGCCTGATCACTTCTGTGTTAAAGCCATACAAATCAAGTTTCTGAATTTCTTAGCCTGAAAACCAGACAGTGGCATTCATGTGACAAACCTGAAGCGGTGATGTCTGCTTTCCCACAGATTTACCCTAATTCTCTTCTAAAACCAGAACAGAATGCAGCTCAACCATTATTATGCCTTGTTTAGACAGCGAAAACCTGTTGACTACATATTGATATGTGCTAATATTTGATATCAGGTTATCATATTTATGCAGATATGATACAAGAAGCAATGGAGCAATACACTTTGGTGAAGTGCATAGATATGTCCCTTGTTTGTTGAAGAACCCAGCATAGGTTATTAAGGGATCTTGGTTGACTTCATTTCAGAATAATAAATCCCGGTGGCTAAGAGAATCAGTACAGTGATGGACTGGAATTCTCTTTCCTAAATGCTTTGTGACATTTGTAAGAATAGTTCTTGATTGAGGTATAAGGAACAGCAAGACTCCACTAAGCACTGTGTTCTGCAGAAATGAACATTTGGCTCCTTTTATTCTAAAATCCCCAGTACTATGATGAGGTCAGGTTGGCTTCCTCCCCTGTGAAGTGGCTATTTTATTAGTTGTTTGAAGGACCAAAGAAAAGTTAGCAAATGCAGTCATCTCAGTGGTTTTTCATACCATATAGGAAAGAGGATCATTTCAACTTTTCTCTCCCTCCCTCCCTTTCTCTATCTCTTGTCTTTCTTTCTCCTCTGTATGTGTAGTTTGCATTATTGTTGGATTAAAAATTCAATCATATCTAGTTAGGGTAATTCATATCTTCCTATCCATGGAAGAGTAGAATTTCTGTGAGATAGAAGCTAGTCTGGACTACACAGTGCATCCCAGACCAACATGGGTAACTGGGTGAGATTCTATCTCAAAAACCAAAATTATTTTTTTAATAAAAATAAATACATACTAAAATATAAGCATGAGCCTAGAAAGACACCTCAGTGATTAAAAATACAAACATAATGAAATTGTGCAGAAAAACAATCAAATTAAAGCAATAATGCTGGGGCCGAAATGAGACTGAGCAGAAGACAAATAACAGAAAGAAAACTCCTCTGATTTTTCTTCTAAATGCCTATGACATAGTCATGCAATTTGTATGAGAAGAGGAGATATCTAAAGGCCACTTACCTTGTTGAACTCAAATTGGAGATGGTTCAAAGAGGTGTCCTTAAACTATAGTGCCCAGCACAAATGCAACTTGTCAATTTAACTCCTATGGTCAACAAGATGGGATGATTTTATTGCATTTTCAGGAAGTTGGTACAAATAAAAGGAAGATTTCATTAAACTTGAAAGCTACATTCAATGTTAGTAATTTTTGTCAAAACAAAGCTTCTGTCCCTTCTGTGTACAGTCTGTGGATGCTTTTGTACTATCCTGACAGTCATGGTGACAGAGACCCTGCGCCCACCAAACCAGAGTTTCCTATCTGCCCCTTTACAAAACAAAGCGAAACAAAAGCAAATTTTTCAGTTTTAGTGCTAAAGTGATACTGTTTATTTTTATAATAGATGGCAACTTTATCAATTAACATTGTTAATTAAACTCAGAGTTTGAAGTGATTTGAAGATGAATGTCTTTTCAAATAATTTATTCTTTAATATTGCATAAGGAAGGAAGCATACAACTAGATATCACATGGTACCAAAGAACCCCCTCATATTAGGAATAGGGTACATGTAAAAATTTTACTAGCAAATTTAAGCACAAATGTTAACAGCACATATTGTCTCTATCTCCAAGGAGCTCACAGAGGCACAGATAACAACTTGGAAGATGCGATTCAAAATTCAAGACATTGCTGGAACTTCTGATCTGAGGTTGTATACAATAACATGAGTGTCAAGTATCTATTTTGAAAATAGCATAGCAAGAGAGAAAGGGGTCTTGTTATAGTACTGAACCCATTGGACAAATGGATTCAGCACAGCTGGGCGAGTGCTTGCCTAGCATGCCCCAGACCCCTGCTCAGATCTCAGCATCACATAATCTGAGTTTGCTGGGGTATATCTGAAATTCCAGCAATCAAAAAGAGGAAGCAGGAGGACTGGGTTTTCATTGTTATCCACTAATATGTAGCAAGTTCGAGGCCAACATAGTCTACCTGGGACACTGTCTCTTTACCCCCAAATGTATTACAATGATTGAATCTGTAATCAGAATCAGGAAAGTATTTTTAGATATTAAAAATCTGACTACCGGAGTTAAAACCTCAGTAGAATGAGTGGATAATAGAAAAGGTATATCCACAGAAGGTTCTGGTTATTTGAAATTCTAATCAAAGAATCCTTCCATATTATAAACCCAGTAGAAAGAGATGAAAATGACCAGAGGAAAACTGAGACAAATGTGATCAACCCAGCTCCATGACATCAGCTCTCAGGCTCCTTTTATCCAACTGTTGACACGGTTTTCAAGATATAATTTCTATCCTTAATAAACATCACAATCCATACTAGCTTGTGGGGCTACAGCCATCCTGTCCATGATCCTCACAGAGAAATAGAGGAAGTAAAAGGAAAAATAGAGAAAAAAGGCCCTCCCAAATTTGTCAGTTCTATTTCAGGGGGCTTTCTAGAAGCCTCGTGTGGTATTTATTTTAAAGTCACAGCCAAAACTTGAATAGGTAGATAACTGAATAAAGAAAGACATAAATAAAGAATACAGTGCTTACTCCTGGCATCAGGATACTCTGCTAATAGTTTTGCTTAAATTGTTTTCCTAGCCGGGCGATGGTGGCACATGCCTTTAATCCCAGCACTCGGGAGGCAGAGGCAGGCGGATCTCTGTGAGTTCGAGACCAGCCTGGTCTACAGAGCTAGTTCCAGGACAGGCTCCAAAGCCACAGAGAAACCCTGTCTCGAAAAACCAAAAAAAATTTGTTTTCCTATAATATATTTTGATAATATACTTCCCCTCTCCCAACTCCTCCAGGATTCTCCCCACCTCCCTACTGACCCAACTTCATGTTCTTTCTCTCTCAAAGAAAAGAAGAAAAATAAAAATAAATAAGAACCCGATAAAACAAAACACTCCAAACCAAAACAAAAGGTGTATACACACAAACACATACACACACAATGGAGTCAGTTTTGTATTGGCCTGTTCCTGGGCATGGGACCTTCTCTGGAGTATGATATACTCAGTGACTCTCCATTGAATACTCTGCTAACATTTGAAGTTTTCTCGCAGAGGGAAATGGTAAAGTAGACTTAGCTCATGCAATTAGCAGGCTTGCAATGATCCTTGGTTTTGGGCAGAATTCAAGAATAAGACAGAAAGTATTTTTATTTACTTTCAAGGAAACCTCATAGAAATAAGAAGAAAATTATATTATACCCACGGTAAACACAACAATTTAAATAAAATCTAACAATGTGAACATAAAAAAAAAGAATAAGACCAAACACAAAGCAAGAGATTTTATTATTCATGAGCCCTTTGAAATATTAAGGGTATACTAAAATTTAAAGTAATATAATAAAGAAAATGGCATGACATGAAAATCCAGTGGCGTGCTGGTAAACATTTCGCAGGTGGCTCCCTGGGGGAGGGGTTGATTTGTATCACAGAGCTTGCTTCCCGCTGGCAGGCCTTAAGTTACTGAGAGTATAGCACTGAACGGTGCTAGAAAGAAATACTAACATTTGGCTCTGTGAGCTGGTATGACCTGACTGTGGTACAGCCCTGCAGGAAACAATGATGGACATTCAGAACGGAAGGCACAACCTTCCACTAGGTCTAAATAACTGCTAAAGCCCACAGCAAATACAGGGACTGCGAATCTGGAGGTAAACATCTCTGATGAGTTGCCCAAGCCCCAGTGAATGGCTGCATATCTATGTGTCTAAGGTCAGCACTAACTGGACTCAGGAGGCCTATTAATGATAATAATGTTGATAAGAATGATAGTAATAGAAATAAAAGAGGGCATGAAGCTGAATTGGGGAAATATTGAAGGGAGTTGGAGGGAGTTAATGGGTGTGGCTGTGGTGAAAATTCATTGCATACATGAATAAAATTTCCAAAGAATAAATGAAAATGTTACTCAAAAATGATAAAAGGAAAAGAAAAAAATTGAGATATTCGCCCAATAGAGGACAAGAGGAGTTGGAGAGGCCAGAGAGTTAGGGTTGGGATTAATTACTTTCTTCATACCTGGCTTCAAATGCTTGACAAGAAGCAATTTCAGCAAAGAAGGATTGATTAGCTCAGAATTTGAGGGGCTGCCGTCCCATAGCAGGGACAGCATGGTGACAGCTAGCTCCATGGATCCCAGTTATCCTCATCTTCTCACCTGCGAAATGTTTACCAGCGCACCACTGGATTCTCATATGTCATGTCATTTTTCTTTATTATATTTCTTTAAATTTTAGTATACCCTTAATATTTCAAAGGGCTCATGAATAATAAAATCTATTGCTTTGTGTTTGGTCTTATTCTTGAATTCTGCCCAGTGGAATACAAGCCATAGGACAGGAAGTGGGGGCCAGGCTGTAATCTGTCCCTTCCCCAAGCTAGGCCACAGTGCCCAGGGTTTCTGCAGGCCGTCAAAACAGCACAAATAGCTCAAGACCAGGTACTCAAACACATGAGCCTGGGATCTTAGTCAAACCATAAGAGTGATTGCTTGCTTATTTGGTTTGGAATAACTATGGAAGTTTATTCATTCTAGCTATTTGTGGAATAATGTACGCTCAAGTACAATGACATTTTATTTGTAATTTAATAAAGCTTGCCTGGAGACAAGAATGCAAAGCAGCCACATTAGTCAGCCATACAGGCCAGACAGTGGTGGCACACACCTTTAAATCCCAGCAGCCACACTAGTTAGCCATAAGAGGCGATGGTGGTGCACACCTTTAATCCCAGCACCAGAGAAGATTATAAGACGGGATGAGACAGGAACTCACTCTCTTTCAGTCTGGAGATTTCATAGAGGTAAGAGCTCTCTAGTGATTTGGCTGCCTTACTTCTTTGATCTTCCAGTTGAACCCCAATATCTGTTTCTGAGTTTTTACTATTCATGCTACACACAAGTGGTTAAGATTTTAAGGTGACTAGTAGTAAAATAGAAATTAGATGCCTGGCATCCAAGCCACCAAAGGATAAACAGTGAATATACAAAAGCAATAAGTGCAACAAGTACTTTTCAAAACATTTAGCATTTTAGAGTATTATGCATAATGCTACTAGAATTATATGCACAAAGCTACTAGAATTATGTATTCTATTTTCATTTCTTCCTCAACCTGCCCTCAAACAAAAATGTGTTTATACACAAATCTTTATGCGCAGTGGTCGCCGCAAATATAGTATTTACATACTATGCCATATGGACTGTTCGAGAGGTCTTGAGAGAACCAACAGTTATCTCCTCCCTGACAAACCCCATGGGTAAAATCTCTGTAAGACAAAGACCCCCGAAACCTAAAAGACTAAATTCACCTCTCAGAGAATTCATTGTCAGAGCAGTCCCCCAGTACATAGGACATCATGGCCAGTGTCTCTGATCTTTCTTGGCCTATATGGAAGAGAAGCTCCTCTGAATGTCTGGGCCTTTTCCATGTAGAAGCCAGAGAATTGTCTCCCAAGTCTCTCTCACACGTGGATGAGGGCATGAGGTCTGGATTTTGTCAGATACACCTGCATCACACTGGCAAGGAAAGGGTGCACCACACAGACACCTACCAAGGCTAGGTGTATGCGTCCTCTTTGCCAGAGGTAGCAGTGATAGAAGCTGAGCTGCCAGGACTCAGCGGCTGCAGCAGAAGAATCTCCTTGAGAGAAATCCTGCAGTGGGAATTGAATGTTGTGGATTATGTAGCCATTGGGTTTGATTTTGTCAGAGAATCAGTGTTCTAGAAGAAATCACTAAGCTCAGTTGTTGTTCTAGACTAGTGAAAAATATTCTGTTTCTCAACCGAAAGTTATGTATCATATCTGAACAACAGCAAAAAGGGGAGAAAAATACATAAAACGCACAATAACAAATACATGAGAATTTCAATAATTGTCGATAAATTAAATTTCACTGTTACTTTTAGATTGTGTTTTAAAATGGAGCATGAGCAGTTTAAAAGTTACATATAATTAATATTTGGAAAAACCCAAGGCAAATACTGTTTGGAATTGAATGAAAGGGAAGGAAATCACATAACCAAATCCTTGGGAGTGGCTAAAACAGTCTAGAAAAATAGAAGCTTGCATGTTTGTGAAGGAGGGAATCCTGACATTGTTTGAGTAAGTATCCAATTAAATGAGCAAGGAGAATAGCAGTAAAAAATACTGAGGAGTAAATGATAATATAATTCAATTTTTCAAAAACAGAAGTCTAATTAAGGATAAGAAAAAAGAGGACCATGCAACCTTTGGATCAAGGAAGAGAGTCTAGCAGAAAACTCGAAAGTTGAGAAGAGAAACATTATCAGAGGCCGTAGTATGTGTTTTCATCATAGCTTTGCCCTTTGAAATCATGTTGACATTTTACACTGCCTGAAAGTGAAACGAAATCAGTAAGAATGACAACATCCTTAAAACTGACCACAAATTGAGGTGGAAAGACATATTTGCCAAATTGATCACATAACCAACTCAGAAGAAAACAACACCTAATGGGAGTAACCTTTGACCATCTCCCCCCACCCCCCACCAGGAACCCCAAAGAGAAAAGGATTTATTCATAAACCTTAACTCTTTCCTGGTAGTCTTGCTGCTTGTAACAGTGACGGTTTAGCAATTTTGAAACTATTTTGTGTGTACTTGTGAGATTGAGCAAATGAGTGATTAGTGATTAGATGAATGTGGGAGCCAGGGTTCTCACAGTGAGAGAGGAAGGACACATCCTTGGAATGGGAGAAGAAAAGGAAGAAGCCTGTGGTGTTGGACTGAAATTAGAGACATTGGTATGAACTCATCGTTACCAAGTCTGCTCTACGGAGGCGTCTACAACGAGAAACGTGCCCTAGCAGTGAGCATAGATCTTGCCAAGATTTTGTTCTCTAGGATGATTTCTTCAGCAAAAGAAGGAAGAGATGATTCTGGAATTGGAGCAAAGGAAGTTTGAAGTAAACAGGTAACATCGTGTTGTGCCAAGTGAATGGCAGTGATCGAGCATGGTCATAAGAGACAGCTGGAAAGGCTCCTACATTCCAGTTCTGAGCCACCTTGCCATTAAAATCAGGAAACCAACAGACTAAATAAAGAAACTCTAACAAATTAGACTCATAAGTCTAAATTGATACTAAAAACCTAGAGTTGGGGGGAGCAGGGAGCTTAATAAATCAAATAAGCCAAGCTGACAGCCATTTGATAATGGAATTGATTTGGCCTCTTTAAAAGGAATGTCATGAGTCAGGCTTGGTAGCACTGCCCGTGTTCTCAGTCAGTAGAAATGCTGAGGCAAGAGGGACCACAAGTTTAGTGCCTGTCTGGGCTACAGGCATAGCTCAGTGCCAACATAGGCACCAAAAGGAGATTGTCTAAAACAAAAAAAAATAATAAAAAATAAAAAAGGACCATGAAAGGTAAGAGCCTAGAACATGTGAGAACCGTGGTTCAATCCCTAATTCCCTGAGAACAAGGATGAGAAAGATAAGTGCTGATGAGTGGTTGAAGGAGGTTAAAAAGCTGGAATCATGAAACACAATGTGGGATCCTAGACAGCGAAGAAAATGCTATAATGGACTTGATTGAAATGATTGGTAAAATTTCACATTTATTTTGGAAACTATGTCAGGTTACAGTATTTTATTGCTAGTAATGTTTTTTAATAACCCATTAAGTCCATTTAGTGCTGTCTATGTGTGCATATAGGTATGGGATCATCTTCTGGGCTGGGGCAACCTATCATGGGCCGAACTCCCAAAGTACAGCAACTCTCTCTCCCCCAGTAGCTATCCCACCACCCATAGCTACTCGGGGAAGAAAAGAAGAGAAAATGAAGTTGGGAGGTGAAAGGCCTGAGAGGGGTTAGAAGGAGGAAATGAGGCATAGAGGATCATACTTCACTGTAAACAAGTATGGCATTCTCAAAGAATAAAGAGACATTTTTGATCAGTTCATTGTGGCGGTGCAAGAAAAGTCTTTGGTTTCTCTATGAGCATGTGCTGAGGAATATCTATGATGACTGGTTGTTACAGACTAGTAACAGACTTTCTTTTTGGCCCCCAAACATCTCCCAAATCATGACACGGAGACTCATTATTAGTTATGAATGTTTGACCTAGTGTTCATTTCTTGCTAGCTCTCATAACTTACTTTAAACTGTTTCTCTTTATCTATGGTTTGCTTTAGGGCTTGTTACCTTTCATTCTGTATGTCTTACTTCTCCTGCTTTATGTCTGTCTACCTGCTCAGCTAGACCAGGGCACCTCCCTCTCTTTCTCCCTGGGTTCTGGGTGCCTCCCTCTCTTTCTCCCTGGTTGGAGGAAATGAAAAGCCCTTGATCCACATAGAAGTTCATGAAAAACAACAAAACCAAATGAAAGCGATGCAAAGAAACCCCCACTAAGTGGAGAAAACAGGGAAGTCCGAGTGCATATTGGGAATCCACCTGCATTTGTCTTTGTTCTTCAGCAACACGTATCTTCTGGGAAGATGTTTTGTCTAGCTTGTGAATGTAAAGAAAAAAAGAAGGCCAATGGTGGCATTCCCTAAACTTCTCTGTTTGATATTCACTCTGCTTTGAAATGGTTTATGTAACCAAGAAATTAATTTCTTATTTAAAGTGGCAGTGACTCACGTAGATGTATAAATATATAATTACTCCTTAGCTTTAATAACATCTCCAAAAGGTGCTCCTGATTTTCCCGAAGCAGAACAGGGTGCCCTCCTCACAGCATTTTGTATTTGTCTCACTTGCCATACATGAGCCCAAAGGGCAGAAACGGGTTCTGCCTCGTTCATCTTTGTCCTTTCCCGTGCCTACATAGTAGGCACTCAATAAACATTTGCTTAAAGTCTCTTCTTGAAAAGTGAAAATTGAATCAAACTGCTTGTTGAAAGAACAGTTCTCTTTCTCAACAAATACTCTGGCAGAACATAACGATTTTCAGTGGCTTAGCCGCACAACATGGGGCCTTTAGAAATCATTCCAGAAATTTCCCGTTTCTGACAAGCTCCCCAGTTTCCAGGCTGAGTCATTTTCCCCCATCAACTTCCTGGGCGGGAGTGTTTACAGGGTCTCTCTGCCACCTTTTGGCAGCACCTGGGAACTGCAGACCTTGAGAAGTGCGAGGTCACGTGACCTGTAACCCCTGAGCACAAGTATCACGTTTTAACCATTTCAGGAACGCTCACTGAACGCACATTGCTTACCGGGTTCTGCTCCAGGAGCTGCAGTTACAGTTATGAGAAAGGGAGTGTGGCTCTTGCCCTCAAGGTTTTCAGAGTCTGGTTTAGGAGGGGGGAGGACAGATAGTTCTGAGTGCCCTTGGTCCTTCTACTTGCTTTTCCTTCGGAACAAAAGCAAGCACTGGTGCATTCTACACTCCAGAAAATAGAAATACGATGCGCGTAGCCATCTTAAGAGGGAGAGCAGGAAAATAAAAGGTCAGGTTCTGGTGGGGGCATGGAAATACGAACAGAGTGACAGGGGCGATTCCTGTGATCGGATTTTTCACAAGGCTCACTGTGCCTTTTGTCCAAACCCAGAGTACTATCCAAACGAATGTGTTCAAAGTGACTTACTCCTCTCAAATCCAACACTCTCACTTTCTTTGAGAAGAGAAAGAACCGGTCATCTTGAAACACAGCAGTTGGACTCACATTCATAGTAAGCATATGACTGAGGTATCACTAGTATTCCTGCAAAGACAGTGAGAAGCACAGGCAGAATCAACCACACGTGAAGCAGCCTATGTAACGCGTTTTCCAGGCCTTAGTTGTCTGCTGTATAAAATGGGAATAGCAGCGGGCGTCTCCTCTGTGAAGCTCATGCATGCGCAGCAATCACACAGCAGGCTCTCTAAATCTCCAAATCAGGAGATCGTTTCCATAGTTGAGAGTGCTTGGACTTCTAGCTCTGACCTTGCCCAAGCTTGCCTAGCTGCTGAGTGGTCCGGGTGTTGAGAAGACAGGCTCCTGTGCTTGGCCAGCGCAAGCCACCACTCATTCCTTCTGAATGCCTTGTTCCTGGCCTCCATCTGTTTCTCTGGCAACAGAAATCTCAGTTGACTCTGCAGACTAATATTCTGGGATCATTTTGCTGAGCCTGGGTCTTAGCTGAACATAGCATTTGCTGTCTTATTCCCTAGAAGGGGATTATACAGGTACACGGTGTAGATTATTCTTGCTCTCTGTGTTGATAGAAGCTCTGGAAATGGCATGCTTTCAACAACACAACTGTTTACATGCAATGTGTTCAGGAAAATGTTGGGATAATTGCACACATACCTCAAAAAAAAAACCTTTGAAACCAAGCAGATCTGGATGTGTAACCCATAGCTACCTTTTGATTCCAAACCAGGATTTTCTTTTGTCTGACCCCGAGTTTCCTGATGGTGGAAGCAAGCATAACTTCCTCATAGAG
Source organism: Microtus oregoni (assembly GCF_018167655.1). Taxonomy (NCBI): domain Eukaryota; kingdom Metazoa; phylum Chordata; class Mammalia; order Rodentia; family Cricetidae; genus Microtus; species Microtus oregoni. The sequence continues at coordinate 9,710,299 of NW_024543828.1, read as the reverse complement.
TTGGTGTGGAACAATAAAGTAGAATACACACATACAAACACACACACACACATGCATACATTATACACATATATTCATATAAATGTGTGTATACATGCACTATGCACACATCTATCAAGTACACTTCAAAGGGCTCAGCAAAGTCAAGCTGAGACTTAGTGGGTGCTGATTCTTTCTCGTGAAAAAGCTTAGCCCTGGCTGTGAGGGGTGAACATGCTGGGGAAGATCTAAGCACACAGCAAGTAGGCAGAAAAAGCCAACATATGGGAGGAACAGAGGGGAATGGGCCGCGGCAGAAAAGAGATGCAAATAATTTCATCCTGGCCTCAAAAAGCAGAGTGCGACATGTCTTCCTGGGAGAGAGTCACCCCTCAGCTGTGATTACCGCAGCCCACAGTCTTCACACTGCCGGCACCATCTGGGAGAACTGTGCTGATTGAGAGCAGCAGCCCCAGCGGCTGCTGCAGCCGTCCCTCCGAGAACAAGGTTAATGGCAGGGTTAAAGAAAAAGGCAGGTGAAACGTGTCTCTCTAGCCCATTCCTCCCCTAGCCTTAATGAATGCTAGCTCCAAACGCTCTCTCTTCCTGGAACTGAGGGCCACTTGCCTTGGAAGGGAAATCAGTCTAAATTGATATCTTTTCAGATGCCTTCTTAATCAGTCATATAAAAATTATGAGGGTGCGGCAGCCTCCGAACCAGCCTTGCTCATCTTTGTGAGCCCTGTTTCAGCTGTTTAGGCCTAATTAGCCTCTGAGTATATCAGGAAAGGGACGGGGTTAGCAGCAAACTGAGTTGGAGAAAAATATCCAACTTAGCTTAAAGACTCAGTACCCAAGTCGTCTGATTTGGTTTGGGTAAGTGGGATCTCAAACAAGACAGACCTTAGGGAGAGTTGGTCCTGTATCAGATGCAGAACTGGAAGTCACGGCAGCTTGATTTCTGATGTCTCAGATGTGAGGGTCTGTAGTACCTATTGTCTGAGGTTTGTTGGAAAAATGAGCTGGAGACCAGTTGTCATGGTAATGCTGGAGGCTCCAACTTGAAGCTTCTAGGGAGAACTTACTAAGTAAATACTTCTTGTGGGAGGATGACAATGCCATGGAAGGGATATTTGGCATGACTCTCCTATGCAGGCTGCACAGTCGCCTAAGTGGACCTCTTAAAACAGACAGGTATATGTAAAAGTGGGGCTGCTGAGAAGTTCTTTTCAATGAACTCCACGTTTCCAGGGAGGCTGGAATGCTGTCTAGGAGCTGAACATTTGATGGAGTACCGCGAAGGATCCAGAAGAAGCTGGGACCAAGCCCGAAAAGCAGCTAAACTACCACAGGCAAACCCACCTATGAACGGTGAAGCAAAAAGCTCAGGAGTCAATGGCATTCAGAGAATGTAGTGGCTGGAAATAGTGGAAACCAATAGGGTTGGCTAAATAAAAAGGAAGGGATGAACAGTGATAATACTATAACCCAAGAGCTGGATCAAGGAGCAATCACAGTGTGAGGATAACAAGACAAGCCTCATAGATAGGGCTTAATGAGTCTGGCCTACAGGGAACCAGATGGGTGATGAAAATTCTGTTTTAGAAACTGTGCTGGATCATTTTATGTCAACTTGACACAAGTTAAAGTCATCTGAGAGAAGAAAACCTCAATTAAGAAAATGTCCCCGGAAAGGGGAAGGCTTCCCATGAGAGTCAACAAAGTCTGACATTTCACTTCAAGGCAAGACCAAGTCCCTCGCCCCCTCCATATCTAGACTGAGCCAGGTATCCTTCTAAAGGGAATGGGCTCCAAGATGCCAGCTCAAGCACTAGGGATAAATCCTGGTCCCATTGCCAATGGCCACACAGACTGCCCAAGCCTCACAGCTGTCTGGAATGGTGGGGGAAGGGAGGGGTGGGAGATGGGGAGGGAATGGGAACGGGGATAGCTATGTAAAATGAGAAAAGGTTGTATTAAAAAAATTCTTAAGAAAAAAAAAAGAAAGAGAATGCCTCCATATAGGGCTGTGGGCAAGCCTGAAGGGCATTTTCTTAACTAGTGTTTGTTGGGGGGTTCATTTCATTATGGGTGGTGCCATCCCTGGACTGGTGGTGCTGGATTCTAAAAGAAGGCAGGCTGAGCAAGATGCAAGGAACAAGCCAGTAAGCCACTCCTCTTCATGGTCTCTGCATCAGCTCTTGCCTCCAGGTTCTTGCCCTGTTTGAGTTCCTGCCCTCGCGGCTTTTGATGATGGACCGCTATATGGAACTGTGAGCGAACTGACCCCTTTCCTCCCAATGTTGCCTTGGTTACGGCGTTTCATCACAGCAATAGTAACCCTAACTGAGATGGGAACATTTGATACTTTCTTTCTGACCTCATCTTGTACCACTTCACAGCAGTGAGACGGGTAATCTCATATACTGTGTGATCCCCGGCTCCCAAACTCTTAACTGCCAGGTGCACTCCTTATGGCTCTGAGATCTTCAAGGCCCTTAGGGATAACCCGTTGATTGCTTTATATACAGCAAGTATGTAAAAGAGGATTCAGAATATATGCTGGAAAGTATCCATATGTATGCATGTATGTCATCTCTGCTTACATTTCATTGGCCATAGCTCAGTCTTATGACCCCACATAATGACAATGCTTATTGTGGAGACTGATTGTATGATGTGTAAGAAGAGAGGAAGGGGGGGATGGTGAACACTCAGTGCCTCTGCTGCCTGTTCCTCTGGCCAATAAATATAGTCCATCTCACTGGCCTGACAGCTTTCTCAACATGTCACAGTTCTTGTTTTCCGGGTCTTTGCAATGACTTCATCTGTGCCTCTTGTAGAAAAAAAATCTTACCTAGCTGATGAGAAATCATTGCCTTTGAAAGGCTTTAAAAAAAATCGTGTATAGGGAGAGTCCCATCCGGTCACACTGATTCCTTTATCTTCCTCACTGCACTGCAGAGGCAGGTGCATGGTTACCCCTAAATTAGGTGGCTTATTGTCTGCTGTCTCGTCCTGATCAGAAGTTGTTCCAGGGAATTAGAGACCGACCTTGCACATCTTGTTTTGGGTCATATCCTCAGCATTTGGAACAGTGCCTGACTCATGATGGTAGCTGACTTCACAAAGAATCAAAGAACAGGGCAAATAATGAAAGAAGAAGCTGTCACATAGCACAATGCCCAGGAAGACTGGAGGCTTGTTAATGGGCATGCTGGTCAGTTGCAGTAAAAATAGTTAATACTTACGCAGCATTTAGTATGAATTCAATACTCGAGATGCCACTCAGAATGTGACATGATTATTAGGCTCACTCTATAAGAAAAGAAAGTATGGCATAAGAAAGTTAAACAACTTGTCTAAATTGGTACAGCTACTAAGAGGTGCAGGGAATGTTTAGTGACAAGCCCCATGGTCAGAGGCCAGACATGATGCTCTCTTTAACCTTGCTGGGAGAGGAGGAGCTTGACTACGGGTACAGATAGAATTGCACACTGGTCCAAGACATGCATGAGCCTTGGAGATTTGGAATGTTTGCTTGAGACATGGTTCACCATTATTACACGGAGAAAGGGGAAGCCGTCCTTGTTATCAGCTAGTAGTACAAGGTACTCTAACACTCAACCCAAAGACTAGCCCTCACTCCCCGCTTGCCTCTTGATGAAACTATTCCGTGGCATAGTGAGGGAGATGAGTACAGAGGACTAGTCAACTGGACCTTCTAGAAAACAAAGCAGAACAGTAATCTTTACAAGAGAAGTCTGCCTAACAAGCGGCCAACCCCCAGCACTCCCGAAGAGTTGATTGAATAGAAGGTGAATCACCTCCACCTGCCTCCGCAAAGCAGTTACAAAGAAAAATAAAAATAAACATGGAAATTCCTGCCTTTGTCAGTGGAAAAGCATGGAGGAAACGGATAATACGGACCTCAGATAGCAACAGCACGACAAACCTTGAGCTCTCCTGAAGGCCAGTTGCTGGGTCTGACTCTTCCTCCTGCCATCTCTAATTGCTTGGGACATTGAGCTGGCCCTTCCTCTGTCACCACCTGGTCTCTTCTCTGATTCTTCTCATCCAGACGTTGACTTCAGGTTCCATCCACAAACTGATAACACCCACACGTCCATCTCAGGCTCAGGACCCTTGTATGAGTTCCACACTCTCCTGACAGCTCAGTGTGGGCTAGTAAGAGAACCCCCTCAAACTTAGCAAAATCCAACCCCCCTCCTAATGCTGTTCCTTCCCTGGTCCTCTCCATCTCAGCACACAGCACCCCTGTTTCTCAGAAACAAGGTTGGGGAGGCACCATGTATCTTTCTATTTCCTCATTCCTTTATTCCCCAGTCCTTACTCAAACCATCATCGATCCCTGCCAACTTCATCTACAAAATCTGGAGTCACTTTCCGTAGTTCGGTTCTGCACCATCTCTTGTCTAGGTGACAGCAAAGCTCCTATTCTTGCAGCAGATTGTCACCCTAGTTGGTGTATCGCCAATATTTCAGAAGTGACCTTTTGAAACTCTGACTCAGTTAATCTTATGAAACTGTGTTAGAGTTGAAGACATCAATATGTCAGGTTTAGTTGAATACTGATACAGATGAATAAATGCATTAAGCACTTACATATGCACACGTGGATTAGTACATATCATGTATTTTCTGACTATGGCAGGGCAATGATGTAAGCAAAGAGAACAGATAGTACATAGATCTCGGCTTCTAAAACCAACATCTAGGAAAAGGAACTCAAGCTCCTCGGAGAAACAGCTGATTCCAGGACTGGGAAAGGAAACATATAGATGAGCATATAGCAAAACCCCACATCATGAGTCTAATAGTGGGGGGCATTAGTGAACAAACCAAGACGGGGATGTTTTACAAGGTTGTTGCTAAAATTCCTTCTCAGGAGAGACATAAGCAGGATTTACTCTTTCTCCTAAGGTCCCAATAATTAACTGGGACACAATTCCACCAGAGATTATGTTAGGGAACCAATTAGTTTATTGGGCTTCTTTACTGAACATAAGGGAGGGGTTACATACAGGGGTTTGGATATTCCATACCATATTCCAGACCATACCTGGAAATCCTTTACTCAATAGGGAAAAGGGTCCTGCCAAAGCCATAATGATGGAGCACCCTCCTCCAGTCTCCCTCCACCTGTATACTGTTGTCTCTCCCGAGGAGATGATGGACAGTTAAGACAGAGCTGCATACTAGTGATAGGAAGGCTAGATGCCCAAGTGAGGGTCTCCCCACCCCTCCATGGGGAAGGTGGAAACTGTTAACAAACCCAGCTGCAAGGATTCTTTTGCAAGGGGGGTGTAGCTAAACTCCACAAAATGGAGGACAGTTGCCTCAGAGGACAGTTGCCAACAACAGGATATGTTATTAGAACTCTTCAAAATCCTTAGTTCTGGAAACAAGATAAATATCATATACCAGAAACACTATGGAGATACTGTAACTAAATACAATGTGAACTCCTAAGTTTAACTCTGAAACAAAAAAAGGGGTGGGGATAAAAAAATGAATGAAATATATTCATGTACTATGCATATTTTTAAGATGTTAAAAATAGGAGACACTAAGCCAGTGTAGTGGCATATGCCAATCATCTTATCACTCAGTAGGTTGAGGCAGGAGAATCAAGAGTTCAAGATCAGCCTGGGCTACAAGCAAGATCTTGTTGCAAAACACACAGCCACAACAACAACAACAAAACAGACAAAAACCCCACAAATTGGGACCAACTGGGCAAAGGTGTCCAGAAATATTCTGCATTATCCTTGAAACTTTTCTGTAAGTGTAAAATTATCTCAAAATGATTATTTTAGAAATGTGATCCATGTTATATGGCTGCCCCATTTAAAAATCTTCAAGTGTCCCTCACATACCATCCTTCCTGTAAGGGAGGCCACCCACCCCTAACCCTTCCTACGAGGAAGGCTACCCCTAGCCTTCTATCTCTTAGCAACCGTCCCTGCTTTGGGCTTTTCCCTGTGACTCAATTGTATTCCCTTCAAAGCACGTTGAATTATTTGAAACTCTCATGCATGTGTTTCTTTTCCTCTATGCATTCTGAGGTCGGGTCCTCACTTGTTTTGTTCACTTCTCTCGCCCTTCTTCTGGTCCGCGCCAGGTAAGTGCCTGAGGATCTGAGAAATATTTGGGGCTGCTTCTGAAGGTTCCTTCCTTCCTTCCTTCCTTCCTTCCTTCCTTCCTTCCTTCCTCTTTCCCTCTTCTCTCTCTCTTTCCCTCCTTCCCTCCTTTCCTTCCCTTCCCCCCTCTCTTTTTCTTCCTTCCCATTCTGTACCTCTTTCCCTCCTTTCCTTTCTTTCTGTTTTTCAAGACAGTGTCTTATGTTACCCAGATTGACATCAAATTCTCTGTGTAATTGAGGATGCCCTTGAACTCCTGGTCCCCCATCTCTACCTTCCAGTTACTGAGATGATAGGCATGTTCCATCATATGTAAAACTCCCATTTTTTTTCCTTAGGATCACAAACCAAATTGTTACCAAATCAGAACAGAAAGCCAGGGAGCATATGAGTTGTTGCCAGGCGGCTCCAGAAGCCAGGCATCTTGCACAATCTCTTAAATTCCTGCTGCAGAGAAAGGTGATCTCTGATTGCAAGACAGGAGCCTTTGGTAAGACTGCGTTTATCCTAGAAGACTCAGAAGAGTCTGGAAGACTTGTTAGGAACACTGATGTCCCTGAAACTGTGGTGATTCTGGGTTGCTACTTTTATATTCTAAGACACTGGCATTTTCAGTAAGCTTTTTCAGGTGGTTCTGTTATGTAGCCATGATTGAGAACTACCTGTCTAAGAGGTGCATGGAAAAGAAAGAAAATGAGACAAACACACAGAAAAGTGAGGAAATGGGTCTTTTTAATTACTAGAAACTCGCTCTAGATAAAAGGAAGACATACAGTATTTGTCCAGTACTAGATGTAAGACAGTTCAGGGGAGCTCACCATGATCAGAAGGCAGGCAAGACTCAAGGTGGTTATTCTAGGTCTCACATGATCCTTGTAGTTGCCTCCAGTCTTGTCAGGGTAAATGACATTTGGCCACCAGAGCATGCATTTCCATACAGTGTATGGATCCCAATGGAACCTTAGTTTATTTAGATACATAGGGCAGAAATTATTCATTTCTTTAAGTGTGACATGCTGTGGGACAGTGGTCTGTGCCCTGTCAATTGTATTTTAATAAATGCTGATTGGCCAGTAGCCAGGCAGGAAGTATAGGCGGGACAACCAGACAGGAAGTAGAGGCAGGTCAATGAGAACAGGAGAATTCTGGGAAGAAGAAAGTCCTAGTCTGCATTGTGGCCCAGCCACAGAAGAAGCAAGATGTGACTACCTTGCCAAATAAGGTACAGAGCCATGTGGCGAACTTAGACAAGAATAATGGACTAATATCAGTTTTAAGCGTTAAATAGAAGCCTGAGCTAATGAGCTAATCAGTTTATAACTAATGTAGACCTCTGTGTGATTTCTTTGGGACTTAACAGCTGCGGAAACCTGGCAGGACAGAAACCTCAGACAACAGTGACACTTTGTCTGCTCATCAGAAATGCCAAGTGCATATGTGTGATCCCAGAACCAAGTTATCACTACTCAATAAAACTCAATGTTTTAATATAAAAATATGACAAAGTGCCACATTGTATCCCGGCCATAATTTGGATATTCAATGGAGGGAAGAGTAGTGAAATATATAAAAGTGAACAAGAAGCAATTTTCACCTGTGAAAAGAAATAGCTTAACAAGGTTCGATCATTTTTCAGGCAAATTCCTGGAACTGAACACCATCATATCAAGGGAAATAAAACAAACTTAAATATTTCATGTTTACCCTCCTATGTTGAGCCTGTATGTACAAAACATACATACTGCATATAACCTGAAGAGTAGGAATGGGGGGGGTTGGGGGAAAAGAATAGAGGAAAGGAGAGGGCAGATGAAGAATAAAAGTGAATGTGGCCACAGTATGTGATATACTTAAATGAAAATGTCATTATGAAACCTACCACTTTTTATAATAAATATAACTAATAATTTTTGTTTAGTATTTAAATTTTATCTTACTAATAATTTTCTTATTTTTAAGAATTTCATACATGAGTACAACTAAATATGATCATATCTTTGCTCCTTTCTCCTGCTCCAACTATCCCTGTAATTTTCCCAATATGCCTCCTCCCAAATTAGTCTTTTTATTTTTTAATAAACATCTAAAACCTGTTAATAAAGCCCGTATATGCCTGGAGAGGGGCCATCTAATGGATCAAGGAAACATACTAGTGTCCACATCCTATTTAAAGAATGATCTTTCCACTCCCAGCAACCATCCACTGCCAATAGCTCCTTAGTGTGGTGGGGCCTGGAGACATCTCCATTCTCTATGCTAGGATTTTTCAAATCAAGGCTGGCTTGATTTAAAATAAAATCTCTTTGAGAATTTCATACAATGTATTATGGTCATGCACCGTTCACCCCAACTCTTCCCCATATCTTATGCCAGATCTACTCCCTTACCCATCCCTACAAAACTTTGTGGCCTCTTTTTGCTCATGTGCAAATTTCTTTTGTCTTTACTAAGTAAGAACATTCTGTGTAAACCAATGAGTTTTTTGAGGAATTCTTTTAAAATAAATTTCCTTGTCTTGATCCTTTAAGAGTCTCATATAACATGCTCTGATCACATTCGCTCTCCCTCCCCACAATTCCTCCAAGATGCATTCCTTTTTTCCTTACCCATACAACTTGGTGTCCTCTTTTTTTAAAAAATAATAACCCATCAATTTCAATTTGTTCTATCCATATACTCCTGGGTATGGGACCATGCACTGGAATGAGATCAATTTTATCATCTTTCTCTTTTCCTACAAGTTCCATTCCAACCTTCAAGTGTTTATTTTATGCTCTACTGCCTTTAATTGGGATTGTTCATATTTGCATAGATGATTATTTATTTGAGCAAGGAAGGGCTGTCTACCAGTGGTTACACCATTAAGAAATATGATTTTTTTTCTCCACCTAGAAACCACTCACAGCAAATAAGTCTTTAAGGAGATGTGGAACCTCATGGGCCCCTCTCTCATTCATGAGGCTAGGTCCTAGTCTTGTGTAGGTAACCGTGACTGCTGTGAGTTCATGAATGTTCCCAGCTCTCTTCCCCACCTTCTCTTTCTTACATTTTTTCAGCTTCCTCTTCCACACCAGGTTCCCTGAATCTTTCTGGGTTTAATATAAGTGTCCAATTTAGGGACTTATTCTCAGCACTTTGCCCTGTTAAGAGTGTCTGCATTAACTGTTTTCCACTTCAAAAAGAAACTTCTCGAGAGCAGCATTGATCTATACATAATTAAAAGACAGTTTGACACCATGTCCATTTAACCAGCCATGGACTTTTGTCCATATTAGTTAAACTGTGTGCAGCTTTTACTTTATAATGTTCTAGTCCTCTGATTTTATTTTACTGTGAATGAGAGAAATTATTTCCTTTAAAAGGGTGCATTATGTTTCACTGAGTATATAATTGCATTTTCTTATCCATTCATCAATTGATTGGCCTCAAGTTGTCTCCATATCTCAGCTGTTTTCAATAATACGACAATGAATGTGGTGCCAGGGAAGACAGCTCTTCAAATTTCTCATTTCTTCTTCTTTGGGTCCATTCGTGGCACTGGGATTGTTGGATCATGTGGTTACTAGTTGTTTAATTTTTGAGGACATTAACAATGGTATGCTAGATTAAATAAAGTAGGCACAAAGAGTAAATCCTGTAATATTTTTCTTCTCGGTCGAATTGTCCCACAGAGCAGAGAGCAGAACAATGATTGCGTGAAGAATGGGGGTTGAGAGATGAGCAAAGAGACATATAACCCACAGGGCACAAAGTCTCAGACAGAAGAGATAAATTGTGATCATCTAATATACCACATAGCAACCACACTCAATAGTAATATAATGTAATTTTAAAATTACTAAAAGGGTTAATAGTAATGTTTGTTAATGTTCTCACCACAAAAGGTAGCAAGGTGATATACATATTAATTAGCTTGACTGTATCTCTCTATAATGTACACACAAGGTTAAAACATCACATTGCACCACTCAGACAATTTTAAAATTCATTGATTGGTTGATTGATTGATTGTGTGAGTGTATGTGAGTGTCAGATAAGGTGTGTGCTTGTGAGCACATATGGAATCCAGAAAAGGATGTTGATCCCTCAGAGCTGGAGGGAGGTACGTGTTTGTGGGATGCTCAGCTTGCTAGGTGGGTGCTGGGTTCCAAACTCTGGTCCTTGTGATTGGTCACCAAGTACTCTTATACCAGGTTGTCTTTTCAGCCGTCCCCATGGACAATTGCCATTTGCCAGTTAAGAATCAATGATTGGAAACAAATTGAATGAATCAAGTTCTTACCTGCTTATGTTTTTGAAATCTCTTTGTCCAACCTTTAGTGGATACAATCTGTAGTTTTCCACTTTGGAATAAAAAAGCCCATAATCTCATACAGTAACTCATTTCCATGTTTCGTTCCTTCTGGAATGTTGTTATTATGGACATAAGGAATTTCTGAGGCAAAGGAAAAGGCTACCACCTGCCACCCAGCCTGTCAAAAGGCCTCGGGGTCCTGATTAGAAGGCACCAAAACTCTGCTAGTCTCTCTCTCTCCAATCCCAAATCTGCTTCCCTGGCGTCCTGAGGGTCTGAGTTTCAGTGTTACCTCCCAAGTTTCCCACACAGATTTGGGACCATCCTCGTTGGTAGATATGCTAGGGATTGCTTCTTATGGTTGGATCCCCATGAGTCTGGTACTTAGCAGACTTTCAATAACTTTAATTTCATCCCAAGTTTATTATAAAATACAAAATGTCCTAAGTTGCTTACCATTATGTTTGAACTACTTGTGGGACTTTAGTTTGTACCAAACATCTGCTTTCTTTTGAAATCAATATTATTTTTCCTTTTTATGATGTTCTAAAAGCAGCTTTTAAACAGGGATATAAATGAGTTTTCTTATAATGAAAATGATCTTGCTTTAACCCTTGAGCTATACAACATTTTTTTAAAAAAAAAGAAATGACTGAATGCTTATGTGATTTCTTGATTTTCAGTGGTGAAGTGAAAGCAATGGTGTCCAGCAAATGCTGTATCAGGAATAATGAGTAACTCCGTTTTGGGAAGCTCCCTGACTTTCCTAATGGGATTAGCACTCTAGGCACCTAGAAAGGGGATACATCTGGGAACAGCTGTTCTGTCAAGCAGTCTCATATGCTGCTTCCTTTCAGTCTCAACCTTTTTCTGAGCCTGGCAGAAGGGCTGTGAGCTCCATATGTCAAGCAGGACACTGTTACAGAGACCTAGTAACATGGCCAAGATGGGGCTTACGAATTAGGGTCAGAGCCAGGGCAGGACCACGGCATGCCCTGTTTTTGTCTGGGATACCCAAGAACTGCCTGTGTAGTGTCAACTGGCAAACAACAAGAAGAGCAAAACATTAGATGCCAGAATGTTTGAATTTTCTAAGCATGTAAACCCTCTATCCACACAAGCCCATTTTCTACGGAGAAAGGAAATCTCAGGTCTATTAGCCACGTGCTTCAGGCTCCATTAGTGTTGTTTCCATTGCTGCTGTTTGGAGTGCAGATGGTTTTGTGTCTGCTCTCCTTCCAGGACTGACTTGCAGACAGCAGCATTTGGAATGCCCAAAGTGAGGAAGACTACAAACCAATATGCTTAATTCGTTGATTTTTTTTAAATGAAATCCATGAGTTTGAATGATCCCCAAATGTTACTATTCTCTCTCTCCCCCTCTAGCTTTCACAAAACTGAGTCCCCAGAAGTGACTTGCTTAAGGTCACATAGGCAGTAGAAGAACCATCCTATAGTTGTGATATATCACTTCTTTACAGCCCAGTAGTTGTTTCTTTGATTGTACCTAAAACCAGAGTCTTCTGCTCTTTTTTATATTATTAGGAATAATGTTTTAATAGAGTAGTCAACTTTTATTGATCATGTGTTGCTTCAAACCCCAAGTTAAGGAACACGTGTTCATGTCCCATGTTTACATCTGCTTCTTGGGCTACAGTAGTGATGGAGTATTTGTTTGCTTGCTTACTCTTGAATCAAAGGTAAGTAAGGCCAGAGTAGAATCTCAAGAATGCAAGAAATGTAGATCTCTCTCTCGATCTCTCTCTCTCTCTCTCTCTCTCTCTCTCTCTCTCTCTCTCACACACACACACACAAAGAGGGAGAAACAGAGAGAGAGAGAGAGAGAGAGAGAGAGAGAGAGAGAGACCCTGACAATATTACAGATATTAACTGGGAAATCTAAGATCAAGGTGCTGGAAAACTGGGAAGGCATCAGCTTTCAGGGCCACATCCTCGTATCTTTCCCACTTACACATTCTCCCTCATCTCCACAAGCACACCACCGAAACTTGATTTAGTTCAAGTGCATGTCTTCATTTGTGTACTAAGCATTCACTCAGAGAGTATATGTACAAGTTCTGGGTTCCCTTCAGCACCTCAAATAAAACTCTCCAACTACAACTGTGTCTTGTCTTCTTCATGGAAGAAACTGTAAGGAATCAACATCCCCCTCCTGCTTTCTGTCTCTCTCTCTCTCTCTCTCTCTCTCTCTCTCTCTCTCTCTCTCTCCTAAGAAGAGGAACTAGGGAAATGTCAACAAAACACTCAATGATGGCTCCTTTTAGGGTTTAACTCTTGGGGTCTTCCCTTCAGATCTGGTGATTTTATCTCCCACCAAGCCATCTCCATGGTTGGTATTGTTGTCAAAAAGAAAAGCAAGATTCTAACCTTAAAAACAACCGATGGTCCTCTGAGCTGAGTTCTTATTCTTTACAGAAAATGCAGCAAACTGACCCGATTTATTTTTTCTTCTCAAATAGGTGTCCTTTCATTTCATTTTAAGAATATTATTTTCCTTTAATAAATATCTTTCCTGTCCTCTGAGATTTCAATCTCTTTTGAACAGCTTGCTGGAGGAGCCTGTTTCACAAGCACAATGGCCTTGGCCTTTCTAGGGAAGACAAAGGGCCAAATTAAAGGCACAGCTGGTGACTTGCCACAGGCTGGGCAGGAGAGACCTAGTTAGTATTCACTCATTTACCTCTGCCCAGTTGGCAGGCTTGCATTTCTCTCTTTTCTCTTCCTGTGGAGGCTGGAAGCACAGAATCACTACTTTTTCATTGTCCTTTGAGCAGCTGGGGCTATCAGCAAGGACCTGCCTGGATTTGCCTTCCTTTGGAGTAAAGATGAGTAAGGCCAGAAACCAAAGCTCAGAAACGGAGGAAATACAGCAGATAAAAACTCGCATTCAATTCCTTGTGCTGGCATCTTTCTCCCTTACAACTGCACGCCTTTGTCTCTGCATCTGGGAGTGTGTGGTTTTCCTGAGAAGCAATTCTTGCTTTCAAGCCATGATAAACAGGTTAAGGATAAGTTATAGCCTTCACAGGTACATGCTTTCTGACTTACCTCTTCCAAGCAGGCCCTATGTCCTAATGGTCTATGCAGCTATGAACTCACTGAAGGATAACTCCATTGATGAAGTTAGAAGCCTCGAGGTCCACTGACCTGTCTATCAGTAGCACAACCAGCTGGAGCCCAGCCATCAGCACATGAGTATGTAAGGACCATTCTGTATCTGAAGTATGACAGCCACTGAGGTCAAGACTTCCTGGATATTCTCGAAGTCCATTTCCCTTCCATAGACACTCATGAGGACTGTGGTTTCCAGGCTCCCACACTATGAGGCAGATTTCTTGTTTGTGGATTGTGTGTACAGATATTCATTGCTACCTCCTGGCTTGGCTTCAAAAATGTACTTCGAGTTCCTTTGTTCACCCTCCCTTCCTTTGCTACCAACCAGGTGCATCTTATCCAGTAGGACTCTAAAGTTCTCAAGGATGATAAAACCAATAGGTCGGAGGAGCCTGAATCCCCAAGTCCCATTTGAAGGAAACCTGCTTAAGAGAGCTACCAGGAGCCAGACTTTGCACAAGGGAACTCCAAACTTTGTGTTAAATCACTGAGATTTGAGGAGTATTCATCGTAACCATAACAATAAAGCTATCCTGATTAATGTAGCAAGCTATGAGAATTTCAATACTTAGCGCAATGACTTGTGAACAATGGGTACTTGACAAATGTATCTTTGAATACATTTGCTTTTGTCCCCGCTTCTCTAATTTGTCTTTCTTCACAATTAACACTTAGGAATATTGTTAGATGTAGGACTTAGGTTTTAGTATGAGTACTATTTTATGACAGATTAGACACCTCTGCTAATTGGTTATGAACTTAAGATTTTTAAAATATTCTAAATAGATTATTTTTTTAAAAGAAAAATATATCCCACACAACCTTTAGGACTAAGGTGGTTAGAGGTGAAAAGTGAGGGCCCAGTTGCTCAAAACTTTATGAACCCATGACTTAGAATAGGGCCATACATTCAACATTCTCACAAGATTTCAGACATCAAATAACTTACCCTAGACTGGGCCCACCCTCTCCCCACAGAGGGACCTGGTTTTTACTCTCTTAGACATGATATCCCTTTGTTCTTTATATGAAATAACAACATCCGCATGCCTCTGAGGGGTGGTTTCCCTTAGGCATTGTGTTAAGGGTTCTTAGAACTTTCATTTTCAGGAAACTCTTCTTTGGGGAGGATCAAATGGAATCGTCTTTGCTGAGGCTGCTGGTGAGACATTAAAGTTCTATATGGCTTTAACACCATTAGCTATTGTTCTGCCAGTAAAGGCCATTTCCTCCTTTTCTACTCTTTTACTCGGGTATCATAATTTTTTTTATGGATCAGCCACTTAAGGATCAAGGCTTGAAAGGCAAATTAGAAGGATCTACATTTCAGATGTAAATATCCAAACACTTGATTTGGATGAGTGTGGTGTTCCTGAACCATGGGATATACACAGAAATGCGAGAATCAAAGGTAGTTTTTCTCTAGAAAGCATGTTTGTTGAAGGTGCTGGAGCAGAATAATTTGCTAACGCTGGGCTTATCTTTCTTATTTGTAAATAGACAGACTGGTAGTACCTGTCCGGTACTCCTGTCATGGGTGAATTAGATAGATGGTGACTATAACACACACGGTAAAGTGTCTGGTATATAAGACAGTATCTTATAAACTATAACTCCCATATTGTTTTGATGATCACCAGTACAGGCTAGAGTCAGAGAGCTTGGGTTTAAGTACTAGTTTTGCCATATACAAGCTGAGTAATTAAAAAAAACTGTTTATCCTCACTGTCACTCATTTCTCTCATCTATAAGATGAGGGCAGTGATCCTAGTGACTCTCTCCTAAGGTTATTGTGAGGAACAAATAAAGTAATTCAGATGTCCATCTGCAAGGATCACAGTCTAAGACTAGCAATGTATGCTGGAAGTTGCTTATATTATCAAGCCCCCATGATCTTCTTCAACATACACCCTTATAATAAAGTTTAATTTGCACACTAACTGTAGTGGAGATAAGACTATCAATAACTCATATCTAAGTGGAACCCATGGTAATTAGTGTTAAGTGAGTATGGTCTTTCACTATATTATAATATAGGTTCCTTTTTCCTTGATGATGTGCCATGACACAAGCAGTGATGATCTGAGCTGAGTGTCACAGTGCCAGACTGCTGTCCTCTTCCTAAATAATAAAGGAAAGTTGTTGAGCTGAAATGTCGGTTCATTGCAAATAACAATGGAAGTATAGATAAAGGAGAAGTGCTATATGTGTACAGGATTTATGAAAGATCATCAGACACAGAGAATTTGGTTAACACTAAACTTTGTGTTAAGTGACTGAGATTTGAGGATTAGTCATTGTAACTATACCAGTTACAGGGCTATAATTTTTTTTAGCTATATTAAACCCTTTCTGGAAATAAAAAGAGAAGAAAGAGAAAGATGTTAATATACTCTGTGGCTGACGCTCACAAATTCTTGTTCCTTTCATTCACCTGAGATTTTAAAGATGTCTTTTCCATCCTTTGATCCGCTATCCTCCTCAAGGTTTGCCAGAATTAGCAAAGATGATCTAATCACTGCTCTGGTTTCTTAGTTCTTTTACTTCTAAAATTTCAGTGACCTTTACCACTAGCTCACTTCAGCCACGTTTCCCATGTTCTTGTCACCGATCTTGCTGCCCAGAGCTACTCAGTTTAAGCAATAAGATCAAATTGCTAAGTGTCCAGATTTCCTACATGATCTTCTTTCTCTCCAGTGTTTGGTTCTCTTGTCCCTTCCTCAGTCTCTGGAGTAAACCTATTCCTTTATCTTCCAACGTAATCTCATGGTTGATCACTTCAGCAATTCATCCGGCCTCATCTAACTCCTAGCAACCAGCGAAAGTTGAAACTCTAGAACAACTACTCAGAGTCCTTGACTTTTTTGAGCTGGATTCTGTGAGCTGGTAGAGAAAATCACAGAAGTTCAAAATAGGCACACCAGTTTTAAGGTTTCCAAACAGTCTTAAATCCTAGTTATTGGTTCAAATTCTTAAAATTTTTGTTTGTTTGTTTGTTTTTAAGACAGGATCTCACTATATATCTCCAACTGTCCTAGAACTCACTCTGTAGACCAGCTCAGCCTTGAACTCACACATATCCTTCTGCCTCTGTCTCCCAAATGCTGGGAATTAAAGGCATGCACCATTACACCCAGCTCAGTTTTCTTTTAATTTCTTACATTTTCTTACCGATTCTGTTTGAAATGCTTTTCATTATTCTTAAACATTCTACGAATATTCCTGCCCCTCTTACCGGGCCTATGACCCTATTTCCTACCTCAAAGAAAATGAATTAATTTAAGAAAACTGCATGTTCTTGGCTTCCCAGCCAAAAATAAAACAAAACAAACAACTTGTTCTCAGAGCAAGGGACAAAACACAGGACAAGAATGCTTGACCAGCAAGAGATCGTTGGCCTTCTCTCACCTCTCTTCCCCTAAACAGGTCATTGTAACCCAGAGAAAGAATTTTCCAGCCTTTCCATGAAGCAGTAGGATTGTAATTCCTTTGCCCAGTCTTCTGTCTCTGTGGCTATTCATATAGTCATCCAATCTAGCAGAGAAATATGTAGCTTGAGCCTTTCTTTGGGCCTTCATTTCCATGTAAAACTCCACCGCTCTTCATAAAGAACTCAATTTTATTTTCCCTTCCTAATTTGTATTTCATTTTAAAAACTGAACGTAAGTGAAGAAAAGATATTTTGGTTTTTTTTTGTTGTTGTTGATGGCCATTTATATTTTTTGTTGTATTTTGAGACAGGGTATTGGTGTGTAACCTAGATAGCCTATATTCACTGTCTATCCTCCTGTCTCTGCCTCCCAAGTCTTGGGATCATGGAGGTGTGCCATCATGCCTGCAAAAAATGCTTATCGTTTTCTGTGAAGTAGACCAACACAGTGAGGAAGAGATGCTGCTTGTGACTAGTTGATGGAGCTTGAGTAATTTACTTCCCTTTCAGTGACCACCTCGTACTTTTATCCTGTGGACTGAGGTACCCTGAGTAGAGTACTCCCACAATGTGTGAAATTAAAAACATGTTACTATTATCAATGTCATCCTTTAGACCAGTAGTTCTCAACCTTCCTAATGCCGTGATCCTTTAATACAGTTCCTCATATAGTGGTAACCCCCCCCCCCCCCCCACACACACACCGTAAAATTATTTCATTGCTTCTTCATAACTGTAATTTTGATAATTTTGTGAATCATGATATAAATGTCTGTGTTTTGGAATGGTCTTAGGAGACCCCTGTGAAAAAGTCGTGCCACCTTCAAGGGCCGTCACCCACAGGTTGAGAATCACTGCTTCATCTCTATGCTATGGTCTGAATGCCTGGGTTTCCAAGAATTTCTGTGTTAAAACCCACTTTCCAAGGAAATGCTGAGCGGCGTGGCTTTGACAGGCAATGAGGTTGTGAGGAGAAAGCTGGCACAGAGGCCTTGGAGAGCTGCCTTTCTTTGACCATGAGTGATCAGAATGAGAGGGTGCCACTTGTACCCAAGGAAACAAGTTCCCATCAGTCTCTGAACCTGCTGGCTCATTGCTCTTGAACTCAATGGGGCATGACAGTCTCTTCAGTTGGTATACCTCTTTAAATCCTCCACTATCACTCTTCTAGGTTGGTCTGCATATCCCCCGGCTGATGGCTCTGTCTCCATTCTGTTCTCAGTCTGTCTTAGTAACGGCTAGAAGGTATTTCTGAAGAGCAAATTAAATGTGCCTGTTCCCTGATGAGAGAGTCTAAGTACTCCCCAGTGCCCTCAGGAGAAAACGTGTCTCCTTAAGTTACTTTTCCATTTCTCTGTCTAGTCCACTGTCCCTCTCCTTTATCAGAGTCTTTCTAAGCTTTAAGCAACCCATCTTCCTCTAATCTTTTCCCTTCCTTTTCCTGGTGACTCTTCCTGAATTTTTCAACCTCAAGTTCAGATATCCTTCCTTGAGACTACATTAGGTCCCTTTCTTCTCTGCTCCCACTGTCCTCTGGAGTCATTCACAACTATGTCTGTCCAGCCTTAGCAAGTAGGTAGCATGAGTTATTGGGAGTATGCCTCCTTTGTAAAGTTTGGGGTCAGTAAGTCTTCTCTAAATAAATAAAGATATTATCTAAAGGTCAACATTCCGGTTCTACCTAGAAATATTGTCGATGCCATAAATTCTTGGTCAAATGTAAGTCACAGAATTGTTCAACTAGAACTTTCTGAACTACATAAGAAGACAGCATGCATATGATTCTCTATCTTCCCCTGGAGTTACTATTGATCCCATAATATTTTTGTCTGTAAATACCAGAAACTTTTTTAGTAATTGATTTATTTGTATTTTATGTGCATTGGTGTTTTGCCTGTATGTCTGTTTAAGGATGTCTGATCCCTTGATAATTGCAAGCTTACAGATAATTGTAAGCTTCTGGGAACTGAACCAGGTCCTCTGGAAGAAAAGCCAGTGTCCTAACAACTGGGTCATCTTTCCGGCTCCAATACTAGAAACTTAATGACAGAAATTTAGTACCTTGCACAGGACGCAGGGAGCACTGGCTGTGGATCTAGTGCCAGAAAGAATGTGTTGCTTTTTCAGAGTACATTTAAAGCAATTCCCTGTGCTATTATTTATACAGTAGTGGCATTTTAAGATACTTCAAGAAATATCATGGTTGGAGTCCTGGAGGAGAAAATAGAGTCATTTTTATAATGGTCAGTACTGAGAATGTGGCTTTGCATAAATATGTGTTAGAAAAATTGCAGAAGTATGTTTAGGGCCATTTCAGAAATTATTGGAAATTATGTTCTAATCTTAACCAAAAATGTAAGGACTTCTCCCCATAAAAATCAAGTGAGCATAGCAAATAGTAATGTTTAAATTTAAACATTCTAATACAGTACAATCCAAAGACAGACTAATTTGATACACGCTGAGGAGTGATAGCGGGAAAATATTAAAGGTTTTTTGTTTTCCATAAATAAACCATTATCTTACTATCAGAGCAGAAAACTTTATATATATATATATATATATTAAGAACACTGCAATTCATAAGCTATGATCATCTTGAATATGACTGAGGCCCTTCAGACAGTGTTCACTGGCATTACAGGGCATGAAAGCATGCTCGGTGTAAAGAAGGCACGTTGTATGGTCCACACCAGGGCGGCAGTGAAGTCCCACAATGCATATGGGCCAGCACTACCAGTCCTTATACAGCTGATTTTGAATTAGAGACTTTTGCGCCAGCCAACTGTTTCGGGACCCTCCCCTTCGGTCTTGATGCTCTGGTTTAATAGGCTGTACAGTGTCAGTTCCCCTCATATGTGAGGCTGACTAGCAGGGGCCCAGCATCAGTATAGTTGACTGACCATTTGTCTGTTTCTTTGCTGTTTATTAAAAAAAAAAAGGTTTTTGTGCCACCTCTGATAGAAAAGGTTTTATAGGCAAAGCTGTGAAATTGGACATTCGGCTCATGTTTCAGACCTAGAGTATGGTTGTTAAAGCGTATTTAATATTGTTTTTCTGTTGTAAGTTTATTTTCTATTTTACACTACATAAGAACAAATATAGGAAACACTGAGTTTAGCCAAGCAGTGGAAGGATCTTGACAATCTCAGAAGGGCCAGGTAGTCTGAATATGCTGGTCCATGGTGCTGAGTTGAACAGGGGCATTCTATGAATCCCCAGGGTAGAACAAGTTCTCCCTTTGGGAAAGTTGTAACTATAGACAGCTGGGGAGGGTTATTCTGTGCATGTGTGCTTGTGTGTATGCAGAGAAAACATTTATTGCTATAGAGATACCTAATCAGTCAGTACCTGAATAACCAACCAGGCCCTCATGTCTTTCAGGTACTGACGGATTAGGTATCTCTATAGCAATAAATGCTTTCCTATCGTTGGCCCAAAATTAATATTTTAATTTTGAGTTTTTGTCTGCCTGTACGTGTCTAGGTATGCGGGGTGCAAAGTGACAAGTTGTGGTGAAACAGGAAACTCCTGGAACAGTTTGTGTCAGAATATCCAAGACTAAGTCTCAGAGCTTCCCGTGCCTCCTCCTAACGGCTGGTGGTAAGAAAGGCAGGCAGAGAGAGCGCTTGTTGCCCTTCGATCTCATATCAGAGTCAGACTTCACCGCATGAATTACTCGAATTCCTTTCTGAAAAGAGGGCCAGAAACTGAGAAGCCCAGCAGCTGAGCAGTTATGTTATTTCCCCTCCTCACCTCTCCATTCCAGTCTCACAGACTTGCCAGAGTGACGTGGTGGGGTCATAGGAAAGATGCCTCTCGTTGAGGAAAATGAAGCTAAGTGTAAGGACAATGCCATAGGTTTTAGGAATATGTAACCATGTGAACATGAGGATAGTGGCTAGTCTTAAAACTCAAGTATGTTATTAGCCCCTTAGTTAACTGCCTCTTCCTACAAGTCCAAACAATGCTTGCACATTGCCAGAGGATGGAGATGGAGGGGTTTAGTGCAGAGGTTCTCAATCTGTGGGTCGCTACCCCTTTGCCAAACCTATCTCCAAAATCCATTGACAATTTATAGCAGTAGCAAAATTATAGCTATGAAGTAGCAACAAAAATAATTGCCTGGGTTAATCACCACCACCTGAAGAACTGTGTTCAAGGGTCACAGCATCAGGAAGTTTGAGAACCCCTGCTTTAGTGCTTTATAAACGAACCCTACCTTGTCTGAAGAAACAATGAAGTACTAAATTTTGGACACTGTTAAAAGCAAGTTGGACTCTGTTCTTGGGCAGTTCTGATCAGTTCTGCTACACGTTTTTGTTTTCCAGGCCTTTCTGTTTCTTTATGATGAGTTATGGAGAAAGACAGACACTGAAGAAATCAGGCATCGCTGAGACCGGCTATAATCCACACGGTATCATCCTTTAGTACTGCTGTTGCTATGGCCTCACATTTTGTGTGTATGGATGCTTGTATGTACACAAGCATGCCTGCCCACGGAGGCGAGAGGTCCACATCCAGTATCTTCTTCAATCATTCTCTGTCTTGTACTTTGAGGTAAGTGATCTCTCGGTGAGCCTTGGGCTTACTGACTCTGCTGGTTTGGCTAGCCAACAAACGCCAGGGGTTTCCTTGCACCTGCTTCCCCAGTACTGGGGTTACAGGTGTGTGCCAGCGTGCCTAGCTTTATACACGAGTTCTCGAGACTGAATGAGGGTTCTCATGCTTGCACAGCAAGTACTTTACCAACTGTGCCTCTACTTTTGACTGCTATTTGATGGCTTAAAGAAAAGAAAATAGCTCGGTCCTTGAAACTTGTTACTAATGGTCATTCTTAAAAGGTCAGAGGAGTTAGTGGTGTTATGAATTTATGAGGGCATTAAAATGGTGCCCTTTTAAAGTGTAGACCTAACCTAAGAGGTAGCTATATATACTTTTTAAAGGTCAATATTTTTCAAATCATAACACAGTATCTAATTATTTTAGAAAATGAGGGGGAAATTTAAAGTACATTTACTGAATGTGTAATCTGTGCACTGCTGGCACTGCCATTGTCCAAGAACAGGAGTTGTGTTAGGGTTATTTAATCACCTTGCTCTAGTAGTCAGGGGCAATCACCAGGGACCATTTCCTCCCTGAAAGGCTTCGAAAATAGACGTGACTGTTTCTTAAAAGAAACCTGCTGCACAAAACCCAAACTTTACAAAATGGGGAGCTTGGGGTGTGATAAACGTCAAAATAAGTTATTTTCCCTTTAAAAAGACTTATCCTGGGGTACCTTTTACCTTTTCCTTTTTGGTCCTGGGGATCAAACTCAGGACCAAGCACATTTTGTCATACAATTGAACTATAAAGCCACCTTCCTTCCTTCCTTCCTTCCCTCCCTCCCTCCCTCCCTCCTCCCTCCTCCCTCCCTCCCTCCCTTCCTTTCTTCCTTCCTTCCTCCCTCCCTCCCTCCCTCCTCCTTCCTTCCTTTTCTTCTTTCTTTTTATAAATTCATTTTTATTTTATTTTCATGAGTTTTCACTTGAATGTATTGATATGGGCCA
The DNA here is from genome assembly GCF_018167655.1 of Microtus oregoni. Taxonomy (NCBI): domain Eukaryota; kingdom Metazoa; phylum Chordata; class Mammalia; order Rodentia; family Cricetidae; genus Microtus; species Microtus oregoni. Next base: position 9,687,745 of record NW_024543828.1, on the reverse strand, counting down.
CATGCATGCAGAATCTCACCAAGGCCAGAAGAAGACATTGAATTCTCAGACACCAGAAGAGGACATTGAATTATCTGAAAGTGGAGTCACAGGTGGTTGTGAGGTGCCATGTGGGTGCTAGGAACTGAACCTAGATCCTCTGGAAGAGCAGCCAGTGCTCTTAACCATGGGACCATCTCTCTAGTACTTTCTTTTTGATTTTTATGTTTAGAGATATAATCTTCACACAGTTGTCAAGACATGTCTTGAAATTCTCCTCATTAGGCTTTGGGTGCCTGAAGATCTGGAATTACAAGCTTGGACCACTGAGGCTTCTTTACATGGTAACCTTTCCATCATAGTTCCAAGCCGGTAGGAAGAACCTTCTTCTGGCTGGGGCTACTAACTGTACTCTGGTCAAGCTTCTCAGCACATCTCTTTGACAGAACTGTAAAAGGTCAGGATTGTAAATGAGTGTATTGTTTAGAGAATTCAGTGTGACAATGTGTGGTCAGGGAGCCATCAGAGTGATGGCATGTAACTTTTACTCCAGTAGTGCTACTTTATACTGACTTGAAATGTTTCCTATACGACAATCAAGCTTACCTACCTTGTGTTCTTTTACCTGTCTTGTAATTGATTCATTCTCTTGTTAGTCTATGCTTTATAATGACAGTTATAGTAGTAAGAATGAAAACTCCACTTATGCCTAGTTTAGCAAAAGTATTTTAGTAGCATGCAGAGTCCATTTATTAAAAACCACCCTAAACACAGTGATTTGAAATAACTAGGTAGAATATACTTTTGATTGGGACTGTCTAGTTTGTTTGTTATTTTACTTAAATTTTGATTAGCATGAATTAATTGTACATGTTAATGGGGTAAACTGTGATATTTGAACACATGCACACAGCATGCACTGATCAAATCAAAGTAATCAGCATTTCCCTTTCCTCATCAGATCTTTGGGAGCTTTCAAATTCTTCTTGTCTGCATTTTCATAAAACATGTCCTAGGATAGTCTGAACTCTAGTTATCCCCTGTGCTGCTGAACACCGGAATGTATTCCTTCAGCCTAACTCTATTTTGAGTACCATTACTGACTCATTCTTCAATATTAATTATGTCCTGTGAGTCCTTAGCATATTCACTGTGTTCTTATATTGTTGGTCATATTAAGTCTCTTAGGCACATAGGGAGTATTTTACTCATTTTTATAAACCTATAATATTATATGTTACAAATAAATATGTGTCAATCTGACCATAAGTTCCTCTACTTAAGTCATACTAGAAATTTCCATTTTTGTATTAGCAATGCTTGTTTTGTATTCATTCTATATCCTTTTCCTAAGGCGTTCCTGGCCCACTCATCTGTGATTATTTTCTTCTCTGTGGTGATTGTCTTTAGATTTCTATCTGGTTCCAGCATCTCCTCTGACTTGAATGAACCGATCTACCTGCAGCCTGTCTTAGGGATTCCATTGCTGGAAAAGACACCATGACCACAGAAACTCTTAGAAAGGAGAACATTTAATTATGGTGATTCACTTAGAGTTCAGTGGTTCAGTACATTATCATCACAGTGAGGAGCATGGTGCCATGCAGGCAGAGGTAGTGCTGGAGAAGGAACTGAGAGTCCTACATCTTAATCGACAGGCAATAGGAAGTGAACTGAGATAACTGGGCGTGGCTTGAACATATATGAAACCTGAAAGCCTGCCTCCACAGTGACATACTTCCTTCAACAAAGCCACACCTCCTGACAGTGCCACTCTGCATTGAGCTTATGGGGACCAACGGCATTCAAACTACCACACAGCTCAAAAACAAATTGAACTGAATGTAAGTTCAAGACAACTTATCTTCAACCTGAGGTTTCTACTTCCTCTGTTTCATCCATTTCAGAAAAAGGCAGCCCTATCTTTTCTAGGGAACATGTTATTCTCTCAGTCTCCACATCCACTTAAGTCACTAGCATCTGCCCATTTTTTTTCATTGAGTTAATCACTTCAATTCACCCGCTTCTCTCTACTCCTGTTGTCAGGATTGCATCTCAGTCTTGACTTCCTCATGTTCCCGCCTCCACCTCCCAAAGACAGGAATTATGGACCCAAGCCACCAGATTCTGCTTACTCCCAATTTTTTTTAAACATTGGATTATGAAGGAGATATATGTTTTCCTATAAAATGTTTCCCTCTTTTTATGGATGGTACACTATGAAACTGCTTAACTTGTTTTTTTAACCTCAACATCTTTTGAAAACTGGAAGTTAAATTTAATGAGCCATGATTGTATTCAGGTCAAAACCTTTAGGCAGCAAACCTTATTTTTGGACTGAATTTTTTTTCTCAAATATCATACATTGAAATCTCAAACACATGGTATCTTGAATTTTGACTGTATTTGGAGTAGGATCTTTAAGCAGGTGGTTTAGTTATGTGGAGTTAGGCTACAGAGATGGATCTGTGGTTAAGATCAATTGCCGTTCTTCCAAAGAACCTGGGTCCAGTTCCAAGCACCCACAAAGTAGCTCACAACCTTCTCTAGCTCCAGTTTCAGGGGATCTGATGTCCTCCGGATTCTGCAGGCACTCAGAATGCATATGGTATGCAGACATGTGTGCAGGCAAAATACTTATACACACAAAATATAAATAAATAGACTCAAAAATAAATAAAAATAATTTTTAAAAAGTGAAATGTAGTCATTGGGATGGGCTCTAGTCCAGGTCAGCTCATTTCAGCTCAGACACAAGAAACCACCAGACTTGCAAGTGTAGCATAATTAAGAAAAAAGCAGAGACAGATATAAAATTAAAAATTCAAGGTGTGAAGTTAAGTTTGAATTATAGATATCAATGAGAACTGTTTAACATAAACATATTCCCAACAAAATTTTGAAGCACAATTAATATAAACTCAGAGACAGAAATTGGGGTTCAACCTGAAGGTCAGAAAAGCAAAACAGCCAGCCACTGACTCTTACCTCTACCTCAGTCTGAAATGCCGATCCACCTCCAGGGGTCTCAGAATGAGACTGTGTCTGTGAGCTGTCTCCTCCCATTTTATATTCCTCTCTAGTGCTGGGATTAAAGGTGTGCACCACTACTGCCCCCTTTCTATGACAAACAAGTGTGGCTACTGGGATTAAAGGTGTGTGCCACCACTGCCTGGTCTGTAAGGCTGACCTGTGGGGTTGTTTTACTCAGTGATCTTCAGGCAAGCTTGATTGCTCTTCGGGCTGAGGAGGGAGGGGGACTTGATTGGGAGAGGGGGAGGGGGAGGGAAATGGGAGGCGGTGGTGGGGAAGAGACAGAAATCTTTAATAAATAAATAAATTAAAAAACAAATAAAAAAATAAAATACAAATGAAATATCACTACATGCACATACAGAGGAAAGACCATGTGAGGGCATAGTGAGGGATGAATAAACTCAGAAGCGAGGCCCAAGAAGATGCCAGCCCAATCAAAATTATGATTTTCAACTTCCTGCCTCAGAATAGTGAGAAAATACATTTTGGTTGTTAAAGCTATCCAGTCTGTAGTTATTTTGTTACAATAGCACTACTAAACACATATATAATCCATAGGTAAAATTTGGTATGCTCATACTGTACCCCATCATGAAGTCTAACAGATACACACAGTGGGGATGGGGGAGTATCATAATCTTATCAGGGATACTTCTACCTTGCAAGAAGGAAACTATAGGGCAGTACTCTGGTATTGGGCCAATATCTAGGTCTCAATCAATATTTTAATCCTTTATATTGGTGCAACTTTCATAAATTTGAACAGAATAAAATGTTTAATTATCAGCTTTCCCACTTCATCAGTACGGAGTCATCTTCCTTTTGTTCTTCCTCTTGGAGCCACGACAATCCTTGGATTCATGAGAAGAATCCCACCCCTTCTTAAGGATTTATTTATTTTAGTTTATGTGTATGAGTAGCTTGCCTACAGATAAATCTGCATACCATAAGTGTATCTGGTGCCCACGGAGACCAAAAGATGGCATCAAAGTCCCTGGAAATGGAGATACAGAAAGTTGTGAGCCACCATGTGAGTGTTGAGAATCCCACCAAGATCCTCTGGAAGAGCAGCCATGTTGTCTTAACAACTGAGCTATAGCTCTCGCCTTTGAAATATACACACCCAATTTCTTGGGCTTATGGCTTGACAAGAATTTTGCTCAGATTGGATTACAGCCTCCATTTGACCATCAGGAAACCCTCCTTGTACACGAGCAGCCAGTACAACTGTCCTTGCAGTCTTGCTTACTTGGTTCCATTCCGTTCTTCACATAACAGTCAGAGTAAATAACAGCAAACTCACTGTGTCCCTATCTGCTTGAAACCAATCTTTGCTTTAAAATTCAAGAAGAAAAGTTGACTGGCCCCTGCATGATCTTGCATGATGCCTTTTGTCATCAGACACTCACGGCCTCTCTAACTAACCGCCAACCTCTCTGAAGAGTCGTGGTTCCTCAAATGCACCAACCTCCCATCTCTTTCCATGTTTCCTTCTCTCCTCCTAGATTCTAAAGCCACTCCTTTTCTCTCGCCTTGCTTCTTCACCCTGGACCAGCTCTGCTCAGCTCTCACCATATCCTGATTGTCTTTCGTTCACAATGTTTCAGTTGTAGCTGAACTGTTATTTGTGCCACCATTGGTTCAGTATTCCTTTACCTAACGGGACAGTAAGGTCCAAAAGGAGAGAGATGACAGACATGTTGTTTTCATTGTTATTTTATCCTTTGTGACTTCCACTACCTAGAATAGGATACTTACTAACTCACAGCTAAAGTAAAGCAGAATTCAGTGATATCTAGTGGAGTAATGGATGTGGATGTAATTGTGTTATTGCGAAGGTTTGTACAAGGCTGTAAATACATGCCCAGCATTCAATTCATGCTAGGTACATATTGAATGATGCACCTAAACTATTCATAGATGTGGAGAAACAGTTTGTGGGTGTATCAGACAGTAAACATGCAAGAAAATATCATATTAGGCATCTAAAAGTAATTTCGTGTTATCACAATATTTGCTTGACTGTCTTGTCGTGTCCATAAAAGCCATTTTCTCCTGGCAATAGAAGCTTCTGATTAAATATCAACTCTTCTGTGCACTTTTCAGGTTGTATGAAAGTAGTTCATTGAAGGCGGGATTAAATTAAATTAAAAAGCAGGCATTATGCTTGTTGGCTCTTTTATGGTTGAAATGTGTTTGGAGAGATTAAGATTTTACTCCTGCAATAGACATACCCAAGTTCAAGGTCCTGGGCTGATTATATATATATACCTAGTGGTACAGTGTGAATCAAATCCCTATTTTAAAGTGTGGTAAGGATCTTTGAGATGTAGGTTGAAAACTTGGGAAGCCCGGTGCTCTCCCTACTGAGCCCTCTAATCATTAGTGTGTACTGGGAAAGAAAAAAACGCTAGCAGAGCAGGCTTGGGGGAGTCGCTACAGAATATGACTGGGCTGAAAGCCTTTGTGAGGAGCCCTGAATCAAAGTTTGCAGTTGCCCGTGCTTTGAATCCCTCCCTCCAGCCGTCCAGTGATGCCACACTGGTGGTGTTGACCTCAGGATCATTCTTTTTTTTTTTTTTTTTAATTTGTGAATGTGGTTTCCAAACGCAAAAGCTCTCCTGCCTTCCCTGGGATTCCCTCTGGGGAAGCATGTGCGAATTCACATGTATCCTGTTCTAACCGTGCAGGGGAAAAATTCCAGTTAGGAGACATTGTCCCACATCCTGGATATCTGAGCAAGGAATGAACAGATAAAATAAAACCAGGGCTCGTAGCCACCAGCTTCCTTTTCTGAGTGCAAAAATTGCCCAAGAGTCTTAGGTTATCATCTACTTTACTTCTAGGTTTTGTTTCTCTGACCAGATTGGGCTAAAAGTAAAAGAGGAGGTGAAAGCCCTTCCTTCTGTTTGTTAATCTCTCTTCTTCTGTCTTTTTTAAAGCAGTCCTCTTTTCTCCCCCTCTCCTTTGCCTCAATAGAAAGAAAAAGAAGTTTTGTCAGCACCCCTGTTCCCTTTGTTGCCTGCTTTTTCTCAGAAGTCTTTCTCTGCTTTTATCCTCGCCCCAGTCATGCATGAGAGAACAGTTGTGCCCTGTTGTCTGGCTGTTCTGCTAGTTTCCAACCAGTGGGACTCCTTCTTTGTTCTCTTTATTTTCTGAACACCGAAAGGTAAAAGAGGAGAAAGAGGGATTGGGACTCTTAAGGAGAGAAACCTCTATTTATTTAGATTTCATTCATTTGGGGGCCATGGCAGGAAGAGTTGAGGAGTTGGAGGGAACAGAGCCCAGTTTCCTTACCTACAACATTTTTGCTGACCTGGTGTCTCCGGCAAGAATGCATTTTAGCCATATGCTTCCAGTAGCCGGGATTCCGGGGAACTGCTTTGTGATTTAATGGAGCGCTATTTGCTTCCCACTCAGGACTGAGCCTTTGTAGCACTGACTTTAGCATACAAATGTTTCCTACCTGAGGTGATGCCTGCCTGGCATTGCCAACGAACTTCCTGGTAAGATAACTTTCAAATTCTACAAGAAGATTTGCCTGCATCTACACCAAAGGAAAGATTTTGTCTACATTCTTACTTTTGCAAAAGAAAAAAAAATGTAGGCATTCAAATGTGAAACTTGAACTTCGGGTGAATATGTGAGGCCTTCGTCCTTACAAAACAGACCCTTTCTGGTCTGGTTATCCGACATGGGCTTGCTACGGGTTGTCATGGTGATAGTGTAGGCCTGAATGTTTTCACAGGCTCAAACTATGAAGTTTTTGAAAACTGTTTTGATTAATTTTTTTTCTTCACCCCAACTTCTCTCTCACTGCAACTCTTTCCTCTTTTGTTTCGCACTTGATTTATGGCAGGTTGCTGTCATTTAAATAGATGTGCATTCTGAAATTCCTCCTTTCTTTGCATTAGCAAAGAAAAAAATAGCCCATGCAAGTCATGCTCAAAGAGTTGGTTATTGTTGCTTGCTGGATTTCGACTCTCTGGGTTGTCGGGCCTAATTCAAAGTAATTCAGGCTCCACGGTGGGGGCAATGCATAGCTCCACAGGAAATTATGATAGCAAAAGTCTTCCTGTCGAGCTCTGCACTTGGCACTACAAAGTGCCTTGGGCTGCAGCTACCTGAATAGGGTTGAATTAGACCAGACAACCGCATCGTCCCACTTCTTAATCTATTAGAGCGATATACAAGTGGCAATTGTTGATTGCAAAAATGGGATTAAGAGGCTCTTCAAGTGAATTGATTTTCTTGTGAGAACAAAAAGAGGAAAGAGAAGCCTTCGTTTGAATCACACAGCCAGAAAGTTTCATGAATGGGTTCCACTCCAAATGTTAGAATTCGAGCAATCAGTGAGTCCCCATGGGCCGTGCAGGTGAGAGACATAAACTGCTCAAAAAAAATAGAGCGAATTATGTGCAAAACCCGAGTTAAAGGCATCTGCTTTGCAGGACTCCTCAAGATAAAGCAGCCCCTGGGAAGATATCTGATAACATGACACAGACAAACGGCTCACAGTCTTTCCTCTTTGCGCTTGCTTGCGCAGTATAGGGGCTTCTCTCAAGTTTGCTGGAGGCAGGTGAGTTGTACACACTCCTTTTATGATCCAGTCTCTATCTGCCCAAGAGGATGCTTCGCTCTCTCCCAGATCAGCAGGTCCATGCTGTCCACTGGAAAGTGTCCCCATGGAGCAGGGCTCTTTTGAAAGAGACAGCATCATTTGGTACATAGGTTTTCTCCTTTGAAGTGTCCTTAGGCGCTTTGACCTTGATAACTTTGGAAATGTAAATCGATTCGCTGCCAGTTAGAGTCAAATTCTGCTTTGCATTTTCCATAGTGTCCTTTTTACTGGGAAGGATATCTTTCATAGCACTCTGGCTTCGGACAGCTAAATGGCAGAGTGAAGTTTCTTCCACAAGGTAATTCCTCAGACTTTGAAAATATCTACTTTGTTTTCCTAAGTCACCTGCTGCACCAAGTTGTAGTAAAAGTCAAATTGATTGCACACCTACCAGGACCAGAACATACATATAGAGGATGCACACACATGAACTCCAGTATCCCAGTTTTTAAGATGCTTTTTAAGCTCCCTCTGATATTGGTTGCTTTCTATGGTACATTGTTCCTCTCAGAGATGCGTAGGACGATCATTTATCTGACAGCTTTTACTGTCAGAGACTCCAAGAACGCAGAGAATGGAAATGACGCAGTCGCCAGCTGGGGGAACAAATGAAACTGACCAGAGCAGATAAGGCAAGCCTCCCATTTCCTCTGCCTTCTGTGTCATGTTTTGGACTAAGCAGCAAGTAATCCGAAATGCCCTGGCCCTTTAAGGGTGAAAACGGTTAAGATATACTAAAAGGGGCCCCTGTTTGGAAAGACAAACATAACCACATAGCCATGACAAGAAACCAGGAACCAGGAAGCTCCACAAACCAGAATTCTTGAAAGAGAATCTCCATCATGAACAGAAGAAATGAAAGCTTTTATGTCTTCGACCTTCACTGATCAAGGTCAGGGTTCAGCAGATGATGATGTTTTCTGGGAGAAGCCACCTTTGTTTACAAGCCCAAAGGGAATCATTTCTTCCACTTCTAAATGTCACTTTGTAGACCCTTTGGAGAAAAATGGCAGTTTAGACATTTGCCATTCCCCATGCATACTGACGCTGCAACTCCGTAAGTCCCATTTCTCAAGCTGACTGAGGAGGTCACATTTGTTTAAACAAGGAACACCTCTTTGTTCTGTTTCCCTCTCTGGTAGAGTCAGTACCAAGACAACATCAGTTGTTACAGTGTTGTGAATCTAGAAAGACTACTGAATCCTTAGATCCTGGGCTGCGCTTTTGGGGGCCAGGCTTCTCTGAAGCAACGTGGAGTTAGTGGAACTGGAGTTAGTGGTTCCCACCCATCCATCAGCAAGCACATTAGCAGGTGGCTTAGGTTTGTCCTGTCATATCCTAGCAGGCTGAGGCTCCCAGCACCATCCTTCCCTTGGGAGGTGGATTTCCCTTAAAGGGACGCCCTGTGCAGACAACATTACACCGGTATCTTTAGTAGACTCACAAGTTATGGGACTCTCCAAAGAAGAATGAACATGCGTGTTTCTATGGAAATAAGATCAATACATTTCCTGTCTTCTCTTCCCTGCATTTGCCAGTAAGTCTCTATCGGGGTGTGCTTCACTTGCAACTGTCTTTATTTAAGGCACAATTCAGAGAAATCATGGCGAGCCGACTCTGTTCTTTCCCTCTGGATTTTCTCTGAAGTCCAAAAGTAGAGGCATTGGCTTGCATCTAACAAACCACGTATGGAATACAGTAAGTAATAATTGGATATTTATCAGAATGTTGCTTTCCTGGCACACCATTCATTAACTGCCCCTTATTTAATTATGCCAAAATTAGCACAGGGGAGTCTTTGGCTAGTGTATTTGCACATGCCATCAATTACGTCCTAATAAATTAATTTGCTTTTCAGGATTCACCAGAGGCACCGGTTGGGCCTCTGCGCTCCTGCTTGACTGTTCTGACTTTGAACAGGTTTATTCAGCTGCTGTCTGCTAAGCCCTACAGAAGAACACAATGGCTGCTGATCGGCCTTTTATGGTTTATTGGAAACTGGTGGTCCGCACTGTGGCTCCGGTCAGTGATTAACCCGCGCGAAAACAAACTACACAAGGCTAAGTTGATGTTGGAGGAGGAATGAGCTCACTTCATTAAGGCTTGAAGAGGAAACCTTTTCTCCTTCAGTGCTTGTTCAAAACTTTGCAGGTCTCTATTTAATCATGTAATTCTCTCTAAGTAGCAAGAGAAGCCTGCTGCACAGTGAGTGGTCTTTTGCCACATGACAACTTAGAAAGATAAATTATATATAAATATCTTCATGGTTTTGTGCAGGGAGGAAACCAATTTTAGTATTCCTCTGTGAAACTAATTTACTTGTTTCTTTATTAAAAGAAGTAAGTGGCTACACCCCATGGTATTCCATGCACACAAACGGTGGCCTTCATTTTCTTCTGGGCTTCTTATTCCTCGGTAGGGTTATTGCAAATTCAGGTGAAAGGCATTTTCTTCTCTTCTTGTGATTCTAAACAAATATTGAAAGGGGGCACAGGGGAGGAGAGTGAGGGCAAAAGTTTCGATAATATAGATTATTGCAAATTTGGAACAAAATAAACCTGTTCTCAGCTAGACTAAAAAGGAGAATAGAATCTGTGAGGGTCTATTTCAGGAAGTGCTACATTTCCTAGTGTTCTCTAATCTTGCAACCTTTCCCCAAATTTCTCCTCCTCCCTCTCTCCCTTCTTCTAGGTAACTTCCACCTTGTAGATCATGAATAAAACTTACAAAGAATTTAGATTCATCATCTCTGGTTTGGGTATCTTCAGTTTTTTTAAGGAAAAAGTCAATGGAGACATATAACATGAGTGTTAGGGGATTCCAATGGTGCCTTTTGATACTTGACATTACAATTATCTGGGTTGTAATTTGGGGGAGCCTCTTACCCTCTTCACTGGCACATTTTTCCTGTCAGATCTGCAAGGATAGGTATTCAGTTGCTTGCCCCCCATGTACCTCACCTCATACACTAATGCACCCACGAACTACTCATTTGGCATTGTTGTTTAAGATAGTCCACCGGCAATTAGTAGACCGTATGTCGGTGAGAACAGTTTCGTGTATAACTATCAGCAAGTGTGTACTGGGCTTCAGGAGGTGGCGAGGAAAGGAAGGATTCAGCTCTGGGAGAACGCAGAAGCCTAAGAACTGTGCACTGGTTTCTGCTTATCGCTCTTAATGGGGGCCTCATCAGAACCCTTTTTGCCCCCTGATTGCACCTCCAGCAGGAATGAGTCTAAGATTTCCTGAGTGACTCCCTAAACCCTATACCATGTCATCTGTGTCTCCCCTTCTTCCTCCATGCTTCCCTCTCCCTTCTGTGGCAGTGAGGATTTCCACCTCTCTGAAGTTGGGTGCCATGGAAACCTTCTCTTCTTATCTTCTTATTTCACTTCTTCAGTGAGTCCATTCTACCAGCTTTCCTACACTCCTTCAATACCAAGCAATGGGGTTAGTAACCATGTCCATCTGCTGCTGGTTTGTTCAGATACTCCTGTGTGCCTGCTCGATTCTCCCTTACATAATGCCTCATGATGCATATCAAACTGTAATGTGCCATACGTTGAACCACAGATTCTGATTCTACAGGGGGCCAGGCGATGCCTGAGGTTCTGCATTGCTAATGAATTACCACAGAATGTCAATGCTACTGGAGTCCCACTCACAGACCAGACTTTTTCACTCCTTCTGGGAAAAGCAAATTGCCATACGCCAATACTAGTTTGTTAGAGTCAAATACTTTGATCAAGGTATAGAAAGCTGAACAAAGTTCTTGAGGGCAGTTAAAGGGCATAGTAACATGAAAGTATCTATTAAGTTCTCCATGTTAACTAGCCTCTTTCAACATTCAGCAGAAGCACCTGCCGGCGCACACATATGCTTTTTTACATAAAAAAATAATTTCATTGATAACTACAGGCAATTTGAGCTGATGTTCACAATTGGGGGTGGTGGAGAGATTGGAGCTCAACAAATGACCTATCATTACAGGATTTTGAAATGTTAAGGAAATTTACTATTAAATCACATCTTGGTAGTGTTGCTGTGAAGAAAGGTTTCTCAGCTGGGTGAATATTTTAGCTACATAATGACATTTTAAAAAATGGCTTTTAATATCAGCATAGCAGTTATTTTAATTTTTTTGAGCTTCTAAAACTTCCTTAGTGCTGAAGTCTGTCTGAGTATGATGCTGGACTGGCAATAAACCTTAGTCTAGACTGCTGTCTTTTCCTTTTAACTCCTAAAACCTTTAAGGAAAGTTTGTCTGCTACCCCTCTAAGGGATTGTATGTGCACAGGGCGGGGGTTACTCAATTGTATTTGACAATTTCATATGTAAATACAATGCATTGTGATTTAATTTCCATTTACTCCTGTTTCCTCTTCCTCTGAACTATTCCTTCTTCTTAGCTGGTCCTCCCCTTCATCTGAACTATTCTTTCTTCCCAGATGGTACTCCCCATCTTTTTCTGGACATATCTCAACAAAAATTTCATCATTAGATCAATGTTCTGGACATTCGGTTTTAAGTTTTACTCTTAATTGGTTCAGGATTTCTGGTCTTGTCTTTACATCTCTAATTGATTTTGTATTTTTTCTTGTGCAGTGCAAGATCAAGGTTCCATTTATGTGAACACAAAAATTCAGTTTTCCAACCAGCATTTATTGAAAACATTTTTCTTCTTTCTCCAAAGTAGGTTTGTTGTTTTTGTTCTGGTAGATTTAGTTCTTGGTTCTCTATACTATTCTATTCGTCTATGGATTTGTTCTCATGTCAATAGCATGCTCTCTTGGTTACTGTAGTTTTGTGCTTTGTTTTCAAATTAGCCATTAATGATTAATTCATTATGATTAATTCATCATTAGTCACGAAAAATTCATCACGATTAATCTAGCTTTTCTTTTTTCATGGGGTTACTTTGAATATTCAAGGTCATTCTAAGTTGTTTTTTTTCCTAATATTTTTCTTTTATTTTTGAGATTATAATGTAATTATATAGCTTCCCCGTCTCACTTCCTCCCTCCAAACTGTCCCATATACCTCTCCTTGCTCTCTTCCAAATATGTGACCACTTTTTTCACTAATTGTTGTTACAGCAAGTTCTCTGATCCTTTAGCTCTTGCAATCTTTCTACTCCCTTTTTTGCAGTCTTCCTTGAACTCTGCTGTGGGAATGTATTAGTTGGGACTGGGCTCCACAGCTCTGTATTTTGATTGGTTGTGGATTTCTGTAATGGTCTCTGTCTATTACAAAGGAAAGTTTCTTTGATGGGGAGTGAGGACTGCACTTACATGTGGGTATCAGGACAAATATTTGGAGTGTAATTAGAGGTTGTGCTGGTTTAATGAAGTAGAGGTTGTATGTTGTCCACCAAGATATGTTATGAAGGTTTTTTGTTCCATCACTGTCTACAAGTCTACATTTTTTTGTAGTTCTATGAAGAATGTCATTAGTATATTGATGAGAATTGCAATAATTTGGAGAATGGCTATTTTAAAGTAATATTAACTCTTCCAACACAAAAACATGAACTGCCTTTTCATTAGTTTGTGTATCGCATTGAATTTCTTTCATTAATGATTTATAACCTTCATCACAATTGACTTCTTTAGTCAAATTTATTTCTAGGCATTCACTAGCCAGTGTGAATGAAATTGCTTTTTAAATTTCTTCTCTTCAAACTCATTACTGATGCATAAAATGGTATTGATTTTTGTATGATGATTTTTATCATGCAACATTACTGGCACACCATTATTATTTTGTTTAGCTAATTCTAAAATATTTGCAATTTATCATATTACCAACCTAGCTTGATGCTAAGTATTGTGAAATAGATAAAGAATTTTTAAGCATGTAGTACGAAAAGTTACATAAAAGAACAAGGCATATAGTGTATTCATATTCATGAAAACAGTTCAAATATAGCATGTTGCTTTGTATATAAGAGATAAGAAAAAATAAGTGTGTGTGCATGTCTGTGTGCTCCTACAAAAACTAATACAGAAAGGAGAAGTGAGGACAGGGATACAAGACTGAATTATCTCATAGTCCTTTTGAAAATATCCACTTTTAAAACATGTATCTTTTAAATATTAAAACACTTCAATAAGAAGATATGTAAAATCAAAATTTTAATTTTAACTTATTCCATATTTATTTGTTTATTTTATGTGTGAATGTAGAGACAAAGGGCATGCTTGGAGCCAGAAGGCTATGAAGAAGAGTCATTTCCCTCCACCATGTAGGTCCCAGGGATGGCACTGAGGTTGCCAGTCTTGGCAGCAGGTGCTTTTACCTGCTAGGTTTTTCTGTTGGCCCTAAAATTTAATTTTTAAGGAAGATTTATTTTATTTTGCCCCATCTCTAGTCACCTAAAGGCCTTAGCAACAATGACCCATTTTACTCCCAATGTCTAGGCCCCACCTAGAATTTAATATTATTTTCCTTCCTTCCTTGCTTCTAGCTTCCTTCCTCCTCACCTCTGTCTTCTTCTTTTCTTTCAATTATGTCTCTTTCCTTTTCTTTTCAGAGACAGCTTCTTGCACTATATCCCTGGAAGGCATCAAAAGATCAAAGGCATTACTTTAGAAGTAAAAAAATGGTTTATCAGGTAAAAACACTTGCTTCACAAACCCAGCAGCCTGAGTTTGATCCCTGAAACACATAGTAGGACAAAAGAACTGATTCCCAAATGTTGTTCTCTGTTTTCTCACGTACTGTTGCACCTGTGTGCCCACATTCACACACACACACACACGCTCTGCCTCCTGAATGCTGATATTAGGAACATGTTATGCAACACCTAGCCTCAAGTTTTACTTTCTGATACCATTCTCACAAAAATAGAGCCCCTTAGGAAAATAACTGATTCCAAAGGGAGAGAAGGTACAAGTTGAGCCTGGGATATTTGTCTTGTCAAAAAGAGTGGGAATACTTAAATACTAATGATGTCAATCCAGATGACATGGGTTTGTTAAAGGGTTTCAAGTGGTCAAATCTATTACAAATTAATATTACAAATTTAACTATCTTGATACCGTATATTACACTGAATTAAAATATTCAGTGAGTTTGAACACAGAAGAGGTGAAAGTCTTATATGTTGTATGGGGAGTTACCTAAGAGAGGAATGAAAACTTTTTAAAGAGTAATACAAAATCAAATGTGGGAAGAATGACATAAATTGAATTTCATGGTTTCTTTTTTTTTATTGAGAAAAGGAAAAAGAAGTATCCGCCTCCTCCAAGCTTCCCATTTCCCTCCCCCTCCTCCCACCCTTCTTCCCCTCCCCCCAAACTCCTCTCCCCCTCCCTCTCCAGTCCAAAGAGCAGTCAGGGTTCCCTGCCTGTGGAAAGTCCAAGGTCTGCCCCTGTCCGTCCATGTCTAGGAAGGTGAACATCCAAACTGGCTAGGCTCCCACAAAGCCAGTACATGAAGTAGGATCCAAACCCCGTGCCATTGTCCTTGGCTTTTCATCAGTCCTCAGAGTTCGCCATGTTCAGAGAGTCCGGTTTTATCCCATGCTTTTTCAGTCCCAGTCCAGCTGGTCTTGGTGAGCTTCCATTAGATCAGCCCCATTGTCTCAGTGGGTGGGTGCACCCCTCGTGGTCCTGACTTCCTTGCTCATCTTCTCCCTCCTTCTGCTCCTCATTGGGACCTTGGGAGCTCAGTCCAGTGCTCCAGTGTGGGTCTCTGTCTCTATCTCCATCCATCACCAGATGAAGGTTCTATGGTGATATGCAAGATATTTGTCAGTATTGATATAGGATAGGGTCATTTCGTGTTCCCTATCCTCAGCTGCCCAAGGGACTAACTGGGGACATCACCCTGGGCTCCTGGGAGCCACTCTAGGGTCAAGTCTCTTGCCAACCCTAAAGTGGATCCCTTAACTAAGAATTGTGTTTCCGTGCTCCCCTGTCCAACCTTCCTTTATCCCAGTCCTCTTTGTTTCTCCAAGTTACCCCCTCCTTCCCTTCTCACTTTTCTCTCCCCATCTCCTCTTACCCTCATCCCACTCAACCCCCAAGATCCCAATTTTCTCCCCGGCAATTTTGTCTACTACCCATAGCCAAGAGGATAACTATATGTTTTTCCTTGGGTTCACCTTCTTATTTAGCTTCTTTAGGTTCACCGATTGTAGTCTCCGTGACCCTTATTTATGGCTAGAAACCAATTAAGAGTGAGTACATCCCATGTTCATCTTTTTGGGTCTGGGATACCTCACTCAGGATAGTGTTTTCTATTTCCATCCATTTGCATGCAAAATTCGAGAAGTCATTGTTTTTTACCGCAGCGTAGTATTCTAATGTGTATATATTCCATATTTTCTTCATCCATTCTTCCATTGAAGGGCATCTAGGTTGTTTCCAGGTTCTGGCTATTACAAATAATGCTGCTATGAACATAGTTGAACAAATGCTTTTGTCATATGATCGGGCATCTCTTGGGTATATTCCCAAGAGTGGTATTGCTGGGTCCAGGGGTAAGTTGATCCCGAATTTCCTGAGAAACCGAAACACTGATTTCCACAGTGGTTGCACAAGTTTGCATTCCCACCTGCAATGGATGAGGGTACCTCTTCCTCCACAGCCTCTCCAGCAAAGGCTATCATTGGAGTTTTTTATTTTGGCCATTCTGACAGGTGTAAGATGATATCTCAAAGTTGTTTTGATTTGCATTTCCCTGATCGCTAAGGAGGTTGAGCATGACCTTAAGTGTCTTTTGGCCATTTGAACTTCTTCTGCTGAGAATTCTCTGTTCAGTTCAGTGCCCCATTTTTTAATTGGGTTAATTAGCATTTTAAAGTCGAGTTTCTTGTGTTCTCTATATATTTTGGAGATCAGACCTTTGTCTGTTGCAGGGTTGGTGAAGATCTTCTCCCAGTCAGTAGGTTGCCTTTTTGTCTTAGTGACAGTGTCCTTTGCTTTACAGAAGCTTCTCAGTTTGAGTAGGTCCCATTTATTCAATGTTGCCCTTAATGTCTGTGCTGCTGGGGTTATACCTAGGAAGCGATCGCCTGTCCCCATCTGTTGTACGGTACTTCCCACTTTCTCTTCTATCAGGTTCAGTGTGTTCTGGCTGATATTGAGGCTTTAATCCATTTGGACTTGAGTTTTGTGCATGGTGATATTTTATTCTATTTTCATTCTTCTACAGGTTGACATCAAGTTGTGCCAGCACCATTTGTTAAAGATGCTGAAGTAATAAGGGCAGCGGCGGGGCTGCGTCCCCAACACCCCAGCCGCCTGCCCGGCTAGCTTATGCCCCGAAATAATTACACGGACACTGTATTCTTTTAAACACCGCATGGCCCATTTCTATCTAACCTCTTCTAGGCTAATTCTCACATATTAATTTAGCCCATTTCTAATCATCTGTGTATGGCACCCCAAGGTGCGCTTACCGGGAAGATTCTAACCTATGTCCATCCTGTGTTGGACCTTCATCGCGTGTGTCTGCCAGGGAGCAGGGCATGGCGTCTCTGCTGAGGCGTCTGCTCCGGAGAGCAGAGCTGTGGAGTCTCTGAGCTCACTACCTCTTCCTCCCAGCATTTTGTTCTGGTTACTCCTCCCACCTATCCTCTAACCAATAAAATGGGCCAGGGCAGTGCCTTTATTAGACAATGACCTTCCTCCATCAAGATGCTTTCTTTCTTCCATTGTATTCTTTTGGCTCCTTTATCGAAAATGAGGTGTTCATAGGTTTGTGGGTTAAAATCCGGGTCTTCTATACGATTCCATTGGTCGACTTCTCTGTTTTTATGCCAGTACCACACTGTTTTCATTACTGTAGCTCTGTAATAGAGTTTGAAGTCAGGGATGGTAATGCCTCCAGAAGATCCTTTATTGTATAGGATTGTTTTGGCTATCCTGGGTTTTTTATTTTTCCATATAAAATTGATTATTGTCCTCTCCAGATCTGTGAAGAATTTTGATGGGATTTTGATGGGGATTGCATTGAATCTATAAATTGCCTTAGGTAGAATTGCCATTTTTACTATGTTGATCCTCCCAATCCAAGAGCAAGGGAGGTCCATCCATTTTCTGGTATCCTCTTCAATTTCTTTCTTCAATGCCTTAAAATTCTTGTCAAATAGATCTTTCACTTCCTTGATTAGATTTACCCCAAGATATTTTATGCTGTTTGTAGCTATTGTGAAAGGTGAAGCTTCTCTGATTTCCCTCTCTGCTTCCATATCCTTTGTGTATAAGAGGGCGACTGATTTTTTGGAGTTGATCTTGTATCCTGCCACATTACTAAAGGTGTTTATCATCTGTAAAAGTTCTTTGGTGGAGTTTTGGGGGTCGCTTATGTACACTATCATATCATCTGCAAATAACGAAAGTTTAACTTCTTCCTTTCCAATTCGAATCCCCTTGATCCCCTTATGTTGTCTTATTGCTATTGCTAGAACTTCAAGCACTATATTGAAGAGGTATGGCGAGAGTGAACAGCCTTATCGTGTTCCTGAGTTTTGTGGGATGGCTTTGAGTTTCTCTCCATTTAATTTGATGTTAGCTGTCGGCTTGCTGTATATCTTTTATTATATTTAGGTATGACCCTTGTATCCCTAGTCGCTCCAATACTTTTATCATAAAGGGATGTTGAATTTTGTCAAATGCTTTTTCAGCATCTAATGAAATGATCATATGTTTTTTTTCTTTCAGTTTATTTATATGATGGATTACATTGATAGATTTACGTATGTTAAACCAGCCCTGCATCTCTGGGATGAAGCCTACTTGATCATAATGGATAATTTTTCTAATGTGTTCTTGGATTCGGTTTGCCAGTATTTTGTTGAGGATTTTTGCGTCAATGTTCATGAGTGAGATTGGCCTATAATTCTCTTTCCTGGTTGAGTCTTTGTGTGGTTTTGGTATCAGAGTAACTGTAGCTTCATAAAAGGAATTTGGTAATGACCCTTCTGTTTCTATATTGTGGAATACATTAAGGAGTATAGGTATTAGCTCTTCTTGGAAGTTCTGGTAGAATTCCGCATTGAAACCATCTGGACCTGGGCTTTTTTTGGTAGGGAGGTTTTTGATAACAGCTTCTAATTCTTCGCGACTGACAGGTCTGTTTAGATTGTTCACCTGGTCCTGGTTTAATTTTGGTATATGGTATTTATCTAAAATAGTGTCCATTTCTTTTACATTTTCCAGTTTTGTGGCATACATGCATTTGTAGTAAGATCTAATGACTCTCTGAATTTCCTCTGTGTCTGTGGTTATGTCCCCCTTTTCATTTCTGATCTTATTAATTTGCGTATTCTTTCTCTGCCGTTTGATTAGTTTGGATAGGGGTTTATCAATCTTGTTGATTTTCTCCAGGAACCAGCTTTATGTTTCATTGATTCTTTGGATTGCTTTCTGTGTTTCTATTTTGTTGATTTCCGCCCTCAGTTTGATTATTTCCAGTGTTCTACTCCTCCTAGGTGAGTCTGCTTCTTTTTTTTTCTAGAGCTTTCAGGTGGGCTGTTAAGTCTCCAATATGTGCTTTCTCTGTTTTCTTTAAGTGGGCACTTAGTGCGATGAACTTTCCTCTTAGCACTACTTTCATAGTTTCCCATAAGTTTGAGTATGTTTTTCTTTATTTTCATTGAATTCAAGGAAGACTTTAATTTCTTTCTTTATTTCTTCCTTAATCCAGGTATGGTTCAGTAGTTGACTGTTCAGTTTCCATGAGTTTGTAGGCTTTCTGGGGGTAGCATTGTTGTTGAATTCTAACTTTAATCCATGGTGATCTGATAAGACACAGGTGGTTACTAATATTTTTTTGTAACTGTGTAAGTTAGCTTTGTTACCGAGTATGTGGTCAATTTTCGAGAAGGTTCCATGAGCTGCAGAGAAGAAGGTATATTCTTTCCTCTTTGGGTGGAATAATCTATAGATGTCTGTTAAGTCCATTTGCTTCATTACCTCCATTAATTCTTTAATTTCTCTGTTAGGTTTCTGTCTGATTGACCTGTCCATTGGTGAGAGAGGAGTGTTGAAGTCTCCTACTATTAGTGTGTGCGGTTTGATGGCTGCTTTGAGTTTTAGTAATGTTTCTTTTACGTACGTGGGTGCTTTTTTATTAGGGGCATAGATATTCAGGATTGAGACTTCATCCTGATGAATTGTTCCTGTTATGAGTATAAAATGTCCCTCTCCATCTCTTCTGATTGATTTAAGTTTGAAGTCAACTTTGTTAGAAATTAGTATGGCCACACCTGCTTGTTTCTTAGGTCCATTTGCTTGATAAGCCTTTTCCCAGCCCTTTACTCTGAGTAGGTGCCTTTCTATGTGGTTGAGGTGTGTTTCTTGTAAACAGCAGAATGTTGGATCCTGTTTTCGTATCCAATCTCTTAGCCTGTGCCTTTTTATAGGTGAGTTGAGCCCATTGACATTAAGTGATATTAATGACCAGTGGTTGTTAACTCCGGTCACTTTTTTAGTAGTAGGGTTTGTGTGTTTCCCTTCTTTGAGTTGTGCTGGTGAAGGGTCTCTAGATGTCTGAGTTATTGTGGTCATTGTTGGACTCCTTGGTTATTGATTTTCCTTCTATTATTTTCTGTAAGGATGGATTTGTGGCTACATATTGTTTAAATTTGTTTTTATCCTGGAAAATTTTGTTTTCTCCATTTATAGTGAACAAAAGCTTGGCTGGGTATAGTAGTCTGAGCTTGCATCCATGGTCTCTTAGTTTCTGCAGTACATCTATCCAGGACCTTCTGGCTTTCATGGTTTCCATGGAGAAGTCAGGTGTAAGTCTGATAGGTTTACCTTTATAAGTAACTTGGCCTTTTTCCTTTGTGGCTCTTAATATTATTTCTTTATTCTGTATGCTTTGTGTTTTGATTTTTATATGGCGAGGAGATTTTTTTTTTGATCCAGCCTATTCGGTGTTCTGTATGCTTCTTGAACCTTCATAGGTACATCTTTCTTCAGGTTGGGAAAGTTTTCTTCTATAATTTTATTAAGTATATTTTCTGGACTGTTGAGCTGCACTTCTTCTCCTTCTTCTAATCCAATTATTCTTAGGTTTGGTCTTTTTATTGTGTCCCATATTTCCTGAATGTTTTGTGATGAGAGTTTGTTGGACTTGCTGTTTTTCTTTGATCAGTGTGTTTATTTTCTCTATGTTATCTTCAGAATCTGAGATTCTTTCTTCTATCTCTTGTATTCTGCTGGTTATTCTTGTTTCTGTAGTCTCTATTCGTTTACCTAGATTTTCCATGTCCAGCCAGCCCTCTGTTTGTATTTTCTTCTTTGCCTCCATTTCAGTTTTCAAGTCATGAACTGTTTCCATTATCTGCTTGATTGTTTTTCCTTGGTTTCCTAGGGTATCATTCACTGATTTACTCAATTCCTTAAACTTTCTGTTATACTTCTCATCCATTTCTTTAAGGGCATTTTTTACATGCTGTTTAAGGGTGTCAATAACTTTCATGAAGTCAGTTTTTTCTACTTCTTCTTGATTAAGGTGTTCATTTCCTCCTGTTGTGAGGTCACTGGCTTCTGGTGGTTTCATGTTGTTTTTCAGATTGTTGGGTGAATTCTTGCATTGGCGTCTGCCCATCTCTTCCTCCCAATACTCCCCTATGGATCTTCTTTTACAGGATCAGGTCTTCTTGCACACTGACGTACCTTCCCAGTGATGTCACTCCCCAGTGATGGTTCTCCTGGTGTCCAGATCAGATCTCTGTGCTGCTTGGGTAGCTCGCAAACAAAGGGCCCACCCTGCTTGCTGCAGGCAGGCTATGGAGACAAAGGAACTACCGCCCTCCCTTTTGCCCTCCCAATTCGGTTTCGGTCCCAGCGCCCTAGCAGGCTGAGCTAGGAGGTGCTATGCCGCCAAAGAGGGGAGGGAGAGAGTGAGGGAGAAAGACAGGGGGTAGGGGCTTCTGGATGTAAGCTGGGTGGGATAGGAAGAGAGAGGAGGTATCGGGCAGTATAGCCCCTGCAGGATGACCAGGAAGTGGAGGGGATATGAGTAACGTCTGAGTTCCCTGATCCCTGATCCTCGCTGCCGCCACACTCACTCACCGCAATGATGGCTCTCCTGGTGCCCAGATCGAAACTCCATGCTGCTTGGGTAGCTCGCACACAAAGGGCCCACCCTGCTTGCTGCAGGCAGGCTAAGGAGACAAAGGAACTACTGCCCTCCCTTTTGTCCTCCGGATTCGGGTTCAGTCCCAGCGCTCTAGCAGGCTGAGCTGGCGAATCTCATGGTTTCTCAATCTGAAATGTAATATTAATCTATCAATGCTCTTTCTGCTCCTTCAGCCAATAGCCTTTAAGATACCAGCCCACTGGGGTGTGGTCTCTTATACTTAAAAAAGCAGCAGGAACCAGGCGATCTCTCTTGCTTCCTGCTCCCTTTTTGGCGACTAGACTCTCTGTTTCCCCTTTGCGACAAAAGGACTGTTGTTTGGGACCGTGATTTGTAAGTTTTCCCCCTCAAATAAATAACCCTTTTTATTATCCCTAATTCTTAACTGATGTGGGATTGTTTTGCGGCTTCAAATGATCACTAATGGGTGCTAAAACCATTGGGTGAAAGACAGTGTGACAGAATATTCAGATGGTGTGAAAATATCATCCCACAAAATTACTTACCAAATTCAAAGAGAATTATGTAGGTTTATAATGGGGGAACTCTCATATCCTTTGTTTTAATAAAGTGATCAGTTTTAGCATTGCCAGTATTATACTACAATCCTCCCAATGAAATGAAACAACAACAACCACAGAATATTAGATATAAAATATTTCAGTTGGCTGTGGTATTGTGTACCAGTGCTTAGGAGGTAGAGGCCTGGTGATCAGGAGTTCAAGGTCATCCTTAGATATGTAATTACTGTGAAGATCAGCCTGGTCTACAGGACACCCTGTTTGAATCACAACAAGCCAAAGCACAGTATTCAGTTTGCGAAGAGTGTTTACCCTTAACCTAATCGTGAGTATTCAAAGACATAATGTAGACCATTCTATAAGGCTACTAGCCAGAACTCTTGAAAACAAAAGACAGGTATGGTGGCTCATTCCTGTAATCCCAGGGCTGGGAAGGGTGAAGCAGGAGGATTGCTGTAAACCAAAGTCTACTGTGGGCTACATGGTTAAGTTTCAAGCCAACCTGAACTATAGAATAGGAATCTTTCTCAAAATAGCCACTCCAAATGGGGACAGCATTGTTATAGAGGTAAAGACACTAACTAAAGAGGTGCACTTTAAATGGACTGTATAAAACCTGACTGGAATGGGAGAGCATCAATTAAAGCATAAAAGGCATCTTGCCGGAAACCTGTGATTTGATGAATTTATAGAAGGATGATTATATTGCTCAGATCTGATAATGGTGTTGTGATTATGAAAGAGGTTGACCCTGCTCTTAGGAACAATGTGCTGAAATATTCAGAGATAAAATCGTGTGATCTCCACAAGGTGCTTTTATATAACTGGCATATTATAGATGTAAGATAGACAAACTTTCCAAAACTCTATATGTATATATGCACATATGAGAGAGAGAGAGAAAACAAATGCAGTGAGATGTCAACAAATGAAAAAAATATGCAGGGATTGAATTTTATGATTCTTGACTTTGCTGATCATTAAAAAAAATTAAATCAAAATATATGGATAAGGGGCGTGTACTACACTATCTAAAGAATTTCTGGGAAGGTAAGAAGAGAAAGAAAAGCAGAAAATGAACTGCCAGAGCCACAGGCATAACTTCACAACAAAATATACAAAGTGAGGACTTGAAACTTCAGATGGCAGAGTATATTGCAAAAGTTGGATGCCATTCATTCAGACAGCTAAACGGGATCACCAGCATCAAGTGGGGGGGGGGGAAGTACTATGACTCCAATATCACCCTGGGAAGAATGCCCTATCAGACCAATATGAGTGCTTCTATTTCCTAGATAAGTCCGTCTCTACAGTGATAAGGATGAGTCACCAGACTGCCATAGCCTGATGACATTATTCTCAATTCAATTTGATGTAATCATCATCAACAATAGCCAGTTATTGAATGATTCTGTGTGCTCATTATGGCAAATACGAAGATGAATAAGACACCTGAGGGGCTTAGAATCCACTTGGAAAGTAAGAAGATACACTGCAAGATAAATAACAATAAAAGGTAGCACATAAACCTGAAGAGGAGTTCAGACAAGTACTGAAGTAGGTCAGAGGAGGAATGGAATATAATGAGATAGTCATGGCAGGCTTCAGGAAAAGAACTAGAGAGAAGAGTCAGTTTGGTGTAAAAGCAAGGAATTGTTTGGAGCTACTATGCAGAGGAAATGTAAGAAGTTAAGCCAAGGCCAGGTGGTGGCTGCACACACCTTCACACCTTTAATCCCAGCACTCGGGAGGCAGAGTAAGGCAGATCTCTGTGAGTTCGAGGCCAGCCTGGTCTACAAGACCTAGTTCCAGGACAGGCACCAAAGCTATACATAGAAATCCTGACTCTAAAAGCCAAAACTCCCCAAAAACAAACAAACAAATGAGAGAGAGAGAGAGAGAGAGAGAGAAGCGAAGAGAGAGAAAGAGAGAGAGAGAGAGAGAAAAGAAAAAAGAAAGAAGATGAGCTAAGATAACACAAGGTTCTGTAGGTGGAAAGGTGGTAAAGAAGACAGT
This sequence comes from Microtus oregoni, assembly GCF_018167655.1. Classification (NCBI taxonomy): domain Eukaryota; kingdom Metazoa; phylum Chordata; class Mammalia; order Rodentia; family Cricetidae; genus Microtus; species Microtus oregoni. Next base: position 9,663,472 of record NW_024543828.1, on the reverse strand, counting down.
TTTATCTGGGGGCAGGAATCATGTAGAGGTTGTAGACTGTGGGGTGGGATAACTAGGTGGCCTTAAAAAGCCCTGATGTCAGAGCCAAATCTGAAGAAGTTAGCCCTTAGCTTAAGTGATCTTGCCAAAACTCAGCCTTGTCTCTCCCTCTCCTCCTCTCCTCTCTCCCCCTGTGCTCTCTAGTTCTTTCTCAACCATCAGGTCTTTACTGGCTCCTTCCCATGGCTTCAAGGCACACAGACATTTGCATTCCCTCCCTTATTTTCATTGTTTTTCTCTATGGTCTTTTAATGTTATTTTTATATTCATGTTTCCAGGTAAATTTTCTTAACATGCAGATATATTTTTAACTTGAATGCTTCTTTTACTTGCTATGTCTCACCCTTTGATCTCGGCTTTCAAATCCCTTTGTGGCATAAGCAGCATTCTTTCCAAGGTTTCTAGAGGCTTTTGCCATCAAATCAATGAGTTTATTCTCAATATTCATTTACATTGACCCTTCTGATATTAAAAGCATAAAGGAGTAAAATCAAAGGCAATCTTTTAAAAAGCCCTTGAAGCCAGGCATGAGGTGATCTGTGCCTAACCTCAGCTATTCAAAGACTAAGGCAGGAGCATCATTGGCGCCCACTTGAGTTCAAGACCAGCCTGGGTAACATAGCAACCATACCAGGAGATTGGAGGGCGCATTTAGGAAAGTAAGAATAGAAAGGAGCTTCCTCTAGCCGATAACAGGTGTCTGCTATAAACATGTGAATAACTAGATGTTTTCTGGCAAGGCCACCCAAAGTTTTTTTTTTTTTTTTTATTGAAAGAAAAAAAAAGAAATTCCCGCCTCCTCCCAGGCTCCCATTTCCCTCCCCCTCCTCCCACTCTTCTCCTCCTCCCCCACTCCTCTCCCCCTCCCTCTCCAGTCCGAAGAGCAGTCAGGGTTCCCTGCCCTGTGGAAAGTCCAAGGTCCTCCCCCCTCCATCCAGGTCTAGGAAGGTGAACATCCATACTGGCTAGGCTCCCACAAAGCCAGAACATGAAGTAGGATCAAAACCCAGTGCCATTGTCCTTGGCTTCTCATCAGCCCTCATTGTCCGCCATGTTCAAAGAGTCCGGTTTTATCCCATGCTTTTTCAGTCACAATTCCCAATAACAGTAATAGACAATATACATTTTGAGATGGATCGTCTGAAATACAAAAAAAATATTAATAACTAAAAGCCTCCTGAAAGACATGGAGTTAAAAGCCTTTAATTTAAAAAGAGAAACTGAATTACTAGAAAAAAGAGTCAGGCTTCTGCATCTCCAGCCCATTCCTTATAAAAATGTCTGCAGATGACTGCTGAAAGATATTCTAAATAAACTATTTCATCCTAGTATCAGTGGGTATAATCAGTTTTATAATTATCCATTACACTTCTATGTCCTCTTTTTTAAAAGTATGTGAAACAGTAGCTATAATTGTTAGGAGCTGTGACCCCCCAGATCCTGAATTTCTTGTAAACAACTTGTTTTCCCCTGATCTGAGTGCCTACAGCTGCTCTGAGCACCTTCAGGCGTTCCTGATGGCAGGAGAGTGGTTTCTGGTGCGTTTGGCTGGGGCGTGGCTATCTCTATATAAGCTGCCCCTGAACACAATAAGGGGGCATTCTTGGGGAATTCAAGGATGACTTGGGTCTCTGTCTGTGAGTCTTTGTGTGTTTCAATCTCCAGCCCCTTGCCCAGTTCACTAACTGTAGGGTAGCGCATAGAACACAGATGGGCATGGTGCGCCGCAATAATAATTTGTGGTTTTATTTAACGGGAGTTGTTTAAGTAAGACTGCAATCAGTACTGGAATATTGGGTGATTTAACTTTTAAAATGCATAAATTTTGATTTATTTATTTCACAAAACATGCAAGTACTTAAAGGGCTTGTGATAGACAGCTTGTTGTAGACAGCTGGAGTATATATGAAATGATATGAATAAAACTGATGTGAAAAACAAAAACAAAAAAATAAACAAAAACTAGATGTTTTCTTCCAGAGAGCAAGAACGAGGCCAATTTGTCTGCTTTCCTTCTCTTTGTTCACCATTATATTGGAAGGGCTGGACAGTGAAACCAGGCAACGGGGAAAGATGGCATAGAGACTGGAAGAAATAAAAAGCATTCCCATTGCCAATGACATAGTTGTGTACATAAAACCCTTACAACACTTTGTGAAACATAGCAGATTTGATGAGTGAAGTTAGCACATTCAGATGTTACAGTATCCGCATATAAATTTTGACATACTACTTATGAATCATTGAAAAATAAAATTTGAATAAAACATTTTTCATTAACATCCAAAACTGTGACATAATTATGGATAATTTTAACAAATGTGTAAAAGACTTTTATACCAGATAGTGCAAAACGCTATCAAAGGGAATTCATGATGTAAATACATAGGCTGGAAGATGCATGGGTGTTGTTGGGACTTGACTTCTTTGCTAGTTGGTCTAGCTCCATTCAACTCATCTCAGGCTCTCCACATAGCATTCTGAAGAACTGGTACTCCAGTTCTAAAAGGTGTGTGACAAGGCACATATGCTAGAATAGTTGGAATAATCTTGAACATTAAAACAATAAGGCAGGAGCACTTAAGCTACCTGATTTCAAAGTACTCTGTGCAGTCTTGTTATCACTGAATATGAGTGAAAGTCAGATGACCCAGAAGAAAAGCCCAGGTGAGATATACTTGCTGTATAAGGCTTCACAGAAGGTTTTTTTTTTTTTTGGTTTTTCGAGACAGGGTTTCTCTGTGGTTTTGGAGCCTGTCCTGGAACTCGCTCTTGTAGACCAGGCTGGTCTTGAACTCAGAGATCTGCCTGCCTCTGCCTCCCAAGTGCTAGGATTAAAGGCGTGCGCCACCACCGCCCGGCTTCACAGAAGTTTAAAATTAGAAGCAAACATTTATTAGCTATATGAAGCATCTTTCCACATAGTGGCTTAGAATCAGAAATAACATAAATATCCATGAATAAATAAAATGTGCTTTATCTGTATGACACTCTACTCAGCAATGAAACGAAATAGGCAACTGATATTTCTTCAAACAGGAACAAACCTCAAACATCATCTGCTGTGTGAAAGAAGTGACATAAAGAGTTTAATCCATGTGATTCCATGTCTATGAAATTCTAGACTAGTCAAAATAAACAATGATAATAAACATATTGATCACCTAGGGCTAAATACTTTATCCAGAAAGGCACAAGGGGACCACTGAGGATGACAGAAACTGTTTTCATGTTGAGCACAATGATGATTATACTAGTATAAATATTAGGTATAATTCATGAAAGTATACACTTTGAATAGGTGTACTTTAACTATGTTATTATATAATAATAATAATTTTATTTCTAGAAGGAAATGGAATATTAATAATAAGTAATAATAAGCCAAGCATATAATCCAATGGGAATTTCAAAGGGAGAGAATATAAAGAACTAAAGAAAATCTAGAGACTTCAGGAGATTGAGTATGTTACAAATAAGATGTAGTATATTAAAATTCAGATTCAGGAATATTTAGGAATATCAGAATATTTTCAGGGAACATCAAAGCAATCCACATCTGGACATAAGTTTGTAAAATCCAGGATACCAGAGACAAAATGTTAAAAAAAATTTAAAAACCAAGAAGGCAAGTTACCTCCCAGGAAATAGAAATGATGCGGAGAGTAGACTTAGCAACAACTGAAAGCCCATGACAGTGGGAAAACATCATCACCTCCAGAGAGGAGAATAGCTTCAAACTGATCTTTAATGCCATTTGCAAACATTTTCAGATGCCAGATGATAGCTATAATGGCTCATCCATGCTTAAATGTTCTCCAGTGTGTGCACTTAACACTCATACAGTTTTATTGTGTGAAATACACCTTACTAACATGATTTAAAAATTTCTACATTCACATTCGTTGGATTGCTGGATTGCTTTTTGTTTTTCTAACTGAAAATATGGTTGGCTTTTTTTTTTGGATTTTGAAGACAGGGTTAAATATGTTTTTTTAAAGTCAATGTTAAATAGTTTTATTTTATATATTTCATTTTCCTCTTAGGATACAGTACTTATGACGTGCAATGTTCTATTTCCTCTGCCTATGCACATGTTTCATGTTCAAGTACTGAAGAGTGTCACGTAATTTGTAGTAGCAGCTTAACATTATGGCTGCCACAAACTTGGTAAATTTGGTCCCTTCAAATGTTTCCCTGCGGAACAATGCTACATCTCTTCTAGGACTGACTTAATCAATTTCTTTGATGGTAGGTCCTAAAGAAGTTCCACCAGAAAGAGGGACATCATCAGTGAAGCCCCCCAAGTATTCTTCCCAGCATACCAAGTATGGTATGCTGGTAGAGCTTGGTAATGATGGGGTAATAATGGGGTTGCTGACTTTTTCCAGTTCTTTCTGCCAGTGTTCAGCTCTTTCCTTTTCTGCAGTCTGATTCTTATCCAGTATGATTCCATCATACTTGTTTAAATCTTCTGTTTGTCCTCATCATTGATCTTGCCTTGAAGGTTCTCATCTTTAGCTGTTGCTCTCACACCGAATGCATAGGACTCCAGTGAATTCTTGGGTGGTACCTTATCTCTCTGCTTCTCATCTTAGGTTTTGTACTTCTCAGCTTCCTGGACCATGCACTTATTATCTTACTTGCTCAAAGGACCCTTGTCATCAGTGATGATGATCTAGTTCTCCTTTCCTGTGCTTTTATCCACAGCAGAAACATTGGGAGGGCCATTGGCATCCATATCAAAGTGACGTCATTCTGAGGAATGCCATGGGGTACTGGAGATATGCCTATGAGTTCAAACTTTTCAAGCGGTTTGTTATCCTTAGTCATGGCCTTTTTACCTTCAAACACCTGAAGGAACACACCAGTTAGTTGTCAGAGTAGGTGGTAAAGATAAGTGTGTTAGGTAGGAATTACAGTATTGTGTTGGGTGAAGACAGTCATGACTCCCCCAACAACAGCTTCAATACCAAGAAGAAAAGGAGTGACGTCCAAGAGCAGCAAATCCTTAACATTCTCAGACTTGTCTCCAGACAGAACGACCTCTTGGACAGCTGCTTCTTATGCAATAGTTTCATCAGGGTTAATGCTAGTCTTCAGTTCTTTTCCATTGAAGAAGTCTTTCAGAAATTCCTGAATCTTGGGGATCCTGAGAGAACCACCCACCAGGACAACATCATGAATCTGTGACTTGTCTAGTTTGACATCTCAAAAGGGCTATTCTACAGGGTTCAGTGTGCCACAGAACAGGTAACATTCAAGTCTTCAAATTGAGAGCAGGTAATAAAGGTATAGAAGATGATTTCCTCATAAAAGAAAATCAAACTCAGCACTGACCTGGGTGCTGGAGGAGAGGGTACATTTAGCCCATTTACACACATTACAGATGCAGGATTGCTCTCTTGTCCTCACTGATGTCCTTCTCATAATTGGATTTAAGGTCAACAATAAAATGGTAGACCACTAGATTATCAGTCTTCTCTACCCAAGTGGGTATCTCCAGCTGTAGATTTGACCTAAAGAATTCCATCCTCAATGGTGAGGATTGACACATCAAAAGTACCACCTCCCAAATAAATAGATTTGACACAGTCCTTTCACCTCCAACATTCTTTTCTAAGCTATAAGCCAAAGCAGCAGCAGGTTCATTGATAATTAAGTCCATTGAGACCCCCAATAGTTCCTGCATCTTTTGTCACATACTGCTGACAGTCATTGGTAGCATTCTTCCCAAGACAGACTTCTCCAGAAATTTCATTCATCTTTTTTGGAACCATAGTGGATACCTCTTCTGGGGAGAAACTTTTTGTCTCTCCTTTGTTTTCTACTTAGACCTTGGGCCTGCAGGCACATTCATCACCATGTTTCATATCACACTGAACAACAGCATAGTCAAACCTACACCAGACAGATGTTTGGCATCAAAAACTGTCTTGGTGGGCTCCATTGCAGCCTCATTCACAGCATCCCCAATTAATTGTTCTGAGTCAGTAAAAGCAACATATCTTGGTGAGGTTCAGTTGTCCTGTTTGGCAATTCTTTACACATTTCCATGCTGGAAGACATCCATACAGTCATAGGTGACACCCAAATCAATGCCAGCTGCTGGTCTCTTATACATAGCTGCTTACATGTAGGCCCAACTGTGCTGGCAACAAGGCCACCTGAATTCCCCAAAGTTCCCACCACACTCAATGAGCTGAAATTAGACTCTTTTCTCATATAATATATTCTGATTATGGTTTACTTTCCCTGCCTTCCTCCTAGATCCTTCCCACTTCTCCACCTACCCAAAGTTCACATTCTCTCTCTCTTTCTCTCTCTCTCCCTCCACCTCTCTCTCATTAGAATACAAACAGGCATCTAAATAACAATATTAAATAAAGTAAAAGAAAACAAAAAAGTAAGAATAGGGCAAAGCAAACAAACAGAAAAAAAAAGTAAAAGCACAAGAAATATGCAGATGCTACTAAAACAATATGCACATGATAAATTGAAACACTATTAACAAAAGTTCAGAGACAGAAATGGGGATGCAACCTGAAGGTCTGAAAAGCAAAACAGCCAACCACTGATTCTTACCTCTACCTCAGTCCAAAAATGGTGCTCCTGCCTCCAGGAATCTCAGAACGAGACTGAGACTGAGAGTTGTCTCCTCCTGTTTTATAATCCTCTCTAGTTCTGGGATTAAGGGCATGCACCACTACCGCCTGGTTTCTATAGCAAGCTAGTGTGGCTACTGGGATTAAGGTGTGTGTCATTGCTGCCTGGCCTGTAAGGCTGGCCAGTGTGGCTGTTTACCATTCTGATCTTCAGGAAAGCTTTATTTATTAAAATACAAAAAAATGCCACTACAATAAATATTTAGACTTTCCAGTAAAATTTAAATTAAAATAAAATTTCAACCAAGATCTAAACTATGTGCAAGTCCAGGTAATGAGTTTTTACTATTAATAGACCCTCATAAGAACTAACGAATTTGTATTAAAAGAAAATAAAAGAACTTTAACTCAGAGTAAAGGATGAGGGTTATTATCTGAGAACAAAGAATATGGAAAACATGTTAAAAGTAAAGAAAGAATGACTAGAGCAAATAGCTATAATAATTGCAGGCAGAGGCCGCTTGTTCATTCTCGGCTGTCCAGACTTAAAATAACCACACAGAAACTGTATTAATGTAATCACTGCTTGGCCTATTACTTAAGCACATAGGTAGCTAGCTCTTATATCTTTGGTTGGCCCATTTATATTATTTTATATTTTATTATGAGGTTTGTGGCCTACCGGCAAGGTTCCAAATAACAGCTTGTATCTTTCCCCTCTGACAGCTCATGGTTGTCTCACTGACTCTGCATAATCTCTCTCTCTATAGATCTCTTTCAGCCTGGCTATATTCTGTTAAGCCATTGGCTGAAAACAGTTTGTTTATTAGCCAATAAGAGCAACACATATAGAGAAGGACTTCCCACATCAAATAATAGTCTATTCAATTGATTATGAATGCACTTTAAGATCTTTGTAACATTTCTAAAATTGGGATATGACATACATGCTGGTATTGTCATGGTTTAATTGCCAGGATGTTTTCCTTCTTCTGAGAAGGTGAAATAGTAATGCATATGTAGTCAGTGATCCCTTTGAATTAACAAAATGTTAATAATTGCTAGTTTGGGGAACTGATAAGGATTAAAATGTTTTCTTTTTTTTAAATTTAATTTTATTTTTTTAATTTATTTATTTATTAAAGATTTCTGTCGCTTCCCCACCACCGCCTCCCATTTCACTCCCCCTCCCCTCATTAGGTCCCCCCCCCAGCCCGAAAAGCAATCAGGGTTCCCTGTCCTGTGGGAAGTCCAAGGAACCCCCACCTCCATCCAGGTCTAGTAAGTTGAGCAACCAAACTGCCTAGGCTCCCACAAAGCCAGTGCGTGCAGTAGGATCAGAAACCCATTGCCATTGTTCTTGAGTTCTCAGTAGTCCTCATTGTCCACTATGTTCAGAGAGTCCGGTTTTATCCCAGGCTTTTCCAGACCCAGGCCAGCTGGTCTTGGTGAGTTCCCAATAGAACATCCCCATTGTCTCAGTGTGTGGGTGCACCCCTTGCGGTCCTGAGTTCCTTGCTTGTGCTCTCTCTCCTTCTGCTCCTGATTTGGACCTTGAGATTTCAGTCCTGTGCTCCAATGTGGGTCTCTGTCTCTGTCTCCTTTCATCACTTGCTGAAGGTTAATATTCAGGAGGATGCCTATATGTTTTTCTTTGGGTTCTCCTTATTTAGCTTCTCTAGGATCACTAATTATAGGCTCAATGTCTTTGGTTTATGGCTAGAAACCAAATATGAGTGAGTACATCCCATGTTCCTCTTTTTGGGTCTGGCTTACCTCACTCAGGATAGTGTTTTCTATTTCCATCCATTTGCATGCAAAATTCAAGAAGTCCTTGTTTTTTATTGCTGAGTAGTACTCTAATATGTATATATTCCATATTTTCTTCATCCATTCTTTGATTAAAGGGCATCTAGGTTGTTTCCAGGTTCTGGCTATCACAAACAATGCTGCTATGAACATCGTAGAGCACATATTTTTGTTGTATGATAAGGCCTCTCTTGCGTATATTCCCAAGAGTGGTATTGCTGGGTCCAGGTGTAAGTTGATCCCGAATTTCCGGAAAAACCGCCATACTGCTTTCCAAAGTGGTTGCACAAATTTGCATTCCCACCAGCAATGGATGAGTGTACCCCTTTCTCCACAACCTCTCCAACAAAGGCTATCATTGGTGTTTTTTATTTTAGCCATTCTGACAGGTGTAAGATGGTATCTTAAAGTTGTCTTGATTTGCATTTCCCTGATCGCTAAGGAAGCTGAGCATGACCTTAAGTGTCTTTTGGCCATTTGAAGTTCTTCTGTTGAGAATTCTCTGTTCAGTTCAATGCCCCATTTTATAATTGGGTTGGTTAGCCTTTTACGGTCTAGTTTCTTGAGATCTTTATATATTTTTGAGATCAGACCTCTGCAAGTTGCGGGGTTGGTGAAGATCTTCTCCCAGTTAGTGGGTTGCCTTTGTGTCTTAGCGACAGTGTCCTTTGCTTTACAGAAGCTTCTCAGTCTCAGGAGGTCCCATTTATTCAATGAGGTCCTTAATGTCTGTGCTGCTGGGGTTATACGTAAGAAGTGGTCTCCTGTGCCCATGTGTTGTAGAGTACTTCCCACTTTCTCTTCTATCAGGTTCAGTATGTTCGGACTGATATTGAGGTCTTTAATCCATTTGGACTTGAGTTTTGTGCATGGTGATAGATATGGATCTATTTTCATTCTTCTACAGGTTGACATCCAGTTTTGCCAGCACAATTTGTTGAAGATGCTCTCTTTTTTCCATTGTATACTTTTAGCTCCTTTATCGAAAATCAGGTGTTCATAGGTTTGTGGGTTAATGTCAGGGTCTTCTATTCGATTCCATTGGTCGAGTTCTCTGTTTTTATGCCAATACCAAGCTGTTTTCAATACTGTAGCTCTGTAATAGAGTTTGAAGTCAGGGATGGTAATGCCTCCAGACGCTCCTTTGTTGTATAAGATTGTTTTGGCTATCCTGGGTTTTTTGTTTTTCCATATAAAGTTGATTATTGTCTTCTCCAGATCTGTGAAGAATTTTGATGGGATTTTGATGGGGATTGCATTGAATCTATAGATTGCTTTTGGTAGAATCGCCATTTTTACTATGTTGATCCTCCCAATCCAGGAGCAAGGAAGATCTTTCCATTTTCTGGTGTCCTCTTCAATTTCTTTCTTCAAAGACTTAAAGTTCTTGTCCAATAGATCTTTCACATCCTTGATCAGAGTTACCCCAAGATATTTTATGCTATTTGTGGCTATCGTGAAAGGTGATGCTTCTCTAATTTCCCTCTCTGTTTCCTTATCCTTAGTGTATAGGAAAGCCACTGATTTTTTGGAGTTGATCTTGTATCCTGCCACATTGGATTAAAATGTTTTCAAACTCTTCTTTCACAAAGAGAAAAGAGGGGCTTAACAGATGTAGATTTCATTCTGCCAATTTTGACTGTTCATATTGAAGGGAATTCTACCTATTTAGTATAAACATACAGGGGAAAGAATTATTCTGTGTGACATTGAAATATATTCTTGTTTATATATTGAAAGAGGAACATTTTCCAAGATACCAAAAGAACCAGAAATAAACATTAAACTTCAGTGAGTGATCAATTTGTTGGCAGTAATAATAGTGTTGTTACTTGAAAGCTTTAAAATATGTTAATGAGCTAGTGTCATTAGAACCCAAGATCTTTAAGGTAAGAAAAGTGTGTAATTAAGTTGATTGACTCACAGCTCTGTATCTTTAAGTATGAATTGAGAATATGGTGAGACAATATGATTCATTTCTCTTGAAAAGTACTAGATATGATGACATCCTGGTAGCATTAAAGAATAAAGTAAAAAAAAATAGATGAATCACAATGGAAATAATATACAAAAAGTTATGGATGTAGTTAATATGATACTTTGAAGAAAAATTTATAACCATAAATGTTTAAGTAAAATGGAAATGATCAAAAGATTCATGAGCTGAGAATCCAGTTTAGGGAAATTAGTGACTTGTACCTATAATCCCAAAACTCAGGAGGCTGAGACATTAGGGTTATGAGTTCAAACCCAGCTTGGCTATGAGAGAGTTTGATGACAGCTTGATCTGCATAGTGGTATCCTGCCTCTAAATAAAGAAAAAAAAGAGAACAATAAGACCAAGAAGTTAGAATAAGAACCAAAAAAAAAAAAAATACAGAGTAAGTACAGATGAAAAGTCTTATGTGTTGTGATAACAGAAGAAAACATTTCATGATTCAAAGGTTATGATTTAAAAACAAAAGTTGTTTCTTTCACTAGGAAAATAGACACATTTCTGGCAGCCATATTAATAACAAGACAAGCTAGTATAAGTTAATGAAGTTAGAAAAAATAATGACAGTCGTATCAAGAATTAAATAGAGCAAAGGGTTAGAATGGAAAATCTTAATGTAAACTCATTTGGCGACATTAATAAATCCGGAGCCTTGGTACCCAGTCACTGTTCTAGCATTGGACGAGCATCACCATAACCAACTGTCCTGGTTGCAAGATTTCTGCTGCCTGTAAATTGACTCTGGATTCTGCCCCTCATGTCACCAATCAAACAAAATTGAACTCTTGTCTTTGGAATGAATGAAGTAAGCAGCTCTAAGCAATATTTAAAGATTTCTTAGCCGCTAGTATGATGGGAATACCTCTCCAAACTGAGAGGACCAGTAGGCTCTTCCTGCCCCTTCTGTCTTGTTTCTGTGTTGATGTGGACACAAATCACTATCCTTATTCACTAGTGGGCTCTTCCTGCCCCTTCTGTCTTGTTTCTGTGTTGATGTGGACACAAATCACTATCCTTATTTATTAGTGGGCTCTTCTTGCCCCTTCTGTCTTGTTTCTGTGTTGACGTGGACACAAATCACTATCCTTATTCACTAGTGGGCTCTTCCTGCCCCTTCTGTCTTGTTTCTGTGTTGACGTGGACACAAATCACTATCCTTATTCACTCATAAGTTCTTCCTCACTTGAAAGACTCTCTCAGCAGCTAGATCCATGCAAACTTCCAAATTTTTTTGTATTCTTTCCCATTTCACTGTCCCCCATACATCTTTCTCTTTGTTTTGTTTTTGTTTCATCCTTATCTGTTTCCACTGAAATTATATTACCTTAAACGACAAGAAAACCAGAGTTAGGGCCAAGGTTTAATTCAATTGCTTTGGCATTATACTGGTTGCATGGAAACCTCTGAATCTTTTCGTGTCTAGTCTTCTATCCTTGGCGCTGGGTTTTCCTGAGTTTACTAGAAAGATGATTGCAAAACACCAAATGTGACATCAAAAACAGATAGGAAAGATTGTGCTTTTATTTTATTGCTATACTTTTAAATAAAAATTAAATATTGATATCAATTTTTAAAATATGTTTTATTTATTTTATGATGGAGGAAGAGAGACACACAGCACACCAGTGGGTGTCAGAGGACAATTTGGGGAAGTTGGTTCCCTTTGTTCACCAGGTGTGTCTTGGGAATTTAAATCAGGTCCACAGGTTTGGCAGAAGTACCTTTATCAGCTGAGCCCATTTCAGACCCATTTTTACTTCTTTGGGGGGGGTCTAGAGATATATCTCAGTGGCCTAGCGCTGCATAAAACTCTGTGTTGGATCATGAGCACTGAAAACCATCATTGTAATTGACGCAGAGGACGTATACATATTATGGGATATGCTGTGATAGTTTGATGCAGGTATACAGTGTAAAATGATCAAATCAGGTTAATTCATATTTCCACCTCTTCACATGCTTATAATATCCTTGTATTTGGAAACTAAAACTTCTCTCTTCCTAAGTTATCTAGTAAGTTAATATGAGCTATAGTCACCTAAGTATTCTTTATATTGAAACGTGTTTGGGGTATTCCCTACCAAGCCTCCATCGACAGCCTTTCCTACTCTCATTCCTAACAGGAATCACCATTACATTTTCTGATTTTACACAGCTTTTATATAAAACCGAGAGCCTGCTCTATTTGTCTTTTCATGCCTGGCTTATTTTATGTAACATGATGGCTTCTAGTTCCATTTCATTTTGTTGCAAATGACAGAGTTGCATTCTCTCTCTCTCTCTCTCTCTCTCTCTCTCTCTCTCTCCCTCCCTCTCTGAATATATTACATTGCATCTGTACAGCATACTTTCTTTATTCATTTTTCTGCTATTGGAACCCTCAGGTGATTCTTATATGTCTCTCTGTAAGGAATGAGGGAAGTTTTTCTGGAAGCCACACTACAGATTTCACTTCAAACAAAATTCTATTTTAGAATGCTGTCAGAAGAGTTTTTTTTTAAGGTGTAGCCATACTTGTTGGCACACACCTGGGATCCTGATACCCTGGAGGCTGATACAAAAGCATCAAAAGGCCAGTCTGGGCTACATGCTGAGACCTTGTCTCACAAACAAACAACAACAACAAATACAAGAATGTGTTCTGCACTCAATAGTTACTCAACTAGTAGCCAGTATAATTAGTAATTGTGCTCTATTTATGGTCCCCAGTATTAGCTGTTTCCTTTTGTGATCTTCAGCTTCATTTCAGGTGTATATCTTGGAACACCTGGGAAATGAGCTTAGACTTGAAGAACCCCTTTCTATGGAAAGAGTTTTGACTGAGCCAAATGCTTCTGGTCCTTAGAGATGTGGATGGTGTTTCATTGGTGCTTGTTCTTTGCAAGAATACGAGAAAAATCAGATGTTGCCTCTTCCAGTGATACCCGGGATTTTTGGACATTTTAAGCCTAGAAAAAGAAAGATGAAAAAAGCATAAGAAGATGTTTTGAATTTGTATGTGTTTGGAAGAACACACTCTAGAATTGTCCTGGGACTAATAAGTTGCCTTTTGGAGAATCTAGTAGATTCATATCTGAAAACGAAAGATATCTTAGTTTATTTGCCAATATTTTTGTTCTCTCTCTCTCTCTCTCTCTCTCTCTCTCTCTCTCTGTATGTGTGTGTGTGGGGGGGTAACATTTGCATGTGGAGGCAGGCAATTGTTATAAGCATAGCCTCCTCTATCACTCTCTACCCTTTTCTTTGAAACCAATCTCTCAGGAAACCCGGAGCTTACCAATTCGGCTAGACTGCTGGGCCAGTAAGTCCAAGATCCTCTCCTGACTCTACTTCCCCAGCTCTGGAATTATAGCTGTGCTGCTGCATCTGGCCTTTTAGTTGGCTGCTCTGCATCTGAACTCAGGTTCTCACGCTTGCACAATAAACCCTTTTCCCACTGAACCATCTCCCCAGCCCCCATAGTTCCCAATATTTTAATGTGTACAATTTTTGACTATTTTCAATAAACTCGCCGATCTTTAGGTTTTTCTCATTTACCTGTTTTTTCCCCTTTGTTTACAACTCCATATGATTTTGGAGAGTATCTATTACAACCTCTAGCTGTCTTTGGTTACAAGTGGCAATAACCAGTTTTGCCTAATATGAAAAGGAATTCACTGCAAGAATGCTAAGTGTCTCACATAATTAGGGGAGCTGGAAAGGAGGCTTTGGAAAGGACTACATGCTAGCAGCTTTACCACAATATGTTATTATCATTGTTCTGATATATTATTACTTATTGTCATTAATTTTTACCATGCTTGATTAAGACAGTAAACTTTATGATAGGTCTGCGTATAGGGTGGAAAACATCTGACTAAACGTCAGTACTTTCATAAGTGAAGCGGGGAAACTGCCGTGATTTCAGGGCCAGCCTTGGCTCCCTGGTGAGCGACAAAACAGCTGGGCTACCCTGAGACCCTGGCTCAAAAAGAAATGGGAAAAAGGCAGGCAGAGGAGGGAAGTAAAGGGGGAGAAGGGGGAGCAGCAGCAGCAGCAACATCTGGCTAAGAGACAGACAAGCACACTCCAGCACACTAGCGGCTAGAGAATGGCCTGTATCAAATTACACTTTTGTCGCAGCCACTTGCATTTAATTTGTATTCTTTTTTATTAATTATACCCCCAAGAGACTGTAATCACGTGTCATGTTATTTTCTGGGTGTTGTCTTTGTCCGTGGGCCAAGACACTCAAGAAAGAAAGAAAAAATCTTTTGTTATTGCTGCATTCTGTCAAGGCCCCACACCACTCTCACTGTATGCCTGACTTTTTATAAGACTTACACCTCAAATCATAAAAGATACCTTTATGGGCTAGAATGTAATGTTTTTATACCTTTATACCTGGTGTTATGCTTCAGTAGAGGGAAACATGTGAGATAACCTCAAAGAAAAGAATGGGGGAAGAGGTGATATATATGTGCGAACTCCTGTCTCCCCTATTTTTCTCATATATATATATATAGATATAATATACCTATATTATATGCTTTTATGAATTAACATCTCTTTCCCTCACACATATAATCAATCCTCAGAACACCCTTGAGAAGAATGTTGCTTGCTTGTTTGCTTGAGACAGTTTCACGTGTATTTCAAGCTGTCCTTGAATTCACTGTGTAACTGAGAATGACCTTGACCATCTATTCCTCCCCACTCTACCAAGTGCTGGGATTACTGGTGTGCTCCCCAATTGGTTTCTGAAGTGCTAGGGGTCAATCCAGGGCTTTTGTAAAACCTGTGATTTTAGAGACTGGAAAGCTAGCACTGGAGAGGATGAGGTGCTTTTGTTGGCATCACATAAGTAAAACGATGCTAAGATACGAATCCAGGTCTTCCGGCTCTCAAGGGACTTCGTTTTCTTTGAGACAAGCTTTTACTATGAAGCCCAGGCTAGTCTTGAATTCCAGTAAACCTCAGCCTCCAAAATTTCTGAACTTTTTATTGCTGTGTCGTACCCATGCATAACAGTGATGGTTACAAATATGGAGACCATAGCAGAATGCACGTCCAGTAGCAGAATCTCTATCCTCCTGCCTCCTTCCAACCAATGCCCTTCTGGGGGGAACTGTTGTCTGCTTTTTACATAAATGCAGATGTTGCATAAGTAAGTATTGTCTTGTGGCATCAGTCACTAAGAATTATTCATATGGGGATTTTTGTATGGTAATCACCTATGAGATTTGTGAGAACTGAAGTCAGTTTTTATTGCTGCTAGAGTATGCCACAATGTGACTACATCATACTACGGTTATTTACCTAATGTATTCTACGAGAGATCTACTCTTACAGAGTATCTTCAGGAAATGTAGCTTAGTTGGTAGAGTGATATCCAGCATGCATAAATCTCAGTGAATGATCTCTAGTACTCCAGAAACCAACTGTGGTGTGTAATCCTAACTCTTGGGAGGCAGAGATAGAATAGATTGCCGAGGTCATCTGTGGTTGCACAGTGTATTCAAGGCCAGCCTGAGATACAGGTGATGTTTCAAGCAAAGTAACAAGCAAACTGGCTAAAAGCTATTTTTAAGATGACTGACAAAAATAAATTATATGGCAACTTGATTTGACTATAGTATGCAATTACATAATTGTACCATTATCGGCTGGCTCAGTGAAGATTTTTTGGTAGATGTGATTAACCTATGATCAACTGACTATAGACTATTCACCTTTGGAAACAAGATGAGCATCATCTAATAAGGTTTTAAAAGGAAAAGCACAATTTCTCAAAGGAAAAAGAAGTCCCCGCTCCCTTGAGATTTATTCCTCCTTTATCCTAATCCACATTCTAGTTTTATAATGTACACACACACACACACACACACACACACACACACTGTTTCTCTCTCTTTTAAATAAATCTAGCTTCTACATATGAGAAAAACATGTAGCATTTGTCTTTCTGAGTCTGGCTTATTTGGTTTACATAATGGTTTGCAGTTTCATTCATTTTCCTATCAATGTCATGTGCCCTATTTCCTTTCCTTTCCTTTCCTTTCCTTTCCTTTCCTTTCCTTTCCTTTTGTTTCCTTCCCTTCCCTTCCCTTCCCTTCCCTTCCCTTTCCTATCCTTTCCTTTCCTTTCCTCTCTTTTCCTTTCCTTTCCTTTCCTTTCCATTCCTTTCTTTCTGAGGTAGGCTTTTATAAAACTAAACAAAGTAGATCAATATGACAGGACTGCTTTCTATGAAATTTTGAGAACATAATCTACAGAAAAGTAGAAACTGTAGAAATGATAAAAGGATCAGTAGTTATCTAATGCTGAAGTACAGAGAATAGATAAGTAGAAAATAGAAGGTTTTAGGACTGAAACTACTGTTTTATGACAGTGGTGGATATGCTACACATTTCTTCAAACCATGCAGTTTACAAAGGCAAAATTAAATTCTAGAGCCGGGCGGTGGTGGTGCATGCCTTTAATCCCAGAACTCAGTAGGCAGAGGCAGGTAGATCTCTGTAAGTTTGAGGCCAGCCTGGTCTAAAAGAGCTAGTTTCAGGACAGGCACCAAAGCTGGAGAAACCCTGTCTCAAAAAACAAAACAAAACAAAAAAACATAAAAAATAAATTCCAGTACAAATAATAAGAAATCCTGTGTTGGGGTAAACGCATCAGTTGCAGTGAGTCTAGCACACTAGTGGCAATATGAAGAACTAGAGGGGACAGATCATATAGCAGGCAGGCACACAGGAGAAAGACTATATGGTCTGTTCATTTTGCTGTGAACTTAAAATTGCTCAAGAAATTAATTCTTTTAAAATTTTCTTAAATGTCAGAGTGATGGAGGAGGGTCATCTTTCTATCTGTTGTTTCATTGGTTAATTAATAAAGAAACTGCCTAGGCCCATTTGATAGGCCAACCCTTAGGTGGGTGGAGTAAACAGAACAGAATGCTGGGAGAAAGAAGTTGAGTCAGGAGTCGCCATGGTTCTCCCATTCCAGACAGATGCAGGTTAAGATCTTCCCTGCTAAGCCACCTCGTGGGCTACACAGATTATTAGAAATGGGTTAGATATATATGTAAGAGCTAACCAATAAGAGGCTGGAACTAATGGGCCAGGCAGTGTTAAAAAGAATACAGTTTCTATGTAATTATTCCAGGTAAAGCTAGCCGGGTGGCGGGATGCAGCCTGCCACTCCTCACAACAGATGTAGCCCGCTGCTGCTTCTATTACATCCGCTGCTCCTATTACATCATCAGAGGACCCCAGAATGTAGACTTCACAAACAGTGGTACAAAAAACATATTTGTAATGACAAGCATGTGAAATAATCTCAAAGGATAGGGGGAAAAAGGAGCTGACATCTATCAGAAAACAGTGTGTTCTTGAGTATTGAAAAGCTAAATCCACCAGACTGCACATAAACATTGTTTTTACTGATGAGATTTGTTTCTCATTGAGACTCATACTAACAATTCTGAAATGACATTACATATATTTAGAGATTAAATATGTGATGTATATAAAAATGTAAATATAAATAAAATCATGTTTCTCACTATCAGAGGAAGTTATAGATAAACAGAGAAGACATGCTACAATAAATTTCTCCGTGCTTTATTGGAGATACAAGCATTACAATCTCATATTTATGTGTGTGCATACATTTATACAGAAGGACAAATACAGACATATAGATATGTATTATATTTACTTTGCTGTACACACAAATGCACCCTTATTTTAACCACTGAGACAGCTTAGAAGTTGAAAGTCCAAGAACCATTAGCATCCATGGTGTCTAAATTTTCTTTTCTAAGTAGTGTTCTCCAGTAAAAGGATCCCTTGGAAAAATGGCCAGTGGTCGAGCTAAGGTAGGAAAATATAAGAAGGAACTGGGGCATCAAATAGTGCTACAAAGAGCTAAAAATAAGAACAGAGAGATGGGAAGCAAGGGAGAAATATGGAACAAGAGAAGTCAGCCTAAAAGTGTTTCCTGTGGCCAAAGTTAGAACATGTTGCTCAGCAAAACAAATGATGCTACCCATGAGTCCGCTGATGGAAATTATTACATGAACGAATAGTGTAGACATGACACATTTTCTTGAGAGAATAACAATTGGTGGGAAAAAAGACTACATGAAATTGAAGAAGAGAAGGAGAGGTAAAAAAGGAGGGTTTTGAGGAAGGAAGAGGAAATGGAGAAACGTAATTATATTATAATCTCAAAAAAGATATTTAACATCCTCCGGCCAGTGAGATGGGTCAGTGGGAGTTTGATTCTTGGGACACATGTGATGAAGAAGACAATTGACTCACAAAAGTTGCCCTGTGACCTGCATACCTCTACACATACATGCACACCTCCATGCATCATAAATAAGTAAAATTGTTTAAAAAGAGAGAGGACAATTTCAAATAATATATAAAATTTCTCCGTTCTCCAAATATATTTAATCCTAATCCCCTTGAGTATAGACTGAACTTGGTAATTTATGCCTAATGAATAGCTGTGGATGTGAAGAAAGTAGAACTCCGTACTGGAAAATTCACTAAGTAATCAAGAGCAATAAACTACAGTTTAGGCACAGAATAACAGGCACTTCTTGACATGAGATGAGAAAATCATTCGTATCAGTGGTAGGCTTCAAAACCTCTGTAATATCAGTATCATCATTAGAAAATTCCAGATGAACTCAAATTGGTGCCCCCCATATGTGTGACCTATAGTCTTCTAGACTGTTGAGGTAATGAAATCAAAGAAACTATCATGGGCTGTGGGAAGATAAGGAGACATGACAGGTAAGTGCAGCCAACGAGCTTGTGCTGAATCTTGGGAGAGCAAAAAAAGGATTTCAGGGGCAAACCCCATCTAAACCCAAATAAAACCCTATTTTTCACCTAAAAGTTTGATACCACTTGGGATAGCCCACTTGTTTGGATGAATGTGCCACGGAGAGTGAAAGGCATTTCAATGGAACCTTGGAGAGTTTACTGGAACGCTCTATATTATCTTTGCACCCTTTTTTCATGAGTAAAAATTCTTTTAAGATATATGTACAAATAAACAGTAAACACATGAAAAAATTCCCAGCCACTTCTCATCAAAGAAATGTAAATCAAAACCACAATGGCACTCTATTTATACACTTTTGGATTGTCCACAAGGAGACAATGGTGTTAGAAAGGACATGGAGACACGAAAGCTCTGGTACATTATTGAAGGGAATGTAAAATAGTTTAGCTGATGTAGGAACTGGTCTGACATTTTATCAAGAAACTAAACAGGAAATTCCCCCATGACTCAGAAATCACACTCTCCAATATTTCCAGAGTGGTGTGAAATGTTATGACTAAGTTTCTTTTCAACTAAAGGTGGGAATTTGATGCTAATTACCATTACCTGTACTTGGAGCTCTGAAGTAGAAGAATCAGTTCTCCTGGTGGTTAGACTTTAGTGGATAGATGAGAATTCTGTCTTGTGAGATGGGGAAGACTGGAGATGGAATAAGATTTGTGCAGTGTGGGACACAAGAATTCTATTTGGGGTTAAGTAAAAAACACCTCTAAAGAAATGTTCAATATTTGAGACTGGAAAAGTCTGATTGTAAATGTAATTATTTTTGGTGAAGTTGAGAACAATCTTCCATTACCAATAGCACCTACTGTTCAGTATTACAGATGATATGCCAGGGATGGCCTAAAAAGTATCCCTCCTAGCTAGATGTTGTGGTGTACACCTTAAAACCAGCAATGGGGAGCTTAAGGCAGATGGCGCTCTATGAGCTCAAGTCAAGCCTGGTTTATACACTGTGAGTTCCAGAGCAGATAGGGCTACATAGAAAGACCCTGTGTAAGAAACAAAACATAGAAACCAGAATTCTGTGACCTCTTCCACACATATTTTTTTAAAAAAAAAAAAGTATGTATCCCTCCAAGTCCATAAAGTTTTTTAAAGGTTTTTCCTTTGGTGGCTATTGAGACGTTAGAGTCTCATGCATGAAGCCCAGAATAATGGTCATCACCCCCTCCACAATAACGGCTTTCCAAAGACTTTCAGCAGCAGATGATCATTTTCCAGCCACCTACACAATCTGGAGGAAGAATTCTGCTTATTACTGCCGAATGGTGCTATCAATTTGCAATTTAGGGTAGACAAAGTGGTACAGCCCATTTAAGACCCAGTTTAAGAATTGACTTTTGCTATTCGTAGATACTGTGGGCAGACTTCACAGTCACTATGGGCACTGGTTCTCTTTTTTTTTAATTAAAAATCATCATCATCAAAAGAATCATCATCATCATCATCATCATCTTTGTTGGAGGGAAAGAAACATGTTCTGTGGCATGCACTTAGAAACCAAAGGACAACTTTGGGAGTCAGTTGTCGCTTCAGATCCTCAAGTCCAGGAATTGCCCTATGGTCTTTGGGTTTGTGTAGCACTTTTACACACTGAGCCATCCCACTGGCCCAAGCACCAGCTTCTTTTGAGCAAATCTGTCACCAGCTCTGTCCTTTTTTTTTAGCTTTTCTTCTTCTGTTTTGTTTTGGTTTTTTGATACAGGGCTTCTCTGTGTAACGGTCCTGGTTGTCTTTGAAGACCAGACTGGCCTAGAACTCATAGAGATCTGCCTGCCTCTGTCTCCTGAGTGCTAGGATTAAAGGCATGCACTACCATGGCCACCCAACTCAGTTCTGTCCTTTCTACCAAGAGGAATATTACAGATTTCTGCTGAAAGGTGACCCTTAAGAATGTATAGACTTGTTCTTGAAGTTGTCATACCAGGCTGGATTGTCTCCAACAAGTGAGTCTGGGAAAGGTGGTCTTCTCATTCTTGAAAGTAAAGGCCAGCCACAGAAACAACTGACCTGAGCTAGTGGGAGTTCACTGACCCTGGACTGACAGTGGGGAACCTGCATAGGCCCAAACGAGGCCCTCTGAATGTGGGGGACAGTTGTGAGGCTTGGGCAGTCTGTGGGATCACTGGAAGTGAAACCAGAATTTATTCCTAGTGCTTGAACTGACTTTTTGGAACCCATTCTCTTCTGAGGGATACCTTGTTCAGCCTAGATATAATGGGGAGGGCCTTGGTCCTGCCTCAAAGTGATGTGCCAGACGTTGTTGACTCCCTATGGGACTCCTTACCCTCTCTGAGTAGTGGATGGGGGTGGGTGAGTAGAAGGTGGGGGGGGAGCAGGTGGAGGGGTGGGAGAAGGAACTGGGATTGATATGTAAATGAGAAAAGATTGTTTTAAAAAAAATTTAAAAAAAAGGAGAAAATAGAGGACAGGTAGGATAGCAGAAACAAGATGGCCGAAAGCAGTTGTCCTGGAACAGGCAAAAGAACTAAATACTATATGATCTCAGACTGAAGGAAAGTAACTATAAATGATATCATTGTTAAAATTTGAATGTAGATTGTATAGTAAATACTATTGTATGTCTCATGCCCTTTTATTTCACAAGATTATTTTTCTTCTCTGTTCTGAAGAGGTTTGCATTTAAAAAAAAAAACAGAGAAAGACATTCAAGATATCTGCAACTTAATTCCTATGACTTAAGTCAAAACAATACTACAGTAACAGTATGCATGCATTTGCTTATGTGTGTGTGTGTAGAGAGAGAGAGAGAGAGAGAGAGAGAGACAGAGAGACAGAGAGAGAGACAAAGAGAGATGGGTGGGAGCTTGGTATGTTATATGTGGTGTAAAACATGAATGAGTCTTTATGAAGGGCGAGTACTCACTTTATGTTTAATTTTTTTCAGGAATGAAAAGTCTTGCTTAGGAAGCAAAAATGCTTGTTTCAGGAAGGAAGGAGAAATCATCAGCTAAAATATGGAGGAAGAGTCTACAGATGTAGGTTAGTGCAAGTTATCACAGAAATGCTTGTGCATCAGTGTTTATTGCAGCACCATTCAGAGTGACCAAGGTATAGAACCACCCTTTGACTACTCCTCCATTGATATAAGAATGAAGAAAATTTGGTACGTATACACAATAGAGTTCTCTTCAACCATAAAGAGGAACAAAATCATGTCTTTGAGGAAAACAGGATACAACTGGAGGTAATTGTCCTTAATAAATTAAGTCAAGATTAGAAAGGCAAATGTTGCATGTTTTCTTTATTAGTGGATTCCAGATATTATCTAAATATGTAGGGTCATATATGCATGCGTGATATGAAAATGGAAGTGAAATGGTCATAGCGCCTAAAGGAAGAGGGATGAGAGACAACACAGAGGGCAAAGGAGCATTAGAGGACTACGATCAGTTTATATTATTGTAAAATTTATTGGTTGTGATGTGTGTGCATAGTTTGTGTGCATGTGTACACACACGTGCATGTGCTATGAGATGGATATGGAAGTTAGAGGACAAAGTTATAGACTTCTTTTCTCTGCCATTACATGGCTGCTGTGTGGCAAGCCCCTTTTCCTGCCAATCCATCATGCTAGCCCTCAACATACATTGTATATTCTTGTGTGAAACCCCCAAAAATATTCAAGGACATATTTTCATAAAATGGGGAACAACTTATGGAGGGCTATCTAGGACACCTGCCCAGGTGGCCTGTGCTTATTTGTTTGGCCTGTCAAGTATCAAGATAAGTATGAGCAAACAAAGCTCTGGGTCTGTTCAGAATTGCTCATGTGCAGTTAGGTAGGCTGTTTTCTAGGAATAAAAATTGATATGGTTTTCCAAATTATTTTTTAGAAAGGTAGCATTGGAAAAACTAACTTTAACTATGTCTTTACAAGAAAAATATCACTTCTCCTTGTTAATATGTTTAATTAATACAAAGGCAATTTAAGGAACGTGCACAAATATTCTCAGAGTATACAAATTTCTAATTGATCTCTCTGCAGATGCTTGGTGAAGCCTGGAGTATAAAACACAATGATGGGGGATGGCCTGCAGCAGAACCTTAAACTATCCAGTAGCAAAACGGCAGCCAATGAAGGAGGTTCAGTGGATTCCTCAGGGGGTTCAGCATGAGATCCAACATAAGTAAAATGTTTCAAGGAAAAAGATGTGGCCCAAAGTCTAGAATGGCTTTGACCAATATGATAGCCATGAGCCATATGTGACCATTTCAATCTAAATTCAACCAAATTAGAAATTCAGTATTCTATCACACTAGCTACATTTAATTATCAATAGCCACATTGCTGTCTGCTGTCATATTGGATAGCAAAACTACAAAACATTTTCCCCATTGGAGAGAATTCTGTTAGACATTAGGCTAAACATGAAGTGAGATAAGAACCATAAAGTGTCCACTCGTTCTTAGTGATGTGAAGATCATCTTAATATTTTTGGGAGGAGAAAGCTCAGAGTGTAACATCAATGAAGATAAAGAAATTGAAGTAATAGTTTTAAGGCTTCTTCAAGAACTTTGATGGTGAACTGGAAACCAGATCAAGCCTGAATAATGAAATGTGATATATTTTGGGCATAGAGTCCTGAAATGTTGGAGGAGGCTGCTTGTTCGTTCCAGCTGCCCAGCAGCTCAGACCCAAAATAACCACACAGAAACAATATTATTTAAAGTCACTGCTTGTCCCATTAGTTCTAGGTTCTTATTGGCTAACTCTTATATCTTAATTTAACCCATTACTAGTAACGTGTATCACCACGAGGCTGTGGCCTACCAGATAAAATTCCAGCATCTGTGTCCCGTGGGGCTACATGGCTTCTCTCTGACTCCCCCTCCCTTCTCCCAGAATTCAGCTTAATTTTTCCTTACTGGCTAAGTCCTGCTCTGCTATAGGTCCAAAGCAGTTTTTTTATTCATTAATGGTAATCACAGCATACAGAGGGGACTCCCACATCACTGAAACCCTATGGAGATTGTGCATTCTACTGAGAAAAGTATACAATCACATTCCCAGCCAGGTAGAGAGGCTGACCCAGAGCTTGGGTGTCGAGGCTCTGTGTGAGAAGGGGTATCTTTTCTAGTCTATAGAAAAGACTAGAGCAGAGCTACAGGGATGTCTGTTGACTTGGGAGCAAGAAGGCTAAGGTATTTCCATCTGAAACTTGCCATTTTTTTTGTAAACTTGGGAGTGAGTTCATTTTCTGACTGGACAGCAGGGTATGAACAGAATGATGTAACTCTGCAAAGAAAAAAGATAGAACATTCCTAGAGTCTCAAGTTTGAACATCCATCAGAAGCCCCTGTGTTGTGGAATATTACTTTAACTATGTAAAGATGTGTTACATTTGTTTATGTTGCATAATATTACTTTAACTAGACAAAAATATGTTACATTTGCTTAAGTATATAAAGATGTGTTGTATGTGTTTTACCTTACCTGCCTAAAGTGCCTTATTGACTTGATAGCAAACTAAGTAGCCAATAGTGAGGCAGAGGTGGAATAAGAAGGACTGGCGGGCTGAAAGAATAAGTAGGAGGAGAAATATAGGCTCAAAGGAGGGAGAGAATGAGAGAGGAAGAGGAGGATATGCTCAGGTCCAGCTGCCAGAACGACAGACATGGAGTAGGACATACAGAAAAGGAAAAAGGTAAAAAGTACCGAGACAAAATATACACGAGGAGAAACAGGTCAATTTAAGGTGTAAGAGCTAGATTTGGGAGCTGGTTGATGGTCCAAAAGAAAGTTGGTTATACCCCTGGTGGGTCTGCTGAAGCAGAGTGGTTGCCCCAGCTCAAAGACTACAACTCAGCGCAGAGGAAGATGTACCAGGAAGGTACATTTCTAACCAGCTCCCGGATGGTGCTATTGCCTCATTGGCCCAGGGACTCCACTAGATTTTCCAAGTAGTGTTTATTGTGAGAACTACAAGTATTGATGAGAAGGACAAAGTATCCGGATGATCAAGAAGGTGTGCAACTGAACATGTGCTAGAACTGACTGGAGGAGGCACAGCAAGTGTTAGAGCAGCAAGACTTATATTAAACCTTTTGTGGAGCCATCAAGGTAGACTAGAATCTGAGATAATCAAGTGAGAGCGGCTCCTTGTGTGGTAGAGAACCAAAACCAGAATCCCATACTCTTACATTCTTCACTTACATCAAGGGTTAAAATGGGTCTGGTTCTTGAACACAAGAAGAAAAAAATATATAAGAAAGATTTCTTTGAAGATGCCTATGATGTTTGGGAGTGGGCATGAGAGGTTTCTTCTACATCGAAGTGGGAGAGAGGAATTTCAAGGGGCACTTAAGAAACCTTGATGTTTATCCACCGGGGCTGGGCAGACATTGTGAGACAGCGTGTGACTCTCAGCTGGTAAATGTAAAAAGCTTCCCAGTGCTTCAAAAGCTGGGAGAGTGAGCAGTGTGCAGTAAACCCCAAGGATCAGACAAGAACTGCACATGCAAGAGGGGCCTTCAGGTTAGGGGTCCTCTGTAATGTGGGGGTTTCAGAGGAAATCACAAAAGCATCTATGAAAGCGATATCTTTGAACATCTGCTTGACCTGGATTGTGAAAAGCCAAATTACAGCAGGATCAATCCAGAAAGAACTCCACGGTCAACCCTCCCCTCTTTCCCTGCTCCCTCTGTATTTCTCAACTAGGACGTACCCATACAACAAATCAAAATGCAGGAGGGTCAGTTAAATTGAAAAGGAAAATTACCAGTGAATACCTCTTACTGCATTTACATTTAGCATAATGTTGCATGCCGGGTGTGTTTTATGCTGAAAGGATTCATTGTTTATCTCAGATTTCAGTTTAACTGGGCATCCTCCATTATTGCTGCAGCTGGACATAGGGTCGCAAACTATATTTAGAGATATATGAAAAGGATTGGAGGTCTAAATGTGAAAAAGAGGCAAAAAACATGGCTTGTTTACTGGTTGGAGGTCCTTCACCTCTAGCAGATGCTACCATGAACTTTAGCTTGAAAGCCTTGCTTACTGAAAAGGAAAAGAATTCTAAATAGCCACTTAAATCTATCTTGTGCCTTATCCACAGAAATGATGGGAGACAATTGGGAAGGTGGTTAGGGTGCTGTTTTGTGACTTGTGTTCAACTTACTGATTATTTTTTGTATATGCAAAACCAATAAGCCTGGAAGTATGTGTACCAAACTTAAGAGGTGTTTATTTCTCGTCTTGCAGTGGATTTGTTTTTTTTTTTTTTTGCTTTCAACTCTCTTTGGTTTTGTTTAGTTTGAGTAGCTGTGAATACAGTATGAATACAGATAACTTTGACCTTCACCATTCATGATGATTTTAGACTTGTTATTTTTTAACTCAATATTTTCTTGGTGTGTTTTTATGTTAATATTGTTCTCAAAAGTAATTTCTATAGCTACTTCATAGTCCATTAGATGAATAGCTCAATGCACTCAATATCCTTATTCAGATTAATCTTCTCCTTTATTAATATGTATAATAATGAAATCTTTGTGATTTACATTATGCACATCTTTACCTGATGCCTTAGGAAACATCTCTAGAAGTTGAGTGGTAAACCAAAAAATTAATTAAATGCATGACCTCAGGATTCATAAGAAGTCCCTATTATAATCTGCTTGCCTCAAAATATATAAAGAACTCAAGAAACTAGACATCAAGAAACCAAATAATCAAATTAAAAATGGGGTACAACTCTAAACAAAGAATTCCCAAAAGAGGAATCTCAAATGCCTGAAAAACACTTTTTAAAAGTTTAACATCCTTGGCCATGAGGGAAATACAAGTCAAAACAACCTTGAGATTCCATCTTTTTTTCCTTGCTTAATATTGTTTTTTTTATTGAGCTCTACATTTTTCTCTGCTCCCCTCCCTGCCTCTCCCCTCCCCCCTTCAACCCTGCCCCAAGGTCCCCATGCTCCCAATTTACTCAGGAGCTCTTGTCTTTTTCTACTATCTACTTCCCATGTAAGTCTCTCTTAGTGTCCTCATGGTTGTCTAAATTATCTGGCATTGTGGTTTGCAAGCTGGTTTTCTTTGCTTTATGTTTAAAAACCACCTATGACTGAGTACATGTGATAATTGTCTTTCTGTGTCTGAGTTACCTCACTCAAAATAATGTTTTCTCGCTACATCCACTTTCCTGCAAAATTCAAGATGTCATTATTTTTTTTCTGCTGTGTAGTACTCCATTGTGTAAATGTACCACATTTTCTTTATCCATTCTTCAGTCGAAGGGCATTTATGTTGTTTCCAGGTTCTGGCTATGACAAACAAAGCTGCTATGAACACAGTTGAGCATGTGTCCTTGTGGTATGATTGAGCATCCTTTGGATGTATACCCTAAAGTGGTGTTACTGGGTCTTGAGGAAGGTTGTTTCCTAATTTTCTGAAAAATTGCCACACTGACATCCAAAGGGGTTTTACCAGCTTGCGGTCCCACCAGCAATGCAGAAGTGTTCCCTTTTCTCCACAACCTCTCCAGCATATTTTGTCATCAGTGTTTTTGATCTTGGCCATTCTTACAGGTATAAGATGGAATCTCAGAATTGTTTTGATTTGCATTTCTCTGATGACTGAGGATGTTGAATATTTCCTTAAGTGGTTTTCAGCCATTTTAGATTCCTCTGTTGAAAGTTCTCTGTTTAGGTTCGTACTCCATTTTTTTATTGGATTATGTGTTCTTTTGGTGACCAATTTCTTGAGACCTTTGTATATTTTGGAGATCAGACCTCTGTCTGATGTGGGGTTAGTGAAGATCTTTTCCCATTCTGTAGGCGTCTGTTTTGTCTTGTTGACTATGTCCTTTGTTTTACAGAAGATTTTAGTTTCAGGAGGTCCCATTTATCAATTGTTTCTCTCAGTGTCTGTGCTGCTGGGGTTATAATTAGGAAGTGGCCTCCAGTGCCAATGTGTTTAAGTGTATTTCCCTCTTTCTCTTCTATAAGGTTCAGTGTGGTTGGCTTTATGTTGAGGTCTTTGATCCATTTGGATTTGACTTTTGTGCATGGTGATAGATATGGGTCTATTTTTATTCTTCTACATGTTGATATCCAGTTATGCCAGCAACATTTGTTAAATATACTTTCTTTTTTCCATTTGATATTTTTTGCTTCTGTGGCAAAGATCAGGTGATTGAAGATGTGTAGATTGATATCTGGGTCTTCTACTTGGTTCCATTGGTCCTCCTGTCTGTTCTTATGCCAATACCAGGCTGTTTTCAGTACCGTAGCTCTGTAGTAGAGTTTGAAGTCAGGGATTGTGATGCCTCCAGAAGTTCTTTTATTGAACAGGATTGTTTTGGCTAGCCTGAGGGTTTTTTTTTTTTTTGCTTCTTTCAAGGTCTTTGAAGAATTTTGCTGGATTTTAATGGGCATTGTGTTGAATCTGTAGATTGCTTTTGGTAAAATTGCCATTTTTACTATGTTAATTCTCCCTACCCAAGAGCATGAGAGATCTTTCCACTTTCTGGTGTCTTCTTCAATTTCTTTCTTCAAAGATTTAAAGTTATTGTCATACAAGTCTTCCACTTGTTTAGTTAGATTACTCTGAAATATTTTATGCTATTTGTGGCTATTATGAAGGGTGTTGTTTCTCTGATTTCTTCCCCATCCCTTTTGTCATCTGTGTACAGGAGGGCTACTGATTTTTTTTGAGTTAATCTTGTATCCTGATACACTGCTGAAAGTGTTTATGAGTTATAGAAGTTCCTTGGTAGAATTTTGGGGATCACTTATGTAAACTATCATATCATCAACGAACAGTGAGAGTGACTTCTTCTTTTCCAATTTGTATCCCCTTGATCTCCCTTTGGTTTCTTATTGCTCTAGCTAGGACCTCAAAAACTATATTGAATAGGTATGGAGAGAGTGGACAACCTTGTCTTGTTCCTGATTTCAGTGGAATCGCTGGAAGTTTCTCTCCATTTATTTTGATGTTTGCTGTTGGCTTTCTGTATATTGCCTTTATTATGTTTAGATATGTTCCTTGTATCCCTGCTGAGATTCCATCTTACACCTGTCAGAACAGGTAAGATCAACAACACAAGTGACAGCATATGCTGGAGAGGACGTGGAGCAAGCGGAACACCCCTTCATTGGTGGCAGGAGTGCAAAATTGTACAGCCACTTTTGAAGTCAGTGTGGCAGTTTCTCCGAAAACTGGGAATCAATCTATAACAATACTCCGCTATATCACTTTGGGGCATATACCCAAAGGATGCTCAATCTTACCACAACGATACTTGTTCAACTATGCTCATAGCAACTTTATTCGTAATAGCCAGAAACAGAAACAACCTGGATGTTATTTAACTGAAGTATGGGTAAGGAAATGTGGTACATTTACACAATTTACTTAACTGTTAAAAACAGTGACATCATGAAATTTTCAGGCAAATGGATGGAACTAGGAAAAAAAAATCCCGAATGAGGTAACTCAGAAAGACAAACAGGGATTGTACTCACTCATATATCATATTAGATGTAAAACAAAGGATACATAAGCTACAATCCATACACCCAGAGAGACTAGGTAAGAAGGAGGACCCTAAGAGGGACACATGGGTCACTTTGGGAAGGCAAATTAATGAGATGTCCTGGGTAAACTGTGTGGGAAGCGGTAGAGGGGAGAGATAACAAGAAGGGCTTAAGGGGGATGCGTGGGTCTCCCTAAGAAGGGGAAATAGAAGAGTTCTCCTGGGGGGACTAGAGGAGAGTTGGGATAGGAACTTGAGTGCTCAGGTTGGGAGTGGTTAGAGGGAGAGAATACTGAAAAAGTTGTCTTGATATGGTGAGGATTTGGAGATCAGGTAGAAACTTGATACATGGGAAACTCCCAGGGATGACCCAGTTATGACTCCTAACAATCGAGGATATGTAGCCTGAACTGACTTTCTCCTGGGATCTGATTGGTGATTACTCTAATTGTCATCAGAGATCTTCTATCTAGTAATTGGTGAAGAAAAGGTACAGAGATCTATAGCATTAGGCTGAACTTGAGAAATCCTGCTGAAGAGAGAATTGTAGGAACTAGAGGGGTCAAAGACACAAGAAAACCCACAAAAATAACTAACCTGGCTCATAGGAACTCACAGAGTCTGAACCAACAACCAGGGAGTCTGCATGAAGCCGACCTAGGCCCTCTACAAATGTGTGACATTTGTATAACTTAGTCTGCTTGGGGACTCCTGACAATGGGAGCAGGGGCTGTCCCTAGTGCTTTGGCTGGCTCTTGGGAACCTACTCCTCATACTAGATTGCCTTGCCCAGCCTTAATGCAAGGGGAGGAGTTTAGTCTTACTGCAACTTGATATGCCATGCTTTTGTTGATACCCATGGGAGGCCTGCCCCTTTCTGCACAGAAACCCATGAAGGAGTGAATTGAGTGGGGGGGGAGGGGAAGGGGAAGTAGGGGGAGGGTATGAGAGGAGAGGAGAGAGGGGAAATGCAGTCGGGATGTAAAATAAATAAATAAATAAATAAATAAATAGTTTTTTTCAAGGAGTCTGTCTTCTACTGCCTTTCCCTCCACCCCCACACCAGCTATTGAAGCACCTCTTTCCTCCAGCAGTGTGTTCAGTTCAGATGCAGGGGTGGGTATCAGGAACTAGTCAGGGAATGCTGTGGTAGCCTCTGTGGGAAATTCTCCAAGGCCCAGCTAACTGAGGAAGGCAGGGGGGTGGGAGGGACGGGAGGGGGCTTCCGGGGCCTGAGTGCTGCTGTGGGCACAGTGCAGTGGTCACTCACAGATAAGCAGCTAGGGCTGTCTGTCAAGACCGCCACCCATCACAGCATCACAATGTCGCCAAGAAAAGTCTTTCCTCCAAGGCTGCTTTCACCTGCCTCTGACACCAGCTGCTACACATCTGGCTTGCTGGTATGTCATTGACGGCCGCCTCTGTGGAGTTCAGAGGCAGAAATAATGAAGTAGGTTTTGCCTCTTCTCTTTTACAGTAGCTGCCCCCCAAAAAAGTGTACATTTGATGAGGGTCAAAGTCTGTTTGTGAAAAGAAACGTCGGAAGGGAGATATGGCACCTAAGACCAAAAACCTTAATTTTGCCTCAAATTTTGGCTATACTGTTTCTATAGAGACCAAAGGCAAGCTTTGGCTCCCCCACTCAGCTATTAAAGTTTAGTGCATTGAAAACTGTCTTCATGCTGTGATACCCTTTCAGGGAGGAGAATGGGGTCTGAACTAATCCATGAAAGTTGTCATGCTATGAACTAGTAGTCAAGCTTTTTCCTTTCAATTGAATCTAAAACTATACTGTACTTCACACTTGATTGGTCCTTCAGATGGAAGGATTCAATATCCCTGCTGGAAATCAGCTCGTCTTCTTCATACAGTGCCGTTGAACGTGGAAAGAACTTATTTCTGAAGCATAATTACCGGCTCTAACATATGAGAAGTCGTAAGGATATTTCAATTTCTTTTCCTTTTCTTAAATGTTGGTCAACTCTTTAAACTGCTAACTTTTCCTTTCCCCTTTGGCAAAGTTTGTTGCTAGCCTGAGCTTGCTGTTTGTCAATAGTTGTTAGGATCTATACATGCTCACTGGCCTTTATTCCTCAGGATGATAGACAGACATACAGCATAAATGTATCGAGGACAAAAAACCAAAATATCTTCTGAATGCAGCCGGCAGCAAGCCATTGAATGTCCTGTAGCAAAGGTAACGGGTCACTTATTTACCATGAAGAGTGGGACAAGAACTCAAGGAATCTAAGCGGTGCTATGCCAATTGTCTAAGGGAAAGGACGCTTTTCCTTTCCCACTCAAAAGAGTTAGCTTTGTTTGTTTGCACATGTTTTAGATCAATAACTGGTAATAGTAAAGGCAGAACAAAAGCTCTAATAACCGTGAGCCATCTGCAATGTGGATCGACATTTCCCAAGTTAAACACTGGGTGTTGTGAGTGAATACGTACAGTGGATATGATGTTTTTAAGCTGGAAACCTTGATCTAGCTACACCAAAAGGGGGCACCAGGGTATTAAAGAAGTTGGGAGATTTTCGGAGTCTCGAAATGAAATTAAGTGAAGTTTGAAGAGGTTTTGAGGATAATTTTATGTGCATGGTTTTTAGAATTGCTATTTGAAAAGTCGACTGAGTGATTCCAAGTATTTTGATAAGACCAAATTTTGATAACTGAGTGGAATTTCTTATTGATGTGGGGTCTTATAGCATTGGAGTCTAATGAAATAAGTCCCAGGGAAACCCTCTATTTTATGTTAGAAAAATGATATAAAGGAAAGTACCTTCTTCTGGATCCTTAGAGTTTGATATTAATATTCATATTTTATAAGTGTGCTTCTTTTACTATTCTGTCTTAAAATGGAATTTTTATTGTATAAAGAAAAATCAGCAAGTAAGAGAATATTGTGTGTGTGTGTGTGTGTGTGTGTGTGTGTGTGTGTGTGTTTCTAGGTGGAAGGAATCAGCCTTCGGTACTGGTTATTATGAGAGACTGTGGTGGATGTGGAAATGTGTGAGTTACGGCAAATAGTAGCTAATTTAGAAACTGTGTACCATAGCATCCAGAATTTAGACTTAACAGAGAGGACAGAAGTCATTTTCAGGGAGAGATTTTCAAATTGTACATGTTTGATTAATGCCATATAATTTCTGTGGCTTTGGTTAAAGGGAATTTGGTGAAAGAAAATAGACGCAATGTAGTCTATAACGGAGCTGTGAGTGTGTGCAGCGCAAGTGGATGCCTCTTTTGCTTTAATGTCACTTAAGGAGAGGAAAAACCAGTTCAATGACTAATTTTGTTAGTGCTTGAATAGTGCTATTTATGTGGTTTTTCTCATCACCCTGATCCTGCGCCCTTTCCCTCCTCCACATGAAATAGAGGCGTTTGATATGTAATCAAATCTCAACTGGTTGGTTAGCTAATAATTCCTCTTAAAAATGGAAATCAGCGGCTGTGTGATCGTGTTTTCTCTGTGGGTCTGGAACGTTTGCAAAGATGGCCGCAATCTAAACAAAATGGCCTGTCTCTTCATGAAAAGCATTTTCCCTTTTTTAATTTTGTATGTCTGGCTGTCACTGTTCTTTAAAAAAGACAAAATGATACATTTTGTTCAGGGCGTGTTTTATAGTTTAATTTTTACCCATTGTTTTGTGCTTTGTGATGACTGATGAAATCATATATTATGTAATGTCTGGCAATTTACAAGCTGCTATTACATCCCTGTAACTTTTATGAATTATGTGACTAATTAGTATATTGTTTAACTGGGAGAATAGATGAGAAAAACAAGCATCTCTCAGGTTTATTTGAACCATATGGACTTTATTCAGCTGGAGTAATTATTCAAGTACAATAAATTGTTCTGCAGAGTGCTAAAAGAGAGCTGTAATTTTATTTCAAAATATGGCAGTATCTAGAAGTTTTTATGGCTCTGTTGTTCGTTTGAAATGAAACTAGAATGGAATTCTTGGATTTCGTGCCTTCCCTGGTATTCTCAGCCCTGTAGTGATGACCATGTGCTGAAATGTCCGCATAAAGGCAGAGCACGCAAGCTGACTGTTGCTTTTTGTTTGTTGGGATTCTCCCCTCATGTACATCATAAAGGAGGCTAGGGTCTTGGCCTTGCTTGTGGAATAGTTACAATGTGACCAAGCAACATTCTTCTGACTAACCAGGCACTTTCAAAGCTGTAGTTTTAATTTTAAAGGACATAGAATTTATTTTTAGTAATTTCATTACATTGCTTCTTCTTTGAAGTATCACAGTTCCTTAGTATCCTTGAAAAAGAACAGCATACTTTTTCAAAGTGGTGCTTTGTAAATTATGTGCGTGGAAAATATTCTCCAGATATGTAGATATTCATGCGGACCTTGTATTTCTCTATGAGCTTTTCAGGTCCTGCCACTTCGACAAAAGGTCAGGCTGGCTGATTGATTCAGGTGTCGTACATTTTTGGAATAACAGCAAGTCCAAATGTCCATGATCTGAAAATGCAATTATCACGGTGTTGGTGACCAGGGTTTTGCTGTGATCTCCAGGCTGTGTTTCTGGGGATTGTGCTTTGGGTTTCGAATATTGTCCCAGTTTGAGGAAACGTTCACAAGTCAGTATTTCAATGAGATGAGCATAAGAAACAAAGGAAGAAGCGGATCAGGTTCTGAGCTATGCTTTTTAGCTCCTTATCCTGGCCTTTCTTATAAGATTACTTATCAGTAGGCCACAAAGTTCTTTTCTGCCTTTAATTTTTCCTCCCAAATTCCATTCGCTACTGCCTAAAAATCTGCCCCATCCTTATGCTTAATGCCTTATTTTTGTGGGGTTTTCGAGTCCCCTCTCCACAGAAGCAAATGTGTGGCTAGAGAGAGCCTATGGAACAACCCGAAACACAGAAAGCTCTCCAAGGGTTTATTTTTCTCCTTCAGGGACTCGAGCTCTGGATTGAAGGGGGTCATGGAAATCCCAGCTGCAAGGGCCCCTGTGTCCTGGCATGATGTGTTCTTTGAAAACTCGACAGAGGGGATTCACATTAGATATGGCATTTAATTATTACAGACTGATTTGCCTCTCCTGGGCAGAGTCTGTGGGAGTTTTCGTCCCAAGTTTTACTATTTTTTCCCTCCAATATCTAGCTCGATCTCTGCCTGAAGAATCAAAGGGGCAAGTTGGTCTCTCATTAAAAAGACACTGGCAAGAAGTATAGAAAACCTGGTGGATTGAAGCAAAACTTTCTTTTTAAAGGAAAGTCTACAAGATTCTAAAAGCAAACACTCTACATTCGCATCAGAGAGAGAGAGAGAGAGAGAGAGAGAATTTCAGGGATTGAAAGACAATAGTAATCATGAAAATATGCAAAGCTTGTTAAAGCTTGATTTTTGTATTGAGGCCAATTAAACTAAAACCAAAGCAGAGCCAGATTCCAGAAAAATTGTATAAAAAAAAATTCCATGTTTTTTGCAGCCCCCATCCCAAGCAGGCAACTAAATACTTTATATAAAACTTGATGGCTGGTTTGACTTATTATATTCAGCAGGAATCTCTAAATTCACAATGGATTTTACAGCTTAACTGGCTTTAATGCAGTTGTTGATTAGAAATCGCAATCTTGCTCGCCAGTGTTGCTTGGTGATGTGATTAGGAGCTGGGATGACCAGAATTAAATTAAAGAGGTGTTCCAAACTTGGCAATTTAAAACATTTCCCTGAACGGATGTGGAGACAATACCAATCTCTCTATTTATGAAATTCAGTCCTCTGCGCTTGAATAGCGAGAACAAAGGTGCTAATCTGCAGTACTGAGAAAGGCCAATTACGCCCTGTGCGTCAGACTGGGCCTAATATGATTCTAAATAATTGCCAAATCAGATGCACATGAATATAGTTTATTATTGGTCCCAAACCCATGAACACAGTGTTTATAGCGTGTAGGACTGGCTGGGCGCATTTCCAATGAGGTTCACCTATATCGAAATGCTTTGCTTCACCTTGTGACACCATGGAAAAACTGGAGTCTTCTTTTGAAAGCATCAGCGCTGTTATTCTGATTTCAAATGAGCGGCTCAGACAAAGCAACTGAAGCCAGTGGCTCGGGGTTCCAACTCTTTGTACTCTCAAACGCAGGCAGTTCTTAACCACATCTCAGCAGATTAGACTCCTTATCGTAGTCGAAGAATGTCGCTGCACACCCACATTTTTCTCTGGAGGAGGTCAAGGCCCAGGAAGTTAAAAGACTTTCACCACGTCAAATGGTCAGCTTGTGGCAGAAATTCATCACACTGCTGGTGGCATCCTGAAGCCCTCTACAGTGGACGTAAAGATAATTCTGGTTTAGCCCAGTATAGTAATTATTTTTTTTAAAAAAAACATTAGATTAGCTGATGATATTAACCATTGACAGAAACATTTTTTTTTAATCAAGATTGGTTTTTATGGAAGAATGAAGACTCTGACTGCCCATCATGGTTTCCAACAGGATCCGTGACCAGTGATTGCAGCTTATACCTACCTGTCTGCCTTCTTTCTTGCTTTCTCCTCTGGGCATTTTAACTTAAAAGCATCTACAAGCGACCAATGATTAGCATGCTTTCTTGAATCAGAGGTTTAGTTTAAAACTGAAAATCAAAGCAAAAATGTGCTGCCCTCTTGTATAGCTCTGTCTTCCCTGCCCAACAAAGAAAGAATTATGCGGGGCCGAATTGGCAGTGCCGCTTATCTTTGGAGCCTCCCCAAACCACGGCACAATGACTAGCGCACAGTGTGCCACCAGAAAATCCCTAGGGTGGGGAGGGCATCATAGGCGCTTTACCTCTCTAGCCATCCCAGTGATGAGCTGCAGAAATGTTCTTTAAATGGACTTGATTTGCTATCCTGTTAACTCCTATTTGAAAGGTATTTTTTAAATTGCACTTTTTCTCGTTTGATGTGGAGGCCATATCTACAGAATTCCAAACAGCTTCAGTGTGTGTGTGTGTGTGTGTGTGTGTGTCTGTGTCTGTGTGTCTGTGTGTGTCTTTGTGCGTTCCTACTCATATAAACTCAGCTTCCATGGACTGACTACTGGAACCAGGGCAGATCACTGAAAGCTTGCTTTTTTGTGCTTGTGACCTTCAAAGGCTCCGTTTTCCATGTCCCATGTTGTTGTTCTGAGAAATACTCATCAGTACAAGGCCATGAACATGTTCTGGAGAGTGTTGGCGAGAATATGTTAACCTCCAGTGACCTCTTCCTTCTTCTGAACTTTTCAGCTTTTTATTTTCTACTTTTTTTTTTTTTTGATAGGGTTTCTCTGTGTAGCCTTTACTGTCCCGGAGCTCACTGTATTGAACAGACTGGCCTTTAATTCAGAGTTCTGCCTGCCTCTGCCTCCTGAGTGTTGAGATTAAAGGCGTGTGCCACCACTGCCCAGCTACGTTTTCTTATGATCCACATTGCTCATTGAATATTCACATTCCCGGAACTGGAATACTGTTTAACTGAGCTATTATCTTATGTCACACTATGGGTGCAAAACAGAAGTCCTGAGAGACTTGCACATGGAGTCTGATCTATGGCTTGTAAGGGTCCCTGTATTGTTACTCAGTGACAAGATCCTTTGGGACAAGACTGGGGTTTACTACTTTTTACTCAACCCAGCACCTAGTATAGTGAGTCTTGCATGTAGTAGGTGCTTAGCCATTTTAAGTACTAAAATCCATGTCAGTCCCACAGTGACTTGTGATATGTAATACAAAGGCCGTTATGATTACCTTGTTAGTCTATCATTCAAAACAAGAGCGTTCCAGCATGGATGTACACTAGGCTTTTCAGAAGAATACAGTTCAAATACTTGATGTCAGGTAAAATGGCTATGAAAAAAACTTCATTTTATTTTTAGAAGCTTTGGTAGAGATATAGAAAAGACAAAATATTATGGATGTTTTTCCCCTCTTATTTTTGAACCATTAGGTGTTTCTTTTTTTTTTTTTTTAATTTTTATTTTTTTTTTTTTATTAAGAAAAGAAGAAAAAAAACATAAACAAAAAACAAGTTTCCACCTCCTCCCAGCCTCCCATCTCCCTCCCCCTCCTCCCACCCTTCTCCCCCTCCTCCCACCCTTCTACCCCTCCCCCCACTCCTCTCCCCCTCCCTCTCCAGTCCACAGAGCAGTCCAGGTTCCCTGCCCTGTGGCAAGTCCTAGGTCCTCCCCCCTCCGTCCATATCTAGGAAGGTGAACATTCAAACTGGCTAGGCTTCCACAAAGCCAGCACATTAAGTAGGATCAAAACCCCGTGCCATTGTCCTTGGCGTCTCATCAGCCCTCATTGTTCGCCATGTTCAGAGAGTCTGGCTTTATCCCTTGCTTTTTCAGTCACAGTCCAGCTGGCCTTGGTGAGCTCCCAGTAGATCAGCTCCACTGTCTCAGTGGGTGGGTGCACGCCTCGTGGTCCCGACTTCTTTGCTCATGTTCTCCCTCCTTCTGCTCCTCATTGGGACCTTGGGAGCTCAGTCCAGTGCTCCAGTGTGGGTCTCTGTCTCTGTCTCCATCCATCACCAGATGAAGGTTCTATGATGATATGCAAGATATTCGTCAGTATTGCTCTCGGATAGGGTCATTTCAGGTTCCCAATCCTCAGCTACCCAAGGAACTAACTGGGAACCTCATGTTGGGCACTTGGGAGCCCCTCTAGGGTCAAATCTCTTGCTCACCCTAAAGTGGTTCCCTTAACTAAGAATTGTGGTTCCGTGCTCCCCTATCCACCTTTCCTTTATCCCAATTCTCCTGATTCCCCAAGTCCCCCCTCCTTCCCTTCTACCTTTTCTCTCCCCATCTCCCCTTACCCCCATCCCACCCCACCCCCAAGATCCTAATTTTCTCCCCGGCAATTGGGTCTACTTCCCTTAGCCAAGAGGATAACTATATGTTTTTCCTTGGGTTCACCTTCTTACTTAGCTTCTTTAGGTTCACCTATTGTAGTCTCCGTGGCCCTAATTTATGGCTAGAAACCAATTATGAGCGAGTACATCCCATGTTCATCTTTTTGGGTCTGGGACACCTCACTCAGGATAGTGTTTTCTATTTCCATCCATTTGCCTGCAAAATTCGAGAAGTCATTGTTTTTTACCGCAGCGTAGTACTCTAGCGTGTATATATTCCATACTTTCTTCATCCATTCTTCCATTGAAGGGCATCTAGGTTGTTTCCAGGTTCTGGCTATTACAGGGGGTTTCTTGGCCCCCTGTCCTGCTTGGGCTCTCTGCTGCCTCTTTCTTCCTGGCCCACCCAGCTTCCGTCCAGACCCCTCCCCACTTCGCCCCCACTGCCCTCTTTTGGCGCGTAGCATCGCCCAGCGCAGCCTATCTGGGCGCTGGGTCCGAGTACCCGGGGCTCCCGGGCGGGCAGCAGTTCCTTTGTTTCTGTGGCCTGCCTGCACCAAGCGGGGTAGGCGCTTTGTCTGCGGGCTGCCCAACCAGCACGGAGGCCTGATCTCTCGGCGCCAGGAGACCCAGCATTGGGGTGAGTTTCTGGCCCACGGCGCCAGCCTGGGACGGGGAGCTCGGGGGTTTCTTGGCCCCCTGTCCTGCTT
Source organism: Microtus oregoni (assembly GCF_018167655.1). Lineage (NCBI taxonomy): Eukaryota > Metazoa > Chordata > Mammalia > Rodentia > Cricetidae > Microtus > Microtus oregoni. The sequence continues at coordinate 9,624,121 of NW_024543828.1, read as the reverse complement.
GGGCTCTCTGCTGCCTCTTTCTTCCTGGCCCACCCAGCTTCCGTCCAGACCCCTCCCCACTTCGCCCCCACTGCCCTCTTTTGGCGCGTAGCATCGCCCAGCGCAGCCTATCTGGGCGCTGGGTCCGAGTACCCGGGGCTCCCGGGCGGGCAGCAGTTCCTTTGTTTCTGTGGCCTGCCTGCACCAAGCGGGGTAGGCGCTTTGTCTGCGGGCTGCCCAACCAGCACGGAGGCCTGATCTTTCGGCGCCAGGAGACCCAGCATTGGGGTGAGTTTCTGGCCCACGGCGCCAGCCTGGGACGGGGAGCTCGGGGGTTTCTTGGCCCCCTGTCCTGCTTGGGCTCTCTGCTGCCTCTTTCTTCCTGGCCCACCCAGCTTCCGTCCAGACCCCTCCCCACTTCGCCCCCACTGCCCTCTTTTGGCGCGTGGCATCGCCCAGCCCAGCCTATCTGGGCGCTGAGTCCGAGTAGCCGGGGCTCCCGGGGGGCAGCAGTTCCTTTGTTTCTGTGGCCTGCCTGCACCAAGCGGGGTAGGCGCTTTGTCTGCAAGCTGCCCAACCAGCACGGAGGCCTGATCTTTCGGCGCCAGGAGACCCAGCATTGGGGAGACCCAGCATTGGGAGAGCCAACATTGGGGAGAGACAGCGTTTGGTAGGCAAGGAGACCTAATCCGGTAAAAGAAGATCCATAGGGAGCATTTGGAAGAAGAGATGGGCCGACGTCAAGGCAAGAATTCGCCCAACAAGCTGAAAAGCAACATGAAGCTACCAGAAACAAGCGACCTCACAACGGGAGGACAAGAACCCCTTAATCAAGAGGAAGGAGAAAAGATTGACTTCATGAAAGTGATTGACACCCTTAAACAGCATGTAAAAAACGCCCTTATAGAAATGGATGAGAAATATAACAGAAAGTTTGAAGAATTGAATAAATCAGTGAATGATACCCTAGAAAACCAAGGAAAAACAATCAAACAGATAATGGAAACAGTTCAAGACCTGAAAACTGAAATGGAGGCAAAGAAGAAAACACAAACAGAGGGCCGTCTGGACATGGAAAATCTAGGTAAACGAATAGAGACTACAGAAACAAGCATAACCAGCAGAATACAAGAGATAGAAGAAAGACTCTCGGATTCTGAAGATACCATAGAGAAAATAAACACACTGATCAAAGAAAACAGCAAGTCCAACAAACTCTCATCACAAAACATTCAGGAAATATGGGACACAATAAAAAGACCAAACCTAAGAATAATAGGAGTAGAAGAAGGAGAAGAAGGGCAGCTCAATGGTCCAGAAAATCTATTTAATAAAATTATAGAAGAAAACTTTCCCAACCTAAGGAAAGATTTTCCTATGAAGGTGCAAGAAGCATACAGAACACCGAATAGGCTGGATCAAAAAAAAACATCCCCTCGCCATATAATTATCAAAACACAAAGCATACAAAATAAGGAAAGAATATTAAGAGCTGCAAAGGAAAAAGGCCAAATTACTTATAAAGGTAAACCTATCAGACTTACACCTGACTTCTCCATGGAAACCATGAAAGCCAGAAGGTCCTGGTTAGATGTACTGCAGAAACTGAGAGACCATGGGTGCAAGCCCAGATTACTATACCCAGCCAAGCTTTCATTCACTATAAATGGAGAAAATAAAATTTTCCAGGATAAAAACAAATTTAAACAATACGCAGCCACAAATCCAGCCTTACAGAAAGTAATTGAAGGAAAATCACTAACCAAGGAGTCCAACAATGACCACAATACCTCAGACATCTAGAGACCCTTCACCAACACAAAACAAAGAAGGGAAACTCACAAACTCTACGACTAAAAAAAAAATGACCGGAGTTAACAACCACTGGTCATTAATATCACTTAATGTCAATGGACTCAACTCACCTATAAAAAGGCACAGGCTAAGAGATTGGATAAGAAAACAGGATCCAACATTCTGCTGTTTACAAGAAACACACCTCAACCACAAAGACAGGCACCTACTCAGAGTAAAGGGCTGGGAAAAGGCCTATCAAGCAAATGGTCCTAAGAAACAGGCAGGTGTGGCCATACTAATCTCTAACAAAGTTGACTTTAAACTTAAATCAATCAGAAGAGATGGAGAGGGGCATTTTATACTCATATCAGGAACAGTTCATCAGGATGAAGTCTCAATCCTGAACATCTATGCCCCTAATATAAAAGCACCCACGTACATAAAAGAAACATTGCTAAAATTCAAGGCAGCCATCAAACCGCACACACTAATAGTAGGAGACTTCAACACTCCTCTCTCACCAATGGACAGGTCAATCAGACAGGAACCTAACAGAGAAATAAGAGAACTAGTGGAGGTAATGAATCAAATGGACTTAACAGACATCTATAGAACATTCCATCCAAATAGGAAAGAATATACCTTCTTCTCTGCAGCTCATGGAACCTTCTCGAAAATCGACCACATAGTCGGTAACAAAGCAAACATCCACAGTTACAAAAAAATATTAGTAACCACCTGTGTCTTATCAGATCACCATGGATTAAAGTTAGAATTCAACAATAATGCTACCCCCAGAAAGCATACAAAGTCATGGAAACTGAACAGTCAACTATTGAACCATAGCTGGATTAAGGAAGAAATAAAGAAAGAAATTAAAGTCTTCCTGGAATTCAATGAAAATAAAGAAACAACATACTCAAACTTATGGGACACTATGAAAGCAGTCCTAAGAGGAAAGTTCATAGCACTAAGTGCCCACTTAAAGAAAACAGAGAAAGCTCACATTGGAGACTTAACAGCCCACCTGAAAGCTCTAGAAAAAAAAGAAGCAGACTCACCTAGGAGGAGTAGAAGACTGGAAATAATCAAAATGAGGGCTGAAATCAACAAAATAGAAACACAGAAAACAATACAAAAAATCAATGAAACAAAAAGCTGGTTCCTGGAGAAAATCAACAAGATTGACAAACCACTATCCAAGCTAATCAAACGGCAGAGAGAGAATTTGCAAATTAATAAGATCAGAAATGAAAAGGGGGACATAACCACAGACACAGAGGAAATTCAGAGAATCATTAGATCTTACTACAAAAGCCTATATGCCACAAAATTGGAAAATGTAAAGGAAATGGATACTTTTTTAGATAAATATCATATACCAAAGTTAAATCAGGACCTGGTGAACAATCTAAATAGACCTGTTAGTCGCGAAGAATTAGAAGAGGTTATCAAAAACCTCCCTACCAAAAAAAGCCCAGGACCAGATGGTTTCAATGCGGAATTCTACCAGATCTTCCAAGAAGATCTAATACCTATACTCCTTAATGTATTCCACAAGATAGAAACAGAAGGGTCATTACCAAACTCCTTTTATGAAGCCACAATTACTCTGATACCAAAACCACTCAAAGACTCAACCAGGAAAGAGAACTACAGGCCAATCTCACTCATGAATATCGACGCAAAAATCCTCAACAAAATACTGGCAAATCGAATCCAAGAACACATCCGAAAAATTATCCATTATGATCAAGTAGGCTTCATTCCTGAGATGCAGGGCTGGTTCAACATACGAAAATCTATCAATGTAATCCAGCATATAAATAAACTGAAAGAAAAAAACCATATGATCATTTCATTAGATGCTGAAAAAGCATTTGACAAAATTCAACATCCATTTATGTTAAAAGTCTTGGAGAGATTAGGGATACAAGGGTCATACCTAAATATAATAAAAGCTATATACAGCAAGCCGACAGCTAACATCAAATTAAACGGAGAGAAACTCAAAGCCATCCCACTTAACTCAGGAACACGACAAGGCTGTCCACTCTCCCCATACCTCTTCAATATAGTGCTTGAAGTTCTAACCATTAGGTGTTTCTTAAAAAATAAATAAATAAAACAAAACTACTCTGCACAGATTTGAAGGCTCCAAACTGATCCGACTCATTAGATTTAACAAAATCCAGCGGAAAGTACTTGTCGAGCTCCTGGGCCTTTTGTATTATCCTTTACCTAATTCTTTAGTGATTTTTTTTTCAGCTACTAAGTGCCAGAAATAGGCACATCTGCAGAAAGTGAGCACATTTCCCTCCACAATATGACAATGCTGTCTGACAGCTATTAGAACTTGAAATTCAGGGCTCACAAAGTAACTCTTCAAGACGAGCTCATTTCCAATAAAAGCATTCGGTGCTCTATTTTTTCTTTTTTTCCCTCTCCATTGAAATTCATTTAAAATGTCTATTACATAGGAACACTTTTATGTTTCTGTAACCATCAAGAATATACTCTCTGGTCTTATACTTAAAACAATTTGTTATTGGGAGGTATTTTTTAGGAATTTAGTACTAGAATAACACGAACAAGACATGTATATATGACATTAACAAGTATCTCAAAAGCTATTTGTTTTTATTCTCCACCATTGGTAGTTTTCCTCTCCAGTAACTGCTGAGAGATGCTGAAAATGACAGTTTGGTGCTATGATACGCTCACAATTATTTTACATCGAAAATGATAGCAATCATCAGGATCTAGAAAATTCTTGTTTTTTCCTTTCTGAAGAAAGCAACATCCTACTTTTAGTCCGAATAAATTTTGAGTTTTCGTCAGTAGCTCTGCACTTTCGGTTAATGCGAGCCCAGAAGTTACTCAGCCTCTCAAGGCCTGTGTCCACATCTATTAAATGAGTGTTTGGAATAGGACCTGAACTTAGAGAGTTGTTGAACACTTAATGAACTAATGCAGTTGAAGTGCTTCAACCAAAGTAGAGCACAATAAAAAGCATTTGAAGGTATTAGCCATAGTAATATTTGAGTCCTAGTCCAGTCCTAAGTGGTGTTTGCAGCTCTGACTCCAGAGAGCCAGGAGAGCAGGAAGTGGCTTCTCTGGTTGGTACAGTCAGTTCAGAACTCTGCCCTCTGTCCTGGGGGATGGCATGAGATGAGCAGACCTTGGAATGTGGTAAAATAACCCTGAGTAGCTCCAGTCCCCAGCTCCTGAAACTAACTGCAGTGGTCGGCTGTGCAAGCCCCTCACCTGCCCATACTCTCAATTGAGCTAGAAAGTTGTCTGGCAAACAACAGTAGGCATGCTGTACCATGAGGCCAGCAAGCATTTGACGTAATTTTTTTCTTCTGGGAACGAGATTATTGTTCACACCTAAAAGACAGTCCTGTCCTTGGGCCAGTTTTATGTGTGGTCACTTATTCTTCTGTTAAGCGCTTTTGAAGACCTGAGCAATAGTTTGCTCTTGGGACAGCAAAACGCTTCAGCAGCTTTTTCGAGGTTCTTGATGTTTTTTTCAAACCTTTACTTTCTGACCAATCACTGTGAGAGTGATTTTTAGACTTGGAAAGTGCATACTGACTATTAAATGTGGCTTTGGGGCATGTGGCAGTGTGCCTTCCTCAGGAGTAGCTGTAACGCACCAGGTGTAGCCGATGCTTAGGAAGGGAATGGGGCAGGTGGCAAGGAGAACTACAGCACCCACCAACAGCCATTGCCTAGGCATTCATCTTAATCCAGGTTTAAACTGGATTAAGTTTCATTCACTTAGGGATTTTAAAAATATTTTGCTTTTGTTTTGTTAATATATGGTCTCTTGTTTTAGTCCACGCTGGTCTGGAACTTACTATGCTACCAATGCTGGCCTCAAATTCACAAGTTTCTAATGCTGGGGTAATAAGCATGAGCTCAGATTTCGTTCATTCTTTTTGTGGTCATATTCTCCCCTCCCCCCTCTCTTTTGAGATAGGGATTCCGATATCCCAGGGTGGCCTGGAACTTACTGTGTATCCAAAGAGAATCTTGAAATTCTGATTCTCATGCCTCTACCTCTGACTTGATTTACAGACATTCATTACAACACTTGACCCATGACTCCATGTCTGACTTCTGTAGTGCTGGGGAGGGGGTCAAACCCCAGGATTCTCATAGCTAGGTAAGCAGTCTACCAGTGAGCTGTATCTGTAGCCTTGCCTTTGACTGTTTTTCTTTCCTTCTCTCTATCTTTTTTTTTAAAATTCTCTAAGGCTTGTAAAAAAAACCTGTATTTTGCAAACAAACAAACAAACATGCAAAAAATCTATTAGCTTCCTTTTACCAGCAAGGAAACACAGGCTCAGAGAAGTTAAGAAACTTTTCTAAGGCCTGCATGGCTGAGAAATAATCAAAATGGAAATCCAAGCCCAAGCTAGATGTGCTCTTGTGCTTGTGCGCTGCTGAATCACTGTGCCATGGTCTTTCTTTTGATAACTTTAAATAATGAGGCTCCCTTCCGGACCCTTTATGGAATCTATTTAGTTTCAATCTCTCATCTTTGTCTCTGAGGACTCTGACCTCACTTTTTGGGTAGAATAAAAAAGAGAAAAGGTAGTGACTTACTCAGCTCAAGCCAAGCAACAATCCCTCCTAATCTCTAAATCTCCGAGTTATTATGTGACTCATTCTATTGCTTTTATGAGATTTAGCTTCAATCTTTACCTTGCTACCTACTGTTAATGGGAACCCAAGATTTTCTGACTCATAGCCTCATTGTGTAATAGAAGTTACTACCATCTCATAAGATTGGTAAGAAATAGTTTCAAATAAACACTACAGAAGACCATGTGTGGTACTCTACTAAGGGTTCAATCTATAGCACCTAGCACTTAGAGTTTGAATTGCAGCTTCTATAAGCTGCCAGTTGTGCGAGCTGAAGCAATTTACCTCAACTACAAAATGAGAGGGAATAGCATCAGTGCAAGTTAGTAATTAGTCACCTATTATAATCAAACTTGTAGTCACATTAGGTATGTTTTCAAGGTCAAATAAAGATATATTTTGGATAGACAGGTTACCTTCAAACACTTCAGAGACCTACAGAATATGGCATTTAACATGTTTTAATAATATAGGCTCTTACTTCTACCTCAGTCTGAAATGGTGATCCTGCCTCCAAGAATTCTCAGAATGAGATTGTCTGAGCGCTGTCTCCTCCTGTTTTATATTCCTCCTCGAACTGGAATTAAAGACATGTGCCACCACCTCCTGGTTTCTATGGCAAACTAGTGTATCTACTGGGATTAAAGTTGTGTGTCACCACTGCCTGGTCTATAAGGCTGACCAATGGGACTATTTTACTCTCTGATCTTCAGGCAAGCTTTTTTTATTAAAATACAAATGAAATATTGCTACATATCAGCTTCATATAGTTGCTTCTGGGAGGACTAAGTAGGCTGATTTGATTAGTATCTTTAGATAGAGCTTCTCCCACAGTAAGTGTTCCATTATTTTTCTTTTATGCAATGTATTCAAGACACATAAAAATGGCAGTTCTTATTCCTCTTATGTTGGGTACAAGTCCCACTTGCTTTCTGACATAGTTCCAGCCTGCACTGTTTCTGAGAACTCCTCAAACAGAGGTCTAGCTTAGATTTGAAGTACCAAGAAGCCAATATATATAGTACAGTGGTCAGGACTCTGCATGTGAAGTCCCAAGTAATATGCTGCAGCTTTATCGCCAAGATAGAGAGCCATGGTCTTAAGGCCCAGTTATAGCATCACTGGCAGGGAGAGGCAAGAGAGAGACTATGAGTCTAGGGCCGCAAAATATGGGCGTATAAAGCAGAGTGATGGGAAAAAATATTTAAAGTAACCCTAGAAGAGGTAGCTCTCTATCCCTCCCTCTCCTCCAATCTCCCTCCTCTCCCTCCCTCCCTCTCTCTCTATTCGTCCCCCTTCCTCCCTCCTTCTCTCTCTCTTTCTGTCTCTTTATCTCTTTATTCTCTCTCTCTGGAATGGAAGTAATCCCCCCGAAATACACACACACACACACACACACACACACACACACACACACACACACAAGATTTCCAGAAATAGAGCTGGCCTAACTGTACAGTACTGGTCTTGCAGGCCTTCTACAGGTCCTGAGACCTAGTCCCTTCTTTCTCTTTAGTCATGGCTTAGTCACAGGTAACACAGAAAGATGGAAAGTATGGAGAATGTCCACCAAAGGATGCAGGTTGATTTTCTGCTTCACAGTGGAGTACAGTTGGCAGGGGAAGCTTTGCATTTCAGTGAAGGGATCTTCCTGAGGGGTTCTGGGTGGTTCCTAGCTGAACACGATGATGCAGTGTTAGGTATGACTGGCCATCTCTTCACACAAAATGTGAGTTCCATGAAGACGGATTCAATTTGTTCAGAACTATCCAGTGCTTGGCACAAACACAAGAAACATACAGTGCTCCTGTCTCAGAAAAGAAAGGGAGTCTACTAAGAGGGCTTGTATATTTTTCATTCCCCCCCAAAGGAGTTGGGGGGGATCATTAAGCCTTGACATTCATTATGGACTTCAGTGGCAACTTAGAAGCTAAACAAACAATGCCAACAATGAACCCGCAATCTTTTCTAGCATCTGTCTGCTATACTCAGTTTTCCTGCCAGACAAAGGCAATTTCAGGCCACCATTCAAGTTACAAGTTTTCTTTCGTCAATTTTCTTCTTCCTACAGGAACTTGATTGCGCCTGGGTATAGCATTTATGTAAATTTCAAGTGCCACTCCTATTTGTCTCGGGACTGACTTAATGGATCATGTTAATCTCAATCAGGTCTGCCACTCAGGCCTCTTATCCCCTTCACCTTTCACCTAATTGCCAATTTTCCTTGAGGACCCGGCTGTAGAGGCCCTATTGATTCCTCCTTCCTCGTCCTTCACCAGTGGACATTTATTTCATTTGATTATTCCTAGAAACAGTAGGTGGATGATTTCATGTGTTCCTGATGTGCAGTAACTACATGCAGCCACCAAGAAACGGCAGCATTAGTCCCCAAATGGCCTATCTATACAGCTACACACAATAATGGTGGCAGAATCTCTCAAATATTTTGTTAAGGGAAAAGAGACTGTTTAAAAGGAGAAAGGTGGCATAATGCCATAATATAAATTCATTTATGTGTAGTTCAAAACCGGCTAAAGTCAGTCTTATTAGACTTTAAGGGGCAGTTATTGGGAGGAGGAGCCAGACGGATTTTTGAGGGAGCTGGGAATAATTTCTTTTGTGGTATGTATGTGGGTTATAAGAGCATGACTAAGTTTTGAAATTCCATAGACGTGAACACTTTTCTTTTGTTCTTATTTCTGTATGTTCTTATTTCTATATGTTATACTGAAATAAACATATGTTATATACATATGTTTATACATATGTTAGACCTTACTATGTATAAACTCCATCCGAATTATATAATTGGGTGAAATTAGGAAATCTTAGTCCTTCCAAAGAGATCAAATAACAAAACTGTCCAGGGGCTTGTGCCTCCCCTAGACAGTTACGGTGGTTTTTCCCCTGACTTTTGCAATTCTATGTCTGCTTATGGACCTTCCATGCTATGTTTCCCAGTAAATGTTGACAAATAGTCTCTCTTCCCTTGCTTTGATATCTATCCATTTTCAGGTACAATTTCTAGGACTGAAATTCAGAGACATAATTTAGATATTTATTTGCCAATCTTCGTGGAGCTGGATAGAAACACTCAGTTCATACCTTCAAACTAAACAGAATTTGACAATCAGAGTGAACAGAAGGAGACGGCACTTCCATGGTTAGGATGGGTTTGGTTGTTCTTATTCTGGTGTATTCTATACACTTACAGGTAACACTTGAGCTAGTACTTTGCAAATTTTACACTGACATAATGTAGTACATCCTTTGAATGAGGATCATTAACTCAAATGCTTATACGGGCTTTGCAAGGTTGTTACTTTAAGGAACCAGTAGACCCAGGGCAGTTTTTGATAGAACATTTGTACCTTTAACGACTTATGAGTGAGTTTTAAAGGCCCACGACGCATAGTAATTTGTAATTTTACTGAGGCATAAATTTGAATTGCACGCACTTCAGAGCTACTATGATAGAGAGATTGATTTCATAAGAACGTGATGGTTCTTAGGAGAAAAATAGAAGTTTTATGGAGGAAATTATATATGCCAATTATATAATAGCAGGATTTGTGAATTGGAGAGAGTCTGGAGATCAAGTTTTCTGGATGCCCTACCTGAATTTCAAGGGTCCATTGTACTTCAATTTCCTTGTTATAGATTTAGTTTTTAACTATTTGTTTTTTATTTCCTTAAGACTTTCCTAGCTGTAAGGCACGCAGCTAAATACCTTTGGGGGATGGAAATAGAGTCAGTAAAAAAAATGACTGGAATTTCATGACAGGGGGACGAGAGGTGACAGAAAGTGAAAAACTCAGAGACAATCATGACTTTCAGTCTGAGCTTTTCACTCATGGGCTTGTTTATCTTGGCAGAGCGCAGGTGAACTAACCTTTCTTCTCTAGTCCTCAGTTTCCCTATTTGCCAAGTGAAGAGCTTGGACTAGGACGGATTGGAATGAGGTCGCATGAGCTGCCGGAGATGAGCTCTCCCTTCCAGCTTTATTTTTTGGTGTGCTGTGCGTGATGCCTGCAAAAATGTCATCACCGAGGACTCACTGAGCTGAAGCCACGGGAATATGAAGCTGCACCTGAAATAGCACTTTAGCCAGGAACGATGTAGAGTTGGCTTACTCATATTTAAATAACCAAGCACATGACTCATACACTTTGATTAATTTTGAAACTTTTAATGCTGAGAGCAGAACACAGGCACTGACGTGTAAAGAAAATGTCCTGGCAATGAGCTGTACACCCAGCCCTTGGGTAGTTTTTAATGCTTTGGATGTCTTTGATGGAAATAAAAAAGTTTTCACTCTGATTTTTTTTTTCTGAATGCTGATATTTAGTGACCGGAACTAGAGAAGTGGACGGAGGTTCTGTCTTTCATTTTATGAGTCTCAGTGAATGGAATGCAGTGGCCCAGAAAGGTTGCTGTCTTAGGAGATTGGGAGTGTAAGGTGGGGAATAACATCCAACCCAGAATCACAAACGACTCAGTAGTAGGAGGGAGGACAGCCTTCTCTCACTAGATAGATGGGCACACCAGAGATTTAAAGAAGAGTTATTTAAAATACATATTCATAAACAGTAGAATGCTATTCAGCTATGGGATGAGGGATCCTGTCATTTGAGGCAATTTAGATGAACCTGGAGACATTGTATAAAGTGAAAAATGCCATTCACAGAAAGAAAATCACTGTACCAGCTCACTCCTGTGTAAAATCTTAACAAGTTAGTTCATAGGGTTCAGGAGATGGATCAGCTGTTAAAGGCCAACAACCCAAAGGACAAAAAGTTGATTTACGGTAGGAATGCAACTGTGGTTATCAGATACTGGGATGTTTAAGGAGGGATTGGTAAATGTTTTCAAAATTTACAAACTTCCAATTAGAAAAGAAGAGAAAGTTCAAAAATACCACATTTCTTTCCTGAAAGATGCAGTTTTCTCACAATAAAATTGATGTCTGGACATCTATATGTTAAAATAGATAGATTTCATAATGTGTACATACACATCAAAATATAATGATATGTACATGATAAATACATATAATTTTATCTATCTATTAAAAATAGTTTGAATTATGTGTTATTTAAAATGTATAAAATATAAATACTATTGTAATGTATTTATATTATGCATAAAATATATCACTATGTATGTTGAATACCTACTATGTACCAGGTGCTGAGGCTACAATAGTGAACAAGGAGGAAAAGGCTTAGCCTTATAGATCTAACTGACAAAGACTAGCACCGTGAAGTCACAGAAGTATCTCTAAGACCCACAACAGGGAGGGAATGATGCGAAGGGAGCATGATGTGCAAAGCAAGGCTTGACTAGGTCAGGAAGATCACCAAATGCCTCTCTGATGCTGGGGTGAGAGACGAAGGACACACGGAACTAGCCAGATGGTGAGGGCAAGGCTGAAGGATCTATGAGAAGACAGAACTTAGTCCAAGGTACAGAAAGCAGGTCACTGTGGTTAGAGAAGAGAGCACTGGGTAAGGGGAGAGTAGGCTATGGCTGCACGGGTGTGGGCTGTTTTCCACAGAGCAACAGAAACTTATGGGGAGGCTTTATGCGTGAGAAAGGCGTGTTTACATTTGTGCGTTAAGTCTGGTTGCTGGTAGGGCTAGCTGAGATGGCAAATGGAGGGAGAGATGAAGCTAGGGAGGGAGTTCAGGTCCACCTGTGAAAAGACTCAAACAACAGGTCGAGGAATTGGATTCAGTTAGGCTGGTAAGAAGGAACCTACCTAAAGCAGAGACTGGCAAACTCAGGTAGACAGTAGTAAGAGATTCCAGAGAGAACTCGACACACTTTGCCACCTCATGAACACAGGGAAGAGGTAATGGAACCATGGAGGCCCTGCTTTTTACCCTATGACCTGAATTGAACAGCTAGCTCAGATAATCACCTAAGGGGCCTGACCCTCATCTAAGAAATGTGATTCTAGTTTCCCAAACATTCACGGCATGGGAGAATATACCAAAAATGTAATTCTGTCTTGCAAAGGTCTGATTCCACAGTATTTAAGAATTCTCTGCTAGGAATCTCATAACTAGATTCAGACTACTAGTAACCTAATATTGCATACCAAATTACTCAAAAAAAACCCTTAGCCACTTATATAAAAATATATTTACTGAGTCACAGGCTCTGGGTCAGGAACTCAGGAATGACTTGCCTGGGTCTTCTGTCTCAGGGCCTGTCCCAATCTGCTATGAAGCTTAGGATCAAATTTGAAGGATACAGTTGGGAAGAATCTGCTTCCAAGCTTATGTGATCATTGGCAGAATTCAGTTCCTGGAGAGTTACTGGACCAAGGGTTCCCTGCTGGCTGGTGGCTGAGGGGTACTATCAATTCCTTGCCCCATGTACTTGTCCATCACGCCACCTTCTTCATAAAAGTGTGACAGCCAACGAAGCAATAGGAGACCCTTGGTGCTTGTTCTCTGCTGCTCTACTGTAGTCCTTTTTGTCAAAGTTTGATTTGCACATAGGAGGCGATTGGCAAGCAATATATGAGAGAGAATACAAGTGAGAGCCCAACTGTATGGTACAAGCTAGGGAGGCGTCATAGTACTCTGATGGGGAGCCTTGGTGAGACGGGGGAGAGAAAGGCATTCCAGATGAGGGCTATTGAATATACTATGACATGGAGGTAGAAAACGTCCTGTCTATTGGTCAATAGTGTGGCCAGCAGCCTGGATGGAGTAGAACCTAAGTGTTGTTAGTGGTGTGACGGAAAGCTGCCGGACAGGACAGCAGAGCCAAAACTACCTTAAGGATTTAAGAGAGAGTAGGTTTGTGAGGGAAAAGAGCCATCATCTCCACAGTGAGTGTTCCTGTCAGCGTCCAAGAGGCTGGCCATGTGACTGATCCTCGAAGGGATACATGCTGACAAATATGTACTTTTTTTTGACAAGAATCGTGTTTTGTCTCAGCTGCAGTGTAATTTAAGTACTTATTATTAGTTTCAGGTTGTTATTTTCTGAACATTCTCCTTCCAGAACAAAATAATTGGGTGGCGACTCTTCTTTCCTTGTCTTACATTTCTTTTGTTCCTAAATAGAAGCAAGAGAGCTTTTTTTTTTGATTGTTGTTTATGATTTCCTTTTTAGGTTAATATCAAATGCCTTTCTCTCCTGACTGGTCTTTTAAACCTACGCAGGATTCCTCCACACTTTCAATGTACAAAGACTGTAAACAAAAAGAAATAGTTATCATCACTAAATAGTTCGAAATGACAGAGCTCATGCGTTTTCTTCCTAGTTCTCTATGGGGATTAAAAATGATTTGGGGGAAATGATTCGCTTTGTTCCAGTCTCGAGCACAGCAACACATAGCATCTGATAAATGTGCCCGGCAGATGAGGGACTGAGGGCAGTGCCAATGATTTTTAAATGTGACAAGGAATTTCACTTGACCTAGCACAATTTTACCCAGTTCCTCATGCAAAATGAGAAATCAATCCAGATACAAATTGCATTTGTATCATTTTAAACTGCTCTGGGGGATTGCCACCTCCCAGGTAGAGGCTCCATATAACAATAAGCCAGTTTATCAAAGATGGGATTTACTGCTCGTTGTTTTTCTATTAGGGAGGAATTACGCTAAGCCCAGCAGCAGACATTTCGTGTTACCATGGCAGCCCATATTTCCTGCAGAGTTGTGACCCCTAATGACTACAGTGGGAAGGCAGGAAAAATAGAGACTCTTTGAAGATTAGTAAATAAATGCATTACTTATGCAAACCATCTCTGAGATGGCCCCACAGTACAGAGGAGAAACGAGGACGCTCTTCAGACTGAGCAAATGGCGGTATGTAAATACCTGCACTGGAAAAAAAAATCACCTTTCATTTGATTATTCCTTTAAAAGTCTGTTTGGCCCAATAATAAAAGTAGAGTAAACTGGACTTCATACTGAGAGCACAGTATTACTGTTCATGAGACTACAAACAGACACTGATGTTTCCCTTTCAGCCAAAGCAGCTAATTTTTCCCCACTGACCCTTCAGATGTGCTTTGGTTCCTGGAATGATTTTCCAGTTTTGCTCGATGGCTCACAGATGGATTGGAGGGGGAACGAGCATATGCAGCTTCGCAGGAGCATAAAGTATACACTCCACCCCTTTCTTGTTGAGAGTGGGTTGGTATTATTTTCAACCAGCTTGCTTTGTCTTAACCTGATACATTGTGTTGAATTTACAATTTGTAAGGTGTCCTCTTCGCATAAATGTCCTCTGAAGTCGCATCTGTATTTGTTCATGCAAGATGTGTTTATTTGATGCCTATTGTATGACTACTGTGCAAGGAACTGCATTCAGATGAAATTGGACCTAAACTTCTACTATTTGGGCAGATCAAGTAAAGAGGATTACATTTTTGTGCCATGTTTTCCATTGTTCTTCAAATATGTTATTTTACTGAGCAGAGAAAGAGGTAATGTGGTATGTCAAGAAATTAACCACATATCTATAATATTTCTTGCCCATTTTTCACTATTTGTATTAGAAGCATTTATTCACAGGGAAGAGATGCTGTACAGGCAGAGTTCTAGCCATTGACAATAAAGTTGTACACAAACACTGGCTTTGTTCTCAAGGGCAGTATGGTCTAGCAGTGGTTCTAGCAGCTCTCTGTAACTTGGATATTCGCTTTACTTGTGGGCTGCAATGAAAAAAAACAGGGCTACATCTGGAAGAGCAGTTCTAGTGGAACGAATGGGCTTGGATTGACATCTCAGTATTCACCATCCTGATTGTTGTGTCCAGGGCATCACTCTGGTCTCAGCAATGCTCCCTGTCTTTTCTCCTTCAGTCTCACTATATATTATGTTTTACTGACCATTCTGTGCTTTCTTCATAATCAGAAAAGGTCTTTCGAGCTGGACATTTGATAGTTGACATTTTTAAGGGTAGTATTATCTCATTGCACAGATTACATCTGCCCCCTTCTGTTTTTCTTTTTGAGAGTTTGAGTATAGAATTTATTTGGTGGGTTATGGAAGGGAAAGGGAGGGTGAGGGGGGAGAGTGGGGAGAGAAGAGGCAGCAACCACCTTTTCCAAAGAGGGACAGGGACCCCTGCCTCCTTCTTTAGGAATTCAAATATGTTCACTATTCATGCCCCCAGCCCCAGAAGAGGTTGCCAGTCTAAAGGCAAGCTAGTCTAACATTAGGAAACAGCACCCTTAAGGGCCCATTCTTCAATCCAACTTTTAATCACTTTAAGTATGTTATAGTGGGTCTGAAGGGTGACTTGAGCAGTATTTGAAAGCTTTGAAGCTCTTCGGCTGAAGGTGCTGCAGAATTTCTTTCATTATTACTACTCTAAGAGGTATCAGTTAACATTAGGCACATATTCGAGGCAGATGCCCTGTTTCATGGAAGAAATCAAAGCTTCACCTCTGAATGCAAACCAAAACATTGTTTGACTTTGCTTTAAAGTTAGGAAGCTTTAGGGGAGAAAGAGAGAAGTCTAATGTGTGTAGGAAATAATCTTTGCCCATTAATTTCTTTTCCATGTCCCCACTAAGGACAGAAGAGGGGATTTAGACCATGTAAAAGCCCACAGTGTGAGGGCATCCCTAGGAAAATAAGAGGGGTCAGCTGGTTTGAAGACTACTGATGATGTGTCCTCCCAGCTGACCTGCTGAAGGAGGTGTAAGCAGCAGTGCCTTGCCTGGTTTAGCTGTGGTTCATTGTGCTTGTAAAACTATGGGCTATCCATCTTGTGGCCTCTGATGCTGCGTCCCACTGCCTAGCCAGAAGGCAAGGGAATAAACACCTCTATTCATCAAGCGAGGACCAAACAGACCGTAACTCTGTTCCTATCTCTCAGAGACAGTAAATTAACTTCATAAGTCATGCTAAGAATATTTATGAAAGTCCTTTCCAAACTCAAAACTCTGATTCTATGATAAACTTCCGGAAAGCTGCTTCTAGAAGAACCCACTTAATATTCTATCCGTTCTCGCCTCTGGTTTTCTATCAAAAGATGCCATCCCCTCTTTCTACCATGGCCTGAGTAGGAGGAGAGAGTTGTTCGTTGTGCCCCTTTGCAAATTCTATGAGTTGATGAATTCTAATTGCTTAGCAGCTGTGCGGCTGTCAAACATGGGGCTGGGAAAGCACTGGGGACTGGCACCAAAGAGTGGGCATATGGAGAGAGGTGTGCCAGTGAAAGCGAGGTTGCTGCCTCCACCTCTCTGCTACCTACTCCCTCCAGGTTCCAGGCAACTTTCCCAGCACTCTGATGCCCTCGAAATCATAGAAATAGCATGGCTGGATGTGGGTTTTCCTGGCCTGCAAAAGGGACAGGAGGAGAGAGAGCCCACCATCTGTTTCTCCTGTACTACTCCACCAGACTTAGGGTTAGTTTTACTCCTGTCTAGAGCTAGGCATCCCACAGACTTAAGAGGAAGATTTCAAATGTGTTATTGCCTTGGAAGTGAGCTAGTAAGAGGAGGAGGTAATGAGGAGATGAGTAAATATTCTTAGTGTTCCCTGGACTGTGAAGGAGAATCTTCGAAAATTATTTATGGATGGTCCTGAGAGCAGCATTCTTCCTCCGGGCTGGAAGTGCTCATGATGGAAAATAGACTTTAATAATGTTTGTGGCATTCAAGAATTACTTTGCAGGCAATCTCCATGACAAGCCTGCTGGTGGGATCTGATGGCAACTCTAGAGGGAGGGAAGAAAAATAGAGCTGTTGAAAGAAATTGGGGCTCAGAAAATGGAAGAAGACAGGCAAGATGACAGGATGATGGATGTAGCATGTGGAGCTGCAGAGGGACTCCCAGGAGAGGATTCCATTAACCAGCCAGGGCAAGGCAGTCAGCAGCGACCTGAAATCAAGGAGCAGTCAAAGAAACCATCATTCCCAGGTTGGCCACCAACACCCAGCAAAGAGCTCATTGGAGGTAATTGCAAGAGAGACAGAATCATCAGACCAGTGCCGGTGTGGTCTAGACAGCAAACCAGTTTGCTCTGCATAGGATTAAATCTTTATTTCTAACTTCGATTATAAAACAGATGGCATTTTTGGAAGCATGGCATACTATGCAGAACCAAAACAGATCCCCAAACCTGGCAACTGGTGGTAACCACTGTTACTATTCAAAGCCCTGGTTTTCCACTGTAAGCCACAGGCGCATATGCGTGCTTTGCCTATGGTGACTGCGTCTGCGGTAAATATGGAAGTGAGGATGTCTCTTTGGCTTCAGTTCCTTCAGATATATATCAAGAAATGGGATTCGTGGATCAATGAATCAACACTAGCTCTATTTTCAACATGTTGAGGAATCTCTCTACTGGTTCCCCTAATGGTGATGCAATTTACTTTCCCAACAATAACATACAAGAATTTCCTTTTTCTGCACTCTGGACTGACGAACAGTCCCTGATGATGTTCTAAACAGAACCAAATATGTTATTTCCTGACACCACTGCTCCTCCTCTAAATAGGCTTTTCCCACCATTAGAAGAGTTAAACAAAAAGTAATCACTCAAAAGTTTGAAAATGCCTCCGAGGCGACATTGGTGTCTCATTGAGAACTAGTGCTCAGTCCATTGGCCTTCCCTCTCCTTGACCAGGCAAGATCTGTTCCTGCCTCCTGATCATTGTACTCACTAGTCTTCTCTCTGCTGGCAAGTTCTTCCTCCTGTCAGCTGAATGGCTCTTTCCCTTGCATTGCTTAGCTCTCGTTGTCAAAGTTCTACAGTAGCGAGCCCTTCCCTATCTCTCTAGCTAAAGCAGTGTTCCTGGCTAGTCAGACTCGGCCTTTGGATACTTCTGAATGTTTTCTCATCATAATCTGACTCTTCTAACTTACTCTTACATTATATATCTACTTTCTTACACAGAATTAGCTCAGATTATCCGGTAGATTCCAGTGACTCTTCCAAAATCACTAAAAAAAGAAGGACTTTTTATTCTGAGGGCCTCCTCCCATGGTTAGTAATTAGGGCCCGGGCATTATCAGGCACGCAATAAGTATCGGTTGTAAGAATGTCTGGTTGTCAACTCCCTCCCCCCATGTACTCCACCAACACTGCCTTCCATCAAGATCAGAACAATGCTGTGTTATGTTGCACCTCAGTAATGGAAGGTAATAATTGTTTTCTCTTCTCAGAGGCCTTTCATATTATGAGCAGGTACAAGCAGCCAACCCGTTACTTGTCTACACCATGCCTCTATTTAACTCTGCCTTTCATTCCTATCAATTGTAAGTATTTATAAATCAGGAATCAAACTTCCCGTAGCATGATGTTACTGTACTATTTTGAAATGTTGCCCCTCTCTAGAGGAAAAGATCTTTCCTGGCTTTTACTTTAAAAATAATTTTTCCTATAATATATTTTGATCATATTCTTTCCCCTCCTGCAGCTCCTTCAAGGTCTTCCTCGTCTCCCTCTCCCTCCAACTTTATGTTCTTTTGTGTCAAAAAGAAATAAAAACAAAATGAAAATCAAAAGAGTCAAGCAAAGATCCAATAGAACAAGATAAGAAAAAAACTAAAGTAAAACACAGAAAAAAATATGGAGTTCGTTTTGTGTTGGCCAAATAGTCTTGGGCATGGGTCTGCCCTGGAGTGTGGCTAATATACCTTCCCAGTATTACGCCATTGAAGAGAAGTGGTTTTCCCCTTGTCTAGCAGGTATCAATTGCAAATAACTTCTTGGTTAGGGTTGGGGCTTTATGTTCACTTCCCCTTCTTAGTCCTGCGATTTTTGTCTGGCTTGAAATTGTGGAGGTCTAAGGCATGCTGTCAGTCTCAGTGAATTTAGATGTACATCAGCCCTGTTGTGTCTCTAAAACATTGCTTACCGTAGCGCCATCCAACAGCTCTGGCTCTTACAACCTTTCCACCTTAGGGGAAGAGATCTTAAGGAAGGCAGAAAAAAGAGAGGGTATGGAACACTTGTGACGTGAAAGTAGAAAGGGACACTGTTTGAGAAGAAGAAACGAACAGAGAGGGGGGCAGTGGAATACAAAAATGAATTAGTAAAAAGTATTTTCTCTCTCACACACATGCACACATGCTCGTATGCATGCACATACTTTTGAAAATGCCATAGCAAAACTCATTGTTTATACGATGACTTAAGAATTTAATTAAGAAGGAAGGAAGGAAGGAAAGGAAGGAAGGAAGGAAGGAAGAAAGAAAGAAAGAAAGAAAGAAAGAAAAAACAAGCATTCTGATTCTGAATTCTGGTCGGGCTAGCCATCCCTATGGTCTTGGCTACCTCTTTCACTCACTTAGTAGTTCAATGAACCAAATAAGCACAATGGTCTTACCTCCTATGTGTGAGAAGGGGATGTCACTGCAGTGAGGAAATTAGATCTCTGTGATTGGGTAGAGGTGAAGCAAGGGGTAGAGGGGTACCAGAGTGGGAGGAGGTATACTAGCAGGAGTGTGCATGCAAATTACATATAGGGGATCAAGATAAATATAACCTAACATTTGATAGAAGGAGCAATGGGGAAGAGGAAATTAGAAAGATAAAATCAGATGTTGAATAAACCCAAGAAGAGAGCAAATAAACAAGCGCAATTTACAGCAAGTTCCGCATACTCCGTGAGTCACCTTGCTCAGTGAAATGCCATCCCAATAGCTGGACCACCCCTGAACATCCTAAATCAAATCAGCCTTTCCCATTAGCATGGCACATTCCCCATAGCATGCCTGTTCTTTACAGCAGCACTACCCCCATAATTGTATACCTATATGTTCTCAGTTTATTGTTCTGTCTCTGCCCATCCCAGCCTGCCACTGGGATGTCCGAGCCGTACTCTCTACCTATTGTTTCCTTAGTAAGTATTGACTGAATGAATGAAACTTCCAAGGCATAACATAAAGCCTTCCAAGGGGCCTCTGCTTGGTATGATGCATGCAAGTGGGAAAACCTCAATCCCTCCACCATACTGTGTTATGGCGTGATCCCAGGAGTCATATGGAAATAGAAATATTCTGTTTCTAATTGCAAGGCTCTCCGATAGAAATACTAATGGTAACTTGTAATTTTTATTGCATATACTCCTATGTTTTCTTCTTTTTTCTCTATCATTCTATAATGCATTAAAACCCACAGAAAAGACTGGCCCTTGAGTCCTGTGAATTTCGCCTCTTTTGATAATAAAAACCCTGAAGGGTTGATTAAAGGCCAAACAAAATTTTGCTTAGTACTAATCTCCTGCTCTGTTAGGAAATCATCAAAATAACTGGGCAGTTTATTAATGAAAACTGGCTTCCCCTCTGATTCCAGGATGATGCTAGCAATCCGGCTGTCCTAAAACTAAATGTCTGAAACTAAATAAAACTAACTAAATAAGAGATACCACATTTACTGGACAACTCTTATGAACCGTGACTATGCTGACTCTTCACAACCACTGCACTTAAATACTAAATGTTTTGGTCCTCATTCTGTAGAAATAACCGAGGATTCAACAGGTTGCTTCATCAACTAGTAGCACAGAAACAGTGAATAAAAGAGACCATCATTTTTCTATTGCACTTTGTTCGTGTAGGAAGACTCAGGGTGAATAATAGGCAGTTCTACCCTCAAGCCCTCTGCAAGCCTGGGTACACAGTAGGGAGAGATAGCAAAGTTGTCAGCTCTGTGGAGATGACATCATAGTTTACCTTACAGAAAGGTCAACAAACTTTGTGCCCTATCTTGGCAGGTGGCGTCAATGGACTAAGAAAGAAATGTCATGTTCCAAAGGTCTCTCTGACCTGTCTTTTTATAATGAGAACACAGTGAGTCTGGAGTGCTTATTTCTCTATACAAATACTTTCAGAACAGCTCTTAGGTTTATTCTGTTCCCGAGTTCTTCCATGAGATGAGTTCAAGTTGACTTTTAAAATGCGACTTTGTTATATCTTGCTATAATTGTGAATGTGTGCTTACACGACCTTAGTATTGAAGTTTCTAAAAGACATTTGGTAAGTCATAGTCATCTTGTGTCACCTTAAGTAGCCTTTGGCTTTGAAGCCAGTCTAATCAGACCTTTATCCTATAATATAGCCACATAGACAATTCCCAGAGCTCCAGGTGGTACATGACATGCAACAGACACTCAGTATACACGTTTGCTTCCTGGATTTTGGTTCTCTTAATCACAAAATATTGGACCTTTTCTGGCTTTGACTTTTTCCTTACTTATGGATAAGTAAGGAAATCCAATTATCTTTTCATTCTTTTATACAATAATTCCCATCCCCTTAAGGATCAGAGAGAGCCAGACTTTCTTCCTTTTTTAAATTTCTTTGACCAGGAGCCCTGAAATCTGAACTCTGTGTATACACCAACACATTCCTTAGCAGACTCCTGCTCCTAAATCATGAAGACTCACCCCAAATGTTGAGACCCCTAGTAGAGACAAATGATTCTGTTTCCTAAGTCCTTCTTTATGCCTCTTGACACAGCAATGTCCCTATGAATTCAGCAGATATTTTAAAAATGCTCATTTTACAGATGAATGTACAATCTTGAAGAATGTCAATGATTTTCCCGAAGTCATATGATAAGTTGAGTAGCAAGTCTTGGATTCAAATTTGGGTGTTTGAATGTCTAGTTCAGAAGATGCTCCTTCTGGCACATGTTGATGGACCAAAAGATCCTGGGGACAAAATTGCTTCCACACCCAAATCCACTTGTTGCACACAGTGCCTCACAGGAATTGATCAACAGAGGGAAGTGTTACACCCTTCATTAAATCTTTGGGGACCAACATCCAATTTGCTAAGTATAACAGCAATTAGGAAGTTTTCCACACCTTCCATGTAGAGCCGCATTGATGTTCTTACCACGGATCTTACCAGAGATGGACCTTACTAGATAAGACTGGGAGCCTTTGCAGTGACATCCACTGAATGCCAAACTAAGTCTTTTGAGACTCCCTTCCCTTTTATTCTGGATTTCCTTTGCTCTGTCTAAAAATTGTGGAGTTAATTTACTCTTATTAGCAACGTGAGCTTAACTCAGCCTGTGGTGACCCAAGATAGCACCTGCTTCAGCAGATTGCTTCGACTTGTCTTGGTGCAGCCTCAAAATCCCTCCCCTCAATTTTTTAAATACCTGAATATGCAGAGAGCTGTCCTGTGTTCAGAGACTGGAAGACTTAATGTTGCATAGTTGGACTACTACTCAAGGTTTGGTGCAATACCTGTGAAAATCACAATAGCCTTTTTTGAAGAAATGGAAAGGCTTGTCCTAAAATTAACATGAAATTTCTAGGAACTCTGAGTACCAAGAAGAACAAATAAATGATTAAATAATATCGTTGTAAAAACTGGAGGATCTGAGCTGCAAAAGACACTATAAGAGTGTACTACTAAAAGAAGTATGGACATGCCTTTAATCCTAGAACTTAGAAGGCAGAGGGAGGTGGGTTTGTTTGAGGCCAGCCTGGTTTACATAGTATTACATAGTGAATTTCAGGACAGCCAGGGCTATGTGTAGGGACCTTGTCTCAAAAAAAAAAGGATGAGGAAGAAGAAGGACAAGAGGAGAGAGAGAGAAGAAGAAGAAGAAAAAGAAGAAGAAGAAGAAGAAGAAGAAGAAGAAGAAGAAGAAGGAAAGAAAGAAAGGAGGGAGGGAGAGAGAAGGGGGGCTGGCTTAAGCACAGACAAGTAAATCAATGAAATAAAATGGAAAGTCCAGAAATAAACCCATGCTATACAGCTATCATCGGTTGTTTTTTAAATAGTATGTCAAGACTCTTCCATGGAGGAAAAACAAGCTTACACAAGCAATGGTGAAATGTCACTCCACAATCACTAATGTAACTAAAGTGTTTGTATGTTAAAGAACTTGTGAAGATGTGGAGAAACCGGAATGCTTCTAATATTGCTGTTGGGAATGTTGATGTAAAACCGCTTGTTATTTCCGCAAAATGTTAGATTTGCTACATTTCCACTAACTCCACTGTGAGGTATACATCCCAGGGCACTTAGAACAGACACTACACATGTTCACAGGGGCTGTAATCACAGTGACCAGAAGTTGAAAGCAATATAGATAGCCACTGACTGTTGAACAGATACAATGTATTATACCCCTGTAATGAACTATAGTTAGGTAGTACAAAATAATGAGATATGTTAGATCATGGATGATCCTTAAGAATTATTTAAAAAAAAACAAAGACAGGTACCCATGGTTCACACCTTATGTTATTGTATTTAAATGTGCTGTCCAAATTATATAGTTCTATAGTGTGGAAAATATACTATTTACCAGGGACTGGGAGTAAAGATGAAAGGAAGACATAGAGTATTTGCCACATATAAGGTCCCCATTTAGGATGATGAAGTGTTTGAGGGCTAGGTATAAATGATGATTGCACAAAACTCTGAATATGGGAAATACTAAACTGAGCAGTTTAAAATAATTAATTAATAATAATTAATTCTATGTTGCATAAATTTAAAATCACTCAGTAGTCCTTTTGTAAAGCACCAAAGACTCTGGTAGTCTAGAGCAAGAACCACATACTTCTCTTGATTTTCATACTTGGTTAATAAACTTGGAAGATTTTGTTTTATGACCCAAATTTCCTGTCAGGAGGTATCTTTTTTTGTGTGTTATTTTTTATTTTATTTTGTTTGTTCTTTATTTAAGACTTTTTGAGGCAGCAATCTCATTTCTTTTTTTTTAAATTTACTTATTTATTAAGGATTTCTGCCTCGTCCCCACAACCGCTTCCCATTTCCCTCCCCCTCCCCCGATCAAGTCCCCCTCCCTCATCTGCTCGAAGAGCAATCAGGGTTCCCTGACCTGTGGGAAGCCCAAGGACTGCCCACCTCTATCCAGGTCTCATAAGGTGAGCATCCAAACTGCCTAGGCTCCCACACTAAGACAATGGGGATGTTCTATTAGGAGGTATCTTTGATCAAGGAAAGAACTTAGCGTTACTGCTCCATGCGCAGGAAGGACAGTGCAGACTTCTCCAGACCAGAATAAGCTCCCCGCGAAGTGAACAAGGAGCTCCGCCAGACCCACTATCACAGAAGCCTGGGAGGACCAGAGCAAAAATGCCATCCCATTCATGCATGAGCAACATCCAGGGCCTGCAGGTGTCCCTGCCAAAAAAGTCACTTTGCTACTCACTTTGGAGTTTATGGGCCTGAAGATATCCTCCTCTTACACCTTGGAACCAGAGTCCAGAAAATTCTGTCCACGATTTCAAGGTCTCAGATGAGCCTTTTTATGTCAGTAGAATCAGAGGTTTGCAAATGATCGTAATATGTTGAAGATGAGAAATCAGATCTCAGCTTTGGTGAAGGATAATGTTTATTACATACTAAAGAGCACTCAAGGAGATGGCAGCTAATACAGAAGTTGTGTGAACATGTGCACCATTAAAAATCGTAATTAAGCCGACTCCCTGAGCATCAATAATGAAGCCCAGTGCAGTTGTTTGCTGGAGAGCAAGGTTGCAACGGCACATTATCAAGAAATCTGTGGTATCATTTGCAATGGCAGACAAAGCACCAGTGTTGACCATGACCTTCAAAGCAGGAGGGACCAGGTGGCCCAGAGACCGTGGAATTCAGCTGTTTCTGCCCATGAGTTAGAGTATTCGCAATAGCAGATAAAAGCAATGATAGAAAACCCCCAGGATGCTACTGAAAGGAAATGCAAATATGCTTGAAGTTCCCTAAAACAATTTCCAAAGAGTATGTAAGTAAATCACAACGTCTACTGTATGCCGACGTTCATGGAGTGTTTGCACACTCCAACAGTCCACTGAGACCTCCGTAGTCTCCCAACCATGTGCGGTAACTGTTGGTAACCAGTCTGCATTTACAGACGGGGAAGCTGGAACTCCCCAAGGTTAAGTCATCCACCTGTGTTATTCTGCTCACTGCTGATTCCAAGTAGGGACTTCCCTCAAGATCTTCCTAGAGGAAGAGTTGGGAGAAATGTAGGAAATTCACCTGTTCTGAGAAAAGAATTAATGTTTGATCCTCATCACGCCCCTAGTGAGGTTGGTACTAACACCACCCCCTTTGACTGGAGACACTCTAGAGTCTATCCATGACTGCTGTCCTAGGGGAGGTCTTCTCTTTAGCTGTGAAAGTCTTCTGGCCTTTGAAACAGAATTTTTGAGGTTGGAACGATGACTCTGTGGTGAAGGGCACTTTTTGCTCTGGCAGAGAACCTGGGTTTGGTTCCCAGCCCCTGAAAATAGCTTACAAAAGCCTGTAACTCGAGTTTTTGACACCTTGTGGCCTTTGAAGCTCCTGCACACATGTGATACAAGTAAACACACATATTCATAAAAATAGTAAATGAATAAATAAATAAATATTTAAAAAGAAGCAGAATTTGTCAGTCCTTCTTGGGAATACATAGACTGCCACAGACTGGTTTCTACTGACCTTTTCTGGTGTCAAGTTCTGAGGTTTGAGCATGTTGCTTTCTAATACTTGGAATATGTTACCATGTCTGAAGCTCCATTTCCTAGACACAGCACCCCTTCAAGTCTGCACTGGAGGTTACCAAGTGAGGTGGAGAGGATGTTTCTTTGGCTATTTTGTTATAACAAACTTTGATACTGTGGGATACAAACAAACAGCTTTTAGAAGCTTCTGGTCACTGAGAGGTCAGGACTGATTAAAGAGAGAGAGAGGAGTTCTGAAACTGGAGATGAGGAATACAGGGGCTTAAACTGACAGTTCATGTAAATCACCACATCCGTTTGTTCATGCCTTCTCTCTCTCTCTCTCTCTCTCTCTTTTTTGTCTCCTCCATCTCTTCTGCTTCCTGCAGTTCAGTTGGGGCAGTGAGTGGGAAAAGGGAATCATATTTCTAACTACCTCATAGGCAGCAGCAGCTAAAGTCATTGAACAGCTCAATCTTCCATGTCCTGACCAGCTGAGGCAGGACCTAATCCACCCCTCACAGCCCTATTCACCAATTGCTAATACACACCTGCATTTACTTTGCCCCAGCTTTCCTAAGAAGAAGTCAAATGACCTCTCTGAAGCCACAGACCTAGTAATCAGTAGAGACAGGGTTACAATACATCGTGCCTCTTTAAAGCCAGTGCTCAGAAATGGATGCGCTCCCTCTTCCTGGGGCAGGCAGGCTAGAACCAGGTACCTTGCTGCCTCTTTGTTACTGCACCTTGGAAATGGTTTTTGAGAGTCAGAGCCCAAGATACTGCTCCAAGTGGGGTCAGTGGACAGGACTCAGCGATCCTGAGAGACTAAGTCTGATTGAGTGAAGGCAGCTGGGGTGGGAACCGGGTGAATGAGGAGTGGTTAGACAGTTTAAGCTGAAAATTGCCAGCTTCATAACTGCTTCAGTAAGTGGAACTGGGGAGAACGGGAAGGGTGAATTATATACAATTGTTATTCATCTTCCCTATCTTTTTTTTTCACTTTTGCCCTAAGAGGGCAATTAAGGAAACAAATGGTTTGTGGAGATTAGCTGACTGGTAGCTTTGCATATTAATATAATGACACATGACTATACCAGGCTGACTTTCTATTTAAGGTAGCTTTGTCCTTTCAGACTGAAGAGCTGATTTCAGAGAATGAGGTCCACACAGTATAAAAAAAACAAAATAAAACCAGTCTGCCCTCCATCACCACCTCCCTTGTGGTCCCCACAAGAGGAAGAAAAATGTGGGTAGAAAATGATGTGAATGGGTTTCACTGGCTTCTGCTCTGATTCTCAGAAGTCCCTGAGCCCCAGAGCAGGGGTGGTCACCTTTTCTGCCCAGAATCATCCGCAACTGCATTTAACCCACATCTGCCGAGCCCTATGCTTACCAGACACTGGTGACCCAGGTGATCCCCACTGGCTGTTTTTATTCACAGAATATCGCACTTAGGAGGAGGCAATGACACTTGGTTGAGGCTATGCTTTCTGAAACAAAGACTGGATAAGAAATATAAGTTTAGTGATCGAATAAGAATTAGGCATTCATGACGGAGACCCCTCTTTTCCGAAGAGCAGCAGATCATAGTACGTAGAGAGCTCTGGGGTATGCAGCCATGGTGTCAGTGTATAGAGAGCCTTGTGGTACCCACAATGAGCCCATAAGAAGCCAGGACATTCTGACATCTAGGATCTGTAGCTTGGCCACCGAACAAAAATCTGAAAATAGAAACTGAATCTTGCCTCAAGCCCATTATTCCTCTACTGGCAATCCTTTGTAGGGGGCAGTTTAGAAAATATCTACAGACATGACTCTTTAAGTCAAACTGGCCTTATCTGCAATCATAACTGTACCGTTGCTTGATGGAGGAAGGTCATTGGCTAATAAAGGCACTGCCCTGGCCCATTTTATTGGTTAGAAGATAGGTGGGAGGAGAAAACAGGACAGAACTCTGGGAGGAAGAGGAAGTGAGGTCAGAGACTCCACAGCTCTCTCGGGGGCAGACGCCTCAGAGAGAGACGCCATGCCCCGCTCCCGGGATGAAGCTCCGACCCAGGATGGACTAGGCTAGAATCTCCCTGGTAAGCGCACCTTGGGGTGCTACACACAGATGATTATAAATGGGCTATATTAATATGTGAGAATTAGCCTAGAAGAGAATGGGCCAGGCAGTGTTTAAATGAATACAGTTTGTGTGTTGTTATTTCGGGGCATAAGCTAGCTGAGCAGGCGGCCGGGTGTGGGGGACGCAGCCCTGCCGCCCCATATTACTTCAGTTGCTAAGGCTGAATGATAAGCTGGATGACTTTGGATAAGTCGCTTGACCTCTCTGAGCTCCTGTTGGCTCTGTTTCCTTAGATCTAAAGAAGGACATATAACAGTACCTACCCCATAAGACTTTTAGCAGGATTGGTGAGACCTTGCTTTACAGTAGATGTTGCAAAGTGAAGGACATTTTTTTTAACAGAGTCTGTTGTATCCCAGTCTGGCCTTGAACATGTCTGGGTAGCTGAGGATGGCCCTGAATTTCTGCCCCTCCCACTAATTCCTTCCAGGTCTTAGGATTATAGACAGCACACCATGTTCAGTTTATGTGATACTGAGGATCGAACCCAGGGCTTTGAGCATGCTAGGTGATCGATCAACCAACTAAACTCTACCCCTAGCTGCGAAGAACTTTTAAGACACAATTATATTTGCTCAAACTTCTATTCATCCTCCACAAGACTGCTCTGAGTCTTTGAGGTAGAAGTTGGCAAGTGTATGCTACCTTTGTTCCTGGCTTTTCCTGTCCATATATTCCTGGTATTCATAATATAACCAGTTGGCACAAAACCTCTGAACACAAAGTCCCCACCCTTTATTTCTACACCCTTCAGATAGGAACGTGGAAAGCCATAGTTCACAAAGCCTGGCTGTGTAGAAAACCTTATTGAGGGCTTGGGAGAGTTGTAGAAAACTGAACAGCTTACAACTGAGACTGTCACTCTGAGTCCTTTGGAAGCTCTCCCACGTCACTCACTGTTTGCAGTGCTCCCTCGGTCTTACCAAGAAACCAGGTTTTCCAGCTTTCTGGTACATAGCAGAATGATCCTCTCCAGCCCTGCTCCCTCGGTCTTGGCTTTATTTGGAGCTAAGCCAAGGTCTGACTGGGGCATGTAGCTGTCCTACTAGAGCTGCTTTGTTAAGTTGGAGGCAAGGTGTCATCCCACAAAGGGAAGGTGAGTGGACTTTTAACTGCTACACATGAAACACTTTGCACATGATCTTATCCACACTCACCACACAGTTACAGCCATGGCCTTTGCTGGTGCAAATCTTTTGATGTTCTGGATTGACTTGAGCATCCATCAGGGAATGTGTTATAACTGCTTTAGTGCGGGTGTCAAAGAAAGCCATCTCTAGAAAAGACCGTAGAGATCTAGTGTTTCTCAAAGCACATTTTTTGGAACACTGTGCTGTCCATCTGTCTTTAAGGCAGACAAGAAGCAAAGGATCTTTGCTCAATCATATAATGGCATGCTCTTTAGAACATGAAATTCACATCAGACCCTCAAAGGTTCTGAGAAGGCCTGCAAAAATATAATTATCTAACTTAGGTTAGTGATGTAATTTCTAATCATATGTCCCTACAAAATTTTTAGTGTTCATCACACAAATGTTGCAATTAATATGCCATGACATTGACTTTGGATAATATTCACCTAGATCTAAGCCATCATTTCATAAATTATTAAAGAAACTTGGATATGGACCAAAGACCTCCTGCTAACAAGTGTTCTCTGAGTCAGAAACAGGAGGCAGAATAGGGACTTTGAAGATTGTCAGAGCTTTAAAGATCCCCAATGGTCTTCTTGTGCTATTCATCAACCCCAGTTCATATGACTTAATGATTTTTGTTGAAAAGGAATGAATAAGAAGTCTATTCCCCTCTATATTGCTCATATGTGTTCCCTTCTTACTGTTATGGTTTCTGTGATTACTCCAGGTTATGTACTCACAACTGATAATTTGGAGATGGGAATCATATATGAGAGAGAACATGTGGCATTTGTCTTTTTGAGTCTTGGTTGCATCACTCAATATACTATTTCTATTTCTATCCATTTACCTGCAAATTTCATAGTTTTGTTTAAAGGGAGGGGGAAATGATGTAATTATATTTTAATTTTAAAAACCAAAAAATTTCTAACTTCAAATTACCTGTAAATAAAATAAGAATTAAATCAAGAAAGAAAAATAGATGATAGATAACTAGATAGATAGATGGAATCAGGAAGTCACTTTCTGTACATTCTACTTCTCTTTCAGTTGATACTAATTAGGTTTCAGATCCCACGCTCAGACTAAAATTGCTCTTAGCAATGTCACCAATTACCCTGATGTCTTAAAAATCCAAGGATTATGTCTCCATCCTCAGCTCCCATGATTTAATGGCAGCATGCAGCATGCAGCATAACTGACTCTTGCCTTTTTGTGGAAATATTTTTATTTCCTCATTTCCCATAACATGAGAGCTTTCTAGATCCCTGCCCCACTCGGCCAGGATTTGTTGGGGCTCCTCTTTACTGCTGCTATTTGTCTAGTTTCTTTTCTGAACAAACTATGTAAAGACTTTGTTCTTTATCTTGGAGCCATTGAAATCTGATTTTCGTAGTCAGTTTATAGATGGACAGAGATGTCGTTAAATGTCTCAGAATGCGAGTCTCTCAGTCTTAGCTGATGGGCTCCATATCCGTGTTGGGTCCTCCCCCTTCAATACTCCGGCAAGCATGCATTACCTCGGCTTTGGCTCTCTCTTCCTGCTTGCTAAAAGTCCACAGGGAGGGAAAGGTAAGGGGGCATAGGAGTGATAGTGGGGTTGAGTGGGTGGGAACTTTCCTAAGTCTCTGTATAACCTTTTACATGTGTGTAGCCTTCTGGATTCCCACGTGTTTGTTGAGCCACTTAAAGGCCTCAGGAGGACATTTGATGTCTGGTTAGCCTACTGTATGCCTTGAAACTTATATATCACTTCAAGAAGCTATTTTTGATCGATCATTCACTGCTGGTGACCATTTCTGTCAAATGCTTATGGGAACAAGACTGCTCTGAGCCAATGTGCTACTGTCTTTTGTCCTGATTATTGTAATAACCTCCTTTTTCCCCTTGATTTCATTCTTGTTCTCCTAGAATTTATCCAAACAGCATCAAAAGACATCCAATTAATATTTCACTACTGGTTAAACTGTCTAACACCTTTCTTTTGGAGAAAATTCACCTTTCCTCCTATGGCATCCCAGGTTCTATGTGATGTGGCTCCTGCCTGACCTTTGACTTAAATTCATGTCCCCCCCTCATTGGATCCTAAATTAATAATTTTATTGATTTCTTCTATGGTAACTACCTCCTGCCTGGGTTCTCAGATTTTCGCCACTGATAGCATTAAAAGTCCCACATCTCTCATTGTTGGAGGAGGTGTGTCACTGCAGGTGGGCTCTGAGATTTCGAAAGCCCACATCATTCCCAGTTAACATTCTCTTTCTCTCTCTGCCTCATGCTTGTAGATCAGATGTATGCTCTCAGCAACTGTGCCCATGCCATGCCTGCCTGCCTGCTGCCACGCTCCCTGCCACGATGGCCATAGACAAACCCTCTGAATCTGTAATCAAACTCTCAACAAACTCTTTCTTTCATAACTCCCCACATGTCAGCTACTCATCATTTCCAGGTAGACCAGTCCAGCTGGCCACCCTACTCCATGCATACACTGCAACCTCACATACAGTATTGTTCTCTTCATTTTTTCTACATTTGGTTTATTTTCTAGTTAATCAGGTCTATAGATTCTTTTTTGGAGAGGGGCTTCCCTGAACACTGGATTGACAGTAGGGTATCCCTCTTTTACTCTCCTATAATTCTCCACTTGTTAGTTTTATGCAATCTGTACTAATTTGTACATTTTAATGTTTTTATTTCATTGCATGCCTTCTCTACTATACTGTAAAGTTCATGGCATCCTTATTGATTCATGTGTTACTAACACCCACATAATACAGGAGTCAAACCAGAAGTTTAGCTACATACTTGCTAAAGCACCATAGGTTAACCCTCCACCTGTAAAACCTCTGAGAACTCAAATACAAGGACTAGCTGTGCTCGTGGCAGAATCTTGAGCAAGAATTGGGCTAACTGTTCTATTCTGTAAATTATAGCCTTATGCAAGTCCAGATTACATGACTGGAAAGCCATAGGCTTGACTTAGAGGGGAAAGTTTCGTCAAAAGTCTGAGTAAAGGTGACAAGAAAGAGCCCAAGTGTCCCACAGGATGGAGTAAATGTATCTGGTGAACTGGGTTTCCTTTGTAAATAATTTTTTAAAAATACACTGAAAATCTGAATGTGGTAACACACATCTATAATCCCAGCCTCAGAAAGTGGAGAGAGGTGATGGAGGAAGGTCATTGGTTAATTAATAAAGAAAACTGCTTGGCCTGATAGGACAGAAAATTAGGTATGTTGTAGGAGCTGCGGGCCTGTGTTCCTGCCGCCCCAGCTCCTGGTCGCCTGGCTAGCTTATGTCCCGAAATGACAACACACAAACTGTATTCTTTTAAACACTGTTTGGCCCATTATATCTAGCCTCTTCTTGGCTAACTCTCACACCTGGACTAGCCCATTTCTAATAATGTGTGTAGCAC
Organism: Microtus oregoni; assembly: GCF_018167655.1. Taxonomy (NCBI): domain Eukaryota; kingdom Metazoa; phylum Chordata; class Mammalia; order Rodentia; family Cricetidae; genus Microtus; species Microtus oregoni. Next base: position 9,591,598 of record NW_024543828.1, on the reverse strand, counting down.
CCAAAGGTGTGCTTACCGGCAAGATTCTAGCCTACATCCATCCTGGGTCAGAGTTTCATCGCGTCTGCCCAGGAGAGGGAAGCATGGCCTCTGAGCTCACTTCCTCTTCCTCCCAGCATTCTGTTCTGTTTACTCCTCCCACCTATGTTTTAACCTATGAGGGCCATGCAGTTTCTTTATTATAATTAACCAATGACCTTCCTCCATCATAGGTAGGCAGAGTAGACAGAACAGAATGCTGGGAGAAAGAAGCCGAGTCAGGCAGTCGCCATGATTCTCCCACTGGACACAGACGCAGGTTAAGATTTTCCCTGGTAAGGCACCTCGTGGTGTTACAGGGATATTAGAAATGGGTTAGATCAATATGTAAGAGCTAGCCAATAAGAGGCTGGAACTAATGAGCCAGGCAGTGTTTAAAAGAATACAGTTTCCATGTAATTATTTCAGGTAAAGCTAGCTGGGTAGCGGGAAGCAGCCCCCTGCCGCTCCACACAACAAAGAGGAAGATCAAGAGTTCAAAGTTATCTTTGGCTACATAGCAAGTTTTAGACCATTCTGAGATAATGAGATCCTGTCTATAAAATAAAATAAAATAAAATAAAATAAAATAAAATAAAATTCACCAAACACACACATGCATACCCTGAAGAAGAGCAATCAGTGAAGGGCAACTGGCCCAGTTGTCTGTGTTCATGGCATCGAGAGAACACATCTGGAATTCCACAGACCTGTTTTTGCATTCTGGCTCTGCCATTTGCTATCTGTGTGAGCCTTTGAGAAGGGCTTCCACTTTCTCATCTGTAACAGTGAAAGAATCACTTGGTCAATGTGAGTATTAAATAAGGCAGTGTATACCATTCTCTTATTACACAACAAAGTTTAAGTAGTAATTACTACTATTGATGCATAATATAATTTACTTTATTAAGTAGGAAATATTTAGTGAAAGGAAGACTAGCAGAAGTGAAAAAGAGGAGGGGGAGAAAGAGAAGAGTTCAAATGGTCAAAATACATACACAGTTAAAATAAATTCTCTATGAAACCTAACATTAGCTACAACGTATTCGTGCTAATAGCTCATTATATATATATATATATATATATATATATATATATATATGTGTGTGTGTGTGTGTGTGTGTGTGTGTGTGTATCTATATATGTGTATATATGTATGTGTATCTGTATATGCACGCATCTATAGATATTCATGTATACATATATATGTGTGTGTTGTTAAATTTCTTAGGTGAACTCAAAATGAGTTTCAAACATAATTTTAAGAATGCAGTCCCTTTCCTGGCATCAACCTTTGAGTTTACATCTTGGGTTTTTATCCAAAGATGAAATTGGAAAGTTTCCCAGCTAGTACAGTTGTCCAGGTCCCATGCCAGCCTGGTGAAGGTGTAGGGTGATGAGTAAGGTCCCAGTAGAGGTCTCATCTCCAAGGAAACAGCAGGGGTGGGGTGAGGTGTTGAATAAGATATAAATAAAGTCCCTGAGAGTTGTGCTTCTGAGAAAAACTTAGAAGTCACTGACTACAGACCTGTCCTCAAGATGAAAGCCATGAAGACTATGATAACTGATCTCTCTGAACTAGGCATCCAAAGCATGTCTTTGCTGGAGTAAAGTATAGCCCAGGACTCTGAAGCATCCTAGATAGTGTCTAGGTGGACTGAGGGGGCAGCAAGAGCTTGTTGGGCCTGGAGGAGGCCGAGGCCGAGGCCAAGGACCAGAGAGACTCGGTATGGAACTGAAGCAGTTCTAGGTGTCACCACTTCCTTTCCTCCATGAAAGACACCTGAACCTAGGGAAAGCAGCTTAAATCAATAGCTGTGGAAGCTACCTTGAAAAGGAAAGAAAGCTATTGGCTTAGGTTATGCTCGGGTTATGGATGTCTGCAGGTACAACTTGGCTATGTAGTAGTATTAGTTGATAAACTCCATATGCTTGTTGGTCCTGTACTAAGTGCCTATGTCAGCTACCTTGCTTCAGTATTCTAGTACCTCAAGTAGGAGGGGACTGAGATCAAAAGATCCCGTAGTTAGCTGTCAACTTGATACAGCTCAGAGTTATCAGAGGGAGCCTCGTTTGGGGGTTGGATGGATCAGAGTGCCCTGTGGGTACATCTGTGGGAGCTTTCTTATTGCTAATTAATACAGGAGGCTCTGCCTATTGTGGGCAGTAGTATATCACTAGATATACTACTATATCTACTAGTGGTGGACCAGGGATGTGTGAAAAGAAAAGCTTGCTAAGCAAGATAGATGGAGTAAGCCAGGAAAAGGTGTTCCTCCATGGTTTCTGACTTGATTACTGCATCCAGATTCCTACCTGAAGTTCCTGCCCAGACCTCCCTCAATGATGAATCTTAACTGATGATTCAAACATTTTCCTCCCCAAGTTGTTTTTGATCAGTGTTCTATCACAGCAGCAGAAAGCAAGTTAGAACAAAAGAGCTGAGGTAGTTTTTGTCAAACAATGAAATCTACTTTCAGACTGATGTGCTGTGGAATAATCCTTCTGTACGCTGTGAAAATGTGTTGCTCTCATTGTTAATAAAAGTGTAGAAATGAGGCACTAGTTAGTTCCTGGCAGCTTAGGCCTGAAATAACCACACAAAACCCTATTAATTAAATCACTGCTTGGCCATTAGCTCTAGCTTCTTATTGGCTAACTCTTACATATTAATTTAACCCATTTCTGTTAATCTGTGTATCACCACGTGTCTGTGGCTTACCAGCTAAAGTTCCAGCTGGCTCCAGTGGGGCTACATGGCTTCTCTCTCTGACTCTGCCTCCTCCCTCCCAGCATTCCATTTAGTTTTTCCCACCTAGCTCTGTTCCCCTATAGCTCTGCGATAAGCCCAAAGCAGTTCTTTATTCATTAATGGTAATCACAGCATACAAAGGGAAATCTCACATGGAAAAAGCTTATTGGTTGGTAGCTAGGCAGAATTTTCAGGGCAGAGAAGATGCTGGGAAGAAAAAGGATAAAGTCTCAGTAGCTGAGAGAGACACAGAGAGAAGCAAGATGAATGTGCCATATTAAAAGAAGGTGTTATCACGTGGTGGAGGGTAGATGAGAAATGTGGGTTAATTTAAAAATGTAAGAGTTAGGTAATAGCAAGCCTGAGCTATGGGTTGAGTATTTGCAATTACTAAGTCTCTGAGTGGATATTCTGGAGCTGCCAGGACACAGAGAGAGTGACTCCACCCAAAAGCAGGCACATGGCTTGGCCTTCCCAAGCCTAGGGCTTTTTAGACATTTTCAAACAAAACACCCAGAGCCTTTGGTCATCCCTGCATAGTTTCAGATGTGAACCCTGGGAAACCAGTTTAGAAGATCCATTTGGCTTTCTTGTTTACCTCACAAAACCTGCTCACTGTAGTACTGTATAAACTTGAACTAGGTTAAGAAATCACCTGGCATACAATACTGTCAGCTCAGGTTATGCTTATTAACCTTCTGGAGCCTGCTTCACTTGGATAAAAATTGGGTTAATGGAGCCAATGCTATCAATTTCACAGGCCTTTTGAAAGTGCAAATAAAATAGTAAATATGGAGGACCTTTCACACTGAGGTTAGTAGAAGGTATTTTGCCATTATCATTAATGAATGTATTTGTTCCTACACATTTGTTCGTAATGTTTATTATGGGCTGGGGCAGACAGAAAAGTGGGAAGACAGAGATGTTGACAATCTCCTTGGTGATTTTAATAATTTTCTTGTGTGCACTCAGAGGATGGATAGTCTCGCTACTTTGTCACAGATAAAGTTAAGTAATTTGTCTCAAATCCTGTAGTAAGGCAGAATTAATACTAGGTTATGGTTTGAATCCAAAATGTCCCCCACAGTCTTATGTTTTGAGTGTTATTTTCAAGATTGTAGAGCTTGTAGGAGGTGTTGTTTGACGGGCAAACATGGGTTACCAGTGGCAGACCTTTGAAAGTTATGCTGGCTTCCTGTTTTGCTATCATGTAAACAAGCTTCTACTTCACTTTCTCCTCATAGACTGATAGACTTCTTGCCATGATGAACCAAAGTCCCTCTGAAAATACTAGCCAAAATGACCCTTTCCTCTCTTAAGTTCTTGCTGGTGGATATTTTGGTCATCAAAGCAAGTAAAGTATATAGTTTCTGTGTTGACATGGATGAGATATGTAATATGTTCGGGGTGGGTTCATTAATGGCCCCTCAAATATTTAGGCCACTACTGACCTGCTCAATGGCCAGTGAGGCTAAGGTTTTGTTGATCAAAGGATATATCAAAGATTTGTGGAGGGTACCAGGGGACTCCAGGCATTTTCGCTCAAGAGTAGTGAAAACAAAAATCTTTTTTTCCCTATTATTAAAACGAGCAAAGCATGAGGTGGCATCTATAGTTTGCTTAGGTAAACACAAGTATGGTGACGGAACACAGCTGCTGTTATGTCTTAAGTTTAAGTTTCATGTGAAAAGAGCCAAGAATGGATTTTAGGCTCTGTCTTTCTTACAGGGCATTTTTAAATGCTTTTGTTTTTAAGTATATTTACCATAGTTTATGTAATTGTTTTAAAAGGCCACCTTGTAGGAGGAACAAGTCTGAATTCTGTTCTATTCATAGTTTATATCTTTTTTGTTTGTTTGTTTGTTTGTTTTTTGTGAGACAGACTTTCTCTGTGTAGCCCTGGCTGTCCTGGAACTTGCTCTGTAGACCAGGCTGGCCTCAAACTCAGAGAGATCTGCTTGCCTCTGCCTCCCATGTGCTGGGTTTAAGGCTGTGTGCCACCACCACCTGGCCCTTTACATCTTTTTAACATGGGCTCCCATAGACCATAGTCAACTAGCCTATAAGTTACTGCATATGAAAAAGAACTTTTGTAGATGTGATTATATTAAGGATGTGGAAGTAGGGAAGTTATTCTGAGTGTTCCAGACACGGACAGTAGAGGAGATGGCAACAGCATCATGAAGTGATCACAGGTTGGAAGGTGTGGCCTCAAGCTGAGTAATTCTGGGTACCATCAAACCCGGAAGTACCAAGTAAGGGATTTGCTTCTAGGATTTTCCATTTAGTGGTACTGATTTTTAACTTTTAAAGTCCAGAAATATGAGAGAAATTTTTTGCTCATTTTTAGCCAACCAAATTGTGGTTATTTGTTGTAACAGCCATAGGAAATACATAACCTCCATGTCTACTTTCCTAGACTAGAAAACAGCAGTAATGATAAAGCTCACTTCATAGGCTTGTTGCGAGTTAATTAGTATATGCAAAGGCTTTTCAAACAGTGCCTTTCATGTTATAATCCCCTTTTAAGTAGTAGCTATTGTCACAGCCACTACTGTTATCACTACCAGCGTATTCAGTATGTGCCAGACTGTGTACTTGGGTCTTTTGATACATTTCTCCATGTATGAAGCTGGGCCTAAAGCTCAAGTTTTCTGGGTGTTTTTACATTTAAACATGGTTATAATTGTCACATAATTACTACAAGAGAAGCTTGTTTACAGCCTTCTTGGCTCCCACAGTCTACATCCCGCAGTGTACCTGCTAAGCCAGTAGCCTTCCTTGGGAAGGAAGCCTTCATTCGGAGGGCAGGTATTCCCTGGTGAGGCAGTCCAGCCTCCCTCTAACATCCCTCTAACCTCCCTCTAACCTCCCTCTAACCTCCCTCTAACCTCCCTGCTAGATACAGCAGAGTAGAATGCCACCCTGTCCCCTCCTCTCCTCTTATTAATAGAACAATAAGACACCATAACCTTTCTTATTTCTACCCTGGGCACCTGACATCTATAAGCGTTCCAGAAATATTAACTGAATTGCAGAATGCCCCAGGAAGGATGGAAAACAAAATATCATTTTCTAAGCAGAAATGTTGAGCCCCACAGAGGTTATGTATCTATCTATCATGGCGTCAGCAGGAAAGGAGCAATTGAAAGGGAGTGCATGGAAGGAATACTTAGAAAAACCTAATCAAAACCAGCTTTTGATTTTTCCAGCTTCTCAGTAATCTTTCTGACTGGAAGAGCGAGTATTAAGGAGCCCAGGTGTTGGATTGCTAGCATAGGTTAGCATCTCAGGCATATAAGATGCAGAGGGGTGGAAAGGGAACCTGAGGGACATGTGGAGCACATTCAGCCTGATGAGTGTTCCAAGGCCATCTGGTAGGATCAGTGGAAAGCTGATAAATAGGACTTTTCAATGAATCTGGCCTTGTTCTTTTAGACCTTCCTTGATCCTCTAAGCCCCCTAGACCAGTGATGCATCTAGTCCTACACCAGCTGCTTGATACCCACTGTTCATTCTTGGAACTTGTGACCATTTCCTTTCTTCCATTGTCAGTGGGTTTGAAAAGTAAGATCTCTCTAACATTGTTTAATTCTTTTAATTAATTTTTTGTGCCACTTCATTTTTAATTATACTTCCCACAGGCCATAAATGAGTTAATATGGGAGATAAATGAATAAAATCTCTGTGGTATTACTGCAGGCTATACTTATCCACTTATGCAAAATTAGAACCAAACTCTATAGAGTCTTCTGAAAGTTCGACTCGACTATAAATTAGAATTAGAAATCAATTTCCCCCCTTGGGAGACAGAATTTAATTGCCTGGAGAAAAGTTGGCAAGAGGCAGAAGGATCCTAATTGTTGGTCTCAGATAGTACCAGAAACAGATCCTGGCTTTGCAGGGTTGGAAAGACGGAGGTCATTTGGCCTTGTGGCCTTCAGGTGACCACTCACCAGTGTTACATATGTGTCAAACATGGATCAGGAAGTTTTACCCAGGAAAGCTTGGCCTCTGGAGAAAGCCAGATCTAGCCTGTTTTCCATATCTAGCACTCCTTGACTGTGAGGCCTTGTCTGAGTCATTGAATTACTCGGAGCCGCAGTTTACCCTTAGAAAAAAGTGCAGGGTGATCTAATTGCTTTTTAGAGCTGCTGGTGGGCAAAATGGGGGTGATTCTGGGAAGCCACCGGGTTCTGCTTGGCAAAGTGAGCACTTTACAAGCAATTCCATAGGAACGCACCAGCAAGAGACTGGCCTTAAGAACCTTTCTCCCCCTATTTCTGTGAGCCCCTCAGCTAATATGTGTGGTAGCTTGTTTCCTGGCTCTGTAACCCAACTTTTCAAGCCACTTCTAGCTCCCCTGCAGAAATCCCTTCCTGATGTTTTGGTTTTCCCTCCCCTGCATGCATTTCTGCTCTGGGCATTCTTTTGGTCTCAGAGCCTTTCACGGTTCACCTTCGAACAAGTCAGTTACCCTCAGTGGAAATTTTATTGCACATATTTTTAGAGGCTGAAAACCTAATATAAAGGTACCGCCAAACTCGTTATCAGTTAAGAACTTACTATCTCCTTCATAAATGAGCCTTGCTTGGTGTCTCTAAGTGACAAGAAGGCCAAAAGAGCACCATCACATTCTTTGTTTCTGAAGATGCAAGTGCCATTTAAGACCCACTACCTCTAAAAGACTCCACCTATTTTTTATAAAAATACATTTCATTATTTACCTCTATTCCCTGTAGTAATAGGGGCAGCGGGGCTGCGTTCCCAGCACCCCGGTCACCTGCTCGGCTAGCTTATGCCCGAAATAACAACACACAAACTGTATTCATTTAAACACTGCTTGGCCCTTTAGCCCTAGCCCTTACTGGCTAATTCTGTTATCCCGATCAACCCATCTCTAATAATCTGTGAGCACCGGTCTTACCGGGAAAGGTTCAGCATGTCTAACCTGGTGGCTTGCTTCATGGCGTGTGTCTGCCTCGGAGCGGGGCATGGCATCTCTCTCAGGCGTCTGCTCCCGAGAGGAGAGCTGTGGAGTCTGAGCTCACTTCCTCTTCCTCCCAGCGTTCTGTTTACTCCTCTCACCTATCTTCTAACCAATAAAATGGGCCAAGGCAGTTCCTTTATTAGCCAATGATCTTCCTCCATCAATTCCCTTTTCGTTTTTCAATTTCCCCCACATATCCTCACTCCTTCTCTTCCTCTTTAAATGTTATAGTTATATATACATGCATACCTATATAAATACAGCCTGGTGAATCTGTTCATCATTGCTTGTTGGGGCCTTCTCCCCAAGGGAGGCCTAATTCTCTTTCTTGCAGTATCCCTTAGTTTTCTATAATTCTTTGAGTAGGAATGGCCTCATGAGATTTTTCCCCTTCCAGGTTGTCATATCTGATGGTATTGTCTTTGTTCAGGTCTTATTTAGGCAAGGCCTTACCTCTTAATGTTGCATTATGGATTCGGTTTCAACATACAAATTTAGAAGAGCCATGACACCCAGCTTCTATGTCCCCAGAAGCCAGAGAACAGATGATGTCATTCCTATGGCAGCCATGCAGTCCATCCTAGACACTTGCAGACAAGAAAGAAGTTTTACTGAAAATCACTGGGACCACTTGTCAGTCAAACACGGCTTTGAGTCCTAGGTCTGCCACCTACTGGTTGGAGAACTGTTTGGAAATCATTTAACACCATCCTGACTATCTGTAAAATGGGCAAATAACCATGTCACCCTGCCTCGCTTGGCTATTGTGGGGACTGAATAAAGCACCATTTGGAGATGCTTGAAGCCAGGCTTGCTTTGTGCTTTATCAACCTTCAGTTCTACTTAGGTGAGCAACCCAAAGGCACGATATAGTCTGGCTGCAAATCCCCCCGTGAGAATTCATTTTTGTGTCAACTTGACTGGATTACAGGATGCTCAAACATTTACTTAGGTCTCTCTCTCTCTCTCTCTCTCTCTCTCTCTCTCTCTCTCTTCCTCCTCCTACTCCTCCCTCTTTCCCTCCTTTCATCCCCCCCATAGGTGAGTGTGAGAGAGAAGGTGTTGACCAAGGAGCAACATTCACTTCAGAAATCTTAGTAAAGTGTTGTTCTTTCTGGGGTAGGTTTCATCTAATCCACTGTTAGCTGGTCATGTAAGGCTCCATCCAATCCACTGTTGGCTCGTCACATAGATTTAGAAACTCACAATATGATTTTTCCAATATCTTTAAAAAATATAGGAAAGGGAAACTAGTTTAAAAAATACACTTATTCATAATTTAACCAAACCAGGAAAGGAAAGAGTCCTGTTCATTTCTCAACCTTTTTTATACTGGTATTATAATTTTATAGCAAAGATGAAAGAAAAGCCAGGAAATAAGCTTAGGTTAATCTAACTGACATAAGCTGTCAGAAGTGCATGCAGTCTCTTACTGGAAGGCAATGTCTTCCTCTGGCACCAGACTTTAGCCTTTCTCTTGCTTCAGCATGAAATTCTTGGGGGAAATTTCAATTCTTTGGGAGTAATCTATTATTTCAGTAGTCTGAGGATGAAAGAAAAAATTTTAAAAAATAAAGAAGGAAAACAAAATCTAATAAAATTGGGCTGAAAAGATGGACAAAGATTCTTAATCTAAATTTCTATGTGACAGTATTTTATCATGGTTTTCTGAAATTTCTTTCTCATATAGATACAAGTTCATAGCAACATACTCAAGTATTATTTTTCATGGTCAGGCAATATTTGATACAGTTAAACATATCTTTGAAACTGATAAAATACTATGTCTAATCAATTGAGAAAATATGCCTTGCATTATATCCATATATCACAAGAGAGGGTAGTATTTTAGCACCGTTTTTCAAGTTAGTAACTCTCACTTCTTAATCTCTTCTTCTCACTTAAATCTACTCTTGCCTCCTTAGAGTCCATTTTCTACGAAAAGTAAAAACCTGTTAAGAGCCTTGTTAAAACATAAGCTGGGCCTGGGCTGTGAGCATGAAGGCCAGGCAGATGGAAACTATTTGGCTAGCCTGGGCAATTCGTGATTGCTTCTTGTTCCCAATCTTCCAGTCTTCATATTATACTACATATAAAATCCCAAGTTTTCCCATGGCCTAGCCCTATAGGGCCTGGCCTTTGTCCTTCCACTGTCTTCCCTTTCTATTTTCCTGTCCTTTTGGTACAACATGCCTTAGTCCAGGCTATGAGTAGCTCCCTGTGTCTGGCTGTAGTACCCTCCTAATGTCCCCATGCTTCCTAGAGTCCATTTCAGCTCAGAGACCAGCCTGAGCTTTGTAAGACATAAATCTGGTCATTGAAACTTTAAGCCCTCTAATAGGTTCCCTTTCTCACAAGAACAGAATCCAAGCTCTTTGGTATGCAAAGCCATCTGTGACTTGATCTCTAACTGTCCTTCTATTTTCTTAAGCCATCCATCTTCCACTAGCGGGGAGTTTTTTAAAACTCCAGGAGCAGAATATAGTTTAAGGGGCTTGGGTGACCAATGAACCTTTTATTTTATAAATATGTCTTGAGTCCCCTCTGCGTGTCATTGTGGGAGCCTAAAGATGAAGTAAGCATATCTTCCCTCAAGGCCTTCCCAGTCTAGGAGCAGTTATTCTGGTGAGGATGATGAGAATGTATGTAATTGTAAAGGTAGGAGATTTTGCAGATGACCTTGGAGAACACCTAAAACCTTTGTGTGTACTGTGTAGACTCAAATTCCCTTTGAAATGCAGCATCTTTCCACTTTGGTTAAATTAAGAGTAATTTTAATTTAAATGAATTTTATTTTTAATTTTAAGCTAAATCTTCTTTAAACTGATCATGAAAAAAGAATATCTATGGGCATTTCATGGGAGCCATTTACTTGACTCTGTGTGAAAGTCTATGTTCAGTTTCCTATGGATAGTGTGTTGCTGCTTTTTTAGGATGGATGGAAACTGTGTAATGTTAAGGTAATTTTATCAACAACACCTTTTACTCAATTTTTCTTCATAAGGTCAGTCCAGCATTCAGTTTAGTTTTCCCACCTAGCTCTATTCTGCCCTATCACAGGCAGAATTCTTTATTCCCTAACCAACAAAAGCAACAAATATATGGAAGGACTTCCCATACCACTTGAGCTGCACGTTTTGATGGCCAAATAACTCAACCCTCATGATGGATATATAATGAGTGTACAATGAATATACACTAATGAAAAAAAATTAAAACTACAAGAAATAATTGGATCCCCAAAGTGAATAAATAGTATATTATCTAAGTAATTAAAACTTATACCTCTGTACATTGATGGAATCAGTAACACTCATACTACTTTGTACCATGGAATACTCTATCTGAGGACTGGCTGAGCTTGTGTCAAGTTCATCTAGTCATCAGTCATGCTAGGTTAAGCTAAGAGAACATGTAGCACTTCTATATAATAGAATTGGCCACTTAAAAAAGATGTGAGTACTTGGGTCAGGTCATTGCTCTGAATATTAGAAGTCAGGGTGTTACAAGAGCTGGTACAAGCCATGAATAAAGAAAATTGTCAGTGCCTAATGTGACATGCTGAAATACCATAAGTACCTAATGTGATATGCTAAAATCCATCTCTGTATTGTATTATACAAAAATTGCTTTTAAGATAATGATTCATCAGGTTTTGGCTCTAGTCAACCAAAAATATTTAAAACTTCTGAGATTATTTTACTTAGTTAACATTTGTGTATGTAATAGTAAAGTAATGCTTACTGGGTTTGTTCATAGAGTAACCCTCCACCAGATTTTCGCTTTGTTTCCTCTATAGTTGCAATGATTTAACACATCATACATACACACACACCCAAACAAACGAACCCTGGTTACACCTTCTTCTAAGATCACTTTTTGTTAGTTAAGACATTTACCTGCACTGATTTGTGCACACCTGCTTTGGAAAAGTCAATTACTACAGGACTGGGATGTGATGATGAAACATAAGAAATGAAATATTAAAATGGAGGATATATAAGAATAAGTAGTGCTGTGAAGGTTATCCCACACACAGCACACACACACACACACACACACACACACACACACACAAACACACATACGATAACTTTAATTATGTAAGCAAAAGAGACCTTATTATCTACCTTGATTACTTTTAAAGAGTATAAACTTGTGACTAAGGAACAAAAACATGCATTTTAACCTTCAAGTAGTGTGGTAGAATGAACTAACGTGTCTTACACCTTGTCTTCTATAAGCTGACATATTATATTCTACTTACCTTTTATCGTTTTTCCATAAAGTTTTAGAGCTTTTGCTATCCATTCTCAAATGGCCCATGAACTCACCCTACAACAGTTCTTGTTGAGTTTTCCAGTGAAACTTGCTTGGAGATGGAGACTTGTGTGGAGGATCTTCTAGGAGGCTGAGGAAATCTCTAGCGCCTCCAGGAGGGGCCCTCTTCCTTTTCATGACTACTATGCATTCAAAATATACTTTGTTTGTGATACTATGTCTACACATATCCTATAAAATTCAATCTTTTACAATAAACATCCACTTTGTACATATTACAGGATCTGGTGTGATATTATAACACATGTATGTCTTGCAGAATGAGCTAAATGGACTAATTAGCATAGCCTTCTCTTCAGCATTTCTTTATAGTTAGAACCTTTAAGCTCTTTGCTTCCAGTTCCAGTACATAGTAGGTTATTGTAGGATTAGTTAACCCTCTGTGCTACAGAATACAAATATTTACTAACTTGTATGTACTAACATAATCCTCTAAACAATCCTGCAAGGCAGGTAGGATTTCTGTCAGAACTTCTTTCTGTAACTTGGTGTCCTAAAGTGTCAAAAGGTAACAAAACAAAATCATTGTTTTAGTGCTTGTTAAATTTCTCACAGTAATGGAAAACTTCCATTGGTGTAACACGAGGGCCTACTTGTTGGGGTTTCTGTCCTGCCCAGTTCCCACATCTGATAAGGCCCAAAGAAAATCACACAGAGGTCTATATAAGTTTTAAACTTATTGACCCATTATCTCAGTCTTCTTATTAACTCGTATAACTTATATTAGCCCATTATTCTAGTATATGTTAGCCACATGGCTTGGTACCTTTTTCAGCAGGGTAGGTCACATCTTGCTTTTTCGGTGTCTGGACAGGACTGTGGAAAAAGCTTCCTTCTTCCCAGAATACTCCTGTTCTCATTGCCCAGCCTGTCTGGTTGTCCCACCTATACTTCCTACTTGGCTACTGGCCAATCAACATTTATTTAAAACATAATTGACAGAATACAGAATTGTCCCACACCACATTGAAACGCTAGATACAACTTCATGACAGGGAACATTTCTGTGAGCCTTGAAGGGGACACTGCCATGTGTTCCTGGCGCAGGTAATTGTCTGTATTCTGTCAATCATGTTTTAAATAAATGCTGATTCCAGGCAGGAAGTATAAGTGGGAAAACAAGACAGGAAGTAGAGGTGGAGCAATAAGAATAGGAGAATTCTAGGAAACAGGAAGCTCTCTTGGCAGTCCAGCCCAGACCACCGAAGAAGCAACATGTGACCTGCCCTGCTGTGAAAGGTACCAAGCCATGTGACTAATATAGATAAGAATAATGGGTTAATATAAGCCACAAGAGCTAATAAGTAGCCTGAGCTAATGGGCCAATCGGTTTTATAACTTATGGAGATCTCTGTGTGATTTTCTTTCAGGCTTGCTGGCTGTGGGAATAGGGCAGGACAAAATCCCCACAAGCAGGCCCTCCATGTTACAAGTTCCACTGACACAGGACATTGAATCCTGCTTGCAACCAAGTGCTCTTGTTCCCAACCTGAAGCCATTTTAGCTGAGTTTTCCACTCAGAGGTTTATAAGGCTTCAGTAAAGGTACCATTTAGGGTTAGGCCCCGAAGGAGTTATAATTAGCAACTGTTTTAGGCTACTAAATTATGGCTATTTTGATAAATCCATAACATTCGAATCTAAAACTCGTGAGCCACATTTTTTTTTTAAATGGGAATGCAGTTACAGAGATTCAGAAGGCTGGCCTTCTCAGTCTTGTTTAGGATAGTAAGTAAGTGAGAACTTTGACTTTGGGTTTTAGAAGCATCCTTGACACTTGCCAGCCACTTGAGTTTAGAGAGGTCATTGAGTCCTCCTGGGCTCTCCTTACCCACCTGCAATGTCATCTCTCAGGCCCACGTTTCAGTGGCCATTTACTAACTGAAGATATGGTACGGTGAAGAGTTTGACATGGCTATCCAGACAAAAAGGTTTGAACTGGAAGCAATCTGCATCCTGGTTTCTCTGGATTGGGGTTTCAGTGAAGATTTCATAGTATGACTTGTTTGGTTCCAATTATTTTAGCAAAGGTAGCAGTGGTGAGCATTGGGACTGCCGGAATTTCACTTCAGGGCCTATTTCATTTCTCAGTTCTTAGGAACTGGAATCTAGCCCAGTGTTTGCTGGCCGCAGTTTGTCTCCATTTTGTCATCCAATTGCAAATAAATAAATCATTAAGTGTTAGCAATAAAAATGTGGCTCTGAGATCACAGCCTCCATGAATGTCAGAGAAGAGAGCAAGCAGCCTTTGAGTTCCCTGGGCCTTTGAGCCATGCTCTTTCAACTGTGTCCTCCTCCTCCTCTTCAACTTTCTTCTGATTTCTTGTGAGGCCCCTAGAAAATAATTTTCACACATGGGTTCATCCTCTGTTATTTTGCCCAAGGCCTATATTCTTTAATTTGATTACATCTTGTCTCACTGATAGAAAGTAATTTCAGCAAGTGCTTAGCTCTAATAGTTGCCACCCCATCGTGGATTGCCAGAGCCCACTCAATACACATTTCCTAGTGCAGCTCCTTTTCGTAATAGTTCCACTCCCTCTTGGTTCTGAGATGTAGATGCAGTTCACATACACTTTGAGTAGAAAAGAAGAGGTGAGAAAAGATTGTATAGTGAAAAACACCTTCACATTGAATACTTTTTTAAAGGTGGTAGCTGGGTTTAGCAGGTTTCCTAGAAGGACTGTATTTTTTATCCTTACAAAACTCTATTCATCTTTGAAGACCCATCTTAGTTGACACCCCCTTTAGGACTCATTCTCTTTCCCACCCCAGGCAGATTTTTATCTCTTTCTTTATCCTCTGTTCTCCATTGCGCTTTTGTCTGGAACTCTTCTTAGATATTTATCATGAATTGCCTTATATTAAAGTTATTCTGTGAAATGCAAAGGCAGAACACTGTCAGGGAACAGACACCAATTTTTACTTATCTCTGCATCATCCCACCTTAGTGTAATTCCTGGCAAAGAGGAGGCACTCAATCACTGCTTGCTGGGTTGAATCTAAAATCAACTGCGTTAGAACTTTGAAATTTGCTGCAGCATGCTTTTTGACAAAGTCCCTTAGGTGATTAATGAAACTGCTTACATTTGGAGTTAAATAAGGGTGGGGGATAATACATTGGCATCTTCTAGCTACAAACTTTTACCCGAACTTTATATACCAGGCTTGTTTGATGAGTGTACTTTGGGCTTGAGTTTCCTCTACTAACTATTCTGTATGTTGATATATCCCTCACTGTTTGGGGTAAGAAACAAACACTATTGAAGTCTCCTTGAAATTATACTCAAAATTATTTAAAAGGATAATTGAGGTGGACCCTATGCTGGACCTGGACATATGACCTCTAGAATATAATTGAAATGACTCATCTGGAGAACTGCGTTTCTAAAGTCACCAATTCGACTACCAAATCCAAGACCATACTATGTTTCAGTGGTTCTGGATTCAGGAAGCTGGCATTCTCATTGCTCCTACCCTATTTGCCTCTTAGCCTCCAAAGGGAAGATGTCTGGTGAGCTGGCTAGTTTTATGTCAGCTTGACACAAGCTAGAGTTATCACAAAAGGAAAACCTCAATAAGATCCAGCTGTAGGGCATTTTCTTAATTAGTGATTGATGAGAATAGGCCCAGATCATTATGGGGAGACACAACTCTGGGCACCAGCTCCTGAGTTCTATTTTTTTTAAAAAAAAAGTAGGTTGGGTAAGCCATAAGGAGTAAGACAATAAGCAACACCCTTCCATGGCTTCAGTATCATCTCCTGGCCTCAGCATCAGCTCCTGCCTCCAGGTTCTTGCCTTGAGTTCTTGTCCTGACTTCCTTCAGTGATGGACTACAGTGTGAAAGTGTAAGCCCAATAAACCCTTTCCTCCCCCAAGTTGCTTTAGTGTTTCATGGCAGCAAAAGAAACCCTAACTAAGACGTGGAAAATGGGACATGAATTCTGATTGTCTTCAGGAAATAATTAAAAGGGTAAAGAATTGTTCCACATTTTGCTTCTACCTCCAATAATATGATTAATGCATCTGATAGCAGGAATATATTTTATGTCAAGAACTTAGCAACAGGGGAGACTGGAAATGTAGTTTCTAGCCTTGTAAGTTCTGGAATACAGAAAGAGATAACCAAAGGAGGCTTAATTAGAGACTGAGTGACATGCTATACATCATTCTCACAGCAAAAGAAGCCTCAAAGAACCTGTCCCACATCTTAGCTCAACTGATCAGTGAATTATGTGACCCACCCTCTTGGATGTATGTTATGTGATCAAGGATGGGCCCAGCACTGGTTCCCATAAACTCTTGTCAGGGACCTGTGTGATATGGATATCCCGATTTGAAAATAAAACACACATAAACAAATAGACTTATGTCATCAGAAGTTTCATATAGGGAACAGAAACTGTGAAAAGTCATCATGGAGATTAAGGACCAGGGAGGCCACTGTAGGCCATGCGTAAGATAGAATTGTTATGAAACTAAATCTCTAGAAAGATGAATGGAGCAAATATGTGAAGTTAAACAGATACTTCCAATGAAAGGAATTAATGAATGCAGCCCCTGATAGAGCTTGGGAAGAGTAGATATTTGTGTTCTTGTCATTGGTTCAAAGCTAGTTCTACTCTAGTTTGCTATATTCTCTTCATTTTCCTTTTTTCATAAACATTGAAGAACCAATCTTACAGAGATGATCAGGTTCAGCCTTCCCTAAGATTTCATCTAAGTTTGAGGATTTGAAAGAAGAAAGCAATGATCCATTATCAAATACTGTTTCTACCATGAAAATTGTCATGATGGAATTAATACTGCCTTTGGAAAGGAGAACCATGTAAAGACCTAGGAGAAAGAGAAATTATTTGCCCTCACTGAGCATACAATTTAAGTGAAGAGATAAATCAATTCACCATCCCTACCATTTATAAATGTTGGTGGGTTTTCTATTACATGCCAGACACTGTTCAAGTAAATGAGTGATGTGGACACCCAATTCTCAATAAGAACTGGGGGCATATCTGCTGATGGTTTATAAAAATACCAGGGTAAAACATATGCACATGACTAGAAGCAGAATTAATAGTGTGTGTGTGTGTGTGTGTGTGTGTGTGTGTGTGAGAGAGAGAGAGAGAGAGAGAGAGAGAGAGAGAGAGAGAGAGATGGTTAACAGAGGATTTGCTATAGAAGTTGACTCATATTGTTATGGAGACCAAGAGGTCCCACCATACCCCAGCATAGTTTCCAGAGGCCAAAGGTCTTAGAACCAGGGGTCCTATTACTTGAGTACCAAAGGGCATGGATGTTTCAGTTGAGGATGTAAGTACAAATTCTCCTTTCCTCTCTGTCTTATTTTTCTTCTATTCGGACTCTCAAAATATTGGATGATGCCCACATACACTGATGAGGCCAGTCTTTTCTACTTACACTATTGATTGACACGATAATCTCTTGTGAAAGTACCCTCACAATCAGACCAGGAACTAATGTTTTAGTAGCTATCTGGTATTCTTTAACCTAGTCAAGTTGACAAAAAAATTCACCATCACAAGGAGTAATCCTGCTATTTGAATCCAGCTCAAACCAAATGAACTAGTGGGAGTGGCAGACAGAATAGAGTGGCTAGAAATTAATTCATAAACAGAGAAACAGAGAAGGGGATCAAAAATGAATCTTTTCCAAATCTAGGGATTTGAGGGAGTAATATGTCAGAAACCTATAAGTCTGGGGAAGTTCATTGTCTTGCTTGCTTTGTTTGAGAATGGGAGTGATGAAGCAAAGCACAGGGCTTGCCGTTTAAAAATTACAGAACGGAGCACTACGTAAAATACAGCTCCTTGACTATATATTGTTTGAGATCCATAGATTAAATATAAATATGACATGCTCTAATTGACCTTCTTTGGTATTTAGTAATTCATAATAATTCTTAAGCAAGGAAGCAGGACCAAGACACCAGGAGCACAGGAACTGCCTGACATTTTGCCATTTGTCTCATGAACTCTGGTGCTCTAATATTACTGCAAGAAACCATTTTTTTCAAGTTGTCAACAAGAAATGCGACAATTTTTCTCCTTGGAAGATTTTATTTCCATTCACTCGCTGCCTTGTTCTGCTTTTACTGACCAGCTTGTACACAGGCTTCAAGGTTAAGCACTAATTTCCCCATTTCCTCAATGTTCTTCACAAATTTTACATGATTTATGAATAATTGGAGTAAAGTGATTCTACAATCTTCTCCCAATAATGTGTGCTAAGTTATATTAAGTAGAAGGATAAAGGGATTATTAAAAGCCCACGTATTCTGGGAATTTATCGTTAAGTGCTAATGGAGTACCTAGGAAGTCAGCAACTTCCTTCCTCCTTCTGGTGTGTGTGTGTGTGTTCATGTTCACTCAGCAGGAGAATTAAAAACAGGTTGTTTTTCTTTTCCATGGTAGGAAAAGAAAATGGTCTTTTTCAGATAATTTATGCCAAAGGACTCCTACAACAAAGTGGTCAGGTGCTACAGACTTCAGCTCTACTGTGTGACTTGAGCAACAAGTTCTTAAGCTGTTTCAAGCCCCACTTTCTTAATCTGGCAAGTAGAGTTAAAGATAGACCTCATTCAAGAGTCAAGATCAAGAATTAGCAGGAGAGTTTACATAAAGCTCTCAGCACAGTTTGCAAGTACAGTAGTAATATAAGTAGAATTCTCTTTGAACAAGAGTGTTATAGTATCTCACTTGCTGTAATACCATAATGCCCTCATGATTAATTCACATAAGAATGCTTTACTGATGAAAAGGAATATTCTCAGCAGAACTGCACTCCTAAGACACATCATATTTATCTATTTATCCTGTTATTGGGGTACAACTATCATTTCTGTGCAGCTCAGTGTTAGTCTCCTTTCCTACCATGGAAAAGAAAAACAACCTGTTTTTAATTCTCCTGCTGAGTGAACATGAACACACACACACACACGCCTGTAAAGGGTTCATTTAGATACAATTTCAGGCACTGTACTAAATGCTTTTGGTTAAAGAGATGGATCAGACAGTGATTTTGTCTTATCTGGGAGACTGGATGAAAGATATGTAAAAGTAACTGCCACCTTAGGGACAAATTCAGTAAAAGACTGCAAGAGGCACAGGTAAGGTATAGGAGAATTCAGAAAAAGATGTCACTTTTGGATCTGCCTGTGATGTGGCCCTGTCTGTCTTTAAGTCACAAAATGTCAGAGAACATTAGAAGTTCATTCCTGAATACCTCTTTCCTTCAAGTCTTGACCTCTGTCTGTCTCCTGCTATGTAAAATGGAGATGGTACTCAAACCTGCCCCATACAGTGGTGGGAAGGACTGATTGCCTCACACGGTGTGTCCTTGATCCATAGAAAGCACTATGGAGCTCTCTGCTGACACTCCTCAGGCTCACCTTACTGGTGAGTCAATTCACAAGGTAGACATAGCCAAGGTACTAATTGTGCAGGTTTCAGATCTTGAGTGTTAAAAGCGAATCACTGAACCGGCAAACCTATCGTCTTCTACTCTTCATGTGGCTTTTTTCTAGGAAATTAACAAACACATCAATACTCTACTTTATCCTGATCACTAAACCGCCCCAAAATTTCTGATGTCGATCTTACTTGCACATATATCACTATGAAATTTCATGTACTAAGAAGCTCACATGATTCTTTCAGCTGTGCCTAAAAAACAAAACTGTAATTGCATGACCACACATGATACTAGTTCATACTTGTGGTCAATAAAGCAACTCCTGTGTGGATGGCATGCTAATTATCCCCCACCCCTATAAAACCAGACAGCACACCTAATATGTGCCCATGTTTCAACTGGATTACAGAAAAAAAATAATAATTTGGGTTTTTTGATATCTCCTCAAGCATCTTGAAATTAAATTGATTTATGTGCACATATTGATAATTGTTTATGAGGCACAGCTAAGCTAACTGGCAGATAATTATTAGCTCAATTATCCATCTAACATTCACCAATATTGTGAATATTACTAAGATGGTTATTTTCTGTGCCTTACATTATTGTGTTGCAACCATCCTTGTATTTAGTACTAAGAGATCATACTCTTAATACTGTCACAACTTATATCTGAAATACAATGTAGGTGTAGATGGGAATTGTGGTGGTTTGAATGGGAATGGACCCCATAGGCTCATATGTTTGGATACTTCAGTAGAACTGTTTGGAAAGGCCTAGGTGTGACCTTGTTGGAGGAGGTATGTCACAGGGGAGGTGGACTTTGAGGTTTCAAAAGCCCATGCCAAGCCTGGTGTCCTCTTTGCTTTATGGTTGTATCTCAAAATGTGAATTCTCAGCTACTGTTCCAGCATCATGCTTGCCTGCCTGCCTGCCTGCCTGCCTGCCTGCCTGCCTGTTGTCAGGCTCCGTGCTATGAGTTACAAAGGTCATGAGCTCTAACCCTCTGAAACTGTAAGGCCCAAATAAATTCTTTCTTCTATAGGGTGTCTCGTCATGGTGTTTTATCTGAGCAATAGAAAGGTAACTAAGACAGGAGTTTTTTTGTAACTGTGAAAGAAATTCAGCTTTGAAAGGAAAATAACTCTGGAGGAAATGAAAAACTCATTAGTTCCAAAGGTCAAAAGTTAAGCATTTCTTGTTGAGAACCTGAAAAAAAAATGGTTTCTTGTAGTAATATTAGAATATCAGAGTTCGTGCGACAAATGGCAAAATGTCAGAAGCTCTGACAAGCTCCTGGTGATGTCCAGCCCAATAACAATGCTCCTTCTCATCATCACTTTCTAGCTAGCCCTATCTCTCCCTCCCTCTCTCCCTCCCTTGTTCCTTCTCTCTCTCTCTCTCTCTCTCTCTCTCTCTCTCTCTCTCTCTCTCTCCCTTTCTCTTACATACACACACACACACACACACACACACACACACACACACACCGAGGAGAGGAGGGGAGGGAGAAGAAAAGAGAATGCTGTTTGAATAGCTCCCCTATTTACATCACTATGAAAGAGGTGCCAGAATTGTTTGTAGAAAGCTAACAAACAGCATGACGAATCCAGAAGCCATGGAGGTAGCCTGCCTAGTTATGTAAAAGCAAAAAAAAAATGGATTTTGAAAAACTAAACAACAAAAACAAATAGAGTTTTCTTATGAACTGTTTTACAAGTGGGTTATTGGTTTACTGATTTATGCTTCAATCACTTCTAGCATGTACACACACACACACACACACACACACACTAAAATAATACAGCCACTTTCTCCCTAAGTTCTGTGATCTTTTCCCTCTTAAATTTGTGCATATTTTTGACAGTAATATCTTATGTGTGTGCAGCCACACTTTATATTTTTATCTCATTGTATCCTCCCCACAGCTCTGTGACACCAAGACTCCTTAGGTTTCAGATAAGGAAATGGAGGTGCTACGAGACTGAATTGCCAGCTGAAATTATAGCTATTGTTTACTAAGGCCTGGATGATTCTCATGCTCTGTGGGACTCCTTCACTAGCCAGGCAAACACACTCTGAGGGACCTATGCTTTTATCTCTTCCCTGGAATAAAACCAGGTCTTCTGACTGGCTTTTCTGGCCATTCAAATCATATAATACGTACCTTTTTCAGTGAAGTAGTTCAATCCTACTTTGAAATCAAAACCCTGTGTCTTCAATTGAAGCCAACACTCCTCCATTCCCCCAAGTTGGACCTGAAGAGGAAAAGTAATGATGGGAGAGAGTCTTCTGTTTTGTGTTAATTTCATTGGTTAAATAAAGAGACTGCCCTGGCCCTTTAATAGGACAGAAAATTAGGTAGGCAGAATAAACAGAACAGAATGCTGGGAGAAAGAAGCTGAGTCAGGGAGTCGCCATGATTCTCTCACTCCAGACAGATGCAGGTTAAGATCTTCCCTGGTAAGCCACCTCATGGGCTACACAGATTATTAGAAATGGGTTAGATCAATATGTAAGAGCTAGCCAATAAGAGGCTGGAACTAATGGGCCAGGCAGTATTCAAAAGAATACAGTTTCCGTGTAATTATTTCGGGTATAAAGCTAGCTGTGCAGGCGGCCGGGTGCCAGGAACGTAGCCCACCGCTCCAATTACAACAAAGTGAGGTGTTTTTCATCCAATTGTCAGGTTCTACACCTTTCACTTCCACTATTGTCCTATGCCTAGCTTAACATGACCTTTGACTTCTTCAGTGGTCAAAAAAATAATAGCGAAGACATGTAAGGGGGCAAGATGACCTTACTCTACTGATGGTACGATGATAATGCAGCATCAGTGCTTTCAGGTTTGCATGGGTGCTTAAAGCTGTATTTTTACTCTTTGGATTGGTTCATGTCTTCCTTATTTCTACCCTTAATGTTGGAGAAGGAATCATCATGAATGCTCAAGTTTTAAGCCTCCTTAACAGCTGCAGTTGGGATAAATTTTTCCATTGTACCCTGTGCCATATAACTGATGTATTCGTGTATAGTGTGACTAGGACCTCCATATTGGACTTAATGAGTCTTAACCTTGAATTCTGATTATACTCCTCTTCAAGCTTACAGTATTGGAGATGCTCTCCTATCTCCGTAAGTCTCATGGTAATTTTATCTGTGTAGAATTAAATATAATGCTAATTGCACAGACATTGTAAGAGAAATTATATACCCTTAGTTTGATATAAAATAGGAACTCATTATAATCAGTGATAATAGTAGCTATTTTTATTATGTAGGCAAATCTGGCCCCTGTAAACACTCCAAGTTGGACGATATTTGTCTTCAATGTCTTTACCGTCTCCTGCTATCTAGAATCCTAAGTGCTGCAGAATTGCTTTTATCTTATTGCTGGTTTGAAGTTCATCAGCATATTATCCACCCTAAGCCTGGAAGCTCTGTTGAAAGGCTCTTGCCAGATTGTAATGAAGCAATGGGATTTAAGATGATTATTTTCTGTATTAGTTACTTGTCTTGTTGATGGGGCAAAATGCCCTGACAAAGGCAAGCTGAGAAAGGAAGGAGCTACTTGGCTTCCATAGTCTCAGGACTGCAGCCCGTTGTGGCAGGGAGGTCCTGCAGCTGGATCTTAAGACAGCTTGTCGTATCCACTATTGGGAAGCAAAGGAAATGAATGCTTGCACTTTCTTCCTCTTGGGGTATTATGGGACCCCAAACAGTACAGCCCACATTCAAGGTAGGTCTTCTCATGTCAAATAGCATAATCTAGGTAATAGTCCATAGACATTCCCATAAACTAATCTAACTTAAATAGTACCTCAAAGACATATCCTAGGCGATTCTAGATCTTGTCAAATCTACAATTACTATCAACACCCATCACACCTGCCATCTTGCACTCAAATGCTCAAGAGATGAAACATGCTATCACCGTTACTTGTGTATATTGCTAAAATCTTCTCATGTCCCTGCCTTTTAAAAATATTCCACTTGCATAGAATAACAACTCTCAACCACCAGGTAATGTTTTCCCTAAAGAAATTGCTGGCCACTCTCAAAGTGACACAGTAGATGGTTTGATTAAGAATGCAGGTTCTGAACCTATAGTCCATGGCCCCAGAAAAACTAGGTAACACGGAGAATCCTAAAAGAGACATATATAGATCCCCATGGGAAGGGAAAATAGACAAGTTCTCCTGAGAAAATTGGGAATGGAGGAGGGGAGAGAAGTGAGGGAAGAAGGGGAGGAGGAGAGAAGGGGAGGAGAGAGAACATGAGGGAATGGGTTGGCTGAGATGGGGGAAGGACAGAGAGTGAGAACAAGGAAAGAGATATCTTGATTGAGAGATCCATTACAGAGCTAGCAAGAAACCTGGCGTTAGGGAAATTCCCAGGAATTCACAAGAATGACCCTAACTAAGACCCTAAGCAATAGTGGAGAAGGTGCCCGAACTGGCCTTCTCCTGTAATCAGATTGATGACTACCTTAATTGTCATCATAATACCTTCATTCAGTTGATGGATGTAGATGCAGAGATCCATAGCTAAGCAATGAGCTGAGCTCCCAGAGTCCAGTCAGAGAGAGGGAAGAGTGATAATATGAGCAAAGGGGCCAAGACAGTGATGGGTAACCTATAGAAACAGCTGACCTGAGCTAGTGGGAGCTCACTGACTACAGACTGACAGTGGGGGAGCCTGCACAGGTCCAAGCTAGGCCCTCTGGAATGTGGGAGACAATTGTGTGGCTGGGCAGTATGTGGCACCACTGGCAATGGGACCAGTATTTATCCTTAGTGCTTTTTGGAGCCCACTCCCTATGGAAGGATTCCTTGCTCAGCCTAGATACATGGGGGAGGACCTTGGAGCTGCCTCAAAGTGATAGGTCAAACTTTTTTTTGACTCTACATTGGAAGTCTTACCCTCTCTGAGTACTGGATGGGAGTAGGGGGAGAAAGGGAAAGTGGGAGGAGGGGAGGGAGCGGGAACTAGGATTGGTGTGTAAAATGAGAAAAGATTGTTTTAAAATAAGAAAGAGGGGGGAGGGGGGAGGAGTGGGAGGCTTGGAGGAGGCGGAAATTTTCTTTTCTCAATAAAAAAAAAGGGGAAAAAAGAAAATAAGAAAGAATGAAGGTTCTGGGGCTGGTGAGATGGCTCAGCATGGAAAGAAACATGCATGTCACTAAGACTGAAGATTTGAGTTCAATTGCTGGGACCCACTTGGTAGGAGGAGAAAAGTGATTCCCACAAGTTTTCCTCTGACCTCCACCTGCCCTTTATGGTATGCGTGCTTGCACACATATACAAGCATACAGAAGAAATAAAATGCAGTCTGTTTTTACAAATAATTGCAGGTTCGGAGCTGGGGGTATAGATCAGTGGTAGAACTCTTACCTAGCATGGATAATGCTATGGGCACCATAGCATAAGAGGAAAAATAAAAAGACGGTTCTGACTTTCTGTTCCCTAGTAGCTGTTTGATCTTGAATAAGTTACTCTAACTCTTTGAATATCAATTTTTCTCATACATAAAATTGGGATAATAATATTTTGCAAATTTATACCAAAAAAGAACATGTAGTGTATATGAGATTTTACTAAAAACTATTTTCCTATACTTAGGAAATACTCTCTTGTATTATTTACTGTTACTCACATAGCCTTCATTTATTAACCACCTACCAAGAGGTCTGTTTTTGCTAGAACCAAGAGATCAAAAGATGAAATGAAATCACAGTTGTAGGACTGATGGAATTTATAGTCCATAGCAGTGGCTGTCAATTTTATGTGCCAAAGTCACCTAAGAGACTTTTAAAACTCTCAATACTGCATCTATAGCAATAAAATCAGAATCTGTTGGTGGGAGATAGCCAACCTAGATATCAGGATATTTCTGAGTAGTTTAATTATGAAGCCAGATTTGAAACCCCTGATTGAGAGCAGGGGGTGAGAAACACTCCCTGTAAGGAGCCAGAGAGGAAATATTTTAGAATTTTTAGGCCATGCATTTTCTGTTACAGCTGCCAACGTTGATTGAAATTCAAAAGCAACAGGGAACATATAGGGAAGGGGAAGTGGCTGTACTGCACCACAACTTTATTTAAAGAGAAAGAAAGAAAGAAAGAAAGAAAGAAAGAAAGAAAGGAAGAAAATCAGAAGGTAGGCTATAGCTTCCTAACTCCTAAACAGAGTTTGGGAAAGCACATCAGACATTACAGTTCAGTTTAGGTAATGTAAAATTGGGTAAAGAAGAACATTCAGAAAATGGTGAGATTAGTGCTGAACCTTGAAGCATGTGTACAAGCTGGTCAGTAAAAGTAAGACAAGGTAGGGGGTGAATGGAAAGAAAATCTTTCAAGGAGAAAAACAGTGGCATCAATAGCTATTAAGTGAATATGGAGAGTTTATGGGCCTAAAAATAGTTGGTGTGGCTCAAGTACGCTGCAGGAATTAGGAGAGAGGTAATAGAGTTACCTGGACAGATAAGAACAAAAATGCAAGAGCCAGACCATAGCAAACTTTATATGTTGTGTTATGGGTTCTAAGTTTTATCTTGAAGCCCATGGGGAGCCGTGGCATCACTGAATCCCATTTTCCAAAGGAACACTCAGACAGACAGAAGAAGGTGGGTTTGGGGAGGGTGATGTAGTAGACTGGAACTGTTAAACAATGATTACAGTAATGAAATAAAAAGTAATGAGACTATGGACATTGATAAGGAGATATTTAGGCCTGGAAAATATGCAAAGAAATAAAGCAAGAAGCTGGAGAGATGCCCTATGCTTAAGAGCACTTTCTGCTCCTCAAAAAAACCCAAGTTTGACTCCTAGCAACCACATAACAGCTCACAACTCTCCTTACTCTAGTATCAGGGGATCTGATGCCTTCTTCTGATCTCCAAGGGAACCAGGCATACATGTGGTATACAAACATACAGTCAAAACACTCATATAAATAAAATAAACAAATTTACAAAAAATTAAAGAAATAGTACAGACAGCAGGAGCCGGACTGGTGGCATTGAGAGGGGGCAGGCCAGAAGAACTGTGTGTAGGCCATAGGAGCTCGGGATTCTGGATGGGGAGGCTGAGAGCTTTTGATGCTATTCTTTGAGCTAAGGAACATCAAGGAACAGTTGAAAAGAAGACACTGGAGCCAGGTAGTGGAGGTACACACCTTTAATCTCAGCACTCGGGAGGCAGAGGCAAGTGGATCTCTGTGTATGAGGCCAAACTGGTCTACAGACAGAGTTCCAGGTCAACCAAGGACATACATAGAAACCCTATCTCAAAAAAAATGAAGGAAGAGGAGAAGGAAAGAAGGAAGGAGGGAGAGGGGGAGAGAAGAAGGGAGGGAGGGAGTAAGGGAGGAAGGGAGGGAGGGAGGGAGGGAGGGAGGGAAGGAGAAGAACCTGAGTGTGGTTTTAGACTTGGAGTTTGCCATGCCAGTGGGACATTACATAAATTCAGCAGTTTTAGCATAGGAAAGAGGACTAGATGGATTGTAGACAGTAGAAGTTAACAGCATAGAAATGATAGTTAAAACAGTTGTTTTCGCTGAGTTTACCACGCAGTATGGACAAATGACAGAAAATAGTTTTTTTTAAAACATAATTCTTGGAACACAGAGAGCTCTGTGACTCTTACTTACCATCACCTTCATGGCCAACCTTTAGGGTTGGTAATATTACTACTTCAGTTTCAAACTTAAGGACAGTGATAACCCAAAAGTTGAAGTAATCTTCTGTGCATCACAGCTTTGCACTGACTCTGTTCCCACTCTACAAGACAAATTAGTACCTAGTACTGGTACCTAGAACCATCTTCCCTTCTGTTGGAAGCCAAAGCTTTGCAGAAAAAGGGATTCACTATAATCAGATGCTTCAGGGTCTACATAGAGAAAAGACAAAGGTGTGTGTCCTTTAGATTTGTCAAGAGCCAGTACTCAATTGATCAGTGAGTGGCTGGTGGTGAGAAGATAAGAGAAGGTTTTGGGGAGTAGTTGTCTTTATCAGGACCTTGTCTGTGAAGAGGAGGGCAAGTATGATGGCAGAGTCCTTGAAATTATGAGAAAACATGTTCTATTTTGGTTTTGTTGCTTATTTTCAATATGAGACATGCCTACACAAGTTGATAAATAAATCGTAAGGAACCTGCACTGCTTGGGTTTTGGTCAAGTTGATATAAGCTAGAGTCTTTTGAGAGAAGAAACATTAACTAAGAAGATGCTTCCCAAAATGCCTATAGGCAAGCCTTAGGGCATTTTCTTGGTTAATGTTTAATGTTAGAGGGTCCAGCCCACTATGGGTGATGCCACCCCTGGGTAGGTGGTCCTGGATTGTATAAGAGAGTTAGCTGAACATGGAGGAGCAAACAAGTAAGAAGAGTTCCTCTGTGGTTTCTGTTTCAGTTCCTGGCTCCAGGTTCCTGCTTTGAGTTCCTGCCCTGATTTCCCTTTGTGATAGACTATAAGCTGAAGAGTGGCATAAACCTTTTCCTTCCCAAGTTGCTTTTGGTTGTGGTGTTCTATTTCAGCACTATGAACCCTAAGACAGAACCTGTAAAGAAAGAGTACTTAAAGATAAGACTGATATGAGTGACAGTCACAGGAATGTCAGGATGCTTGATGACCTAGCATGTAACTTAGAGAATGAGAGTCACCACTTCCACTGATGTGGAAAAGAAATAAAGAACACTGTAGAAGGATCCAGAAAGAATTGCAGAAATGGAGGAAATTCTTCCCAGTGGCCCCTTCCCTGCATTAGCATGTCGTTGCCTTAATTCAGATCTGCCATAGCCTTTCTCCACCCTGCTCAGTACATGGTACATATGATGCTGATCTATATGGAGCTTCAAACCGGATAGACAATGAGAATTGTCAACAGGAAGTAGACAATGGTGAAGAAAGGGAGGCCTAGGTAATTACCCCATACCTCCTCCTTTCCTGGGTTATTTTAGAGTGATTTCTCTTCACGAAAAACCACAACCTTATGAGGCAGCAGTTTCTCATGACCACTTGTTTTTCTGGATCTGCCAAGATGATGAAGTTAGAATGCTTCTGTTGCTGGTACCAAGGTCAACACTCATGCTAGTTTCCTGCAATTCTGCCTTCACCTTTATAATCCTTCCACTAACTCCATTTCAATGATCCACTGTGGATGGAGCATTTGATTCCTGACAAGACCCAGATGGGTAAGGCAGGCAAGACCATTAATTGAGAAGGAGGAAAATTGCCGTGGGACAATGATCTTCTACTTTGTCAAGATTTGTCACGTGTATTTTAATGAAATGCTGATTGGCCAGTTGCCAAGCAGGAAGTATAGGCAGGGCAACCAGGACAGGAGAATTCTGGGAAGAGCAGAGGCTCAGTCTGCAGTCGTCATCCAGATGCAGAGGAAGCAAGATGAGAATGCCTCGCTGATAAAGGTACCAAGCCACATGGCTAAACATAGACAAGAATAACGGGCCAATTTAAGATATAAGAATTAGTTAATAAGAAGCCTGAGCTAATAGGCCAACCAGTTTATAATGAATGTAGTAGACCTCTGTGTATTTCTTTGGGATGAACAGCTGTGGGACCGGGCAGGACAGAAATTTCTGTCAATAGGAAATGATGTAATGGAATAGATTAAGGACAGTAGGAAGGGTTTGAAATCATGTCTATGGGAAAAGGAACATGGAACTGACAAGGGACATGCAAGATTGTCTGGAACACTTAAAACAAGTTCTCAGCTGATGTTAAAAGTTGTCTTTATGCAGGATTAGAAAAAGAAGTTTGTTAGCTTACCCCATATCGGAGCTACAAAAGGCCAAATGCGTTCAGAGTATTGGTAAAAGAAGATTTGAAAGTGAGCAGAGTTGGGAACCTGACTGGACTGAGATGCCACAAAGCAAGCTAACTGTTGATAGGCTCAGGGGAAATGGGTGAAACACTGAATTTCTCCTTAACAAGTAAATAATCAAATAGTCCTTCAAAAACAGGATGGTGGAGACCAGAAAGCTGGCTGGGCAGGTAATGGTGCATGCTGTGCAAGCCTGGCTACTTGAGTTCAATTCCTTGAACCCTTATAAATGTGGAAAAGAATCAAGACCATAAAGCTGTATGACCTCCTCTCATTCACTGTGATGCATAATACCCCCACACATACACATCACACACACACACACACACACACACACACACACACACACACACACACACAGAGAGAGAGAGAGAGAGAGAGAGAGAGAGAGAGAGAACAAACAAGGGTCACTCTCACAAGCCTGCGCTGTGCTTGCATGACTCTGATAATGTGAGCCTCATGAACAGGGTCTCTTGTAGCCAAGGCTGGCCTTGAACTTGCTATGTAGCAGAGAACAACCTTGAAATCACGACCTTCCTCTACATGTACTCCCAGGCTTCAAAAG
Source organism: Microtus oregoni (assembly GCF_018167655.1). Taxonomy (NCBI): domain Eukaryota; kingdom Metazoa; phylum Chordata; class Mammalia; order Rodentia; family Cricetidae; genus Microtus; species Microtus oregoni. Next base: position 9,561,662 of record NW_024543828.1, on the reverse strand, counting down.
TCTATGTAGCCTTCCATCTGCAGCTCCTACTTCATTTTCTGTAGTGCTTGGGATCAAACCTAGGACTTTATGCTTGTTAGACAAGTGCTTTGCCACTGAGATGCAGTTTATATTGTGAGCACTTAGTGGCTTGCCTCCCTTCCTCATCCTTAGCCTGGACCCTTCGTGCAGGATCCTTATTCCCTAGGCAACTAGGAATATTTTGACATATTTCCTTCGTACATCCTTCAGGTCAGCTCCACTAATAAGTTATTTGTTTCACCAGGCAAAGACCTTGCTGTTCCTACACTTCTCTAGCCAGGCTTATTTACTTTGACATTAAAATGAAATTGAATTTTCTTTAAGGCTGCTTTGATTATGGCTCCATTCACTGGCAGTATATATTCACTGCAGCAAATCCAGAAAGTCCAGATAAGCACGATGAAGGAAATAAGGAATCATCCGTAATTTCCCCATCCAGAGACAATGACTGCCATCACTTTCCTGCCTTCTGACATTGATTCAAAATGCAAAATCTATTTCTGAAGTAGAAATATACTGCCCGCTTGTGGAAGGCTGTGCAAAGAATATCTGAACCTAACTCAGTACAGTGAAGCTGAGTGAAGGAGCTGGAGAAGGCAAGAAAGGCATCTGGGTCACAATGTTGAGTGGGAAGCAAGCACACACTGCCTAAGGACTCTACCTTGTACCCTTCTCATCTGGTCCATCATCCCAAGTGCAAAACCTCCAGCTATGGGGAGATCGTGCAAGCAAAAGTACAAATGGAAAAAAATCTACTCGATTTTCAATATCTTTCTGGCAAGGAATCTTTCAATAGGCTTCTTTTTAAATGTATTAATTAATTAATTAAATGGATTCTCTGAGAATTTCATACATACGATGTGTTTTGATCAAATTCAACCGCAACTCTTTCCTTGCCAAATCCTTCTAGGTGCCCCACCACACCTCCCTCCCAACTTCATGCCCTCATTTTCATTACCATGAGTCTGTTTGGTGTCGCCAGTTTTATGTGTGCATGTAGGAACATCATTGGGGTATGGACAGCATACCAGAGATCACATCTCTGAAGTAAACTGGCACTTCTCCCCCAGCTAGCCATCAACTGCCAATAGCTCTTCAGCTTCGGGGAGAGACTAAGCCCCTCCCTCTTCTGTTCTGAAATTGTAGCTTGTTTGATCACTATGTGCAGTCAACCTTGAAGAGGCTTAACAAGCCATGAACTTGGTTTTTGGAGAAACAGTGGATCTGTAGTTCCCTAAGTGAAAGATACATACTGTGCTCCGAGGTAAAAATAAAGGTATGTGGTGATGGGGTACACTAGAGATGTGTGTGGTAATCCCCATCACCAATAATAGAATCACTATATAGAAGTATTTTTAGAAAACTGATGAACCGTGGTTTCTCCTCCCTGCAAAAACAAGAAGGAAACCTTTCTTTAGCATTGCTGTAGGCTAATTTTCCAACAGTCTCCTTTTCTCCCAATGCCTTTAGGACCTTTACCACCACCAGTATTGACGCATCCAGCTTCAGTGCCCCCTCTTTTTCTTGCCCACCTATAATTATGGGCAAATAAGATCACTTTCCCTGCTCAAAATTCTGCTTTGCTTCCCAACTTCCTTGACCTGTTCAGCGCCATTCTCAGTCTCCCTGTTCAACACTGCCTTCCCAAGGCCCAAACGCAACAATAATTCAAGCATGAATCATTCCCACATCCAACTAACCACAAGTGATTTATCTGTATTTTTGTTCCTGTTAATATTCTTGTCAAAATGAAGGATGTTGTTTTGAGTAGAAATGTTGAGTATTTTTCTGTTAGAAAAATTGATATCAGCTATCAGAATCAAATAGGAAGTTCCAACCACAGATAAAGTTTTAAAATACTCTGATAAGTGGTAGTGGCTATATACAACCTAACCAGAGCTTTTTTTTTGAAAGATTTGAGGGTGCCTATGAATCAAAGGTCTTATTTCTCATTGGAATATATGGGGCTTGGACCAGTTAAATAAAAGATGAGTTGGACATTGTGGCCCATGCCCATGAAACTCAACGCTCTAGGCTACTGAGAGGGAAATATCACAAGTTTCAGGCAGTCTCGATGAAATAGTCAAGATTCCATCTCAATAAAATAAGAAAAATCAAAGATGAGAGTTGGAAACCAGTTCAGGACTAAGAGCAATGAGACAAGAGAATAGTGAGTTCTCTGCACTTTATTAAAAGGGAGGCATTGTAGATAAAGCATGTGTTTGGAAGAAACGTGAGAGTCAGGGCTGAAGCAGACCCTGTGCTGTGCACTTAGTGAACACTGCCCCATTTAGTTTGCAACGTGCTTCGATGGAACAGTCACTGTAAATGTGAGTTGAGGCTGTATCACTCACTAGCTCTTTTCATTTTGTCAAGGAATTTTAGGTCCTTCAAGTCTTAGATTCCATCTGTAAAACAGGACAATCACTTGTTTCCCTGGATAGTTCTTTCAATAATCGAATGAAATATGTGTGGGCAAAGAGTCCTTTACCTTTCCGTGCATCTCTGAAACAATAAATGGGATAAAGCAAGGAGCAAGGGAAAGGGGCACCTTTATCATTGACTTCACTTACTTGTGTGCCAGGTACCAAGAAGGATCAGAAGCTTCCTTCACCAAGTAGAATTTAAGAATGAAGGGAACTGAGACTCACTATTAAAGGGAATCTGAGCTCTAGGGAGATTATTGGAAAATGCTAGAGGGCATGTGCTTCCGACAGGTCAAAGGTCAAAGAATAAACATTTCCCAAGCACAGTCTTTGGAAAGAACTTGTTTTCCAGAATAGTTAACTCTGAAAACACAGTAATACGAGAAAGGAGGAGGGAGACAGTACCTGTCTCAACATTCTAAAAGAGTTTTCTGGAATGAATCTATGAAGAACAAGACCAGAGGACTCCAACCCTTACATTTCTGTACTAGTGAGGGAGGCTATAACCTGAGTGTGCAGCCCATGGACAGACAAGACTGGTTGCCCAAGTTGCTTTCACCCTGAAAATTCAGTTGCCAATCTATAAGAATGCTTCATCCAGCCAGCTTAGGTGTAAGGAAAATTTACAGACTTGCCTCTGTTTTCCCCAAGAGCAGTTTCCTGCAAAAGGTCTCTAATCCCCATGGGTATAAGTGAAGGGGAAAGTAAACAGGGCTTGGCAAAAGGGTGCAGCTGGAATCTACTCGTAAACTGAGTGGGAAATAAATTTCCAGTGTGATCCTAAACCTAGCCAAGTCTGTGCCTGTACTTTCAAGATGAAGGGATCTCTCTGTCTCCCTTTCTTTACTGATATTCACCTAACTGAATTTATTTAAAGGTATATACTTTAATAATGTTGATACATACACACACATATATATATAAAATATGAAACCACCAATATAATCAAGATAATGAATACACTGTGACTGTAGAATTTTCCTTCTAAATCTTTCCTCCTCACTTTGGTTCTCCCTCTTCCCAAGCAGTAAACCATGGCTATGTTTCTGTCATTTGAGGTTAATTTGTACTTCATATATTTTAGAAACAGAATCATACAGTATATGCTCTTTATTTTCTAGCTTCTTCATGTCAGAAAAATATCCTGAGTTTTATTGATGCAGTTCCATGTATCAAGAGTTCACTATTTTTATTGCTGATCTATAATTTATTAATCCATATATTATAATTTATTTCTGTATGCCTTTGAGGTTAGGCATTTGTGTTGTTTCTAGGTTGTAGCTCTTTCAAACAAAGCTGCTATTTATATTCATGTGCCAGCCATTATACAGACATATTCTTCCTTTTTCGTGGGTAAATTCCAAGGAATACATCATATAGTAGGCATGTCTCTAAATTTTTAAGAAACTCCAAAGTAGTTTTTATTCCTTCAGGGATCATAGAAAGTCCTGTTTTTCTGCACTGTGGTCAACATATAGAAAGGTCAGCCACTGCAATTTTAGTTCTTCCAAATCTTGTGGGTTAATTTGTATTTCACTGTTGACTAATGATGTTGAGCATCTTTTCATAGAATTAATTGCTATCTTTGTATCTAGCTTGGTAAGTCACCTATTGAGTCAATATTGTGCCCATTTTTAAAGGAGCTTTCCATATTATTGTGTTGTCAGGGTTAATTATTCAGGACCCGAGTTCTTTATCAAAGATGTACTTGAAAATATTTGCCCATAGTCTATGGGTTGCATTCCAATTTTCATATGCATGCATTTTGAAGAGCTAAAGGGTTGAGCCATAATTCAGCAAAACTTATTAATTATTATCATTAAAAGATAATACTTTGGTAACATATCTACAAATTCTTCGTTAACCCAAGGTTAGAATACCTTTTTTCTTACATTCTTTTGAAGTTTTACATTAAGGTCTATGATCTATTTTGGGTTGATTTATGTGGGTGGTACAAGACATTGTTGGAGGTGACTTTGTCTGTGGAGATCCAATTATTCTTGTGTTATTAGTTGATAGAGTTTTCATTTCTAAGTGAATTTAATTTGTACCTTTTTCAAAATTTATTGTTCATCTTTGTATGGGTCTATGTCTAACTCTCTGTTTACCCCTTTTTGGTGCTAATACCACACTGATGCCTTTAAATCCTTCATTTTGTCATTTTCTTTCAAAGTTTCTTTTTGACAATTCTGGGATTTTTGTACTTCTATGTTAAATGTAGATTTTAATTGTCAGCATCGAATTTTAAAACTCTGCCGTAGCTTTCACTGGGGTAGCACTAAATCTGGAAACTCAGTAAGTCATTTGGGAAGAATTTACATGTTAGGAGTGTTGTCCTTCAATCAATGAACAAAATAGTTGTCTCCATTTCTTTAGATTTTTCCTCATTTTCTCTCAGAATGTGTTACAGTGTTTGGTATATACATGATCTGCATTTGTTTTGCAAAACATGTTGCTAAGTATGTGGTTCTTTTGATACCATCAAAAGACAATTGTTTTTCTTTAAGAGTGGGATTCCTGGTAGGTTGATCATACACCAGTGGATGTCCCAATACCAATAAGTCTATGGACAACACAAATTGGAATTGAAAGGTTATTAAATTATGTGGATTTTCTTAATTTTATGTTGGATTATTTTCTATCAAAAAATAATTTTTCACAATGTATTTTGATTATGTTTTTCCTCTCCCTCAATTCCTTCCAGATTGTCCACACCTCCAGACCCACCCAATTGTACTTTCTTTATCTCTCTCTCTCTCATTAAAAAAATGATAGAGGAAACCCTGACTGCTCTTAGAACTGGAGAGGGAGGGGGAGGGAGGGAAGTGGAAAGGAAATTTGCAGAGAAAAACAAAGACAAAACAGCAGCAAAGTCTAAGAAACACACATTAAAACCTGCACAAAAACACATAAAATGAAAATAAAAATAAACAAACAAAATACAAATAAGATAAAAATGCCAAAACAAACCAAAATGAGACAAAAAGTCTAAAACTTATCATTGAATTCCTTTTGTGTTGCCTGACTATCCTTGGAGAATTGACCCTGAACTGAAGTGTGATTAAAATACCCAGTAAGACCTTATTTGAAAACCTGGATTTTTTTTTTCTTTCCGGCAGGTATCAGTTACAATTAGTTTCTTGACTAGAGTTGAGAACCCATGTCATTTTCCCACTTCCAGACCTGGGACCCCATCTGGTTTGAACCTGTGCAGGCCATGTGCATTCTACCATCAGTTCTGTTGTGTCTAGAAGACACTGTTTCCTTGGAGTCAATCACCACCTCCAGCACTTACAACCTTTCTGCTTTCTCTTTTGCATAGACGCCTGAGCCCTGATGGGAGGGCTTCTATTAAGATATCCCATTTAGAACTCAATGTTCCAAAGTCTCTCACTCTCCTCACATTGTCTCTGTGTTACCTCCCATCTACTGCAAGAAACTTCTTGGCTGTGGGCTGAGCCATTTTATTGCTGTGTTCCTTTAGCAGAATAATAATGATTAGGTTTATCCCTATGCCTACCTAGTCTCAGACTCTTGGACACTTTAGTGATGTCAGTCATGGATTCCATCTCATGGAGTGGTCCTTAAGTACAAGAAAGTGATTGGTTACTAACATAACATTTGTGCCACTGTTCACCAATACATCTTGCAGGCATGTCACTATTGTAAGTCTCAGGGTATTGTCTTAGTTTCTGTCCTGTCTAGTTCCCGCAGTTGTTAAGTCCCAAAGAAATCACACAGAGGTCTACATTAGTTATAAACAGATTGGCCCATACGCTCAGGCTTCTTATTAATTCTTATAACTTATATTAGCTCATTATTCTTGTCTATGCTAGCCATGCGGCTTGGTTCAGTGAGGCAGTCACATCTTGCTTATTCTGCAGCTAGGACAGGACTCCAGAAGAATATGGGCTTTCCTCTTCCCAGAATTCTCCTGTTCTCCTTGACCTGCCTCTACTTCCTGTCTGGTTGTCCCGCTTATACATCCTGCCTGGCTATGGGCCAAACAGCGTTTATTTAAAATATAATTGACAGACTACAGACCACTGTCCCACACCATCAGTGTTTGTTGAAAGATATTGGTGATTACCTTTCTCCTCTAGTCGGATGCAGAGTACATTAGAGAAACATGAGTTCTAGTCAGGGGTGAAGTTTCTAGTTAGTCATCAGCCCAACTTCCCCATGTTTGATGACATATGTAAGTGTTGTCTTCAACAATAGGGGCTTATTATCAGGATGTGGAGAACAAAGAGACATGGCAATAGCCTGTGATGTTTGGTAGTTTCCAAGGGACCCCTTAGGCCAATGACTCAACAAGACATACCCCATTCCTGGCACTGGAGGTTTTACTTGGTGGCATCAGTTGTCCAATGAGAGCATTGTCTTCCTTCTTATTTGATGAATCCATTTAGATTGCTTTTGTACTGTCTACAGTAGTAGGTTTTTATATGGTTTTTCAAATTGCCTTTAGTGTTAGTTTCCTCATATTTCCTACTTAACCCTTCTCTTTGTTCCTCTTCCCTATTTAATCTTCCTATTCTAGTTTCCCCTTTTTTCTCCATAACAAAAAATTCTATTTCCCCTTCTTTGGAAGTTCCTCTTCTCCACCCACCACCTTAGTCCCTTTCTAGATATTTAATCTCTGGAGTTATTCCGATTGTTTGACTCATACCAAAGGCTTGCAAAACAATATCCACTTAAAAGAGAAAACCCACAATATTTATCTCTTCACATCTGGGCTAACTCAGAATGACTTTTCCCAACTCCATATATTTACCTACAAATTTCCTAATTTAATTTTTCTTAACAGCTTAATAATATTCCCTTATGTAAATATACTACATTTTCATTATCCATTCATCAGCTGTGTCCAACCTAGGATGTTTCCAATTTCTGGCTATTTTGAATAAAGTAGCAATGAGCATGGTTGAGAAAGTATCTCCGTAGTTAAACACAGTGGCTGTACAAGTTTGTACTCCCATCAGCAGTGTAAGTGCTCCCCTTTCTCCAAGTACTCACTAGCATATGCTGCCATTTCTTTTATTTATCTTGACCATTCTGACTGGGATACGATGAAATCTTAAGGTATTTTAATTTAAATTCACATTTCCCTGGTGGTGAACAATGTTGAAATTTTCTTTGTTTCTCAGTCATTTGTGCTTCACCATTTGAGAACTCTCTGTATACTGTGTAACCCATTTTTATTTGAGTTATTTATTGTCTTGATGTCTAAGGTTTTATTTAAAACTTTTGGTAGGATGACCATTTTCACAATATTAATCCAACTGATCCATGACCATGGGAGATCTTTCCCTCTTCTGGTGTATTCTTAAATTTCTTCTTCTTCAGTGTTAAAAGTTTTATTATACAAGGCTTTAACTTGCTTGATTAGAGTTATTCCAAGCTATTTTTGAGACTATTATGAAAGGTACTGTTTCCCTGATTTTTTCTTAGTCTATCATTTATATATTGGAAGGCTACTATTTTTTCTGTGTTAATTTTGTATCCAGATGCCTTGCTGAAAATGTTTACCAGCTCTCTTGATTACTATTCTGTTGCTGTAAAGAGACACCATGACCAAGACAATTTATCGAAGGAAACATTTAATTGGGGGACTTTCTTAGAGTTTCAGGTTAGTTCATAACCATCATGACAGTTAGCATGACAGCAGATAGGCAAGCGTGTGCTGGAGCAGTAGCTGAGAGCTCACATCTAGATGGATCATAAGCATATGGCAGAAAAGGAGAGACTGAACCTGGCATGGGATTTTGAAAACTCAAAGACACCCCCAATGACATACTTCCTTCAAAAAGGCCACACCTCCTAACCCTTCTCAAATACTTCCACCAACTGCTAATCAAGCATTAAAATATATGAACCAATGGGAGTCATTCAGATTCAAACCACCAGGTCATCTGTAGAGGTTTTTGGTGGAGTTTTTGCTGTCTTTTATATATAAAATCGTATCATCTACAAATAAAGATGCTTTGACTTCTCCCTTTCCTATTGGTATCCCTTTGATCTTCAACTGTCTCATTGCTCAAGCTATGATTTCAAGCTTCAATATTGAATAAAAATAGAAAGAATGGATGTCCTTTTCTTTTTTCTGATTTTTGTAGGTTTTACCAATGGCTGTTTTTTATACTAATGAGATGGCCATATGGTTGTTGTCTTTCATTCTGTTAAAATGGTGGATTACATTTGTTGATTTCCATATGAACCATCCCTCTATCTTGGGGATGAAGCCCACTTGACCACAGTTGACTCCCTTCGGATGTACTTTCAGTTGCTCTCTTCTACCAGGGGCTCTACACATTATAACAAAAGGAAAACTAATGACCACCCCAATGTGCTGTTTCTTGGTTCAAAGTTCATTGCTAAAGGTTTTGTTTCGGTTTTTAATCCTTACCTTATATATAATGTACAAGGTGTTAACTATTCTTGGCAGAAGATATAGGGAAAAAATATGAAAAGGGCCCCAAACCTTCTACTCTGTATGTCTGATAATGAACTTAGAGTTGTAGAGCTGCCAACCTGATGCTCAGTATACATGAAACTAGGATTATCAATCATTAGGTTTCTTTGTGCTTTGAAAGATAGGAGAAACTGGGGATAAAAGAAAGACTCTTCCAGTATCCCCAATTATAAGGTGACAAAGGCACAAGCAAGGTTATGGCAGTAGTAACTACTGGAATGAGAGAAAAGATTGGACAAACCTTGAAATAAAAACATAGCTTGGGGGAATGGGATTGAAATATAGTTTGATGAAAAGTTTACAAAACTTTGAGTGCCCTACTGAGCAGGTTTGATCTTAGGAAACCCACAAGGACCTTCTACAGCTTGACATCAGAGAGCCAATGTTCTTTAGGGTCTCAAATGGCCATCACAGAATGTCATAGACTGAGAAGCTTCAACAGTATTTACTTTCTCACAGTCTGGAGGCAGAAGTCTAAAGTACAAATGCCAGTATGATCAGCGTCAGGTGACAGATCTCTTTCTGGCTTGCAGATAACCTTCTCTGCTCTCTTTTTTTCTCCTCTGGCCTTTCCTTCGGGTGTGCCTTCCTGGAAAGAAAGCGAGCTCTCTGGTGTCATTGCATCTTTGTACAACAACAGACCTATTGAATTACAGGTATACCCTTTTGACTGAATTACTCTTAACTCCCCCTTAAAGAGTGAATTCCAATATATTCATGTTTACAAAGAAAACATATGTTTTAAGGAAATAAACAATTATTCTTTGGCGTGGCACTTTCTGGAAATGCTACTCTGCTAGCATGCATCACTTTTTTACAGAAATCTTTTATGCTTTTTGAGAAGTGTACTAAATAAAGATAATATGCTTACATACATGCATTAAGGTATTATATACACCATTAAAGTATCATACTGCATCCCATATATACATACTTACAAGTCAAATGATAATTAACTTCAAATTAATAATACACAAAGAAATTTAAGGATTAGTTGAACACAGCTGTCTTCTTTCAGTCCCTAAAGCAGTAAATATTAGAGATTCTATCAGTTGCCTTCCTTTCTTGGCTTTTGTCTATTGGAGATAAAAGAACTAGCGGGGCTTTATGAGTAATACAGTCAGTGACATGCTCATGACTGCCCAAATCATCTGAGTTATCTTTAAAATAAATCCCTTCACAGATGTAGCAAATGCTTTAGGCATCAAAATTATTGAATGTGGACATTATCTGTTGGCTGACCTCCTTGATGCAGTAAGTGACTCTTACTGTACACTGAGATAACCTGAGTTTTAGCTTGAGCCATTATTCTATAACATCAGCTTCACTGAGAATCAGGGATTAGGAGACAGCTGAGCTAACACATTGTGGGTAGATGATGAAAAAGAAGGCTGGAATCCAGAAAACGCTCTCAGACATCCTTCTCCCTTTCAGTCTCCTCAGCTACCTTACTCTTTTTCTAGCACTTTCAGAGGGTTGCTTCCCTAACTTCCTGTCACCCTAGATACTTGGCCTTACCAAGCTATTCAAATTGTTCTACTAGGTGTTTCTGGGCAGCTACACAGTCCCTACTGAAAACAAATTCTTCTGAGGACTCTTAGGCCAAGTCATTTTTTTTGTCATTAATCACTTCTTGTTAACCTCTTGCTCCAACAGCAAACTGAACCCAAGTCTCCCTCTCAACCCAGGCTCACTTCAAAGAACAATGCCAAATACTGGCTCCTCAGCTCATAGCCCAACAGCTAGGAAGCTAGCAGAAGGCTCCAAGCTGGCTGTGTTCCATATTATTTTCCAAAGGAATTCTTTTGGGTCTTGAAAAGGGCACAGACTGAAACAAACCAGGATTACAAAGATAAGGCAGGTGTTGCTCTTCACAAGATAAAGAGAATATAGAAGTGGCCAGTAGATACGTAATTTTAAAATGATCACACGAATTTGGCTATTTACTGTTACGATAATTTTGGCAGCCTTCCTATGATAATACCAAATCCGGAAAAGACCATGTGAAGATTTGTTGAGTGACCTTTGACTTCACCATCTTGCTTTTTTCTCCAACTCTTCTCATCTTGTAACCCACTGGAGGACTTTATAGCATGCTGTGCAAGTAAGAAAGTAAGTTCGTCGAGTTGATATTCTTTTGGGGAACTTCTTTCTCTCTCTCTTTCTAATTGAAAAATTTTTGCAATATATTCTGCGTATGTGGTCAATTTTGTAGAAAGTGTCATGGGTTACCAAAAAGAAGGAATTTTCTTCTGTGTTTGGGTGAAATGTTCTGTATATATCAATTAAATTCATTTGGTTTATGACTCCAGTTAACTCCAGTAATTCTCCATTTAATTTTTGTCTGTCTGACCTGTCTGTTGGCAAGAGTGGGGTATTAAAGTCATCACTATCACTGTGTAATGGTCGTTATATAATGTAAGCTATAGCAGTGTTTCTTTTATGAACTTAGGGCCCTTGTGCTTCATGTATAGTTGTTAAGACTTACAATTTCTTCTTGGTGGACTTTTGCTTTATTAAGTATGTTGTGACCTTCCCCATCTCTTTCAGTTAGTTTTGGCTTGAAGTCTGTTTTGTCAGATATTAAAATGACTGTACCAGCTTGCTTCTTAGGTCCATTTTCTTAGAATATCTTTTTTCATCCTTTTACTCTGAAGTCATGCAATCCTTGATATTAAAATGTTTTCCTTTGATGCAAAAGAATGGATACTGTTTTCACACCCATTCTGTTAGCCTGGGACTTTTCTATTTGATAACTGAAACTGTTGATGTTGAAAGTTACAGTGTTTGTTGATCCCTGTTATTTTGTTATTATGATATGAAGGTTTTTTCCCCTTCTTTTGATTTGCTGGTCTGATATTATTTGGGTTTTTTTGTGTGTTTTCTTGGGTGTGGTTAGCCTCTTTGGGTTGAATATTTCCTTCTAACACCTTCTATAGGGCTGAATTTGTAGATAGTGTTTAAATTTGCTTTAATCACGTAATGTCTTTCTTTATCTATTGAGATTGAAAGTTTTGCTTGGTATATTGTGTGGCATAGAACATTTATCCAGGCCCTTCTGGCTTTTAGAGTCTCCATAGAGAAGTCAGGTATTATTCTAATAGGTCTGAATTTATATCTTTTTCTCTGACTTTATATCTTATTTGGACTTTTTTCCTTTGCAGCTTTTAATATTCTTTCCTTGTGCTATACTTTTAGTGCTTTGATTATTAGATGATGTGGGAAATTTCTTTTCTGGCCCATTCTATTTGGTGTCCTATGCTTCTTGTATCTTGATAGGCATCTCCTTCTTTAGGTTTGGGAATTTTTTCTCTATGATTTTTGTTGGAAATCTTTTCTGTTTTTGACTCGCATTTCATCTCCATCCTCTATTCCGATTCTTCATAAATTTGGTCTTTTTACTGTATCTCTGATTTTCTCAATGTTGTATGTCAGAAGATTTGGGAATTTAATATTTTCTTTGACCAATATATGCATTTCTTCTATTGTATCCTCAATGTCTGAGAGTATGTCTTTAATCTCTTGTTTTCTATTGGTGAAACAGATACTTAGGTATGCACATGGACTAGAAGCGGGAGCACAGGGGGTCCACAGGAAGGCGGAAAGCAGGATGTTCTACCCAGATCTTCTTAGTCCCCGAATGGGGACAGAGAGGGAGGTGAGGCTACAGCCAGTAGTCTGCGGCAGACCTGGGAATGAGACTGGGATTGGATTTGGAGGAGAGGGAGAGTGAAGATCTGAAAATCGCTTTTCTGCTTCCTTGACTGGTGTGGTCAGTGGGTTCCTAGAGAATACCTGGGGGAGTTGGCAGCTGAGACCAAAGGAAAAAGACAGGACGGTTGAGGGAGACTGTAGAAGATCTGCGTAATCAATTAGAAATGGGGACAGAGAGGAAGGGGTGGTGAGGCCGGTGGTCTGATGCAGAGCTGAGCATGAAACTGGGGGACTGACTTAGGAGGAAAGGTGGGAGAAAAGTCTGAAGATTACCTACCTGCTTCCCTCTCCACTTGGGGCAAGTAAGTTGCATACAGAAAGAAGTCTCTGGACCTCCAAGCATCTCTCCAGGTGGTAATATACAGACAGCACAAAAGGAACTTTTGGTGTTAAGGAATTTCTGTTAGTTTAAGATGGATATGACAAGTTATGTGTGTATTATTGTCCTTGAAGTTAAAGAGACATTTTAAAATCATATTTTTAGTTGTTTCTTGTGGTGGGTACTTTTTACTAAGTTCAACGTGGTAACTGGGAAATGTTCAGGCTTTGCAAATCCTGAACTTATCTTTATATAGGCAGGCTGGCTCATTTTACACGGTAAGGAATCATAGAAATTAGGAACGCTGCTTCCATATGAGGGAAAAATATATATAAAGAGAGTCATTGAAGACAAACCTTAGGGGGAAGAAATCTAAAAGTTTTTTCAGTAATTATTTATTACCTGTTTGGCATGGAACACATCTTATTCTGTGCTCTCACCAACTCTGGGAGGCAGGGGCTGCTGTTTCTTCCATTTTCTAATAATGCAGCATATGCTTTATAATAATGAGGCATGAAGAAGCTTAACCAATATCCTGGAGATCACACTCTAAGCAAATGTCCATGGAGTTACTTGGAGGTTTGGAAGATTCCAAAATTAATATACCATGCAGTTTCTAAACATCCTACTTTTTCCACAAATTATTTTATTTGCCTGCAAATATCCTTACTTACTGAGGAAACCAGTTTGAATTTTTAGTCTCTGCCATAGTAGAAACAAAGTTACGATGAGTTACTGAGACAATAGTGTTGTCAAGAGCAGCAGAATTGTGACGGAATAGATCAGCAGTCACCAGAATGCCATAGTCCTCATTCTGAAGACTGCTCCCTCATTGTGCACTTAACTCTAAAGAGTTTGTCTATTGCTTTCGCCATAAAGGCTTGCACAGGAGTGACTGGGAGCTTCCAAATTGCAGATGCTTAGATCAAACATGAAATTTTGTCTCACCACAAAATTGTCTTTGTCGAGCTCATGTTTCCCCCGACTATCTAATTTTGCCACCTTCCAAAATAACTTTGCACAGCACCTGCTGTGGAAGCCCAGCACACACACATGTGTATGTGTCTATGTGTGCGTATCTGCATGATAGTGAATAAGAGGCAATAAGAAGGGGCAGGAGGCAGGAAGATGCACATTTGCACAGTTGAACACCGTCCAGGTTTTGTAATTTCCCTGCATTGTCTGCACAGAGCCCTGGCAGTCAGAGGAGGGAAAAAGAACATGCAATTTACTTCACTTTGTTTTCCTTCTCTGGGTCTCGGCAAACCAGCAGGTATTCCTGGAGATGACATGAACAAGAGACAGGATGTTGCCCAAAGAGGAAACAGGCACTGTGGCACACGAGAGGCAGCTAGTGCTAAGCCCAGCTCAATCCCACAGATGGCTCTCCACCCCTCTAGGATCTGGCTGGGCAGCATCTTCCCCTGTCCCAAAGCTCTCTTACACTTGGGCCTCTTCTGGTCCCATTGGTCGGTTTGCAGAATGAACGCTGTGCACACATTCTGAAGTGATGTAATTTCTCAGCTTCTACTTCCAGGCTTACTCTTTCAAAACACACCCCAGTCATCAGACAATGATTCTGCAGCAAATGAAGGATTTTTACTTTTCCAGGTTTGAGAGTGAAGGCGTGAAGTCTTAAACTCCCCTCAAACATGAGCTTGCAGGAAGTTCAGTTTTTCACCACCCACCCTGCCCTTTACCCTTCAAAAATATGAGTTTAATCCAGGAACAGAATTGTCGTGTTTATCTGATTCAGTGTTCCTTTGTAACCACTGCTGGAAAAGAATTCCTCTAGCCTCCCCAGGGGTCAGTAATTCTAATTTGCCAGCTCATAAGTGAACATATTCCACGTAGCCAATTTTTTTTTCCCAAAGACCCAGAACTCAGCAAGGTTCTGTCCTTGTCACAATGTATGCCTGTGTTTGCTCTAAAAGAGGTGTGAGGGTGTCAGGGGACATTTTTGGACTCAGCTCCTCGACCTACAATTATCTTTAATAATAATAATAATGGTTGAATGGAAACAAAATGGATTAGCTGGGAACACTGGAGTAGGTGTTTAATTGGCCCTGCCATTCTCAAATTCTAAGACAAAAATAAGACTCCTTATGAAGGCCCTTCCCAGCTGGGCACTTAGGGAATTTAGTGTGTCACCCACTCTTGAATGGCATTGTGTACCTACCTGCCAATCCTTAAATTATGCCATTCTGCATCTTGGCATTCAAGGACCCTGACTTCCTGTACTGCTTCGGTTCACAGGGAGCTTTTCTTCCAGCCAAGGCTAGCTCTGAGATGCTCTGCCAGTTTGGCAATGGCTTACTTCTGACAGGCTCTGGCAGCTTTTTGGATGTGTGTTTCTTTGGCATAGGTATAGTCTTAGAAGTTTTTGCAGACATCAAGGAGAACTTAGGGCAGTGGCTCCCAAAGGGTGGCTTCTCAGGGTAGGAACCCCTGTGTCCTGAGCCTCCTTAAAGAGCTTTTCCTCCCTTTCCAACTCAGTGTTTGAGTGCAGCTACTTTCCTTCATAGCCTAGGTTTCAAATACCCAAGTTGTAGTCCCAATGCGGAAGCTGATATGAGCACTCTAGTACTTTGCTTCCTGCTGATATGATAAACATCACGGCCACAGAGTATTTGAAGAGGAAAAGATTTAATTCATCTTAAAGATTAAAGACCAAAACCACAGAGAAACCCTGTCTCGAAAAACAAAAAAAAAAAAGATTAAAGACTATTATCGTTGATGGAAGCCAAGGCAGCAGCTAAAGAAACAAAGCCGAGGCAGGCGGTAAGACAGAGATCACAGAGGAATTCTTCTTATTGGCTTGCTCTACATTCTTGCTTTCTTATATAAGACAAGACCACCTTCCTGGAGCTTGTACCATGCTCATTGGACTGAATCCGTCCTCTAGCGTCAATCAATTGCCCCACAGACATGTCCACCAGCCAGTCTGATAGAGGTACTTTTTCAGCTGAGGTTCCCTTTTCCCAGGTGGCTCTACTTTGCCTCAAGTTGACAAAAACTAACCAGAACACCTGCCTACTCTTATCGCATGGGGAAACTTGGGGACAAGTCCTATCAAATGTTAACCATGGCGAGAAAGCCTGAACAAGACTGGGCTGACATGTATGTCCTGAAGCCATTCCTCTGGCTCAAGTGACAACCATGGTGAAGCGTCCTGTCTTTCATCACTTGTAATTCTGTAGAGAAATGGGAAGCTCTTTTGAAAGTGGGGATCACTGGCGGCTTTATGTAACTCGAATTCCGTCTAACCCTCCTGACCTGTCTTGGCCCTGACAACTGCTCCAGGTGGGTTTAGGTATCTTCTCCTAGCTGTCCAAGCTGCTAGTCTTCTCTCTGTCCCAGTACCATTGTCTTAGCTGGTTTTTTCCTCTAGCCTCCAAGTTGGTCTGAAAGTAGCATGAAGAGGTGACGGAGTACATCTGCCATGGCCCTGTTTATGTCTTAATCCCAAGAGTCCCTTTACTCAAGCTTTTACTCATACTCATGCTTAGTAAACATTAAAAAAGGAAAGAACAAAAAGATAGGAGTAGTAGCTCATCTGGTAAAGCACATGCCGGTACTGGTGTAAAAAGTCTAACATAGCAGCACACTATTGGAATCCTAGTCCTGGAGAGGCAGGCACAGAAGAATTCCTGGGACTCACTGAGCAGCGAGTCTAGCTAAAACGGCAAACTTCAGGCTCAGTGAGAGACCTTTTTTTTCCAAAACTAATCTGGGGAATGGGCACCTGTACCACACTCTCAGCATGGAGGTTCAAGAATCATTGCAGAAGGAGGCAGAAAGATTGTAAGAGCCAGAGATCAAGGAGCACTGGAGCAAAACACTATCTCATGGACAAGCAAGGACCATTGTCCTCATGAATGCACAGCACCTGTGGCTGTCGCCACAAGACCCACACAGGTGTGGGCACTCGCCTCCCGGACATGCCCCTCACAGTGTAGTTTTTTACAGTTAATAGCCTCTGGGAAACAGATATCAATTTTCTCTGAGGGTGAACCTCCTCTTATTTTAACCTGCTCCAGTCAACTGGGTGCTTTCACACTCATGAGTATATGGGCTCTTTGAAATGGAGGGTAAGGAGGTTGGCAGAGTATCTGGGAGAGGTTAGGGAGAGAAGGGGAGGTAAATATGATCAAAGTACATGTGAATGTTGTATATATATCATAAAATAAAATACATCAATCTTTTATAATAAAAGGAATACATAGACAAAAACATGTAAAGATTTATGGTAAATAAAGACTTAAAAGAATTCCAAGGGAATGTAGTTGATAAAATTCAATGCTAGTAACATATTTATTTTTTTACAATCATGATCCACGGCAGTAAAAATGATCCACAAAATATTTTGTGTTTTTAAAAGATCACATATCTTTCAAAACAGAAGAAAAAAAAACGAGTAAGGAGAGTGAGACAGTTGCACATACATTTGGCTACATAAAAGACAGTTGGGTGCTTGTACTGGTCAGCTTTGTCAACTTGATATAAACTTAAGTCACTTGGGAAGAAGGGATCCCAACTGAGAAAATTTTTTTCATTAGACTGGCCAGTGGGCAAATCTGTGTGGCCTTTTTTATTAATGATTTACGTTATTAAATGAAAAATTGAAAATCTAGCCCACTGTGGGTGATACCGCATCTGGACAAATGGTCCTGGGTTGTATGGGAAAATAAGCTGAGCACACTCTAGAGAACAAGGCGGCCAGCCTCCTTTGTGGTATCTGTTCTATTTTCTGCCTCCAGGTTCCTGCTGGAGCTCCTGCCCTGACTTCCCTGGATGACAGACTGTGTGTTTAAGCCAAAACGAACTTTCCCCAATTTGCTCTGTGTCAGTGTTTTATCACAGCAACAGAAAGCAAACTGCAAACTAGACAACACGCCGATTCAAAACTGAATAAAGTACTTGAACAGACTCTCTCTCTCTCTCTCTCTCTCTCTCTCTCTCTCACACACACACACACACACACACACACACCCCAATGGCTGGTGCGTACATTAAAAAGTTGCTTGGCATCATTAGTTTTTTTTGTTTGTTTGTTTTGTTTTGTTTTTTTTTAATTTTTTTATTGAGAAAAGGAGAAAAAAAAACAAGTTTCCACCTCCTCCCAGGCTCCCATTTCCCTCCCCCTCCTCCCACCCTTCTCCCCCTCCCCCCACTCCTTTCCCCCTCCCTCTCCAGTCCAAAGAGCCATCAGGGTTTTCTGCCCTGTGGTAAGTCCTAGGTCCTCCCCCCACCGTCCATATCTAGGAAGGTGAACATCCAAACTGGCTATGCTCCCACAAAGCCAGCACATTAAGCAAGATCAAAACCCCGTGCCATTGTCCTTGGCTTCTCATCAGCCCTCATTGTTCGCCATGTTCAGAGAGTCCAGTTTTATCCCATGCTTTTTCAGTCACAGTCCAGCTGGCCTTGGTGAGCTCCCAATAGATCAGCTCCACTGTCTCAGTGGGTGGGTGCACCCCTCGTGGTCCCAACTTCTTTGCTCATGTTCTCCCTCCTTCTGCTCCTCATTGGGACGTTGGGAGCTCAGTCCAGTGCTCCAGTGTGGGTCTCTGTCTCCATCTCCATCCGTCACCAGATGAAGGTTCTATGATGATATGCAAGATATTCGTCAGTATTGCTCTAGGATAGGGTCATTTCAGGGATGTACTCACTCATAATTGGTTTCTAGCCATAAATAAGGGTCACGGAGTCTACAATAGGTGAATCTAAAGAAGCTAAGTAAGAAGGTGAACCCAAGGAAAAACATAGAGTTATCCTCTTGGCTAAGGGAAGGAGACAAAATTGCCGGGGAGAAAATTGGGATCTTGGGTGTGGGGTGGGATGGGGGTAAGGGGAGATGGGGAGAGAAAAGTTAGAAGGGAAGGAGGAGGGCCTTGGGGAAACAGGAGGATTGGGATAAAGGAAGGTTGGACAGGGGAGCACGGAACCACAATTCTTAGTTAAGGGAGCCACTTTAGGGTTGGCAAGAGACCTGACCCTAGAGGGGCTCCCAGGTGCCCAAGCCAAGGTCCCCAGTTAGTTCCTTGGGCAGCTGAGGATAGGGCATCATTAGTTTTTAAGGAAATACAGATCAAAATCATGATGAGATACAGCTATACATCCACCATGATGGATGTAATAAAAGTCACAGAAAATAACACATCACCGAAGACTTGGTTAAGCTGCAGCCTTTGTGCATTGCTGGTAGAAAGGTCAGATGATATAGCCATTATATTAAGAGGTTGGATGGTTTCTCAAATGGTTAACTATAAAAATACTACATGACTCAGCAGTCTACTCTTTGAAACTTATTTCAAATCCGGCAGTTGAATGGGTACTTGTATACTAATATTCACAGCAACATTACACACAGTGGCTAAAAGATGGGACATGACCCAGTGTCTATCAACAAACAAATGTGTAGGCAAACTTGGTATGTCCATACAATAAAATATTATTCAGCCATAAAAAGAATAAAATCGTGCATAACTTTAACCCCAGCCCTTGGGATACAGAGGCAGGTGGATCTCTAAGTTCAAGGCCAGCCTGGTCTACAGAGTGAGTTCCAGTACAGCCAGGGATACACAGTGAGACCCTGTATCAACAACAACAAAAATAACAAAATGATACATGCTAGACTTGCATGGACCTTTAAAATAATACATGGGTCCGGGGAGATTGCTCAGTGGGTAAAGTACTTATCATAACATCATGAGGACTTTTGGATCCCAGTTTTCATGTGAGTACTGGGTGGGCAAAACAGTAGGACTATAATCACAGTGCTCAGGAGATAGAGTCAGCAGATTCTGAGAAGTTGACTCAGCCTGCCAATTCAAATTGCTAGGCTCTAGGTTCAAGTGAGAGCCCCTACCTCAGTATATAAGGTAGAAGATGATGGAGAACACCAGAAAACAACCTCTGGTCTCATTACACATGCATACACATATGATACCCACATACATGAAAACGCACATGCACAGTGTTTACAATGAACACAAAATGGAAATAACAATATACTAAGTGAATATTATGCAATTCCATATTTATGAGGTACCTGTAGAAAAACAATGGACACTAGCTGGGATCGTGAGGAGGCAAAGTGTGAGTCTTTGTTTTATAGGTATAGAACTATAGGAGAGAGTGTTTTATACAACATAGTGAATGCATATAATACTGCTGAATTGGTGGAACAGAGCCAAGCCAGAGACCTCTGCAGAAGCAGGTATGAAGGAACAAGTGATACCCAAGGGGGCAGGCCCAAACCAGAGACCTCTGTGGGGCGGGTCCAAGTCAGGGACCTCCACAGGAGCAGGCCCAAGCCAGCAAGCTCCACAGGAGGAGGCCGGAGCCAGCAACCTCTGTGAAACCAGGTCTGAGCCAGCAAGCTCAGCAGAAGCAGGCCCAAGCAAGTGATCTCCCTGGGATCAGGCCCAAATGACTTCCAGGGGACAACAACGCCTGGGAGCACCAAGCGATCTCCAGGAACACCGGGTGACCTCCAGGGTGACTGGGATTTGGCCCTGACTACACCACGAGGAGCAGCCATCTGAACTTTGGATCCACTGGCAATGGGAAAATTGATCACCGGAGACACAGCACAAACAACACCAATCAGAGAAAAAGATGAATAGACAAGGTAAGAACACACTCAACACCACAAAGAGCAAAATAACATCAACAAAAACTAGTGTCTCTAAAACACCAAGACTTTAGCAACCCAATATACATGAAGCAGAAGAAAATGACGTAAAAAAATAACTTTGGGAGAATGTTTGAGACCCTTAAAGAGGAAATGAAAAATTCTCTCAAAAAAATGGAGGAAAATGCAAACAAAAAATTGAAAGAAATCAACAAAACCCTTATAGAAAACCAAGCAAAAACCAATCAAACAGATGAAAAAAACGTTTCAAGACTGAATACTGAAATAGAGACAATAAAGAAAACAAAATCAAGGGAATTCTGGAAATGGAAAATATGATAAAACAATCGGGAACCACAAATGCAAGCATAAACAGCAGAATGCAAGAGATGGAAGAGAATCTCAAGCACTGAAGATAAAATAGAGGAGATAGAATCATCAGCCAAATGAAACATTAAATCTAACAAAAGCTTAGCACAAAATATCCAGGAAATATAGGACACCGTGGAAAGACCAAACCTAAGAATAATAGGTATAGAAAGAGAAGTCCAACTCAAAAGTACAGAAAATATATCAACAAAAACATAGAAGAAAACCTTCCCAACCTAAAGGAAGATATGCCTATGAAGTTACAAGAAGCATACAGAACAACAAATAGACTAGATCAAAAAAAAGGCCCCTTGCCACACAATAATCAAAACACAAAATATATAGAGTAAAGAAAGAATATTAAGAGCTGCAAAGAAAAAGGCCAAGTAACATATAAAGGCAAACCTATCAGAATCACACCTGATTTCTCAATGGAAACAGTGAAAGCCAGAAGTTCAGACTGGCCTTGAACTTGTCAGAGAAATAAGGGAATGAACAGATGTTATGACTCAAATGGACTTAGCAGACATCTATAGAACATTCCATTCAAGCAATATGCAGACATTAAGAGACCATAGATGCTAGCCCAGACTACTATACCCAGAAAACTTTCAATCACCATAAACAGATGAAACAAGGCTTTCCATAACAAACCAGATTTAATCAATACCTAGCCATAAACCCAGCCCTACACAATGTACTACAAGGAAAACTCCAACCCAAGGAAGTTAGTTACATCCACAAAAACACTGATAATAGATGATCTCACAGCAACAAATACCAAAGAAAGGAAAAAACACACACAATAACTCCACCAACAATGAGAAGTAAAATAACAGGACCTAGCAAAAACTGGTCAGTAATATCCCTTAATATAAATGAACTCAATAAATAATAAAAAGACACAGCTACAGATTGGATATGAAAACAGAATCCATCCTTCTGCTGCTCCACCTCAAAGACAGACATCACCTCAGAGTAAAGGGCTGAGAAAAAATTTTCCAGTCAAATGGATCTAAAAAGAAAGCTGGTATAGCTATCCTAATATCTAAAAAAATAGGCTTCAAACTAAAATCAATCAAAAGAGACATTTCATATCTGTCACAGGAAAAAATCCATTAAGAGAAAAATCTCAATCTTGAACATCTAGGACCCAAATACAAGAGCACCCTAATAAGTAAAAGAAACACTACTAAAGATTAATAATAAATCACACATTAAACCCCACACACCTATCATGGGAGACTTCAACACCTGACTTTCACCGCTGGACAGGTCTGCGAGACAGAAACTTGACAGAGAAATAAGGGAACTAACAGATGTTATGACTCAAATGGACTTTGCAGACATCTAAGAACATTCCATCCAAACATAAAAGAATATACCTTCTTCTTCACACTTCATGGAACCTTCTCAAAACTTTACCACATACTAGGTAATAAAGCAAACCTCAAAAGATATAAAAATTGGAATAACCCCATATATATTGTCAGATCACCAAGGTTTATAATTAGAATTCAACAGCAACACTAATTTCAAAATGCCCACAAACACATGGAAATTAAACAAAGCTCTCCTGAATCACCAATGGGTCAAAGAATAAATAAAGGAAGAAATTAAAGACTTTCTAAAACTCAATGAAAATGACCACACAACACACTCAAATTTATGTTTATTAATGAAAGCAGTGTTAAGAGGAAAGTTCATAGCACTAAATGACTAAATAAAGAAGCTGAAAAAAATCTCACACTAATGAGTTAACAGAACACCTGAAAACTCTAGGAAAAAAGGAAACAAACTGACCCAGGAGGAGTAGATGGCAGGAAATAGTCAAATTGAGAGCTGAAATCAACAAAATAGAAATAAACAAACAAACAAAAGAGACAAAGAGTTGGTTCTTCAAGGAAATCAGTAAAATAGACATGCCTTTACCCAAACTACCCAAAAAGCAGAGAGAGAATATCCAAATTGACAAAGTCAGAAATGAAAAAGGGGATATGACAACAGACATAGAGGAAATCCAGAGAATCATCAAGTCATACTTCAAAAACCTGTACTCCACAAAATTGGAAAACTTAAAGGAAATTGACAATTTCCTGGATAAATATCACTTA
Source organism: Microtus oregoni (assembly GCF_018167655.1). Taxonomy (NCBI): domain Eukaryota; kingdom Metazoa; phylum Chordata; class Mammalia; order Rodentia; family Cricetidae; genus Microtus; species Microtus oregoni. Next base: position 9,538,585 of record NW_024543828.1, on the reverse strand, counting down.
CCAAAATTAAATCAAGACCAGGTAAGCAAATTAAATAGACCTATAAGTACTATATAAAAGATAGAAACAGTCATCAAAAGTCTCCCAACCAAAGCCCAGGACAGATGGTTTCAGCACAAAATTCTACAAGAATTTCAAAGAAGAACTAATACCAATACTGCTCAAATTGTTCCAAACAATAAAAACAGAAGGAACATTGCTAAACTCTTTTTACAAGGCTACAATTACCCTAATACCCAAACAACACAAAGACATTACTAAGAAAGAGAATTACAGACCAATCTCACTCATGAACATTGATGCAAAAATACTCAATAAAATACTGGCAAACCAAATGCAAGAACACATCAGAAAAATCACCCACCAAGACCAAGTAGGCTTCACCTTAGAGATGCAGGGATGGTTCAACATACAAAAATCTGTCAATGTAATTCATTATATAAACAAATTGAAAAAAAACACATGATCATCTCAATAGATACTGAAAAGCCTTCAACAAAAAACAACATCCTTTCATGATAAAGGTCTTGGAGAGAGTAGGGATACAAGGAACATACTTAAACAATAAAGGCAATATACAACATGCCAACATCAAACTATATGGAGAGAAATTCAAAGTGATCTCACTGAAATCAGGAGCAAGACAATGTTGTCCAATCTCTCCATATATTGTCAATATTGTACTTGAGATTTTAGCTAGAGCAATAAGACACCAATAGGAGATCAATGGGGATATAAATTAGAAAAGAAGTCAAACTCTCACTATTTGCTGGGTATGATAGTTTACGTAAGTGACCCCAAAAATTCTACAAAGGAACTACTACAACTCATAAAAACCTTCATTAATGTAGGAAGGTATAAGATTAACTAAAAAAAAGTAGCCTTCCTTTATACAGATGATAAATAGACTGAGAAAGAATTCAGAGAATCATCACTCTTCACAATAGCCACAAATAACACAAAATATCTTGGAAATTGAAGAAGGCACCAGAAGATGGAAAGATTTCCCATGCTCTTGGATAGGTAGAATTAACATAATAAAACTGGCAATTTCACCTGTTGTCAAAGGCCACAAAACAAGAACCTGAGGTTCTTGTTCTGAAATGTGTCCCAGGGCACAGTCATAATTGCTAGATGAACATTCATCTACACAGCAGCTCAGCATTCACTTGGTTTTCAACAGGTACAGCCCCCACCCCCATTTCAACCAGGTTCTCCCCTTCTCTGTTCTTACATGTAGTCAACTCCCTGCTCCACCCTCCAATCTGCCTCTCTCTGTACTGGGCTTGTTTCTTTTCCTTCTTTTTTCCCCCTTTCTTCTTTCATTGTTCGGACCTAACAAAGCAAACAGCAACCAAAAGGAAGAATTTCTCCTTGGGTTTATTGATCTGGCCTGGTCCCGATAATGTTATTCCCCACTGCTGAGGAACTGGAAGCCTGAAGTGAACTTGAACTACTATATTATGCTACTCACTTTCCATGAAGTGTTATGAATAACAAGAAGCTGTTAGTGTTGAGATGAACCAGCTTCCAGCACACCGTGGGTGCTCATTAAGTGTTAAATAATAATAATATGTTTGCTGATGCAGTAAGCTTGATTTATACTCATTATTATTATTTTTGCTTTCTTCCTAATCTGTGAACTTGGATCGTGTGGGTTGGGCCACCCCATTGTTAGGGGAAATTAGTGAGGGAAATTAGTTACGGGCTACTCACATTTCTCTCCACCTAGCACACCACAATGACAATTTACCTGTCAGCCTTCCTGACACTAATCTTTGCCTGTGGCTCTTTCGGGTCTGACTTTCTAAATCCCCTTGTAGTTATTTAAATCGTTGAAGGCTCGTTCTTTACGGAGACTGAAAAATGATGGTCATGTGCAATACAATATTTCTAGGGTGGAAAAAAGAAACAGCCTTTCCAGAGCTTTCCCTCATTTCCCCCAGAGCCGGAACTATATTGTGCTTCGCCCAGGTATCGGCAAATATGTGGGTGGTTGCATGGAGGCTGCTTTATAGAGTGTGGGAATTGCTTGGTCACGCCTATCAATCAGCAAGGCTGTACTTGAATTTCTCTGATTAACTACAGACATTTTGTGGCAACATTTGACTTGCAACCAAGTTTCAAAGGTAGACTTTGTTTTTTTTTTTTTAGCAGCAACCTTTCTCCATATTTAAACTATCACAATTAGCCAAAGATCTATTTTGCAACTTTAGGAAGTTTCAACAGTCTAATTGCGAAGACCAGGAGAATGCAAAATCGTATATCCAAAACAGTCTGGGAGTGATCTTTTGGACCCACTGGGTGACCGTGCACTCTCCTTGGGATTCTCAGTCCACATTCACATCTATTTCAAAGTGCTTCCACATACTCTGTCTCTGCAGACCGCAAGACAACGCCGGTGGCTGCACATAATCCATTGTGCTTTCTTTGAATACTGACCAGAGCAAACATGAACTCTTTAAAACACTGGAGTCTCTTATCCCTTTCTTCTCCCCACAATGCCCCAGAGGCTAAACTGTCCTATTCATAATGAAAGAAAAGCTCAGGACTGACAAACTGAGTTTTCCATACTCTAATATATATATATATATATATATATATATATATATATATATATATGTGTGTGTGTGTGTGTGTATCTAAATTATATATATCTAAATTATATATATAAATATATAAATTATATATATCAAAGCCCACAGGGGAAGGATATATAGAGATATATAGATAAAGACAACAAAGTAGATGGTGTCAAACAAGGATCAGCACAGACGTTTAGGGTTACTTTATGTTCAGTCCAGTAACCCTGCATGTTGATGCTCCAGTATCTCAAGAGCTGATCTAAAAACACCACACTTTACAATTTTAACTCTTTATTTTAAATTAATGTAATATTTACAAGTATTTATAGAGTAAGGTATGGCACATGTGTGTGTGTGTGTGTGTGTGTGTGTGTGTGTGTGTGTGATGTGTTATGATCAATCAGATCAGGGCAATTGGTGTAGCAATTACCCTGAACATTTATGATTTGTTTATGTTGGGAACTTTCTGTTATCTATTTTTAAATGAATCATTGATTGTAATCCACCATAGTCATGCTACCTCCCATGCTAGCCATCCTACTCAACTGCACCCCCATTCTCATTAACTGTCTTTAACCCCACTACCTTTCTCCCATGCCCTTCCCAGTCTCTAATGACCCAGTTCTATTCTCTCCTTCTATGTGTTCAACACTTTAGCTTCAATAAAAATATGAAAATGTGTTCTTTGTCTTCCCTTTCTTGAGTTCTTTCACTTACCACCAGCCAAAGCTACAATTCTATATAAAATCCTGTTTGGGGAAATGGAAGGATCTGCCCCATTCACTTTGGATTTGGCTGGATGCATATTCACATCTCTAATCTGTCCCCGTATTAGATGCGTAACCATTGACAGGTGACAGTCTTGACGTCTGTTACTGTTCTCAATTTTTGTGGTGTATGGGTAATGTGTGTGGAATGGCGCCTGCCCCATTGAAAGACCTAAAGTAATATGAGTTAGTCTGCACCTTCTTCAGTCTTCTTATCACTTCTAAAAGCAAACATAGTCTGTGTCCACTTGAGTGAGAATTGGAGAGTAAACTAAACATTGCCTCATCAAAAGCCAGCCGACTTGGGACATCAGATCATCAGGGTCAGTTCAGGGAAGGCATTTAGAGACTGAAGGTACAGAATGTGGTTTTGGTCTCACCTGTTTGATCACGCTCTTCTCCACAATTAACTTCCTCCCAAGGTATGCATGGGATCTTGGAATTCAGTCTCAACAACACAGAGTAAGGACATAAGGGACCAGCCTGACAATTATGTTACTTCACTTGACACCACTTAGAGAAATTAACGTTTGAAAACTGATGATGTAATGTCAATACCTGGAAATGAACGGCTTCTCAGGGAACAATGAGTACTAATTGAGCATCAATACAAGCTTATGCCTAAATGGCAATCTACATAAAAATTACTAATCTGTAGTGGCAAGCACCTTCCCCCAGCCCTAGAGAGGAGGAGGCAGGTGGATCTCTGCAGGTTTGAGGCCAGCTAGGATTATAGAGAGAGACCCTGTCTCAAAAGCAAAATCAAAACAAATATCTAAGGATTGCTAACCTAATATTCTGATTACATCTTAATGAATATACAATTCACTTTTGCGAGTGTCATCTGAAGGCTATTGTCTAAAACACAAGAACTGTCCCAAAGAGGGTGCTTAAAATAAGGACCATTCCCACTGATGTCACTTTTCAGTTACTGAGCTAAATCTCTCTCTCTCTCTCTCTCTCTCTCTCTCTCTCTCTCCTCTCTCTCTCTCTCGCTCTCTCTCTCTCTCACACACACACACTGCTTCCTAATCTTAAACCCCAAATTAGGCTGCCATTCTGCTTGAGAATTTCTGCATTCTCATACTGTGGGCCACATGCTGTCATCTTTATCCTCCCTCATTTTAGTCTTACCCTTTTGTGTCAAACTTCAAAGCAGCATTGTCCACGCCTGCATCTCTGTGCTTACGTGTTTCTCGCCCAGTATGAGGTCTTTGGGTTAGGAGGAATTCTAGAAGACCATTCAGAGCTGGCACTTAGATATACAAACCGACAAGGACTGTGTGTTTTGCTGTTGAGAAAGATGCCATCTACTTAGCCCTGGCTGGCCTTGAACATTACTGCTCCCCATGCACATAAGCCCCTCTGCCTCCTGAGTGGCTGCATTACAGATGTAAGCTACTGCATCGGACACACATTTGTTTTGCTTGGCCTTCAGCAGGCAAAAAGGAAAACAGCCTATGCCCAATTACTCCAGTCTGATAGCTGGATGCCAAATGTGTCGGGCGGTGGGGGGAGTGGGGAGAATAAAATAAAAAGAAGCCTAACTGTCTACAGTTTGAGCTCTGTCAGCTTCGCTGTTTGAAAGTCCACTACAGTCTTGCTAGAGTGGGGTAACTTTTAAGATGAGCACCTAACCTTTTAGGTCTTTGTCATAAGACCATTTAATCCAAGTTCATATCTCTGTTGCGAAAACAGATTCCATTTCTCAGACATTTCTGACCCAAGTCAAACATTTGCAGCAGTAGTTGAGAGCTTTGGCTTTGCCGGATGACTGGATTTAAGAAGATCTTCATTAAAATCAATGGAGAAGAAAATTGAGTCATTTAAATTGCTATTTCTGGAGTTGTGGAACTTGAAAGTGTCCAAATAAGAAATATTCCATTATTTATTATGGTGACTTCATCCGTGGCCATTTAGGTACTTAAACTTACTTACTCTTCCATCTTTCCAGCTTGTCTGTGCTCCTGGTAAGGCGGAGAGAGAAAGTACTAGTACATTAAACACATAGCAGCTCTGGCCAATGCTATCTTAGTGCAGAGTGTTGAGGTATGTGAAAAGGTTGCTAACACTGTATGCAGAAGTTTTGAGTCAGTGTCTTGCTCACCAGAGCAGAAGATGTTTGTCGAATTTCATTCATTCTTTGTTTTTCTTAAAAGACCAGCCTTGTGGAGTCAGAAGGAATTCCTTCATGGTGGAACCAAGAGGTTGCTTGGGGTTTACTTTGGTGGGCACTAGGGACTGTTGAATCATGAACAGTTGCCTGTACTTGGCAGAGCCCATGTAAAAAACTTTCGCATTTACCACCTTCTTCTTATTTCACTCAGTATTTACCAATAATACCTCAAACGCTCTGAAATAAACTGGGCAGCTCTTGGATTATCTCCTGTGGTTTACTGCTTCCCGCTGGCTTATGTTGTTTACTGTTGTTTGACTGATTGGTTAGCTTTTTTGTATCAATTCCAATAGAACTTCCACCAAGGATAGCATAGGTTCGTAAAGCAAGTTTGAGGGGATACACAAATCCATTACCATTATAGGCAACTTTTGTGGAGAGGTCTATCTCTGCTTTCCCCAGAGAGCATGTTGCTTTCACTGGATTTTTAAAAGTAGTCACAGCTCCAGGGACACACAGGAATGTCCCTGTCTACAAAAACTTGATGTAAGCATTTGTGTTTCCTTGTTTCAATTGTATTGCCTTCATCAGAAAGGATCGCTGCATAAACCAGTCCACAGTTCCTCCCAGCCCTTCTGAGAGCATCATTTCTTTCTCTTTCTGTTTGCATTCTTCTGAGAGAGGTCTTGCTTACCATATCTGCCTGACCTGAGTCAGTGTGAGTCTTCTTTTTTTCCCTGCCTAGATTTCCTCTGGTCTTCTGCTGCTCCGGGGATGCTAAAGTTGCAGAACCAAGGTCCACCTTTGGAAGCTGGAGGTGAAATAGGGAGATCAGTCATGTCTACTAGCTTCTTTGTGATCCACTACCTAATAATGGAAAATGCATCTTTCTCAGTGCTACAGCAGGCCATTCTGATTAAATTCCTTCCAATCATATGTTCCTTTTCCAGGTAAGGGAAAACAATGTGGTCTTCTTCTTCTTCTTCTTCTTCTTCTTCTTCTTCTTTTTCTTCTTCTTCTTCTTCTTCTTCTTCTTCTTCTTCTTCTTCTTCTCCTCTTCCTCCTCCTCTCTCTCTCTCTCTCTCTCTCTCTCTCTCTCTCTCTCTCTCTCTCTCCCTGCCCTTGTACATTGAATATGCTTCCCAGAGCAACTGTATCCTACTGCAGTCACTCTGTTTCTGAATAGCTGCCTCTAGTCCAGGAGTACGCGTGCATGGCTTGAAGGATTAAAAAGAAACTTACAGCAGTATTTAGCTACCATATATTGAGTGTTGAGCATGTGCCAGGTACTGTGTCAAGAGTTTTATGTATGTGCTTTTTTGAAAACGTGGGAGTTGTCAGCATGCTCATCTCTGAAATTCCAGCCCAATCGCCAACACTAGTGCTTACATTACATTGTCCATAGTCCTCTAACTGCCTTCCCAATGCAGGCAAAGTATAAATGTGCTTCCAGAAAGACCACGGCCAAGGGTATACAACACTCCTCCATTGGTGGACTTGCTGCCCTCTGCCTCCAAATTCAGAGGTGCTACTGAAGCCTTCTTTGTGGTTGCTTTGTTCGTTTCCATTTCAATTTGTTTTCCACTGTCAATACTGATAGTCCCAAAGATTTCTTCAGCTACCAGATCTGGAGTAAGTGACTTGTCCAAACACAGTTATTATGCCATCCTATTTGGTCATCATAATTAGCAAAGCATTTTAAACCTTCAAAATACCTGTTTCTGTGGTTAATAGCAATGGGAAATAAATGTTGTGTGTTCGTGTGTATGTGCATGGCGCGCGTGTGTGTGTATGTGTGTGTGTGTGTGTGGTCATCACTGATCTATTATGTGCATCAGTTCTATTGTCCACCCCAGAGCTGTAATCGCAAACAAGCTCCCTCTGCTCCTCAACACACACCAGCAGCCGCCTGCTCCTGCTGTTCAGCCAGTGTGTGTTTAGTGAATTCAAATTAATATTAATATCAATCAGCCTCAGCCAAATCAGCCTCTCCAGAGTAGGGAAGTGAATCTGCATAAAATCAAAATGAGATAATATATGAGAAAGGACTCTGAAAATTAGAAAATGCTATACAAATCAAGGTATTTTTATAATAAAATCATAATTTATTACAAGGCCAAGTATGAATTATTTTTAAGATGGTCTGCTAGTTTGGATTAGCTGCACCATTAGCAAGTGCTCAATAAATATTTGTTCAATTGTACTGTTGAATTGTGATAATCAAGAACTGACTGTACGTGAAAACAAAGAATTCTGTGAAAGATTTAATTAATGCAATAGGTTAGAGAACATGTAAAAATAAAGATTAAAAGAATCAGGATGGCTTCGAATACAAAAGGAAATAATTTATGTTTTCATTTGAGAATTATAATATATCCTTGAAATCTCTTGCTTCTCAAAATGAGGCAATTGTCATTTCCCATATTATAAAATTCTTTTAGAAGTTACCACACAAGATCTTCAGTTAATTTACATTTGAATCAAAATTGTGCAGTCTTAATTAACTATTTTATTACATATAATTAATGTGTGGGTGTGTGCGCACATGCACGTGCACGAGTGCAAAGGTGTGCCTGGGGAAGGTGGGGAAGAACTCTTGGGAGTTGCTTCTGTCTTTCCACCACGCAAATTCCAAAGAATACTTAGGTTATGCGGTTTGGCAGCAAGTATCTTTACCTGCTGAACGATCTTACCGGCCTTTAATGAAATACTTTAAACTACAACCCGTGTTGGGAAAGATGTTGCCTCATGTCAAAACACTTCGGATACAAAGTATCACGTCAGTCTTTTAGCCCTGGTTACTTCCTACTTTTTAAGTAAGCGTAGAGCTTGCTTAAGGAGAATTTTGGTTTCTCCCAATACACATTATTTGTAATAATGGCCCTCTTTATTTGTTTAAATATGGAAAATACAATGCTTTCACAGTTAAAGTCATATTTATAAGAAATACAGTGTTAGGGCATTGGATATTAAGGTACATGTCTTTGTTGCTTTGTGTGTATTTAGCAGGAAAACGGAAGATACGTGAATGGTAGGACTGAAGCCCGTTGGTGAGTAGACAGAGCTTTGTGACTGGCATTTTAAAAATTTTAATAGCTTGGTCTGTGTGTGAGTCTTTACAGATAGATTCTATACTTAGATTTCAAACATTTTAGAGCTCTTGTTTCCTGAGATCTATAAATGAAAACCTTTGGGTTGAGAGTATATCTCAGCTGGTAGAGTGTTTATCTACCATATTTTAAACCCTGATCTCCAGTACAGTATCATCTTATCAACTATGTGTGTTGGTATATGCCTGTAATTCCAGCAGTTGAGATGCAGAAACAGGAAGATCAGGAGTTCTAGTCAAGTCTCTGTTATATAGCAAGTTTAAGGCTAGCCTGGGATACATGAGACCCCTTTCTCGAAACCTACTCAAAAAGGAAAGAAATCCAACTTGTAACATTTGGAGCATTTAAGTTCTACTTAAAATGTGAGCTGGGCAATCCATTGGAAAATGGTCACAATAGGAACATATAAACCTTTTAAAACCCTTCATGTGACTTTATTTTCTAAGTGCTCAAACCAATAGCTTATGCAACTTATGAGCAATGGAATCTCTAAGAACAAATTCAAGAGATTCTGAAAATAAAATTCATATGCAAGACAACTCAGTAGGTTTTCACTCTTCCTTTGAAAGCATTCTCTATTCTGAGTTCTGTACCCAATACATAATCTGTATGCAGTGGCAATTTCTATAAGCCCTGCGCTCCTAGGATGGAAGCAGGAAGGTCAGAAATGCAAAGTCATCCTTGGCAGCATAGTGAATTTAATGTCAGCCTTAGATACATGAAACTGTGTATAAAAAAAACAACTGATACCTGTCAAAGTCATAAGTGAAACAAACATAGGCAGGAAAAGAAATGTAATGGCTGACACAACTAAGTTATAATAAGATCTTGATGTGTTGTAATCATAGGTAAAAACCAAAAAGATGAAAGTTGACATAAAATAATATTAAAGAACTAAATTTATATTTTGAAAATGTCAATTGCCAAAGTATGTAATGAGGAATATTTGTCCTGATGGCACGCAAAGTGACAAATCTCTCAAGGACAGTGTGAGTCACCAGGATTTTGATGAGAACAACTAATAGACCAAAGGAAATCTAATAGCACAGTCACAGCCCACATTAGTAGAAAGGTGCAAGAACATAGCTCTAATCTAATACATGGCTTAAAGGCATGAGTCTTAGGACATTCTCATTTTGCCTATTAGGCCTCCAACCAGATAGAGTATGTGGTTGGCTATATAAAATGGGCAGATAAATTTAGGATGTCTCAGCAAATAGATGGCATTTCAAGCCAAAGGACTGCATAAAAATCAGAATGACCATGGTTATCACCACTGAAAACAGATGTAAGCTCTGTAGTAGTGTACAGAGGTAGCCATAACAGAACATCACAGGCTTAAGAACATAAACCAAAGAAATATTTTTTTCACACAGTTCCGAAGGGAGGATGTACAAGATCAAGATACTGGCAGGGTCTGATTCATTTGTCGGCCCCTCCCCTTATCTTGCAGGCATCTGCTTTCTTCCTGCACCTGTAGACAGGACCCATGCATCTCTCTGTGTCCACATTTTCTCTTGGAAGAACACCATTAGGTTAGGTTGGAATCTACCCTAAATGTTCTGTGTTCTTCCACTAGCTACCTTAAAGGCCCCATTCTTGTGTACAATGAGGGACTCAGGGTTGAGAATTCGGAAGGGTGGAGCTGAGGATGTAGCCTTGGATTCTATTGCCCCTACCTAAAGGAGAAGAATTCTCAAGGCACAAATAATCCCATAATGGAATCCAATAATTGAGTCTTGTCCTACATCATTTAGAGGTCAGCAAAGAGGCATCAACAGGAAAGGCAGAGTAGAAGTGGCCAAATAGAAAACCTAAGAGAAAAGAGTGTTAGGAATCCTAAAGAAGCAAGAAGTTTCAGAAATGAGCAGTGGTCAGCTATGGCCAATACTGTAAGAAATGAATACAGATAAGAACGTAGTGTCCCCCAGGAGAATATGACCCACAGAATCAACTAAGCAGGACTCATACAGGCTCACAGAGACTGAAGTGACAAACACAGACCCTGTATGTGTCTAAGCTGGGTCTTCTGCATGTACCTTATGGCTGTGTAGCAGAATGGTCTTGTGGTACTTGCAACAACGGGAATGGGGGTGTCTCAGACCCTTTTGCCTGCACTTGGGACCCTTTTCTTCCTACTGGGTTGCCATATCCAGCCATGATGTAAGGGTTTGTGTCCAGTTTTACTGAATTTTTTACATCATTTTTAAATTTTCTCTTATATATTATATCCAGATCTCAGTTCCCCACCCTTCCCTTAGTCTCCTTCCCACACCTCCCCTCCCCATAGTCTTTCCCTTCACTTCTCCTCTCCCCCAGATCCATGCTTGTCCATCTCCTCTCAGAAAAGAGCAAGCCTCGCAGGGACATCAATTAAAAACAGCATGATATGCTACAATAAGACTGGGCATACACCATCACATCAAGACTGAATGAGTCAACCCAGTAGGATGAATAGAGTCTCACAAGTAGGCAAAAGAATCAGCAACTTCCCAAGAACTAACTGTTAGGAATCCTACATGAACACCAAGCTACTGAGCCATAACATATAGGCAAAGAACCTCGGTCAGACCCCTACAGGCTCCCTGATCTCTGCCAATCCCTGTGAGTCCTGGTCAATTGATTCTGTGGGTCATGATCTCATGGTATCCCTGACCCCTGGCTCTTCCTGATCCCTCCTCCCCCTCCTCTGCAGGCCTCCCTGTGCTCTACCTTATATTTGGCTGTGTGGACTCTACATGTGCTCACGTCAGTTCCTGGATGAAGTCTCTCTGATGACGGTTATGCTAGGCTCTTGTCCCAGAACACTCTTACAGGCAGGCCAAACTGTAAGTCAAAGGTTTTGTGGCTGGGTTGGTGTCCCAATCCCTCCACTTGAGGCCTTGCCTGGTTACAGAGGATGACTGGTTCAGGCTTTGTGTCCCCCATTACTAGGCGTCTGCTAGGGTCATTCTCAGAGTCTATGGAATCTCTATTGCCCTAGGTTTCCACCTCACCTGTAAAATGCCCCCAATTCCCAGTCATTTCTCCCAGTATTTTCTACCCTTCCACACACAAAGTTAATTCCTCCTGTTCCCACCCTCACCCACCTCCAGCCCTCCTTTGGAATCTATTCTATTCACAGGAAAGTTCATAACACTAAGTGCTTCATAAAGAAATTGCAGACATCTCATACTAACAACTTAATAACACACCTGAAAATTCTAGAACAAAAAGAAACAAACATACCCAAGAGGAGTAGATGACAGGAGCTATCAAACTGAGGGCTGAAATCAATAAAAATAGAAACAAAGAGAATAATACAAAGAATCAAAGAAACAAAGAGTTGGTTCTTTGATAAAATGGACAAGACAGACAAACCCTTATCCAAACTAACTAAAAGGCGGAGAGATACTATCCAAATTAACAAACTCACAAACAAAAATAGGGACATAACAACAGACACCTGGGGAATCCAAAGGATCGTTAGGTCATACTTCAAAAACCTGTACTCTACAAAATTGGAAAATCTAAAAGAAATGGACAATGTTCTTGATAGACACCATTTATCAAAGTTAAATCAAAATCAAATCAAAAATTTAAATAGACCTATTACTACTAAGGAAATAGAAATAATCATTAGGGTCTCCCAACTCCCCCTCCCCCTAAAAAATACATAATTCTACTGAACTTTCAAAGAAGAGCTGATATCAATACTCCTCAAGTAATTCCACAAAATAGAAACGCAATGTACATTCCCAAATTCATTTTATGAGGTCACAGTCACCCTGAAACCCAAACCACACAAAGACTCAACAAAGAAAGAGAATTGTAGACCAATTTCTCTTATGAACATTGATACAAATGTCCCTGGGGCACCAGCTGGCTTTTTGGAGCCCATTTCCTATGGTGGGATGTCTTGTTCAGCCTTGATGCAGGGGGTAGGACTTGGTCCTATCTCAGCTTGATATGCCAGACTTTGTTGACTCCCATAAGAGGCCTCACCCTTTAAGAGGAGAGGATGGGGGGGCGGGCACAGAAAGGAGGTGGGGAGGAAATGGGAGCAGAAGAGGAAGGGAAAACTGTGGTTGGTATGAAAAATAAATTTTAAAAAATTTAATAAAAAAAATCACAAACCAAATCCAAAAGATCACCATGACCCAGTGATCAAGTGGGCTTCGTCCCTGAGATGCAGGGATGAGTCACCATTTGAAAATCTGTCATTGTAAGCCACCATATAAACAAACTGAAAGCAAAAAAATCCCCACATGATCATCTAGTCAGTAGAGTACTTGAGCAATAAGACAACAAAAGGAGATCTAAAGGATATGAATTGGCAAGAAAGAAGTCATATTCACGCTATTTGCATATAATATGATAGTATATGTAAGTAACCCAACAAATTCTATGAGGGAACTCCCACAGCTGATAAACACTTTCAGTGAAGTAGCTTATTGTATCTAGTTAGGTCATGTTTGGTAGATAATCCTGGGAAGCCTGCTCTTTTATTTTTAAAGGGAACAGAAGAGGAAGAGTTGATCTGGAGAAGAGGAGAAGGTGAGGACCGGGACTGGGAGGAATGGAGGGAAGGGAAGCTGTGGTTGGGATATGAGAAAAGAATAAACGTTTAAAACAAAAGAACTGAGTGCCCATGGAAACCTATGGATAGGAGCAAAGGGATGATGAAAAGTGGGAAATAGGAAAATTGTAAGGGCAAAGCCCTTAGAAAGGGAAGGTGAGTTAGCCTAGGGTTTTTTGGGGGAGGGGAGGAACAAGGAAAACACTTTGACTACAGCAACAAGTCCTTGTATCTGGTTGAGTAGAAGACACTGACAAAAAAAAATGAGTCTGTTCTCTGGTGTCTGATCTGTCCACACCAGTGTCCCTTCCTGCCTGCCATACCTCCCGCCTCATCCCTTACCCATCCCTTACCCATCCCTTACCCATCCAGACTCAGCCTGTCTTCTTTGAAAGCTAGCCCCTGAGTCCATGATCCTGTTAGAATCTTAACCTGCGTGACCCTAAGAAAGTCACTTCTCTACACTGGGCTTATTTCCTCAGCTCCACTTTCAGCGGTTGTGTTTCAGGTTTGATTGAAGTTCTGAAAAGAACTGAGCAACAGCCCTAATCGGCTGCTTCCTTTCCTAGTTTAGATGTGAACTCTCCGGAAACAGCTTTCTGAAATACCAAGCCGAAGGGACGTGTTGGTGAAAACTGGGTGATGCAAAAATCTCAGTGGCTGTTTCCTTCTGTCTCAGCAATGCTTTTCCTGACCTTTCTCTGTCCGTGTCCATGGTACGTGCGTGCGTGCGTGCGTGCATGTGTGTGTGTTAAGATACAAAGATGCATATATGTTCTTCCTATATGAAATTTCTGTGACTATACATACCTATTTTACAGCACTTTGGGTCTTTATCTGATGGGTAACACGGTTGCTTGCTTTTGTACTCTTGCCGTTTCGATTCACTAGATTATGTAACTTACGAAAAGAGACTGAATTTTCTGAGTATTACCTTGGCAGGGTGGCCATGAAAGGGAAAGTAAATAGTTTATTGATAATCTGCTACTTACTGGGCAGTTGAGATCAATTACACATATTAATTTTGACCAAAAAGAAAAAAAAATCTGAAGAAACAGACAGTAGTCCACATATAAAAAAGTGGAGGGTGTGGAAACACATGACCACAGCTCCAGTACTAGGGAAACTGAGGCAGGAAAGTTTGTGGCCAGACCGGGCTACATAGTGAGAACCTACCTTAAAAAAAAGAAAAAGGGAGACCAGGAATGGAGGGTGGAAGAGTAGGAAGCTTAGAGAGAAGAAACACCTTCCCCTAAGCCACAGAATTAATCAGAGGTTGGGGCATAATTTGCATTCTGGACTCCAAACTGTAACCTAGCTCTTCCCACTACTTCGTCTCACACACATTAATGCCAAGAAATGTTGGCTGCATTTGAATTTCTTGCTGGGGCTGTAATTACTGAGAGGAAATGACATTTTGATTAGCCCATGCTTTTGCAGTTCTAAAGCCAAACAAACAGCTTCTGCTTTTCTCTGAGAAATTTATGATAGTCCTGGTTCATAGCCAACTCTCTGAAAATTGGTTATCTTGATACAAATGAAACTATTTTTATTTGCTTTTCCTGTACCATCGTCAGAGAAGATTACAAACGGTGATGAGTCAGGAGCAGATGACACACCGACACACCCACACCGAAGGGCCGCTGAGAGGAAGGATCTCTCTCAAGGCCCTTCCTCTAAAGGCGAAGACACGGGGACCCAGACTGGGCAGCTGACCCACCAGAAGGACAGACAAATGGAAAGGGCCAGAGTCAGGGTGGGTTCTCGCTCTGTCTCTCTCTTGCTCTCTCCCCGATGCACACATGCCTATGCACACACACACACAGTCTACTTTACTTACTCTATGTTAAAAGCAGTCCCTTCATCTCTAGAACATCCCCGGATGCCCTGGATTCCCTCAGTCCTGATACCATGTTGGAATGGAGGAGCCTCAAAGCATGCCTCGCTAAGTTAGTGCTGGAACAAGTTGGGAGGGGAGTGCCATGAAGAGGCGCAGGCTTGCAACATCTGCCAGCCTTGGGCTTTTGGTTATCATTTTTTTCTCTAAGGATGTTTTAATGCTCCTAAGCTGTCAAATTTGAGGTATTCTATCTGTGAACTCTTTGGGGGCAGTGTAATCATTAATCAGTCTTCCATTTTTGTTGGTGACATTTCTTCTCTAAGAAATGGACAGTGGCAGGTAGGGATTTTGCTGTGATTGATTGTCTCTCCTCTGCCCTGATCAACTGCTTCCTCTTCTAATTTGGACATGAGCTGTCAGAACATAGCTTATGAAAAACCAAGCCAAAGGGACCTGTAGGTGAAGGCTGGGCGATGCCAGAAATTCAGGGGCTGTTTCCTTCTGGTCTTTGCCCACCTTTCTCTGTCCTTTGGTGCAAGCAGACTGGCTATGGTTGGAACAGGCTTCCTTCTTTTCCTAAGCCCTCCTCTGGTCTCATTGCCTCTGCAGAGGGCTGTGTGTGTTAATGTGCTATTGTGAGATGGCATACCACACACCTTGCCCTGGCAAAGGGCAAGTGATCATCCCACATGCATTAGCAATGACATCCAGATTTCATGTCTGGAGCCGAGGCCAGAATACTCGTTCCAGGTCTACCTACATGGAGCAGTAAATGCCCCGTGTGTGAAGGGAAATACTAGCAACAGCAAATACCAGATCCTTACAGACATTTTGCTTCATTGACAAAAGCCTCATAAATTGCTCTTTTATGTCCTCTTTTATGCTTCCTAAGTCCTTCCAAAAGGCAGGGTTCACTGCTTTGAGCCTTGGTGATCTGAGCCAAATCAACCCATCAGTTACTGATTGAGCTAACGATTATGTAGCACCTACCATATGCTGTGCTTGGCACACGAGGAGACTACAGAGCAGCATTCAGGGGACACATAGGACGGCATTCTGAGACAGCATGCAATCATGGGTTATTGCAGCTCCAACCAGTCATTGACTTTCATCTGTGACTTGCACCCACCTTGGATCAGGCCAGCAACTGATCTGCCGCCTTCAAACACAGAGGAAGCAGATTTGAATAGTCCAAGTGTCACACCACCCTCACTTTACCCACGTACCAACCAAGACAAAGAACAGGAAGCAAAACATATTTTCTTGCTTTTGAAAGATAGCTTTCTTTGTTATTGAGAAGTATTTTCGTACTGTCCTTAGCTTTTCCCTGGTAATGGATGTACCATGCACCCAGTGCCTAAAGCAGCCGGCTAGCTCAAATCTATTGAACCATTTTGGTGTAGCGAAGACTGTTCTGTGCCTCCCTATCGATCCAAGTCCATTTGCCTGAGTATGCTATTATGCGACAACACATCCAAAAAGGTTTAAAGGACAGAAGATTTTCTTTCTTCCTTTTCTGTTTAATGAATAAGCTTTGCAAGACAAAACCAGGATGACTTCCTGCTTGGCTTTTGTTTCTGGGTCTTGTTGAAGAGGGAACATTGATTTCCTTGGTCGGAACGTACTCCATTTCCCCGAAAAACTTAAATGCTGGTAGTCGTAAAAGGAACATTGAATTTGGAGTCAAAGTTGGGACTATAACCTTGACTCACCATTAACGGAGTTACGACTTCTTTAAAAAAGTAACTTCTTTTCTCTGGCCTTCAGTTTTCTCCTGCCCACAATGAGGGAGGCAGGACAGAACTTAAGAAAAACCTCTTACAGTTAGCCCTTGAGGAGATTTATGAAAGCCAATTCACTTCCTTGGCACTCAGTTGATAACCTGAAAACAGAAGACGGCAGCAGTATCTGTCCCCTTCTGCTTTGATGACGTTTAAATAAAAGACATAAAAGAGCACAGACGAATATTGCACAGTGGCAGGACTGCCACACTGCAATCAAGAACTCACACTGATTCTAAGTCTTCTACCTCAATGATTTGATTCATCTTTAGGATAGGTAAATATATATCATTTAAGTTATTTTTTTCATCACTAGCTACTACATTTATGACCTTACAAAGGCATATTAAATAACTAGCCCAAACTGATCAACAAGAAAGCTCAGAAAATGTAATTCCGTTCATGTTGTAGAATTGTTTCAGAAAATACTGTTTCTTAGAGCTCAGGGAATAACGAAGTGACCACGTGATCCTGCATGTCTACAGAAGAAAGGCCAGAAGGCAGAGATCGCTGATTCTCCCATTAGCTTGTACTTTGGCCCATATGAAAGAAAATGGTAAAGGATTTGTTGCATTTGTTGGGAACCCAATGACTTTTCTGTTGTGTCCCTAAATGTAAGAACGTAGAAATTCCCTTTGAAGCATAGCTCTGCTCTATCAGTATTCAGGGAATAATGTGGGATTTGGGAGGCATTCACATACACATGCTCACACGAGAAGAAAAGATTAACAGACATAGGGAAGTCTGTGGAGCTAGCTTCCTGACACCCAAATGGTTAAAAACCCTCAGCAGCACACACCCAGGACGGTTTCTTTAAAATACTCAGCCTGGATGCATGTGTCTTATACAAGGTAGCTTTCCCACATAGATCTTTACAAATCAGCGCATGTACAAATGTAATAAGTACTGCTTCATCCCAATGACCATTTAATGCATTATAAGTATATAGAACAGCAATCTCAATCTTCCCCTGCACAAAATTTTTAATATCCTTTTCTTGTCAGCAGAATGAGAGAACAAATAGTCACATAAAGCTGCGTAAGTGCCTGACATGAAAAGATAGGGATCTAAAGCTGATGCCATGCAGATAGGTGCTATTTAATCAGTGACTCCTGAGAAAGCAAGCCGTGAGATAATTGTCGTCTCATCTGTTGACAAAGAGTCTTTAGCTCCTGTCAATGCTCCCTAGGACAGGAAGGCCGGATTCAATTTTAATATACCTGCTTCTTGGCTGTCGTGGGAGCCCTATAGCAGGACTGCCTCATCTGGCAGCACACTCTGGCAAAAGCGACTGCAACGGTCATTCTGCATGTCAGTATGTGGCGGTGTGTGAGGTGAGACTGTCTTTAGACCGAGTGTTCTTGTAACAACATTGCTAAAAGCTTTGCCTTGTTATCCCATCTCCATTTTCTATTATGTGTACCAAACTAGTGACAGTATGGGAGGAAATTGCCAGCCTGCCTTAGAAGATCCAATTTGTGCAGTAAAGTAATGCTGTCCTGATCTTCCAGCATTGGTTTGTTTATTGTTTCTTTTGTGATACATCTTTTACTCACAAACCTATATGTCCATATTCGCCATGCCGAGCTTATAACAGTAGCAGAACACCCTCTCAATATGAAAGAAAAATTCCAACTCCTTTCAAGAGAATTAGTGAGCTGCAGAAATGGGAATGAGTGGTGGGAGTAATGGGAGAAGATAATCTGGGTGGTGTCATCGGCGTTGGTGTCCGAAGATGAAAGTGCATAAGCAGTAAGTATAACCTCACTGGACAGGGCTCAGAACAGATCTAGAACATCATGTTAAAATATAGATATTACATTTAGGAGTGAGAGGAGGGAAATGTACCAAGGAGGTAATCAGGTTGCGGAGAGATGTTGGGACTGTGTCACAAAAATAAAATGGTAAAGTAACTATATGTTTGGCCAGGGAAGAAGCAAACTGAGCTCTAAAGTATTGACTCTTTACTAGTTGGGAAATGGAAGAGAGAGTGAAAACAAATGGGTGGCTATTATAATAAAGCAGATCTCAGATGAGCAGAACAGATAAACTTTAGAGAAATAAAAACTACCCAGTAGTAAAGTTCATTCAAGAAGCAGAAACTTCTTTCTGGAGTCCTTGGGATGTTAGAGTTGGCTATGTCGCTGTCGGTGTTGCCAGCCTCTAGTGCTGTAATTGCAAAGGCATCCTTTTGATGGTTCTAACTGTGTTCTCTAGAATGCTAGCCAAGAACAGGAACATAAAATCATCGTGTTTTCAGTTGTTCATGCACCTACTAATCATCCATTAATTTATTCAACAGTGTGAATTGAATGGCCGGCTGCTATATCCCAGGTGTTGTCCTAAATAAAGGAATATAAGAGTCCAAAATATAAGTTAGTAAGATTAACACAATCAGCTCAACTAAAGAGTGATATATGCAAGCTTTTAATCCCAGCACTCAGGAGGCAGAGGCAGGTAGATCTCCGTGAGTTCAAGACCAGCCTGGACTACAGAACAAACTCCAGGACAGCCAGGACAGTTACACAGAGAAACCCTGTCTCAGAAAAACAACCAAAATAAACAAAAAGATTTAAAATATGCAGAAACAGACAGATGAACAGTTAGAGTAACAGAAATTGTGGACAAGTATAATCTAAAAGGAGATGATGGAATAGAAAGTCACGAGAAAGTATAATCCAAAAGGATGGTTTGGTTCTTGTCAAAGAGGTAAGGTTTCCACCTCTTTGGCCAAAAGACCATAAGACGTTTAAATGAGAGGGCCAGTATGGTCAAATGCAAAAAGAAGGTTGGATAGGGGAGCACGGAAGCACAATTCTTAGTTAAGGGAGCCACCTTAGAGTTGGCAAGAGACTTGAACCTAGAGTGGCTCCCAGATGCCCAAGCCAAGGTCCCCAGTTAGTTCCTTGGGCAGCTGAGGAGAGGGAACCTGAAATGACCCTATCCTATAGCAATACTGACGAATATTTTGCATATCATCATAGAACCTTCATCTGGTGACGGATGGAGATAGAGACAGAGACCCATACTGGAGCACTGGACTGAGCTCCCAATGTCCCAATGAGGAGCAGAAGGAGGGAGAACATGAGCAAAGAAGTTGGGACCATGAGGGGTGCACCCACCCACTGAGACAGTGGAGCTGATCTATTGGGAGCTCACCAAGACCAGCTGGACTGTGACTGAAAAAGCATGGGATAAAACTGGACTCTCTGAGCATGGCAAACAATGAGGGCTGATGAGAAGCCAAGGACAATGGCACGGGGTTTTGAACCTATGTAATGTGCTGGCTTTGTGGGAGCCTAGCCAGTTTGGATGTTCACCTTCCTAGAAATGGATGGAGAGGGGAGGACCTAGGACTTACCACAGGGCAGGGAACCCTGACTGCTCTTTGGACTGGAGAGGGATGGGGAGAGGAGTGGGGGGAGGGGGAGAAGGGTGGGAGGAGGGGGAGAAGGGTGGGAGGAGGGGGAGGGAAATGGGAGGCTGGGAGGAGGTGGAAACTTGTTTTTTTTTCTCCTTTTCTCAATAAAAAAATGGAAAAAAAATAAAAGTTTTAGTTTGTACATCAAAAAAAAAAAAGATATCATAGGGCCCACTTGCTACTGCAGAAGCAATGTAAATTCTACCATGACCATAGATCAAGAGAAGAGATGAAGCAGGGAGTATAGTGCTGGCCATATCATCATAGACAGCTCCCAGAAATGTGGAGATGTATAGGCCAGAGGTAGGAAGCTGGCTCTTGACAGTCTATAACTCTTGACTCTCCCTATGTAATTCTTGTGTCTCAATTAGAACCCCGTAAAGCAAAACAAAATGAAAAAAAAATAGATCAGCTATTTTCTGCTGCCACAGTCAGGTGACTTTCCAGAACCACATTTTCTGACTTCTGTGTCTATTATCATTTTGATCCAAACGGAACACAAAACCCTAGGATAGGAGGTCTTTTTCTTCTTCATTTATCAGAGATTGAAAAATATTGTGGAGGTTTTCTAATCCATTTCAAATGTTTATGGGCAGGAAATGAAATAATATTTATATTGGTGTCTTCTGGCGTGGGCTGTCTGCCAATTGCTATGATAGCTCGTTTGTAAGTTACCAACAATGGAATCATCCAAATAACCACAAAATAAAAAAACCTTCAAGATTTTTACACTGTCATATTTTCTTTTTTTTTAACTTTTTTTTACTTATTTATTTAACTTTATTATGTTTGTTGGTGTGAAGGTGTCAGATCTCATGGAACTGCATTTTCAGACAGTTGTGAGCTGCCATGTGGGTGCTGGGAATCGAACCCGGGTCCTCTGGAAGAGCAGTCAGTGCTCTTAACCGCTGAGTCATCTCTCCAGCCCTATACACTGTCTTATTTTCAAAGTAAAGCGCTTGTTGTCTCTTTAGAGAAACACATTTTATATGAGCTTCAATTTTTATCATGCCCCCATATAGGCTCTGTTAACCAGAGGGCTAGCCAGCCTGGGGGAGAACTCAGACTTAAGGAGTTTTGGGGTTTTTTTTCTTTTTTCTTTTCATTTTTTTCTTTTTTCGCAAGTTGTGATGTTATTATTTTCAAGTATTATACTGGAGAATCCTGTACGTGCTTTACACATCACATACTCTTGCTTGAATGCAAAGGCGTCTGTGACAACAGCTCTGGAAAGCAGTCATTTGCCTTGGCTTTTTAATACTCATCTTGATTAACTTTATTCCAAATGCACACGAGGTGTTCTGGGTCAAAGAGAGATTATTGTTATTCAGTTATGAAGCAAATCATGGCCTCGGTTCCCCACACCTCCATTCTTGCCCCTGAGGTGACACCATGAAGGCAGTCAGATATCTTCCGCATACTGTATGACAGGTAAGGAACAGAGAAAAGTAGAATTTTCTCTATGTGTAAGAGAGAGAGGCAGCCGCTTCCTTGTTTCCTCTCTAAAGAGGTTCTTACTCTAGCACAATCTAAGAACCAAATGAGCTTTCAATTTCCTCCACTTTGAAACATCTGTAGACTCCCTAGCTTCATTTGCCTTGAAATATAAATATACACCTCCAAAGTCAGAGAAATGTCCCTGGAGTTTTATTGGTAGCTAGTTTTGTAAATCACCTTACCAAACCACCTTATTGAAGCTAGCTCTTACTCTGAGATCCCAAGTTTTCTGCAAAATTTATTTCTACATCCCCAAATTCTGGAGATACACATACATACTTACTTTATGCCCAGACCCAGTTTATAGACTCAATATAGTACGCAACTCTTTGTATTAAGGATGACTGCTTACGTAGAAAAATCCCTTTCCTCACGTGCAATCAAAAACCAGCTACGCATGTTCTTCTCTAATAAATTTCAGTGTGATCCATGCAATTAAGTCAACAAGCATTTATTTTGTGCCTACTGTGTGCCGTGTCCTGTTCCAATGAGGTATTTTAATATAGGTATACTTGCTTTTTTCCTATTCCCTCCCTACACGCATTTCTCTTCGGTTAGAGACTCCGCTCTGGTGAAAGCAATTCTTGTTCTACAGGCCATTTAAACTGCCAAAATGCAGTTTGGAAAATTTGTAAGATGTGGAACATCGATCTTTAAAGGCTACTAAGTTCAATAATCCTTCCTTTGTACTTTACCACTTTTCCTTGTCCCACAATCCCAACTGCTGATCTCTTCAGACACATCTTCCTTCACTAAACTCGAGCAAACTAATTTATGTCCTAGGCTAACTGAGTGACTTCTCAGGTTTGAGCCATGGAAAGTTTTATTGCAAAAATGTTTTTAACTATCAAAGTGTTTTGCTTGCCTCATAAAATTTCCTTCTTTATTACTAAATCCAGTAAAAATTAAAAGTAGGCAGGTTTTTCAGAATTTGCGATGGTGGCGCACACCTTTAATCCCAGCACTCGGGAGGCAGAGGCAGGCGGATCTCTGTGAGTTCGAGACCAGCCTGGTCTACAGAGCTAGTTCCAGGACAGGCTCCAAAGCCACAGAGAAACCCTGTCTCGAAAAAACAAAAAAAAAAAACAAAAAAAAAAAGAATTTGCTTCATACTTAATAAAAGAAAATGAAAGAATCTATAAATCAAAATTTATAAGTAAAAAATGAAAGTGACCTTTTGTTATTTTACATTTCTAAGCCATTTCATAAACTTATGTCAGGGCTGAGTGTATGGCGGCACAGAAATAGAGTATCATTTCATAAAGTTATGTCAGGGCTGAGCGTATGATGGCACAGCAATAGAGTATATGCTTAGAATGTGGAAGACCCCAGGATCCATCTCCAGCTGTAGTTAAAAAAAAGAAGAATTTTATAATTGATAATAGTTTAATAGACAATGACAAGTTTGTTTTGACATGGTTTGCATTACTTTTCATATCATAAAATGCGTGAGACCTCTGTTGTAAGTGGACTTTTCTGTCCTGCCAGTCAGTTCCCAAATAACCACACAGAGACTTATTATTAATTATAAATGCTCAGCTGATAGTTCAGGCTTGTTACTGACTGGCTCTTACATTTTAAATTAACCCAATTTCTCACCTATGCTCTATGACGTGGCAGTACTTGTTACAACACAGCAAGTTCTTGCTTCTCTCCACATCTCTTCATGCCCCTGAGACTCCTCCTCCCTTCTTCTTCACACTCTCTTTTTATTTTTATGCAAGTCTCACCTAATCTCTACCTGTCAATTATTGGCCAGACAGTTCTTTTATTAACCAATGAGAGTAATACATATTTACAGTGTACAAAGATTGTCCCTTGGTGCTTTTTATGATGATTTAATATTTTAGACATCTGGTGAATCCATTTGTACCTTTTGTTGTGTTTCAGGTCAAGGAAATAACACATATATTGCTATTTCTCTCTTGTGTTTGTGAGATTTTGTGCTTGAGCCAGGCTCCTCAGCCAGGTTATCTACATCTGCCTGGAACAGTTGAAAACTTACCTTTATGTACACATTGGGTACTATGTCAAGGTAGGATCCTAATCATATGTAGCTGTCAGTTGACTACTACAGTATAAAAAAGTAGTGACTCCAGAGGACACACAAAATACACAGGCTTTAAAAAAAATGATCCCGAAATGTGACCAAGAACAGATGGGATGGAGTACCACACAGTAGAGAAAAATGATGACATCTTGAAATTTGCAGGCAAATAGATGAATCTAGAAAACATCATATTTAGTGAGGTAACCCAGATTCAGAAAGACAAATATCATATCTATTCACTCAAAAGTAGTTTTGAGACATAAAGCAAAGAAAACCAGCCTACAAATCACAATCCCAGAGAACCTAGACAACAATGAGGACTCTAAGAGAGACATACATGGATCTAATCTATAGAAAACGACAAGATCTCCTGAGTAAATTGGGAGCATGGGGACTGCAAGAGAGAGTTGAAGGGGAGTGGAAATAGGGGAGGGGAGCAGAGAAAAATGTATAGCTCTATAAAATCAATTTAAAAAAAGAACAGATGAGAACAACAATAAGAAATCTTGACAGGGAAATAACCAGACACCCAGGCTTAGACTACACTAGGTGATGCCTAAACACGTCCAATTTTTAACAAAAAGTACAATAACATAGAAAGTATCATACATCTGGGAAGGACTAGTTAACAAAAAATGTCCTAACAGGCTAGGCTCCCATGAAACAGTAGGATCAAAACCCAGTGCCATTGTCCTCGGCTTCTCATTAGCCCTCATTGTCTGCCATGTTCAGAGAGTCTGGTTTTATCCCATGCTTTTTCAGTCCCAGTCCAGCTGGCTTTGGTGAGCTCCCAATAGATCAGCCCCACTGTCACAGTGGGTGGGTGCACCCCTCACGGTCCTGACTTCCTTGCTCATGTTCTCCCTCCTTCTGCTCCTCATCTGGACCTTGGGAGCTCAGTCCAGTGCTCCAATGTGGGTCTCTGTCTCTATCTCCATCCATTGCCAGATGAAGGTTATATGGTGATATGCAAGCTATCAAAATTATAAAATGTGAACCATAAACTGAATCTCTGTAATTCTAGTCTGTAAAATAGATTCTAGTGTATGAAATAAATCACCAATACCAAGCACAGGAAAAAAACTTCAATTCTCCTCATGTGTGGTTTTAATAAAGTAGTGAAAGTACTTTGGAAAAAAATGTCCTGAGGGAGATAAGACTTGTGATTTCCTAAACAAAGACTTTTAACATCCTTAATCAAATAAAAACATCAATAATGGTATTGGCATTAAGAAAAGGAAAAAAATCAAAAATCTCAGCATTAGAGGAGTCTTAAGCATATCTAAACAGCAGAAGAATCAGTAGACGTGAAGATACACAACTAAGATTATCAAATGTAAAGAACGGGAGGGAAAAGATCCATGAATAAAAATAAGTAGAACTTCAGAAACTTGGGAAGCAACACTAGGTATTTTACATGGAAGCTCCACATTGAAGTGAATAAGAAAAGCGCAAAGATTTACAGAAAGAATGGATAAAAAAATTTCCCAAATTGACAAAAACAATAATTTGCATATCCAAGGATTTCAGTCCACCTAAAGAACAGCAGATAGAGACCCATGATAACCAAATGTCAAACTAGAAAGAATCTTGAGAGCAGTAAAACAAAGAACTACTTACTTATCACGTAAAAGGAATTCCAATAATAGCATGAGCTGAGTTCTTATAAGAAACCATGGAATCAAACTCAGTAAGATGGCATAGCTAAAGTTGTAAGAGTCCTGTGAAAATTCTATATCAAGAAAACTAGTCAGCGGCTGGAGAGATGACTCAGAGGTTAAGGGCACCTGTTTTGGATGGTGGTGGTGCCCTAGCACTCAGGAAACAGAGGCAGGTGCATCTCTGAGTTCAAGGCCAACCTAGTCTAAACAGTCAGTTCCAAGATAGCCAGGGCTACACAGGGAAACTCTATCTCAAAAACCAAAGGGGAAAAAAAGGATCACTTGTTGCCCTTATGAAGTAGCAAGGTTTGATTCCCAGTACCCACATAGGACAGCCCACAACTGTCTGTAACTCCAGTTCTGGGGAATCTGACGCTCTTCTCTGGACTCCACAAGAAGCAGGCACACATGTGATGCGCAGACATACATGCAGGCAAAACATCCATACACATAAAATAAGTTTTCAAAACAAGGAAACAAAAGAAAAACACTCCTTTAAAAATGAGTGCCAAATTAAGACACTTCCAAGTAAATAAAAATTATCAGAAAGCAGACCTGCTCTATAAGCAATACTGTAGCTGGGGGTGGTGTGTGCCTGTGATCCCAGCGTGTTTAAGGCCAACCTGTTTACATAGTGGAGCCTATCTCAAAAAGAAAAGACAAGGAAAGAAAGACAGAAAGACAGGAGTGGATCTAAGATCTCAGTGCTCTTCACCTATATAAAATCATACCAAAACCAGCAGGACTAAATCCTCCTGGTCATGACTTTGACAAAAAAAAGGAAAGATATATGAATGAGACTTTATTAAAACAAAAAAGATTATACTTCAAAGGATACTTTTTAAAAACTAAAGGCCAATTCAAAATTGCATAGGCTTTTGAAAAGAATGTACCTCTCATAAGACTTGCAGCAAGAATATTGGTAAAGTAAAAATTGCTCCAACTCAATAAGAGGGCTGGAAATGTAGCTGAGTTGGTAAAGTACTTGCCTGATAGGCATGAGGCTCTGGCTTCAATCTCTCGCACCACATGAGTCAGACAAGGCATTGAATGCCTGTAATTCCAGCGACTGGAACGTGAAGGAAGGAGGATCACACGTTTATGACTATCCTTGCATTTCAAGCCAGCTTAGGTTACAGTAAAGTAAAGTTTATGACTATCCTTGAGTTTCAAGTCAGCCTAGGCTACAGTAAAACCTCTCTTTAAAAAGAAAACCCCCACCATACTATAATAGCAACAACAACAAAAACCAGCTAATATTAAGGAATAGGCAAAGGATACCAAGAGAAATTTCGACAAAGATGAAATACAACCATGAGAGAAGTGAAAATCAAAATAGGATTAAATTCTGCTTTATGCCTACTAGAATACAATTATCAAAAAGGAAGATACGGGCTGGAGAGTATAGATCAGAGCCACAGTGTTTCACTAGCATATAGTTCATCCCTAGCGCTGAAAAGGGGAGAGATGATAATATCAAAAGCAGGAGAAATTCAAA
The DNA here is from genome assembly GCF_018167655.1 of Microtus oregoni. Lineage (NCBI taxonomy): Eukaryota > Metazoa > Chordata > Mammalia > Rodentia > Cricetidae > Microtus > Microtus oregoni. Next base: position 9,511,701 of record NW_024543828.1, on the reverse strand, counting down.
CCCTCATGCATGGCTGATGAGAATATAAAATAGGACAGTCACTTTGGAAAATAAATGTCAGGAATCAAGAAATGAAAACACAGCTTCACTTAAAAACATGTACACGGATGCGTATGTTGGTGCCATTTGTAATAATTCCAAGATGGAAATGAACCAAAGGCCCATCAGCCTAGGACTAAATGAACACAGCATACCCATACGGTGTAATAGTATCTGACTCTCAATTAGTCAAATGAGTAATGAGCAATCAATGTTACAGCTTAGATGAAGCACGAAAATATGCTAGATGAAATACACCAGATATAAAAGACCGCATTTCACAGAGAAGGAAACGGGGAAGTGACTACCAGAGCCTGGGGTAAAGGAATATTCCAATTGGGGTAGTTGCAAAAATAAAATACAGGGTTTTTTTCTTAGGGTTATGAAAATATTGTATATCAGGTAGCTGTGATGGAATATACTAAAACCCTTGAAATTTTTACTTAGTGTTTTGTGTGTTCATGTGTATGTGTGTGTGCAGATGTGTATGTATGTTGGTATGTATATGAGTAGGCAGACAGATGTGTGCATGTGCATGTCGAGACCAGAGAACAATTTGAAGGACTGCTTTTTAGGAGCCATCAACTCTGATTTTTGAAACAGGGTCTCTGTCTGGCCTGTAGCTCTCCATGTAGCCTAGACCAGATGGCCTACAAACTCAAGGAATCTGCCTGCCTCTGCCTCCTCAGAACTGAGATCACAAGTCCATATCACAATGTTCTGCTTTTGTGCAAGTACTGGGCACTGAACTCAGGTCCTCACGACTACATAGTGAGCAATTTCACGAGCATTGTCCCACTATGCAGCCCAGGCTGGCCTGAACTAATGATCTTGCTCCAGCATCCCAAATTAGGTTTCTAAGTATATGGTGCTACACTTGGTCCACTTTACTTTTTGAAATAATTCAATCTCAATAACATTTCATTGTATCCCATATTTTTTATTGAAGTCAGAATTTTACCAAATTGTAAACCAAGAAAATAAAAGGGCCAGTCCGAGTTCTAGTTGTGGGAGGGACAGTGTGTTTCCAGAATGTGGCGTGAAATGACACATCCTGAAGTTGAGCTTAACTGTCACCTCAATCATAGGTGTAATCAATAGCTTTGTGTCACAGAAGCACACACAAGAGATCTGCCTAGGCAACAACAAGCCAGTGACAAACAGACTGGCCAACTTTCTTAGTCTGCCCAGAACTGAGGGGTTTGGGGTGGTGGGGTGGAGATACAGGAGTTTCTGTTCTGAACCTGGGAATATCTTGGGCTACAAGAAGATGCTACCACATTCTGAATAGCACAGTTTTCCCACCTGGGCCTATTGACCTGGATCCAGATGAGCCATGGACAGGTCGATAACTTGGTGTGTGCAGCACACATGCTTGGACTCTGGTGGTCAGTAGTTCTTTTATTTAATCCTATACACAAGACCAGTTGTTAGGAAAGAGGTCATGGATGTGTTTATTTGTGGAAAAATAAGAGAAATGGTTGGACTATGGTGGTAGGTGATATTTTGTCTCTCTGAAGTTATTCTCATACTTTGTATCCATATAAAAAATACTCAGTGTAAAAAAAAAGGTAAAACAAATTGTTTTGCATGCTCCACTTTTAAATTAAAGGCTTTTGTTTAAAATGAAAATAAACAAATATAAATTAGTAGCATATTTTCATTGCCCAGCCTTGCTGCAAGCAGTGCAGATAGAAGCTCCATGTGTTCAGTTCTAACTGCAAGGGAGGTAATAGCATTATGCTAATTTTATGTATGAGGAAACCAATACACAGTCAGGTTAAGTAGCTTACCCAAGGTCACATAGCTAATAGCTGCCAAAGGGTTCAAGTTCTGTCAGTTTGGCTTTGGAGTCCAGGCTCTTAGCTATTTGGGGAATCTGCATCCTCAAATGAAATTAATATGACTGGGCAAAGAGGTGCAAACTTACTTGGTCAAGGCAAGTGAGGAAGGGCTTGGTCCTGAACTCAGCAATCATAATAAAGCAGGAGAATTACCTTCTCTGAACTCTATTGTGAATAGGTGCAAGGCCCACAGTCATAGCTCCCTTGATATGGGGACCTAGAAGATTTTTGTAGAGATAATCTCCTTCCCACAGGTCTCATTTCAGACGCCTACAGCGTACATCAGAGCCTTCTTTGGCAGAGAGGCACGTATATATAAGTGGACTTTAATGCTCGGCTCTAAAACATTCAGTGCCTTCCAGAAGGCTTCCCATGTGATATCCATGGTTTTCCTTGACTACAGTAAGTACCCACCTAGTTGTGGAGATGACATCGTCAGGGTTGTGGGAGGTAGAGCTCAGAGAATGGAACACAGTGAGGATAAGTCAGTAATAACATTAGCAGAAAACATAAAGCTATTTCCAGTCGAAATTCTCAAGAACACTATAGGAAATTAATACAAGGAACTGCTTATAATCTCACCTAATAAAGCCAGGGGCAGGTGTCAGTTAGTCCTGCAGTCAAAACAACTTAATAAGATTAGTCTCTAGCACACAGAGAGCTTGGGGATCTCGAGGCTTAAGCTAAGTAGGATTCCATTTTCATTAAGGGGATAGCAAACAAGAAACTTCCTGTTACAGCTCAAAATATCCCCCTCAGTAAATTTTTGTTTTAAGTGCCTACAAGGTGACCATATCTGTGCCATTAAGGACTCTGATATGGAAGAGACATATAGTCTCTGCTTTCCTGATCTTATGGTCCATTGAATAACATAGACATTTTTCATATCACAAGAAAGGCATAGCCATAAACCCTGCTAAGTTCTTGAATGGAAAGAGGAGGATTCTGTGAAAAAGACTAACTATAGTGGGTAACTGAGCTGGGGACCGCAGAGCCTTTCTGCTTCAGTGGGGTGTGAGCTGATACCTGGAAGAAGAGTAGGCAGACAAGACTTGGCAGTGGGGTTGGCAGACACAAGGGTCTGCAAGTGGGAAAGAGCTCGGGAACATTCTAAGAATCGTCTGTTTATGTGCGTGCTGAGTAAAAAGCAATGGGAAGAGAGGCTCAGAATAAGGACACATCAAGAGGATGTTCATATCTTTGAGGTCTTGGAAGACCATGGGAAGAGTCTGTTTTTTAGTCTGAGCACAACAGGAAGTCATTATTAATGGCTTAAACTATTTTGTGACCTAGATAGCAACATTAGCCAGTATATGATTTAAATATGCTCCCCCCCCAAAAATAAAATGTAAATCAAATTCTGAATTAAGAAGAACAGATTAGGGACTGGAAAGCTCAGCACTTAAGAGCACCCATTGCTTTTGCACAGGACCCCCATTGTATTCCCAGCTGCCTGGAACTCTTGCTCCAGTCTCGCTAGCACTACACTCACACACAGAGCTCATGCACACATAGACACAACTGCACACAAATAAAGTAACAAGCCTCTTCTAAAAAGAAGAGGAGATTAGCGCCAGCAAAACGGCTCAGCAGCTAAATATTTTTGTTCACGCCTGAGGAGCTGATTTTGACCCACAGAACTCAAAGTGGAAGAAGAGAACCAACTGCTAAAGAAGCTTGTCTTCTGACCTCCACATGAGTACCATGTCACACACAATAATAGTAATTTTAAAAAACAAATTATTTCTTAGTAGAGACATGATGAGATGTTGTCAGAAAAAATAATAATAGTGACAGGCAATAATCACTGGGTGGATTAAAAGAGGCAAAGATAGTTTGAGTCAGAATAGTGGCAATATAGCAAAATAGATTTTCTTTTTGACCGTAAGAGATGAAACAGGGTTTGGAGAGTATTTAGAATTTGAATATGGATATGGAATAGTGATTGAAACAGTCAAAGTTTAGAGTCATTGGACCTGGAAATATGATGGCAAGCAAAACAGAATGGAGTTAAAAGATTTAAACTGTCTCATTTCAAAACTTACTGTAAGGATACTTAAGTCAATGGTTGGCAAATAGAGATTTAGTTCAGAGGCAGAATAACTGACTAGAATGTGCAAAGCTCTAGGCTTTAAGAAAAACTAGCCATACAGGTGAATGCAGTAGTAGAGTCAAGAAATAAACTCACATATACAAAGTTAACTGGTTTCCAACAAAACTGTTTTAGAAATTTAGGAAAGCTAAAGATGATAATTAAAAAAATTAAATTAGAATATAATTACATCATTTCCCCTTTTCTCCCCTTTGCTCTGTCTCAAAACCATGGTCTCAGCCTCTTTATCTTTAATTATTGTTGAATAATTAATAATAAATATAATCTGTTAAGTCTATATAATGTTACATATATATATATGTGTGTGTGTGTGTGTGTGTGTGTGTGTGTGACTAAATGTTTTCCTTTATAAGAGTTGACAGGATCGTGTTGTCTCTTCACAGTAATAGAAACCCTAAGAGAGTATTGAACAACCATTTTGGGGGAGACTCTTCCTTGAAGAAAACTATTTCTCTCACTCTCAGCATTTCTTAGTTGCCTATGTCTTTTATCTAGAATTGAGGCCCCATGGGATTTCCCCTGCTATGTTAGCATGTCCATTGGTTCTTCTTCGGGTCTTGTTTAGGCAGCCATGTTTAGACTTCATGTATGTTTTTTCCCTGATGTGTCTAAAAGAAAGAAATAATTTTAGAACTGGTAGATATCTATATGTAGAAAGAATTGACATCAATGCATATCTCAAATAATGTATAACAGATCACATCTCTAAACATAATATCCAAAATGATAATAACTCCAGAAGAAAACATCAAAATATGTAACCTTGAGCTGTGTATTAATCCCAGCATTTAAGAGGCTGAGACAAGAAGATGGCCATGAGTTTGAGGCCAGACTAAGCTACATAGTGAGTTACAGACTAGCCTTGGCTACAATGTGAAAACTTGCCCCTTTGGCTTAAACAAAATAAGTAAATATAAGATAAAATTTGGGGGGAGGTGGTTATGGGAGAAGGTAAGGGAAGAGAAATTGTAATCAGAATATATTATATGAAAAAAATATACTTTAAATAAAATAAGAAAATTTGATAGAATGCAAACTTTATAACAATCATTTAAAAATGAAAAGAAAACTACAGAGATGACTCAGCAGTTAGGAGTACTTGGTACTCTTCCTTAGGACCGAACTGGGCTCCTGGTGACCCCACCAATTTACCAACATTCACTTGCCCCTCCAATTGCACATACCCACATTCATATACTCATAATTAAAACAAAGTCAAGCCACTGGCTAGAGGAAAATACTAGAAATGTACTAGAAGTACGGTACGAAATATAGATCAAGAACATGTGAAGAAGAGCCTGCAAGACAGGTCATCAGATAAAGCATTTGCTGTACAAGTCTGGTCACCTCAGTTTGATCTCCACAAAGCTACAGAAAGGGAGAAACAGAGAACGGGCTCTGAAAAGTTGTCCCCTGCCCTCCACACATGTGCCATGATGTGCATATGCCTCCTTCATCCAGGAGTAACAAATACAATTTTGAAATGGAAAGGAATGTATAAAGAAGACTCACCATTCAGCAAGAAGAAAACAAATACTCTTCCACCACCAAATGGTCAAAAGCATGAATAGAAGCTCAGTGTTGAAATTAGCATGGGTGTAGCCAGATACTTTTCTCTGTACCATCCAGTCCCACTGGACCAGTTTCTCTCCCGCCTGCTGGTGCCCACAGCTGCTTATAAAATAATCATAATCATTCAGAGGCTTAATATCAATTATAGTTGCTTAGTCAGTGTCACAGACTTATTACTCATTAGTTCTGACATATAAATTAACCCATTTCTAATAATCTGTTTATCACCATGTGGATTCATGGTGTTACCTGCAATTCTCTGACATCTTACTCCTCTCATGGCTGTTTTCAACCATGCATTTTTTCTTCCTGTATCTCTGTTTGGATTTCCCACCTAGCTATATTCTGTCATAGGCCAAAACAGCTTTATTCATCAGCCAATAATGGCAACACATATTTGCAGCATACAGTAGGACATCCACTTTTCTGTGTAATTAAAAATGAAGGTTTTAACTTTAACACTGTAAAATTACATATAACAAAATAAGTATCAAGCAAGAATTACAGTCACAATATTTAATCTACTTGTATTTGGAAAAATTAAAGAAAATACTCTATAATCTATTTTGTCTTTGTGAGTCTTTGTACTGTGGCCATGAGAGACCATGGGAGTCCGCCATGCTGTGGCCGGGGACGTGGTTCTGTACTGAGGACTACAATGAAAGCCGTGAGCTATGAAGCTGGTTTGGGCTCTATTTATGTGTTCTATAACCCCTTTTAAGGTTTCTCAGGCCCTATGGAAATTTGAGAGCCTCACCTTGGTACACCATTTGGAGCTGGATGGTTTTCTCTGTGCTGCCCAGTCCAGCTGGACCAGTTTCTCTCCCGCCCGCTGGGCCACACAGCCACTTATAAAATAACAATCCAGAGGCTTAATGTTAATTATTGGCTCATGGCTCAGGCTTATTACTAGCTAGTTCTTACATATAAATTAACCCATTTCTAATAACCTGTGCAGCGTCACATGGCTTTGTGCCATTACCTGTCATGTTCTGGCATCCACTCCTCCAGCGATTGCTGGTGTCTCTTTCAACCTTGCCTTCTTTCTCCATGTATCTCTGCCTGGGTTTCCTGCCTTGCTCTCTCCTGCCTTGCCACAAGCCAAAGCAGATTTATTTATCAAGCAATCAGAGCAACACATCTTCACAGTATACAGAAAGACATTCCATATCACATGGGGATTGCCAATAAGCACATGTAAAAGCAAGGCAAATTAAAACTATACCAAGCTACTACTACACTGCCACTAGAATGCTTCAAACTAAAAGATGGCCTAATGGAGTTGTAAAGAAAGCTTAACAGTTAAGGGTGGTACTGCTCTTGCAGAGGGTCGATTCCCAGCGCCCACATTGGCCAGCTCCAGGGGATCTTTCTGCTTCTTCTGGCCTCAGTGAACACTTGTGTTAGCATGCACATACCACACACAGATACAAAGACACACACATACACACACATAATATATATGTGTGTATTATATGTATGTGTGTGTATATATATACATATATATCACAAAAATGATATGCATTCACTAGAAATCACATTTGGAAATTTAGATATTCATGTTGTCCAAAAATATTACCATGTGATATGATATGATTCTTTCTTTTAATACCAGACAGTGGCAGATATTGACACCTCCCAGTCAGTCATATTACAGTGCCAGGAAAAGAAACTAATATGCTCTAGTAAACTGGATTGTGGAGTTAGGATATTTAGTAAAGTATATCAAATGCATTGTTGGTTTATGGCATCTTCAACTTACAATGTCTGTAAATGTCATGGTAAACTGAGAATCATCTCTGTAGAATTCTATTATAGAGGATACAAACTAAACAAGTGAAAAAAAGTTCAGTTTTGATGGTGGTTACACTAGTGAATAACTATTAAAACTCATAAAATTGTATCTTGAAATTCAATTTGTGTATTGTGTGCAAATTATACCACCATGAAGTTACTTTTTCCATTTCATTTTTTGGCTTTTTTTTAAACTAACCAGTAAAATCTTTCTGTTGTCTATGTCCATCAATTTGACACTAAAAATAATTTTAAAACATTTGCCAAAACAAAAGCTTAAGTATCTACTCTTTCTTTGTGATTAGCTGAGTGGTGGGGACACACATCTTTAATCCCAGCACTTGGGAGGCAGAGGCAGGCAAATCTCAGTGAGTTCAAGTACAGCCTGGTCTACAAAGCATGTTCCAGGACAGCCAGGAATATTACACAGAGAAATCCTGTCTCAAAGAAAAAAAAAAACACCAAGAATCAGTCTAGCACCCTGAACATCCCATTGTTAATATCTGTTGAAATAAAATGTACCCTTTAATCCTTTCTCTTCCTATACTGCTTAAATGGTCCCCCATATCATAAAACCTCTGAGACTTGAGAGCAAATTAATTTTCTAATCCACAGAAAGTTAGCAAACTAATAGAGAAGAGACAGTACTTACTGCATAGCTGTTCTGTGAGCTTCCTGTGAAGTTGGTAACTCTATTAAGTACTCAGAGCATCAATATCCCTGTTTTCTTAGTGAGAAGGCTGAAGCCCAGACTGATTAAGTATCTTGTCCAAGAACACCCAGTGGCCAAGTGTGAAAGGTTGAAAATGAAATGTCATCACCTACAGAAAATTTCTTCCAACTATGGCACTTTTATAAGAAATATTGTAAGTGATGCGGCAAAGGCAGGCTGGAAAACAGCAGCGGATTTTTTCCACTGAGGTCTTAACTACAATACAACCTCCATTTTGTGACTGCGTATTGAAGGCACACATGATTGATGATCGATAGAGACAAACAGATTAGCTCTACTTGGTGAAATTAGATATGATCTCTTTTCCTTCCTCTTACATGTATGTATTTACCAAAAGCCATCCAACAGGTATGTGCTCTGCTATATTTAGCATTAAAATTATTGACATTTTAAAGCTATATGTGAGTTTTAAATATTTTAAGTAACCTTTGGCATTATGTAAAATTGAAAACGTTTTGCAGTTAAGTCAAAAGTCCGTTTATTACACAGTATATATCACAGTAAAGAATAGAAAGCAATGAGTTATTCCCAGTGTGTTGCCTATTTTATAGAATATTTTCATATACTGCTTGATACTACTCATAATGGCTTGGCAATGGAAATTTTAACAAGGCTGGCTTCTAAGCAAGTGCTGCAAACAACATTATCACAATCAACTTGTTTTGCCATGCATTTTAGAAAAGAGATAGATTAATTAAAAATTTATATGCAATAGCATGGGAGTAATTATATGTAGTAAGTCAAATTTACTTATGATAATAGATTTAATTGGAAAATTCTTTAATACCATTTTAATAAGGGTATTAAAGAAATTGGAAAATTTGAAGAACACCCAATCATTTCTGAATTATAATTGTAAATGAGTGCAGATGACCTAATCTGCTTACGTAAATGATAATTATTAATTTAGCAATTGCACAAATGAGCTCAAAACATGGACTGCAATAATTACAATATGAACCAATAACTTCTTTGCTGCCATTTGCACAAATGATTAAATTATATGAGGAATGTTTTCTCTATACTTTAAGAGCTAATGTAAATTTAAGAACCCAGGGAAATTATTAGTGTAATTAAAACTAATAAGTATACACAAATATGGAAAACAAACAGCTGGATTTATAAAGCTTGAAGTCCTAATATCATGCATCTTTCATTGTAGCTGTAATGAATAATGAATCACTAAAAAAAAATAATACCGCTTCCTGTAGTAAGTTACCATGTACAGTATTGATTTTTCAAGTGCATTTTGCACTTCAGGCTTTTCCTCAAGAACAATATTTTCTCATTACCCTCTCATCACCGATTAAGTTTACATTTTAAAAATCCAGCTATATATTGTCAGTTAACCAAGGGCATTAAGTGGAAGCCCGAGGTGAGATTCAAAACGTCATTAAAAGCCAAAGACGTTTATTTACCGGAGCCGTGACTCACATTGAATTTGCGCCGAACGATGTTGGGGGAAGGGAATATCAGAAAATCACAGCTATTTATGGGCGGTGAGGGAAAATTAAGCACAAAATTCGCTGTCAATTAAGGAGTAATGGAGCCCAGGAAGTTCCCCAAAGGAGGTGACAGCGAAGCAGAGGCACTGGAAGCGATGAGCCTGGGCTCTGTGATGAGTGGAGCCCCACAAGGGGCTCTTGGCCTCTGCCCAGCTCCCCTGCAGAGGCCCATGCCTGTCACCAACTCCTTCATTGTCCCTTTGAAAAGCAAGGGCCCTCCAGCAGATTGTTCCTAGGGCAGGCCTGTGGACAAGGCTAGGAACTTGAAGCAACAATACCAGAGCTTTAACCCCTTTGTCTGGAAGGGCAGGATGGAGTGGCAGGCAAGTCCTCAGTAAATCAGGAATAGCAAGAGCCACTCCCAAGCCTTGCAGCCCAAAGAGGGCTGTGGACTGGGCCTGCAAAGTGGTAAGGATGATGGTGTGGCCTAGAAGACCCTTTTGAGTGGCAGGTTCAACGGCGCCATCATGGCTGTGACACTCACGGCCCCTGTGACAAGCACAGCTGCCCACAGCCCCACATCCTACTCCAGTAACTCCATGCCACCTTCATCCGCATTCGAAGATTCCACGTGAGGGTTTTGTAGTTTAATAGAAGTGTCACACATTCCATATATGTCAGTTGACCTTGTTCAGCATCTCAATTGCTTTGGTCATGATATGGTGACAATACTGGTTGTTGCTGAAACATCGTCTCTGGCACCTAGAACTATCATTAGCCTGTGTATTTACCACTGTACCTGGAACGCATGGAAAACTGATATCCCAATAAAAACTAAAGCAAACTTAACATAATTTTAACTCCAATGCATATGTAGCCTTCAGAAAAAATGTGTAATGTACGTGTCAGATTTACAAACTATAAAATATACGCACAGGAATCACCTGAGGATCCTTGGAACTCAAGGTTTTGATGTAGCTTGACACTGCACATCTAACAGGCTTCCGAGTGGTGTCAACACCTCTAGCGGTAAGGATTTAAACAAGTGGACATCAAACACATACTGACTATCCACATCAAGAGGAGAGCTGCCAGCAGGCACGAAGACCCCCCAGCAGCACAGTCTTGCAGCTAGCCACTCCCCTACTTTCTGCACTAACCACGGCCTTGCTTTCTTTTAGAGTTTTGAAACGATACCTACATCCTTAATGTGAATGACATTTGCCTGTGTTTAAAATTCAAGGAAATGAACCGATAATCTGCACATTCTTTTGCCATTTGCTTGTCTATCCATCTTTTGTTATGTCACTTTCATAAAGAGAAATGTGATTTGTTTCTCTTCACTGGTGCGTAATACTCACTTTCATTCTTCACGGTTTTAAATTTTGATATAATGTTATTACTAATTTGCCATTTTAACCATTCTAAAAATTCTAATTGGCATGTAACAATTATACAATCCCTGTGGGGAACAGTGTGCTATTTTGACACATGCGTACAATGTGCTATTAGAATCGGGTTTATTACAATATATATTGCTTGAACCACTTGTCATTTCCTTTTGTTGGGGACAATTTTAATTCTATACAATAAATCTTTGCCATCTCTCTACTGTGCTACAGAACACAGTAGATTCTCCTCTCTATGTTTTTGTATCTGATTATCATCTTTTCTCTGTACCACCTGCCCCATACCACTGGCGGCCTCTGGTGACCCCTATTTTCTCTCTATTTCTACGATATCAACATTGTACAACATTGAAAATACAATTAGTTCTGTAGAGCTGCAATGTTCAGATGGCCAAGATGCAGGCTCATAAAACAAACACTGCATGTTGTCACTCATAATTAAAAAATCAGAAAATGCTGATATCCCATTACTTCTGATAGAGACTCTGTAAGCCTCGAGTTATGGCTCCCAGTACCCTTCCCAAGCCTCTTACCACTTTTAAGCTATTTTCCATCTTTATAAGTTTATTTACTGCTACATACGGAGCATTCTAGAATAATTTATCTTCTTCTGGCTGGCTTATTTCACCTAAGTAAGAGTTTGAGGCTCATCTGTGTTGTACCACAACTTTGCTTCCTGTTATTTGGGCTGAAGAATATTCTGCTATATGTATATAACATTGTTTCATCCTTTCATATGTCAATGGGCACTTATGCTGTTCCTGTTGACTAGCGCGAAAAGTACTCTGGTGGATATGGGCAAATCAATACCTCCTTGAGTGTTGTTCTCAGTTTGGGTTTCTATCAAGAATTGGAATTACCAAGTCGTGTGGTACTCTATGTTTAGATTTCTGAGAAACTAACAAGCCAGTTTCCGTAATGACTCTATTTCACACTCCCACCAGCAATGCACAAGGGTTCCAATGTCCCTAATCCTTAGCAGGGTCTCTTTCTTTTCTTAATTTTTTGGTTTGTTGGAGGATTTAAAACAAGACCTCATTGTGTAGCCCAAGCTTGTTTGGAACTCACTATGTATCCCATGATGGACTACAGCTTATGAGAGTCCACTCCTGCCTCAATGTGTTTCCCTCCCGTCCCTTTATGCACTGCTGGGAATTGAACCCAGGACTTCATGCCTGCTAGGCAAGTATATTAACACTGAGTCACACACATACTTAGCCTTTTTTATGTTTTGTTCTGAGACAGACTCACATAGAGTTCAATCAAATGACTTTGAATTCACTCTGTAAGTCAGACAGATCTTCACCTTGTGATCCTCCTGCTTCAGTCTCCTCAGTAGCTGGGATTAGAGGTATGAGCCATAAGCCCTGGCCCACTCTTTTGTTTCCAATTTTTAGTATGTTATATTTTTTTGTCTTTGTCATATCTGACAGTTTTTCAAGTATGTTAAGCCTTCCATAGAACCACCTTCCTTTTGTCCACCAAATTGTATTACCTCAAGGGTGGTATTAATTATTCCTTCCCTTCTGCTATTTTTGTGTTTTATGTGGACTTCTTTTTCAAGGTATAAAGTCAGGAGGCTTACCTGACATCCTGTGTTGCACATGGGGCTATTTGTTCCTAGAGCTCCTCTGAGCACTGATGTCACTTACTCCCATAGGCTTTCTTTTGTCATTCAGCTCTTTCTTATCTTTTGTGATTCCTTCTTTGCCCAATTGCTTGTGAAGAGGATGCTGTTTTGTTCAGCATACTGATGGAGGCTCTAGATTCCCTCTGTTATTGGTTACAGTCTCCTTCTGCTGTGGTTGGGAAGGATGCTTTGTATGGCTTCAGTCTCTTCAAATGACTTGAGGCTTCTTATGCAGCCTAACTCATGCTGTACCTTGGACAGTGCCCCACATGACCTTAAGAATATGTATTCTACTATTGGGTGGGAGGTTTTACATTCCAATAGATCTCATTGAAGTATAGTGTTCCTTCAGTGATCTGTCTCTTTATTTCCCATGACATATTTCATTTAACTATTTATTCTGCTGATGTGTAATTTTATCAGTTATGGTTTTGTGTTATTATAAACAAAGCTAGATTTCATAAAACTAAAATGATTCTATACAGACTTTAAAAATCAGGTATAGAGGAACCCCAGAAACTGAGAGTGAATCTTTGCCAGCTATGTATATGACAAGGGATTAATATCCATAATATATAAAGAACCCAAAAAACAAAGAATCAAAAGAACAAACAAAAAAATTGCTCATCCAAAAAATGGGCTGGAGACCTGCCTGAACAGAGAATTCCCCAAAAAAGAAAAAAAATAGCTAAGAAATATCTCAAAAAAATGTTCAATATCTCTAGCAATTAGGAAAATGGATACCAAAATAACTTTGAAATTTCATGGGACCCCAGTCAGAAGCAAAAATAACCAATGGACAACAAATGCTAGCAGGGATGTGGTTCATCTACTGTTGATAGGGTTGCACACTGATCCAGTCATCACACTGACCCAGGAAAGCATTGGGAAGAAAGCTAAAAATGCATCTATCACATGTCCCGTATTCCCAAAGAACTCAATGTCCTACTCACAGATACTAGCTCAGCCATGTTCATTATGCTCTGTATACAGTGGCAAGGAAATGGAAACACCCTGAATGTCTTTGAGCTGACAGAAAGATTGAGGAAATGTGTACATATACAGTGTGGAATATTATTCAGCTACAAAAAAAAAAGGAATCAGAAAATCTGGGGGAAAATGGATGGAACCAGAAAAGATCAGATTGAGTGAGGTAACCTAGCCCCAGAAAGACAAATATCCCATGTTCTGTCTCATCAGAGGCTCCCACTCCACATCGTCAGATTGAGTATGCATCCTGGAGCAAATGAAGAAGCCGGAAGTGTAAAAAAGGTCTTATTGTCAGAGTGGAAGTTGTGGGGGTGGAGGGACAACCTTTAATACAGTTCCTCATGTCGTGCTGAACCCCAGCCATAAAATTCTTTTCATTACTACTTTAGAACTGTAACTTTGCTACTGTTATGAATTGTAAATATCTGTGTTTTGTGAAGATCTTAGGCGACCCCTGTGAAAGGATTCCCCAGAGAGTTCATGATTCACGGGTTAAGAACCACTGGTCTAAATATTCCTGTATCTTCAGCAATAGGGTCTTATCTTTAAATTCTGGGGGGGGGCAACAGCAATAGCCTATATTATTTGAGGGGTGTTTTTAACACCCCTGACCAACAAACTAAAAGGGAAGTCTCATCTGTTAGATAGTCTGTAGTTCTTGGGGTACAATTTTATTTAAACTGTATTTGTGCATTTTCAAGTAATAATAAAACAATGTTTCCCTGTAGCTTTCCCAAACATTCTTAGTATCATTTATGCCTTCTTCTTCCTCTGTATTGTCCTCCCCACACCCACCGTGCCCAATGGTCCCTTTTTATTTTTCTAGATTTGTGTACTCCGGATTACAGGCTGGCATTTGAGAATTTGGAGCTAGTAACCACAAATGAGAGGATAGTTAGTGTCTGAGTTTTTGGGTCTGGGTTACCTCACTCAGTATAATATTTTCTAGTTCTGTCCATCTCCCTGCAAATTGTATGATTTCGTTTTTCCTTACATCTGAATAATGTTCCATGAGTCGTTCATCAGATGAAGGATATTTAAGTTTTTTTTTCCATTTCTTAGTTGTTTTAAACAGAATGAACCTGAATGAGCAAGTATCTGTGGAGAAGGATGTTGGGCCCTTTGGATATATGCCCAAAAGTGGGTAGCTGGGTCATGTGGTAGGTTTAATTTTAGTATTGAAGACTTGTCATGCAGATTTCCAGAGTGCTGTACAAATCTGCAATCCACCCATGGTGATAGAGTTCCCCTTTTCCCAAATCTTTGCCAACATCCATTGTTAGTTATTTTCTTGATCATAACCAGTCTGAATGAGGTTAAATATCATAATTTGCTTTTCTTTTTTTCTTTTGGCTTTTTGAGACACAGTTTCCCTGTGTAGCCCTTGCTGTCCTAGAACTCAGAGAGCTGCCTCCCTTTGCCGCCTGAGCACTGGGATTTAAGGCGTGAGCCATTACTTCGCAGCTTCATAATTTTCATATCAAGTACAAAATTGTTCTCCTAGCTCTAGGACCTAATTATGTTCTCCTATTTTTAAGATAAATGTTATAGTTCGGTGTCTTGTTTGTGCTAACTAGTTTTATGTTAACTTGTCACAAACTATAGTCATCTGAGGAGGAAATACCAGTTGAGAAAATGCCTCCATAAGATCTGGCACCAGACTGTAGGATGCTTTCTTAATTAGTAATTGATGGGGGAGGGCCCAGTCCACTGTGGATAGTGTCATCCCCAAACTGGTGGTCCGCGATTTTGTAAGAGAGCAGGCTGAGCAAGCTATGAGAAACAAGTCTATAAATCGCACTCCTCCATGGATTCTGCATCAACTCCTGCCTCAGGTTCCTGCCCTGTCTGAGCTCCTGTCCTGACTTCCTTCAGTGATGAACAGTGAATCAGAAGTGTAAGCCAAATAAGCCCTTTCAAGTTGCTTTGGATCATAGTGTTTCATCACAGCAGTAGTAACCTTAACTAAACCAGTTTTGTTTTGTTTTGTTTTTAGACAAGGTCTCCTAGGTAACCTTGACTGTCTTGGAACAGGATATGTAGACCAGGAGGACCTTGATTTCACAGAGGTCCACCTGCCTGCCTCTGCCTCCCAAGTGCTGGTATCAAGGCATGTGCCACTATGCCTGACCCATAGTTTTGTATTTTATATTTAAGCCTATAGTCTACTTCAAGATGCTGTTTGGACTTAGAGTGAGATAAGTAAAGGTTCCTTTTTTGTCCATGGATTTCCAATTGCCTTAGCACTATTTCCATTAACGTTCAATGAAATCAAAGTTAAAAACATGAAGTCTTATTTCCAAATCCACTTAATAACCCTTGAAACTTTTATGTTATCTTTCAGGGATTCCATGTCTTTCTTTCATTTATGTAGGGTGTGTGTGTGTGTGTGTGTGTGTGTGTGTGTGTGTGTATGATGTTATGAATCTAATGACCCTGTTGATGGTAGGCGAGCTCTCTACCACCCAGCCATATCTTCAATTGCGAAATGAAGGTGATGCATAGATAACTCTAATCATAAAGTTAGGTGAAATAGTATGTGTGCTTTGCATATGACAAAAGTGAATGCCATCTGTAGTAGTTATTAAAGCCTTGCTGTCAACTTTGAAAACTGGCAAAGTCAGTAGCCTCCACAGCAGGTAAAGCAGATCTGCAGACATTTTTGGAAATACGTTAAGCCATTTATAAAATGGCTCTGTTCTTTGTAATGCAAGACTGTGCATACACACAGATGCTTAAAGACATCTAAAACCCATTCCCACAATGAGACATTATAGAATGTTTACATCCAGTACAGAATCTCCAGAGCTGGGAGGCACATTATAGATCTTAAAGTGTGCGTCGTCAAGATACAACTAATGGCAAGAGCAACATCGCAGGCACTGGTTAAGCTGACTTTGTAAAAGGCAGGGCTTATAAGAAAACAATCAGACATCTTTCTTCTCCATCTTCACACAGTAATGACCTTGGAAGGGACCAGAAGAGGTGATGAGCCAGCTGGGTTTGTGTATACTTACAATTTTTTTTCTTATTTGTTTCCAAGTGTGAATCAGTTGTTGCCCCTTTAAACTCAAAAAGCGAAGCAACTGAGTGAGGTGAGGGGAGACTTTCAGCACTTGTATAAATCCCAAGTGGATGCCGAATGCTGCCCTCCCGAAGCGTTAACAAACCTGCTGAGTGAGGAGAGTATCTTTCAAAATACACAACCAGGCATTTAGACTACATCAGGGGAGAGAAAGAGGCACAGTACAGCTAAAGCTCTGTGTTTGTGTGGCAGTGGCGGCAGCTCCGACACCAGCTCCCACACCTGGGTTCCTGATTGCATCACCACTATGAGCCGCTTTTCCCAGCCCTCAGCGGCCGTCCTTTCCCAGCCTTGAAGCTTCTCTTCTGTTTTATACTACCACCACCTGCTGTCCTGTTCCGACCACACAGAGACTTCTCCCTTTTCCACAAAGAAATGACCAGACTGCAAGCCCACGACACGGTGGCTTTGAAGGGGTTTAACCAATCATCCAATCTTTGAAGGTTTGATTTTTTAAATCACACAGACTCTAAAAAACAGAATTATTTTGTTTTGATGCCTGTAAATAAGGTATCTTTTTTTACTCCCGTGGCAAAAGGAAACACTCGTGTGCCGGGTGCACATTTATTTGTATTCACAAATGCGTGTGTAGCAGTCACTATGGGTGAGGCACTATTTTAAATATGCCAGCTATCATCTTTTTTATTTCTCATAATAACTTTATGAGGCAGGTTCTATTGTCATTCCTGTCTTAGAGATGAGAAAAGCGAGGCACAGACAGCTCAGATAACACCAAGTTCCCTGAAATGTATCATGTTATGGCTTTTAGAAGCACATGTCCAGGGGAGTTGCACATATGAAGTCACAGTGAACGTGCCTAAGACCTCTGCAAGCTCTAGCCAGACAAAAGTCGTAAATAGAAGAGGGGAAAGTGGGCAGGAAACCCCACCACTAACTGAGCTGCTTTTGCCATTTGATAGCTGCTAGAAGAGGGAGAGTCCACTTCCTTCCGATGCTCCTGCCCCCTGATAGGTCAACCACAATCCAGGGAAGCCCCCACTTTCAATACGAGTTGGGCAATACAAAGTAGGAATTCAATGAGGAAAAAAGAAAACTCAAAGTTGGGTGGGAAGGGATGAATGAAATATCATTTTTTAAATGCTATCGTTACTTCCCGTGGGAAGATCATGTATTCCTGTTGTGTTGACATTGGCCTTGGCTTTGTGATTGGTGATGCCTTATCCCGTGAAAAGAGTCCTCTTTTTCTTTCACGTGTGTATCCCTTAGCCTTGTGGTTGATTTTTGTCCTGCGACATCTGAACAGAAAGAGAATGCTCTGAATAAAAGTCCAAATAACTGTCTGAGGTTTCCCTATGTTCTTTTCTCCTTCGCCTACAAGGCCAGCAGTGTTAGAGAAGGGAATGTTTCTTCAGATAAGAGCCTAGAATGTATATTGATAAAATGAGCTGAAGTCAACCCAGAGAAGATGCACAGCATGATTGAGCACTCAACTTTTGTTCTGTAAACCACAGAAATGCCTGGGTTATTTGATCATGCATCTGTCATTATTGGCAGGGTTACAAACAGCCGCCAGATCTCAGTGGCATGTGGCAATAAACATTTATTTCTTGCTTTCAAGTTAGCAGGTCCATAGCGGAGCTAAGCCCCCCACACACCATCACACAGTACAGGATGGAAAGGCAGCAATGTCAGCATCAGTGTCGTGGTCTCATAACACAGCACGCAATGATAGGATTGCAAGAGGGCACACCCAACTGTCTAAGTGTATTCTAAAGAACATTGGTATCATAACCTCTTATATTAGAGAAGGCAAGCTATGTCTGAAGTCCAGAAGGAGGAAAATGTAAGCCATTCACCGTAGTGCAACAACAATGGTGTGGATACATACTTAAAGTATTGAAATAATGAAGAATTGGAACTCATTATTGAATATGCCACAATAGCTAGCTATGTGATTGTCACTATCAATAGGCAAATTTAAATCCAGGAAGGTCAGTTCTATTTGTCATTTTATATATATGATTTTTTTCTCATTATTTTTTTTAAATTTTCATTTCAATATGTAACAACTATACTCATTTATTGGATCCATTGTGCTAACTCTTTTGCCATGTTTTGAATCAGTGTATATTAATTGGACAAAATATTGGGTCTCATTATGAGATTTTCTTTTGCATACATATAATATACCCTTTATTATATTTACCTATTCTTACTTTCTCTTGCCCTACTTCTCCCCCCTGGTCTCCATCCTCTTTCCATGTAGGCCCATTTCTACTTTCATATGTTTTTTTAACAAAGTCTAGATTCTACATATGAAAGAATGCATGTGATACATTTCCACCTGCGCCTGGCTTACTTTGTTTAACATGACAGTCTGCAGTTGCATCTAGTCCCTGCACGTGACATCATTTGCATTTGGTTCTTTTTTTAAAAAAAAAACTCTATTGTGTGTGTGTGTGTGTGAACGTGCACACGTGTGCATGCACACATGGTATTTCATTTATGCATTCATGTGTTGATAGGCATCTAGACTGACTCTATAGCTTGACTTTCGTGAATAGCGCCTCAGTAAATGTGAGTGTGCAGGCATCTTTCTGGGCAGGCAGATTTCTCTAGGCAGGCAGATGGGCAAATATAATGTATGGATTGTAGCTTCTGTACATTTGCCATGTATAATAATTCAGTGAGTTTGGGCATATTTACAGACTTTTGCCAGCGTCTCCACTAGTTTCAAAACATTTAATGCCCTCTGAATGAAACACCATTTCTATCAGCTATCACGCTGCACTGTGCCCTACCGCCCAATGCATTGATGAGTAATCTGTTTTCTGGCTATCCATTTGCCCTTCCTGGACAGTTCATGTAGAGGAAATCATGCATTATCTGACCTTTCTTACCTGGTGTCTTTCCTAGTGTAGGGTTTTCAGGATTCACTCATGTTGTGGAATATACCAGCACTTCAATTCTGTGAATAAATACCAATTCACTGAATGTAGATATCATGATCCGTTTTCTACTCAGCAGTTAGGTTGATTTTGTGATGTAGCCCCTTGTAGTTCAGCTCTCTTGAGTATTTACACGACCCTAACATTTCTAGGTCATGTGGTAAGTTTTTGAATGTGTTGCCATATAAGCGAATCACAGTGTTCCTTTACAAGATTTATTTTGTAAGGAGTTACTGTATCTGTTCCCCTCGCTCTAAGAACTTTAGTATGCCCACCTCCTGGGTTCACGTGCTTCAATGTTTATTCATTTTTCTCTTTTCAAGGAAACAGTTTTTACTTTCATTAGTTTTCTAAATATTCTCCTTTTTCTTTCCTATAGTTCTACTCTCTATTTCTTCTGTTCATTTCACTTTTGCCTTGTTTTCTTTTTGGGTTTCATAAGGTTGACATTTTGGTTAGCGCTTCTACATCTGTTTAGTGATTAGGTTATTGGTTAAGTTATTGTTTTAAAGTTCTTATTTATATTTGGTCCTAAAATTTTTGCGGTGGTAAGGATCGACCTCAAAGTTTTGTGCAAGCTAATAGGTACTCTATAAGTTAGGGACATCTGTAGCCTGAAGATTCTTTCTTCAAAGACATGTGTAAAGGCTCTAAGTCCCCACTCTTCACATTGCTATTACTACAGCTAATAAAGTTTGATACGTTAGGCTGTATTTTGTTTTGTATGCAAGCATTTTATAACTTTTATTTGGATTTGTTGATTTAGAAGTGTGTTCTTTAAACACACACACACACATACAAAGATATATAATGAAACTCATTACTTTGTATGATAACATCTTTAAAGATATATATTCTTTAATTTCTATGTGTGTTTAAATTTTCCAATAGCTTATTTTTTTAATTTTCTCACACTGTGGGCAGACAACATGCTTTATGATTTTATGGACAAATAGTAATCTATTTGTTGATTCTGAAATTGGTTTACCTAACATTATTTAACCTAATAATGTTCAATATTACAGAACCTTCCATGTACACTTTAGAAGGTTGCATGTTCACTATTCTCATTGAAAGTATCTTATGGGTATATGATAATTCTCGTTTATGTTTTAAAATTCCCATTTTCTGGTTCACCTTCTATCTCCTTACTCAAGCCATTATTAAAAGTGGATACAGACAATCTCCAAATAGTGTAAGCTAAATTGTATCCTTGTCCACAACTCATTTTACTTCTGTCTTATTTGGAAGGCAATTGCATAATGCATTAATTATGACTGTGTTTTGTTGGATACACAATGAATGAAGTTGTAATTTGTATGACAGTAACATTTGCAGAGGTGGGACAGCAAGGAGGCATTTAAGAGTGTTTTGATGTACAATTGGAATTTTGTTGCAATGAACTAGATTATTAGGACAAGGTGTTAATTTCAATTCCAGAGCAACCACTAAGAAAATAGCTTTTTTAAAAAAATATCATAAAGGAATTTGCATGTGTGTTAAAATAGTGCAAAGGAAAGCACGTAACATAAAAATCATAAAAGAGCAAGAAATGCGAAACATACGGAAAGCTAATAGCAAATGGGAGATGGAAACCTGACCTTACCACTAATTATACTAATCAACACATTGTTGCTTGATCATATGTTCCTATTATAAGGGGTTTGCGAATTGATTCTGAAGATTATGTTATGATTATGTTCTGTTTACAGAAATACATTTTAAATTCAACAACACTAAAAGGTTGAATGGAAGAAGATGCAAACATAAATACCATCAAAACAGTGACAACAATTAGACAACAGCTGTAAAAATCTGTACTAGTTACCAGACATAATATATTTTCAGAAAAATATTAGACTGGGACAGGATGGCACATGCTTTTGATTACCGCACTCGGGAGGCAGAGGCAGAGGCAGGCTGGTCTCTGTAAGTTTCAGGCCAGCCTAGTCTATATAGTGAGTTCCTAGTCAGTCAAGCCATAGTGAGACACTTTATGTGAAAAATAAGAATAATAAGAAAAATAAAATAATAATAATAAGAAAGGCTAATTATTTTAAATTTTCATTTTCAAAATGTGCATATGACAACTACAATTAATCCGTCAGTCTCGTTGGTTCTTCTCCTGAGGGTCATGACCCCTTTGGCGGTCAAACAACCCTGTCAGAGGAGTCACATATCAGATATCCTGCATATGAGATATTTACATTATGATTCACAAGAGTAGCAAATTTACAGTTATGAAATAGCAACAAACTAATGTTATGGTTGGGGGATCACCACAACTTGAGGAACTGTATTACAGGGTCACAGCATTAGGAAGGTTGAGAACCACTGTTCTCTCTTTTCTACCATTAAAAGGCATAAAACAATAAATGCTATGAATACCAAAAGATCCTGTCAGGCATTTTAAACATGTGAATGGAAATGCGACATTGTAAACAATGAAGGAAAAGGAAGTAGTGAGAAAGGGGAAACCAAAAGAGAACCAGAGGACAGACAGTGGCATTGGGCACAGACAGCTATTTATCTCTGCTTTAAAGAGGGGGTCAATGCAGATTCGGAGGTGGAGATATTGCCAACGGCCTTCTGGAGTAGATTTACTGGCTTTCTTTTATAAGCTTATAGTTTCTGTTTACACAGTCAAAGAATTCTTTTTGAAGAATATGATACTGCTTCTCGCTTGTAAATTCCTTGAGGGCACAGGCCGTGTCTTATAGATCCTTGTATCTCACATAGCATCTAAATAATTGCTAGCCATGGTAGCAGTGCTCAGTAAATATCTGTAGAAAGGCTGACAACAGAAATAGGAGGATATTAAGTATTTTCAAAAGCAATAAAAAGGTAGTTTAATAAACATCAAAATCTACTCTTCCAAATATTATTTTAGGTCAATCATAAATCCATATGTTTTAAACTAAATTGAATTTACCAATTTATTTTTGCCAATTCACATTTATTTATATGAAATTTTATTGTTTTAATAGGCACTAAAATTTTTATAACTCCTTTGAACTTTATAATTATTTTACATTTCTTTAGCACTTTTTAAAGCTACGAAGAATTTAAACATGAATAGCGTTTATCTAGGTTTATCCATTGTTAATACTTAGCATCACGGATCTTACACAGTTATTAAATAATTTAAAATGGGGTATCTCGGTGCTATAGTGCTCACGAAGCATATGCCAGGCTCTGGATATGATCCTCAGTGTCTGTAAACCAGTTCTCTTGGGCCTCAGCCAACAACACGAACCATGCTGAAGCTTGGAGTAGACGGCAGCAAGGGTGTTTTCTCACTTCTGAGGAAGTCAAGCATCATGCATTTCTGAGACTTCGGGAACATTTATTAGAGACTGGTACGCTTCCTCCAATTTATAACTTTAAGTAGTCTGCAAAATGTGTAACTGATGAGATCTGGCACATCTGAATCTTCTGACCATTGATGCAAAATGTAATTGAAACAGCAGTTCAGCATTTGCAAATAGTGTAAATAATTTTTACAGAGCAACAATTTTTATTGTTGCTGCAACTTTATTAATAAATAATGTTCCTAAGTCTAGCATACAAATAGTACTATTTTATTCATGATTCATACTTATTTTCAATTTTTAAAAATAAACATGTGATTTATCACAGAAACCAGGAAAAAACTTCTCATTTGGTTTTCTATTTTTTTCTGTTTTATAGGTGGGGACTTAGATTTGCAAATCTTGACTTGCATGTGACATTTCTACTCTGCATGTCAAGGGTGAAGTGCAGGTTAGGTAGTAAACATTTGAAACCACAGCACACGCAACCTGACAACTAGCCTCACATTTGAGCTGGTCCCCTGCAACGCCATTGCCTTTGCTCACAATGAATTTCCAGTTTTTTTTAAATAAGACTAAATGGCAGACTTTAGAATTTTTAAAACTTCTTTAGAAGTTTCTGTCACTTGAACTTCGTCAATCATTCATGTGCAAATTCGATTACTAACCACACTGTGTCGTAATTGTATTTTCCAGTTCTGAGGACAGAAAGATACATTTCAATCTTCCCATTTTTCTGAGTGTTTCTATGATGGTACTCACTTACACTTGGTAATGTTCTTGTGAAATTAGTGGTAGCAGGTACCACATTTTACACACAAGGAAACTGGAGCAGAATTTTAGTGACTTTCCCTGGGACATCCTGCCATGCTATCTGGGACAATCCAGTTTCTCATTCTAAGGTTAGTGATTTCATGCCTAATTGCTGAATTAGATAAGTCTATGCAGCAGTTTATAAATCAAATAATCTTCTTTTAAATGCTCAACTGACACTAGCCTTATGCCCTGGGTCAGCAGCACAGTGGGGAAGGAAACATTCTTAAGAAGGTAAAGATGAAGAAGAATCCCAGATCTAAACAACCCAGATCTAAAAACATAGTCATTTTTCAGTACATTGAATGCTGCTTTGAGAAAGAAGTTTATTTTATTGCCTAACAGCAAGAAGTAAACGACAGGTGAAAATGATGATCATCTTGCGCAGATTTGGTGAACTAGGCATTCAATGAGTCCTCTACATGGGTCCTTTTATTTGACAATGAAAACAATTAGATTCATCCTGCAGGTAAGAAAGGTGAAGCTTTCAGAGGTGAAGGCTTTGTTGTTTTCATCATTGTTTTGGTTTGAGATTTTGCTTTAAGTGGTTTAAACAATAACGGTGGGTGGGGGACTTAAATGTGCCTTATTCCAGAAATCTAAGGCCTTTCTTTCTTGGTGCCTTACTGCATAGACATGGGAAGGGGCAGCGTCTAAAGTCTCCTAGGATGCTTTAAGCACGAACTGAACACCACCTCAGGGTATTTTACTGTTGATATTTTCCATGCAAACTAGCTCTAAAACAGGTGTTTGTTCAAACTGAACATTGGAAGTGAGTGGGTGGAATTTAGGTATTCTGAGTATTCTAGGAGATGACAGAAATAGTGTTGGCATTTATCTTGGGAATGGAGCAAAGATCCAGTGGATGAGCAGTCCCCAGAGGTCAAGAAAGATGTTTAGAACCACCATCTACCTACCTTGCTGCTCAAATTCAAACCCATCGTTAGTCATCCCCTAACCTTTCTCATCTGCCTTACCAGGAGGCCGAATCAGCTCTATCTCCAGAGTATTTGCCAAATCCCTCCATTTCTCTCCATTGTGATTGTCCTGCTCAGGGTCCTCTTCATCCCCCATCTGTAACACCACTGAGTGCTCTTGCCTTCTTCATTCTTGTTTCCGACAGTCTGTTCTCAGAAAGAAAAGAGAGTGGTATTGTGGAGGGTGTACACAAGATTGTGTCACTCCTTGACTCAACAGACAAAGACCAATTTCTCCCAAACACATTTCCCACATGGATGGTCAAGTGGCTGTGACTCCCTGTCTCTCCCAAAACCAGACTTCCTGCCTATGCCATGCCACAATGAACAGGATGGTACGGTTGTTACCTACAGAATTCTGTACTCCGATTGCTTAGTCTTAACCACGTAGCAACTCAGTAAATTAGACAACTGACTTAGAAGTTTTGTACCTCAATAATCCACATCTGTAAAATTAAACAATAGTATCCATTTCGTGGGTGATAACTTTTCTAACAGAGAACTGGATGTGGTTTTGGATGAAAGACTATAGTGGGGGAGACTTACTATAATGTGAGGCTGGTCAAGCTGTGCTTCCAGCATTTAAATTTGTTGCTCCTTTCGTCTAGAATGTTCTTACATCAGATCATAATTAGGCAGCACCTTCTCAGTCTCAAAACTGCAGTACAATTGCCATCATCACACAAGCACCCAAGAATCCAGGTGGCGGTGATGCACACCTTTAATCCCAGCACTCAGGAGGCAGAGGCAGGCAGATCTCTGAGTTTGGGGCCAGCCTGGTCTACAGAGTGAGTTCTAGGACAGCCAGAGCTACAGAGAGAAACCCTATCTTTAAAAAAAAGCACCTAAGAACTTCCTCACCCCATCCAGTCATCTTTATTAGAAGACCTGATTTTATTGTAGTCATGACAATCATGACAATTTGTAAAATGAATAACTACTTGTTTTCTTAGGAACTAGTTACCACACTAGATTTCAGTTAAAATGAGACATGGAGCCTGAAAGGCTCTTTATGACATTTACTAGGATACAAGTCAGAAGCCTATATTTTAGAACTCTATTCTTACGCTCCTCCCCTTTTTGTTTCAATTACTAAAGTTCTCTTCAGGAAATGTCAGGTTTCCCAGTTGTGCTAAGGGCAAGGCTAGGGATATATACTTAGCTGCCCCTATGTCACAGGAACTGGAAGAGAACAAGAGTGTGGTAATGGGAACCTAAGGGAATGGTCCCCAGTAACAACGATTAAACTCGGAGGATCAAGGACACAGCCTTAGCCTTGCAGAGCTCCTGAAAAGAAATGTCAGGGCTCACTGGTGACTGTTTTGATAAGGAAGGTTGGGCCCTAAGCAGACCTACTGTCAGTCACACCTGTGGAGAAGCTCAGTGAAGACAACGACTTGTTACATAACAGGTGCTCAGTAATCAGCCATAGGGTGTGTGTGTTACTTTCCTATTGTGTGTCGTGTGCTATCCTAAGCCCCGAGTGCCTGTCATCTTATGGCGTCACCGCATGGACTCTGTTGGACATGGAACCCAAGCGGCCTTGTACATACTAAACAAGTGCTATATGATGAAACTTTCCCTCCAGCCCCAACTCTCATGGATCTTTGGATAGTCTCTTCTCAGGAGAAGAACCTGAGGTTCAGAGGGGCCCAATGGCTTGCCTGAAGTCACAGAGCTAGCGTATGGGGTTTATATTCATGTTTTATGTTTCTCTCTCATGGTGAACCATTCGAAAACTTCAAGGCAAAGTATGGCTTTTGTAGTGTTCAGTGTGGGTCAATGTCAGGTAGCTCTTCTGAAAATTATCATCCTCTGAACAGAATGATGGAAAACGTGAAACGACAGGACTGGCCACCCGTGATTTTGCCCACGAATCTATCCTTTGCCCCCTTAATTCCACATTAATGCAGAGTGGTAAATTGAGTCCAAAAATCTGCCTGAACTCGTGACCCTACACCAATCTTGAGCTCTCGCTGCTCTCTTAGAGAAATTGCTTCTCCAAATTCCATGGATATTGGGGTCCCAATTACATAAATAGCAGCTTCAGTGTTAATTAAAGTTCTTAAGGCACAATCATATTTCCTTTCGCCTTTGTGGAGAGCCTGTGTGAAGCAAATGAATGCATTATCACAGACAAGAGTAAGGAGATGAGCCTGGCTCTTCTACGCTAAGTCACACTGTTTTCCCATTATTATGAATTCAGGGCACAGTTAGTATGACCAGAAACAAGTGGTTTGTTCCAACTCATCTTTGCACCCTTTTTATTTTTCCAAAAGGTTAACTATAACTATTGCTTTGTTAAACTTTATGAATTACATGTGAAAAGAGAAATTGCCACTCTAATTCACTTTCTATTGATGACAGCAAGATTAAGTGTTGCCTCAACCTCACGTCCCTCCCACAATGACTAGCAAAGTATTGGTAAGTGTTGCCCAGGGTTCCACCATTCATTAAAAAGACTCGTGGTGCAAATACAAACCGAGAAACCTATTGGCTTCCAGAACAAATACAAATCAGAAGATTATGTCGTTTATCCCTTCTCTTTGTATCTGTAGCTAAACAAGTATGAAATAGAATGTGATCTAATAGGTTTTAAGGAAACACTAACAGAGAAATTTGGCCGGAGAAATACTTGTTTTTAAGAAATAAAAGTGCCAATCAAAGGCTTGCCTGAAGTTGGCAGAAGCAAAGAAGGAACCACCTAATTAGAAAGATCTACTTTTGATGAATAAATACATTTTATAATTAGGAGGTTGTGGAATATGGTGAGTGTACTAAATAGCACCATATTATTTATTTTTAAATGGTTAATTTTATGTTATGCCAATTACACTCTTTAAAAAAAGACAAAAAACACTCTATAAATAGGGCTAAGTCTATGCTTAAACAATGTACATTTGACTCCGTGTTCGCAGGCATAGCTTGCATCTTCAGCATCGCAATGTGTCTGATATGTGTTTGCACACTTGAAAGTGTGTACACGTGTTTTATTTGCCTTTCCTATTGATAAAAGCAGAATTTAAACTAATAAGAGTAACTAAGTTATAAAAACTAGAACCTCCAAATGGTAAAAATGTCATTGGGATTTTAGTTGTTGGGAAACCTAACTACTGTAAATAGAAGATATGTCCTAAATGCTTTGTTTAACTCCGACCCTTCAACTTGGTAATAAAGCATGGTAGGAACTTCATCACGGGGACCCGCAGGACTGTTTTAGTCTGCCTTGCTCCCCTATTTCAGCTCAAAGACAAAATAGAAAACAAATTAAGAAATAGGTGCCTTTTCAAATTCGCGCCCCTTTTAAATTTGCTTTTAGACAACTGGCCTTTTGTCCTGTTATCTTTGTTACATCTCCCTGTGTTGGGGGGGGGAGGGTTAACCCAACCAAATCTCCCTGTGCAAAACCAGGTGTGAAACTCACACTCCTTTGCTACATTCCTCCAGAGCCCTTTCAAAAAATAAATAAATAAACTTCTACACAAATCATGCCCCTCCTCTAAGGCCAGAATAACCCAAAGCAGTGAGTTCAGATGAAAATTTCATTTAAGGTTCGGTTGTGCAACACCCTCTAACTCCCCTAAAGGCCTGTATGTGTCTTGGTTTGTTTGATGTTTCCACTTAGGTCCCAACGTGGAGAGACACAAATCAATTGCTTTATAACACACAACGTGCACACAGTCAGAAAAAATAGAAATATCTCAACTGGCGACCACTAATATCTTGACGGGGGCAGAAGATTGTGGCTCACAAGCACACAACCACGCACGTGCCTTACACGTCCACCCCCCCCCCCCCCCCGCCGCCGCCGCCGCACGCGGGGGGGGGGAGGGGAGAGGAGAGAGAAGGGGAGGGGGGGCTAATCTATAAAGCCTGGTGCCTTCCCTCGAGCTTTTTTTTCTCCTCTTTTCTGCCTGGTTACAACGTTGGGGGAAGGGAGCAGAGGCAAAGTTTGCGGAGCATTCTTTCTTGGCTCAGCAGCCAGAACTAGGAGCTCCGGGCTCCCTTCCCCGCCCCCTCCCCTCATCCTGGGAAGGGCCTCACACATTTTCTTCTACCTAAATACCGGACTCTCCCCCAAATCTGTTTGGTGCCACTGTGGACTTAGTTCCTTAAAAGAAGCCATCCTACTAGTAAGTGGCACACTGTCCCTAACAGGGGTGAGGGTGAGAGCTAGCAGGGAAATTAGTAAGCCGGGCCGGTAATGACAACTCACATCAAAAACGACGCTTAGATTACATTTAATTTTTAATGATTCATAAAGAGAAATAACGACGTTTTCGTTTCCAAAGAATCCATTCCATTTCGTGGGCGTCTTGCCCTTGCGATCGTCCCCACTTCCCCGGAGCCTTGCAGCTCCAAACCGAGCAAGGAGTCCCCAGATAACTATTTAGTATAAACAAACCATGCGGCTTTAATGGAATTACCTCAGCCTGCTAGTAAATAATTTATAGTAGGCAGTAAATAAAATATGGTTCTGTGTCTTTAAAAGAGTTGTCAAGTAGAAAACACCCACCAGAGGGACGTAAACCCCAAAGATTGCCATGCTCCAAGTCGCGGGTTGGGACCGAGAGCCGGGTGAAAAGATGTTTTATAACCCGAAGGAAGGCATGGGTGCTGCCAACTCCGATGCTGAGGACTCTCAAGGAAGATTCCCGCCTGGAGAAGGCTAGAGGCCGGGTGTCCTTTTCATTTAGCAGAGGAGCAACCAACTCAAAAGCATAGGAAGGGGCTGCAACTTCATAATAATGCTGTCCATTTGAAAGCCTAGCCACTTTCAAATTCGTTATCACCCTAATCCTAGGAGCCACTCTCCCAGAAGAGCAGGCCAGAATTTGATTCCTATTTCGAAGATGAGTTTAAGAAAAGGCTCTGAGGTGGAGTCACGGTGCCTGAGGATTTAGTAGGATGCTGGGGTCCAGTTCTCTCCCACTGGGACCAGTGCAGTTCTTCCAGGGAGCCCCCAGGAGTAGGCTGTCGCTCTCTGCCAGTACAAGAGCCCTGTCCAGCCACCACACTTGCTCAACTTTATGACACTTTGGCATGTCTTCATTTTTTTTGTGACCTTTTTTTTGCAGAACCCCCTCTAAATAATTTTCTTGCCCCCTCCCGCCCATCCAGCCCCTACAAGGCTCATCTCCAGTTCAGAGAGGACAGATTTATGAAGGTCTCCTTAAGGCTACCCCCAAGACAGCCTTGACCATGAAACCAGAATCTTGAACACTTGACCTAAATTTCCAAGGGCATCAGTTTCCGTCTGTAATTGTCACCAGGCTTCATTTGAAATTCGATCCTGTGTCACTAATGGTATTAACAGGAGCCGAGGTCCAACCTTCCTAAGGGAGGCTGCTGCATATGAATTTACATCCAAAGGGAAGTAACTCAGTTTCTGTAAACCCACAGCCACCCCCTCCCCTAGTACAATAAAACTGTTGTCGCAATCAATAAATCTCTGATTTGGGGCAATAAAAATTAGATAACTGTCTCTCTTTCTCTCTTCTCACCCCCAACCCATTAAGACAAAGCCACTATTCAAAGAAGGAGGCGTCTTGTTAACCATTTCTGAAGTCCCTCGCTGTAGCCGGCGCCTTTCAGACACGCACCTCTCAGTCATCGCAGAAAACCAGACGTTTAATTACGGTGACTTTTGTTCGATCATTACGGATAATAAAGGCAACCTTTTCGCTAGATACAATTATAACGCAAGCGGCTCCAACACCTGCACGGATCGCATTTGTCTCCAGCATGGTTTTTAACTCTTCCTCTAAACTGCCTTTGAATTTCTCCTTCTCTCCTGACCAGAAGATTTAATATGTTGCAAGAGATAGATTTCACGAAAACGCGTTGTCCCTTCTGTAGCTACATCTGCTCCGATCTATTAAGAAAAGTAAGACATTTTGATACTAATTGCAAATAAATTGTGATGTGTTCACCTTGTAATTGATTTAATGAAGTTCATATGAAACTCCTGAGATAGGCCAAGTGAAAGGCCCCCCGGTGTGTCTATTGTGGAGGGAAAGGAAGGTTGGTTTTTCATTTTCTTTCTTTTTTTAAAAAAAGGGGGGTGGGGGAAGAGAGGTGGTGTGGAGGGTGGAAGCGGGTGTGGGGGTGTGGTGTGGGCACAGATGTTACCTCCGCAGCGGAAGCTGTAGCGGGCAGGAGCCTTTAGGGTAGCTCCACCCAGCCAAGGGCTGCTAGCCTCCCTGCCGGGCCAAACGGACCACAAGCGACTGCTCCTAACTCGAGCCCCCTCCGTCTGAAGCGCTCAGCCCCCTGGTAGACCAGAACGAGTGGCCTGCGGAGAGGGACCGTGTGCTGGAGAGGGACCGTGCGCCGCTGCCTGCTACAGAGTTACAAACCGCTGTCCCAGGGTCTTGTTCTGCTGGGATACTCCCCTAAGCCCATTCTCGCTTCTTAACGCCAGAGGCTGGAAGGCTAAGCGGGGAGGAGTGGCCCCTGACGACTGTCCCTTGAGTCCCGACTCCTAGGCTGAGGTAGCTAAACTAGCACCACACTAACTAGGGATTCTACGTGGAGCCCTAACTCATTCCGCTTTCAAGCATTTGGACAATGAAGCTACCTTCGTCACTCACGCGGGGTTTTGTCTTGTTTTGTTTTGTTTTTGTTTTTACACTTTTTGAATAACCAAGTGTGTGTTAAGCGCTCAGGGCCTACAGGATGCAGAGAGAGAATACGAATTTTGGGGGGAAAAAGGAATTTTTGAACACCTACTGTGTGCTACAAACCCTTACTTCATAAACACGAATTTCCTTTCACTAAGCAGTAAGTGGGAAGTTGTTACGCTTAGTCCCTAACAGATGCGGAAACTGAGGCAGGAAGGACAGGCAGAGATGCCTTAGCTACCTTGACTCATTGACCAAGCTGGATCTTATGGAGGAAAAACTATGCCCGCACAAATCTTCGCTAATTTGCCTGAAAGCCCTCCAAACAGTCTACAGGATAACTTTGTCTAGGGGACAAAAAACGACAGCATAGAAGCAGCTGCAGGGCCCAGCTCATTTCCTCAAGTTAGCTGTGTAAAGTCTTCGGGTCGAGTTTTGAATCTTTGTTTCGTTTTGTTTCCAAGAAAGAAGGGCTCGATTGAGTAATCAAAACCCAAGCTAAGCTAAAGACGAACTCCGAGTTCACTGGAGTTGCTCAGCTGGTGAACTTTCCAACTTGCTTCTCCTGGCATCCTGAGGATCCACCTAAATTGGATCCTCGGCGTTGGAAAGGCACAGCGGGCAAAAGCGGTTGTTGCTGACTCGGCCCGGCAGTGGGACGCCACCTAGACCGCGAGTGGGCGGGGGTGTCGAGGGATGGCCCTCCCATCCCGGCTCGCTCACTTTAGGGAGGCTGCACCAACTGCGTATATTAAGAGATCGCCCGCCACGAGCAAATTGGCTCTGACCCCCCCCCCCCCCCCACCGGTGCAGAGAAGAGCTTAAGTCCCAAGCGAATACAAAAGGTACACATTAGGACCCAGACCACGGTCATGTTCTTTCCCGCAAACGCAAGACGCTCTGCAAAGGGAATAAATACGCCCTTAGGAATCCCCTTCAACATTTTTTACAGGGCAGTGCGCTAGAGACGGGAAAGGGACTGAAGTCAGCTTGGGCTAGGTAAGCCTCCAGGAATCCCACCCTGTTCCTGATTGAAGCTGGGAACCAAGTGCCCTGACAGTTTCTTTCTTTGGGAGAAGCTCCCGGGACCGTCCAGCGCAGGCCCCATCCTTGTCACTGTTCAAGGCCAGTTAGATACATTCGTTGCTCTGAACCACCTCACTTTTCCTCGTTTTTGTTTTTTGTTTTTTGGGTTTTTGTTGTTGTTGTTGCGGGGGAGGAGGGGATAAGAATGAAGACTACCCATGGGGAAGCCAGCCATCCACCCAAATCCTCTGGGGCCCATGAAGGGATACATGGCCCTCTGGAGCACTCTCCCGCCATCTCCGCGCCTCTGAGTAGTTCATGAACTAGAAGCAACTTTCTTCCTACCATAGTCACAAGTACACTTTCTTAGGCTATGAAATTCAGCTCGCCCCTCCTTTGGGGAGCAAACAAACCATGGTCTTGAGGTCCCAGGACATTGAAGGAGGGGGTGGACTGCAGGGCCTGGAGTCCGGGAGGCCAGGGGTGTGGGCCGCAACGGTTTTCGGGATTGTTGAAGCAGGCCTCCGTTGAGAAAGAAAAGTTAAGATCTGAACGGCTTGACTGGACCGGATTGTTTTGGAGTGACCTTTTCTCCCCCAGTAAGTAGGCACCGAGGGCTTTATGATAAGCGCG
This sequence comes from Microtus oregoni, assembly GCF_018167655.1. Classification (NCBI taxonomy): domain Eukaryota; kingdom Metazoa; phylum Chordata; class Mammalia; order Rodentia; family Cricetidae; genus Microtus; species Microtus oregoni. The sequence continues at coordinate 9,478,755 of NW_024543828.1, read as the reverse complement.
GGTTTGGGAAACTCAGCTTTTGTGCACGTTTTCACATTCCCGGGGTTAGAGGAAGATTGACAAGGGACTCAGAAGGTGTGAGGGTCACCATTATCTATCCTACTAGTATGAAATTGCAGTCTGGGCGTCCCAGAACTTTGCCCCATCCAGCGGGCGGCGGCAAGCGGAGTCTGGCTGGTCCGCTCTCCCCTGGCCGCAGCGCCCCCTACGGCCGGGAGGTGGACCGTGGTGGGCTTCAAGTGCCCGGACCCGATGGGGGCTGGCGGGAGGCGAGTGGACGCGAAACTGGAGCACTCGAGCCGCTCCTCAGAAGAGGTCACCCGCGGGGGCTTGGCTTCTGAAAGTGCGGTTTGGGTAGCTGGGAGTGGAGATTTACGATCCTGGAGGACAGAGCGTGAAAGGGGTATCATCATCAGTTTTGACTGAAAGAAAGAAAACATATCTTTAACAAAAAGAAGGGCCCTTGCCATTCACCCGCGTTGTTAGGACAACGTGAACTATCTTGAAATGATTAGTTCCACTTCAAAGGAATTTACATTCAACAGTGAAAACTCAGCCTCTCATTTATTCGAAAAGGCTTCACTACCGAGAGTCATATGTCCGGTCCTTCTATTTATTTTTCCGCGTTCACGGTGCCATTGTATTAAATCAACATTGAGATCAGCACAACACATTCAGAGCGGCCAGCCTAGGATTCTGGGGACTCTAAAATACAGGTAGTGAGGGCGCGGGGGTGGGGGGTGGGGTGGGGTTTTGGTTCAAGTTGAGGTCTGGGGGCACTCTGGCTTCTGCCAGGCCAGGAGGATGGAGTGGGAAAGGCGGGGAGCAGATCTGGCGCAGGTGGGGAGCCGGCAGCAGAATAAACCTGTCGCAAACCCAAGCACGCTCAGGAAGGAAGAGAGGTGCACTGCGGATCTCACCGCTCTAGACATTTCAGGATTCTGGTGAAGAAAGTAGACTTGCAATTCCCCCAGGGACATTTCAGACACATCTGTTAAAAACTGATGGGGGCGACACAAAATACTTGGGCACAATTCATGCCTAGAGCCAGAGACTAAGAAGACAAACTCCAAGCCTTAGCTGTGCACACCCCCAGGGGGCACACATTGGCGCTCCGCCCATCTCTCCCGTCTTACCCCTTCCTCCCCTCCCCCACGGGTTGCCAGCTTGTGGTCACCAAATCCATGAAACCTCTAACCAAGGAACAACTGCACTAACTTTATTAGGCCATCCTTGGAATTGCAAGAGGGGTCGGGTTTCTCCTCTGTCGTTGCAAAGCCCCTGGGATGGAAGGAGGTCCTAGTTGGTAACTAAGCACCAGCCACCAACACTCACCAGCCCAACCCTCCTCCCACCTCCCTGCTCCCTGCTGCCATTTTCTGTAACCTAACATAAGGTTTCCTCACCAGAGCAAATGATGTTACCCTTTTTCTAGATGACCTTTTCCTACCTTCTAATTAAGCATAGAACAGAATCGACCTCTAGCACGGAGTCGAGAATTTATTCAACATATTCTCCCCAAGCTGGGTTCATGCTCAGAATTCCTGACATGACCTCTGGCATTATCTTTTCTAACCAGGTTCTAAGGTCTCCTTTCTTAGGTTTAGAAGCAGTGACCTGCAAACCACATAGACAGTAGTTCAAAGAGGTGGCCACTTGCCAACTGGTAGTTGGTGACAGAGGGAGCCCTGCTTTACCTGTCTTAGGGTTCAAAGCGTGTTGAGGTTCTGTTGAGCCTTCTGGGGCTGACCCTTCTATGTGGCTCCTGAATTTATTTCCTCTTCTTGGATACATCTGATGATTATTCTGGTCCTTGTCCTGCCTGATTCTGAAGCTTTAACGGAGGCCTCTGCTATCCCCTGAGCCCCACGCTGTCCAGGATGGCTTTTCTGACCTCTCATCATTGCCTGAGTTTGGAGGGAGAGTTCAGCTACCACAGAGTCAGAAACTCAAGGTAAACTGTGGTTCTGTCCCCGCCCACAAGATGGTTTGAGAACGTGGGAAAACAGCCCTGGCATCCCAGCCCCTTCCCCCTCATCTCACACCTAGCCGGCCTCCGAAGTGAAGGCTTCCAAACGGGTTGGTGTTTGTTCCTCAGCGGGGGCTGCCTGTCTCTACAGGTGGCAAACATACTCCAGTAACCCCGCCAAGGTCTGTTCCTGTGGGGTTGCATGGAACTTTGGAGGTGCCTCTCTTCCTCTCAGGCTACAGTAAAGAAAGAACGGCAGAAAGAAAAGGAGTGGGAAGCGAGAGGCCCTGGTAGAAAGAGATGCTGGGGAGGCGCAGGAGGCCTCCAGCTGAAAAGGCTTGAGAATGAGCCTGAAGGCTCCCAAGGCAGCTCTGGTGGGGGGAGGGCTGGAGGAGGCGCGTGAGAAAAGTGGCACATCCTAAAGCAAGCCCCAGGAGAGCTGAGGATCTAGGAAGGACTTAAAATGTATTTTGAATTACTTCTCATGCTCTCAGAAAAAAGGTTCTTTTTCAGCCGTCTTAAGAGCTTGTTATTGTGCCGAGTTATTGCGCACCCAGGAAAGTGCTGCTTATACATTATAACTTGGTGCGTCGGGTGGGAGAGTGCTAAGTACTAGAAATGTACTTTTGTGGCAAAACTGGTAGAAATTCAGCCCTTGGAAACTTCTGGAAAGAAAACAATGGCGTTTTCTCATTATAAGGACTGATCAGGGGTTCAGAGATCACGCTTTGCTCTGTAGTTCGTAGCTTATTTCTGAGGGGAAAGGAGCTGGTGTCCATGTCTCCTCTCTGGTTAATGAGTCTCTCAGGTGACAGAGCCAGTTGGAGTGGATTTTGTGAACACGGATGCAGAGGAGACATCCGTTCAGCAGAGGGCACACTCGTCACTGTCAAACCCTATTTCCAGATTTGGAGGTGACAAGGGTAGGTTGGATTGGAATAGTGGACATAGTCACATTGGAATGGGGACCCAATGCGACCGGATGAATGGAATAATTTATCTGACAATAAGTCGACATAAAAAAAGAAAGTAGAGACACGTTATGTTTTATGCTAATGGAGTTTCCCCATCCCCAGAAGTATGTTTGATTTCATCAAGAACTTAAGATTTGCTGTCTATTCATAACACCTCGAAATGCTTGGAGCCTTTCAAAGCAGGAAAGAGCTGGGGGTGCTGCGAGGCGCGCTGTGCACAACATCAGAAGCTCTTCATTGTCATCAGCAAGTAGGCAAATCGCTTCCTCCTTCGTAAGGTGAAGGAAGAAAAACAGAGCTAAGATTATCTTTAACTTTGAGAATAGAATGAAATGTGAGCCCATTGTTGGAATGTATTCTCCTCGTTTCTAATCTCAAAACGATAGGTTCTTAAAGAACATCATTATCATACAAGAAGGGGTGGAGGTAGCAGGCCACTTTGTGATGTTCTGCGTTATCTCTTCTGAGAGCTTTTCTTCAAATGATGTTGATCTCGCATGGGGAAAAGACAGAAGCTAAGATCTCTCACAGTGAACACTGGGAGCAAGTAAGTTGGAAGTAGAAACAGTTGAGGGAAATAAAGCCAGCTACCAAGGCACTCTTCACACCAAAAAGGTGTTGAAGGCCTGAGGTCAGACCAGAACACTAACATTAATATACCTATAGCATTCTCCCAGGCTAGAACTGAAGACCTGGAGAACCTTCAGATTCACAAATGCCACTATTTCTTTCATTGTTGATGCATTTGTGTTCCTGGGTGATTTCCAACCTACATCACAATCCTGGTTTTCCTCTGATGAGCTAATTTCAACTACTTTGGTCTCCTCAAGCAGATCCTTCAATTGGGCTTTCTTGCTTTCTGTCTAGACGTGTTTACCTGGAAGAACAGAGCCACCACTGTCTCTGGTACTCCCCTCTTTAATGACACAGAACGTCTAGCCCTGACAATGACAAACTCTCGTGGATGCTGGGCTTCCTCACTGAGTAAGTGACTTGGGACATGTTACAAATAATGAAATTCCTCATGACATCCCTGAAGACTTCCGATAGCCTGGATTCTGGGGCTGGCAAGATGGCTCAGCACATGAAGTCTGAGCTCTGATACAAGCCTGACAAACCGAGCTCAATCCATGGAACCAAAGAAAGGTGGAAAAAGAACTGACATCACAGAGTTGCCCCTTGGTCTCTACACAGGTGCCATGGAATGCACACAGCCACATGCCTGTCTCTCACATGCAACACTAACAATTAATTAAAGATTTCAAAACATATCCTGTACTCTGGAACCAACCCATCTCTGTCCTATTCAACTCAGTTCACAGCTGTAAAGATTTAAACAAGGGCGGGTGGAGGCGGGGGCTTCTTGCATGCATGCATGTGTGCATGCGTGCATGTGTGCATGTGTTTGTGTATATGTGTGTGTGTGTGTGTGTGTGTGTGTGTCTGTGTGTGTAAGGCATAGAAAAGGGCCTAATTTGGGGAACCTATTCTCTATGTTGGGTTGCCTTGCCCAGCCTTGATGCAGGGGGAGAAGCTTGGTCCTGCCTCAATCCGATGTACCATGCTTTGTTGACTCCTAAGGGAAGCCTGTCCTTTTCTGAATGGAGAGGGAAGAGGAATGGATAGGGGGTAGGCGGAAGGTGGGGGGCGGAGTGGGAGGAGAGGGGGGAAACTGTGGTCAGTATGTAAAATAAATGAAAAATCGTAATAAAAATAATAGAGTGGATGGCAGTGGCGGGTATATCTTCAGTCTCAGCACTCGGGTGGTAGAGGCGGGAGGATCTCTGTGAGTTTGAAGACAGAATGGTCTATAGAGTGAGTTCCAGGACAGCCAGGACTACACAGAGAAACCCTGTCTTAAAAAAAACCACAATAAATAAAAATACTAAAGTATAAAAACCTCCCTGAAAACATTTTTGGTGGTTCCTAGACAATTCCAGACAATAAAAAACTTTAAATTAAAAAGAAGAAAAAGGGGCCTATGGGAAGGGAGGAAGAAGTCTGAATGGTTGAAGGGTAATGAAATATTTGTGAAATGAAAGCAGAAGGGGGGCCTATTTGAGGTGAGGAAGACCAGTAAAAATAGAAGATGGGGAGACTGGAGAGGGGATAATAACAAAGCACAATGATGTGTATGAGTGAAAATGTCACAAGAAAGCCTCCGTCTTCATACACCAAGAAAAAACTATCTCAACTGTTTGAAAGGGGCCAGAGAGATGGCTCAGTGGTAAAGAGCACTGGCCACTGGGTCTACTTCCCACGACCCACCCACCCCCACCCACCCCCACCCACCCCACTCACAGCCATCTGCAACTCTAGTTCCAAGAGGGTCTGACACCTTCTGGCCTCAGTCGACACCACACACGCACTGAGTATACACCCAGACAAACAGCCATACACATAATAAAATTAAATCAATCTAAAATGAAATTGAACGAAACCTTCTTCCCACTGCAATGACTTGTGAGATGTGGGGACTTCTAAGAAGTGGGGTGAATTTAGTGCTGCCCTTCACAGCCTTTTAGGCGTCAGTCTAGCCTTTTCTGCTCCAACTCCCAACCCCCCTAGATGTTTCTCCTTCTCAGAGCAGGCTGAATTCAAGGCTTCTTCTTGGAAGCTGAGACACCTGGCTCCAACTGCTTGGACTTTGCCTCCAGAACTGAGAGGGAATACATTTTTAGTTTTATAAATGACTGAGTCTCGGGTATTTTCTCATAGCAGCACAAAGTGACTTGAGATATCAGAATTATGTGTGTAAACTGTGAGACTGTAGATAAGAAGGATGTAGAGAGATTAGCCTAACATTTGACCAAGTTAGATGTTTGTGGGCAACTATTGTCAATGACCTTGGACCTATAGTATTTGGTATAAAATTGTTGGTCACATGTGACTATTAGGCACTTAAAATGTGGCTTGCTGATGCCAACGGACGTATGCATGCTGTACGTCCAACACTTTTAACTAAAAAAGAGTTCTAAATATCTTATTAACTATTTTTATATTGGTTACACGTGGAAATGTTGTTTTAGTTCTACTCAATTAATTCAATATATTTGTGGTAGTATGAATGTAATTGACCTCATAATCTCATAGATAGTGGTACTATTAGAAGGTGTGGCTTTGTTGGAGTGGGTATAGCCTTATCGGAGGAAGTGTATCACTGTGGGGGTGGCCTTTGAGGTTTCCTATGCTCATGATTTTGTCCAGTATTTCAGTCGACTTCCTGTTGCCTGTAAGATGTAGGACTCTCACCTAATTTTCCAACATCATGTCTGCCTGCACACCACTATGCTCTCCACCACAATGATAATGGACTAAACCTCTGAACTGTAAGCCGCCACCCCAATTACATGTTTTCCTTTATAAGAGTTGCTGTGGTCATGGTGTCTCTTCACAGCAGTAGAAACCCTAACTAAGACAATATTATTAAAATTAATTTCAGATTATTCTCTTCACTCTTTTTTAATTGGAGCTACCAAAAAATAAATAAAAATTACACAGGCAATTCAGGTTTGTTACTCAGATTCTATGTTTACTAGGAAGCCCTGCACTAGACAGTTGATAAAGATTTGCTATAATATATTCTGTGCCTAACCTTAGAACAGACCCAAACTTAGAAAAACCAAAGTTTCCTTGGACTTTGGGTATGTAGAATTAAGCATTGTTTTTGATACAAAATAGGAGCTTGCTATTTTTTTAAAAAAAACTTTATTCTGCATGCATTAATTTACTGTATGTGTGCATGGGCATGTTCATGACATGGTGCATGTATAGAGGTCAGAAGACAATTTACTAGAGTTGGTTTATTTCTTACACTGGGTAGACTCTGGAGATCAAACTCAGGTCCTCCAGCTCAATAGCAAGCACCTTTAGCCATTGTGTTAATTCCAGTTTGTGCTTACCATTGAATGAATGAATGCCTCTCAAACCCTGCCACACCACAACACACTGACTTTGGAAGACAGAGCCATAATGAAATGGCCCTTTTCTTAAGAGGGCCACCTGCTGTAGTATGGTTAAAAAAAAAAGAACTTGAGAAATTTAAGGTCTTAATTTAAAAAAATAGCTTAGCAAATGCCTCCCTGTGTGTCCTTGAGCAAGCTGTTTCTGGATGGTATCCTTTCCTTCTGTACAGCAACAAGGTTGGGGCAAATCATTACTCTAGGCATCTGTGTAATGGATTAAGTAAAATATTGCAGGTCCTTGAGTGGCTGCAGCAGGTCCTGAGACCATGCCACACGTCCCCAGGCTGCAGGTCCCCTGGCAGGACCACTCCACAGGTCTCAGAAGGTAGATAGGCATGCCAAGCAGAGTGAGGTTGGATATTTATTTAGTGGGTTATAGAAGGAAAGGAGAGAGGGGGTAAGGAAAGAAGGGAGAAGAGGAAAGAGAGAGAGAGAGAGAGAGAGAGAGAGAGAGAAACAGAAGGGAAGATGTGGGGAGAGACAGAAGCTGCCTTTTTGGGAGACCCAAAATAGAAGGGACTCAGGCTAGAAGCTGAAGATCAGCTTGCATTGGTGGATGGGGGAGGGAGGAAGTGTGGCTTGTCCCTTTTTTTGTTTGGTTTTTCACTTTTTTAAAATTTATTTATTTATTAAAGATTTCTGTCTCTTCCCCACCACCGCCTCCCATATCCCTCCCCCTCCCCCAATCAACTTCCCCTCTCTCATTAGAGCAGACCGGGTTCCCTGCCCTGTGGGGAATCCAAGGGACAGAGCAGACCATTACAATCTGCCCATATTCTGAGCCTGTGATCAGGAAGGGGCAGAGCTGACATTGCTAGCTAGAAACATTAGCCTGCCCTGCTGAAGTGTCTTTGGGTTGTCTCTTTCTTTTTCCTCTTTTCCATTGTCTATTATACTCTGAGCATATTTTTATTTTCAGTAGTGGCTTTGGAACCCAGAACCTTTCTTATGCTAAGTAAGAACTCTGCCACTAAGCCCCATCTTCCCACCCTGTGCTTCTTAGTTTCCTCCAGCTTCCTACCCTTCCACAGCATTAGGATATTCGTTCATCCATGTTTGCCTTTGTCTGGTTTCCAGTTTCTAGGGAGAAAAAAATGAGGCAGGAATAAATGAATAAATAAATAGTGGAATGAGTGGATGAATGAATGAATGAATGTATGAATAGTCTTCCCAGTCTTGAAATGACTATAATGTAAGTTTTGATGTGAGTAGGGACTGACTACTCCTTTACTTTGAGCATGCTGGTGTCGGAGATGCAGCTGAGTCATGGAGCATGTGTCTGATACACCTGAGGAGCTGATGTCCATCACCAGTACCAGAAAACAAGAAGACAACACCGAACAGTGACCTACTTAAATCAGTCTGGTAGTGAGAAGGAATTCAGCTTTCAGACAGATGGCTGTGGGGAACTAGGGCAGCATCTTAACCTGTACATCCATTGCAGCCACCACAGCCACTGCCACAGCCACCACAGCCACTGCCACAGCCACCACAGCCACCACAGCCACTGCCACAGCCACCACAGCCACCACAGCCATCACAGCAATCACAGCCATCACAGTCACCCCAGCCACCCTAGCCATCACAGTCATCACAGCCATCACAGTCACCCCAGCCACCCCAGCCATCACAGTCATCACAGTCATCACAGTCATCACAGTCATCAGTCATCACAGTCATCACAGTCATCACAGTCATCACAGTCATCACAGTCATCACAGTCATCAGTCATCACAGTCACCACAGTCATCAGTCACCACAGTCATCACAGTCATCACAGTCATCAGTCATCACAGACATCAGTCATCACAGTCATCACAGTCATCACAGTCATCACAGTCATCAGTCATCACAGTCATCACAGTCATCACAGTCATCACAGTCATCACAGTCATCACAGTCATTAGTCACCACAGTCATCACAGTCATCACAGTCACCACAGTCATCACAGTCATCACAGTCATCACAGTCACCGCAGTCATCACAGTCATCACAGTCATCACTGTCATCAGTCATCACAGTCACCACAGTCATCACAGTCATCACAGTCATCAGTCATCACAGTCATCACAGTCATCAGTCATCACAGTCATCACAGTCACCACAGTCATCACAGTCATCACAGTCATCACAGTCATCAGTCATCACAGTCATCACAGTCACCACAGCATCACAGTCATCACAGTCATCACAGTCATCACAGTCATCACAGTCATCACAGTCATCAGTCATCACAGTCATCACAGTCATCACAGTCATCACAGTCATCAGTCATCACAGTCATCACAGTCATCACAGTCATCACAGTCACCACAGCATCACAGTCATCACAGCATCACAGTCATCACAGTCATCAGTCATCACAGTCATCACAGTCATCACAGTCATCACAGTCACCACAGCATCACAGTCATCACAGTCATCACAGTCATCAGTCATCACAGTCACCACAGTCATCAGTCACCCAGTCATCACAGTCATCACAGTCACCAGAGCATCACAGTCATCACAGTCATCAGTCATCACAGTCATCACAGTCACCACAGCATCACAGTCATCAGTCATCACAGTCATCAGTCATCACAGTCATCACAGTCACCACAGTCATCACAGTCACCACAGTCATCACAGTCACCACAGTCATCACAGTCATCACAGTCACCACAGTCATCACAATCACCACAGTCATCACAGTCATCACAGTCATCAGTCATCACAGTCATCACAGTCATCACAGTCATCACAGTCATCAGTCATCACAGTCATCACAGTCATCACAGTCATCACAGTCACCACAGCATCACAGTCATCACAGCATCACAGTCATCACAGTCATCAGTCATCACAGTCATCACAGTCATCACAGTCACCACAGCATCACAGTCATCACAGTCATCACAGTCATCAGTCATCACAGTCACCACAGTCATCAGTCACCCAGTCATCACAGTCATCACAGTCACCAGAGCATCACAGTCATCACAGTCATCAGTCATCACAGTCATCACAGTCACCACAGCATCACAGTCATCAGTCATCACAGTCATCAGTCATCACAGTCATCACAGTCACCACAGTCATCACAGTCACCACAGTCATCACAGTCACCACAGTCATCACAGTCATCACAGTCACCACAGTCATCACAATCACCACAGTCATCACAGTCATCACAGTCATCACAGTCATCACAGTCATCACAGTCATCAGTCATCACAGTCATCACAGTCATCACAGTCATCACAGTCATCAGTCATCACAGTCATCACAGTCATCACAGTCATCACAGTTATCACAGCATCACAGTCACCACATTCATCACAGTCATCAGTCATCACAGTCACCACAGTCATCACAGTCATCACAGTCATCACAGTCATCACAGCATCACAGTCACCACATTCATCACAGTCATCAGTCATCACAGTCACCACAGTCATCACAGTCATCACAGTCATCAGTCATCACAGTCATCACAGTCATCACAGTCATCAGTCATCACAGTCATCAGTCATCACAGCACTACAGTCACCACAGTCACCACAGCCACCCCAGCTACCACAGCACCACAGTCATTACAGCTACCACAGGCGCCACAGCCCTCACAGCTGCCACAGCCAGCTAACTGTCATAATTGGTATGTGCCTATAATCATAACACTTAGGAGGCAGAAGTAAGTGGATCACCACAACCTTAGTACTGCTTTCTCTATAGTTTCCGACCAGCCAAGGCTCCATAGTGAGACCTTGTCTTAAACAGATGTCTGGCTCCACACTGGGGCGATATCTGTAGGAAGCCAACCTCAACGGGGTTCACCTGTTCCAGAGTAGGAGTGTGAGGAGTAGAAATATGCGGTGGGAGAAATAGAGATACAAATGAAAAAGAACAGAGACACAGAATAGAACCGGAAGGGCAATCCAGTGAATACTGAATTTGCCTGCATTTGTTTTCCATATGCTTATATACCCCATCCAAAAGGGGTGGGGGGAGAAGGCAAAAGACTGTCTTAACATGATACAAAGAACAAACAGAGCAATGATCTGCTTCAATACCTGAAGCATCAAGCAACTATATCCTGAGTTAAGCATTCTGTTGTTTAGGCAGGACATGCAGCTACCACACCTTAGACCTAGCATCCTGTAGGCAGCCACTCCCTGGGTCAAACTTCCTGTCCTATCCTTGAAGGGGCAACAATAAGCTTGAATTCTCTGACCTTTGGTCAAGGTGGAACGGATCCATTGCTGTGGGCTCCCACAAACAGACCCCGAACTAACCAACTAAAAGATAAAATAAACCAAGGGTCTCTACTCAAAGTCTAAGCTCTAATTGCTATATACAAATCTTTCCTCTTGCCTCTGTCCCTAAAAACATTCTTGTCCTTACCCAGAGTCCTCAATTCTTTTCATGAGGATTGCTTGAACAGTGTTAGTTTATTTCAACTTTAAACCAAAACCAAAGGATTTTTGTGCTATTTGCATCCCTATTACATCAGGTTATACATTCACGGCAATTTTTTTTTCAAAAACCTAAATCCTAGTGCTAACATGCAAATAAACAAAATGCTTGATAACTATAACCTTCTAGCTGTCAGGACTGCTGAGAATATGTCCAGGCTGTCATGGGGTTAGAAGGGTCTTGGTAGATGTCTTGCTAAGCCACATCTGCCTCTCTAATGCATCCTTCTTTGCTAAGAGTAACAGATGTTTTTCTAGCCAAATGAATGAAAAGCACCAGGTCATTACTTCCCTCCTTCCCTGTTACCACTCCAGGAGATAATGAGTAGTCTGAAGACAACAGAGCCTGTGCCTGTGTTTTTTTGGTATTTTTTAGATTAAAACATTTTCCGTTTTCCTTTTTTCTTAGGTATATTTAGTTAGCATACAAAACAATGGCTTTCATTACTTCTCATTTATATAAGGTATACTTATACACACGTGTAAATTTATAATCTAAAGGTAAATTTTGATGCATAAAGCTTTATTTTCCAGTTGTAAAATAGGAACTGGAAACTCAATTTAGAGCCTTATAGAGGTTGTATTTCCTTTTCCTATTTGCTTTTGTGGCTTCTTTCCCGACTGCTTTCTTATCTATTGTACAGAGGAATTTTCTAGACTAGCACTCTCCAATCTTTCCACTGCAAAACCCCACATGCCTTCAGAAGCATCACTTGGAAAGTGAACAGCTCCTTTTCCGCCTCAGCATTTCTAGAAGGAGTTTAAAGCTAGACAGTCTCTGCCTTGAGACCTTGCCATATCTAGATGCTTTCCTTTTCCATCCAATATACTTCCTTGTGCTAGGCAGAGTATTTTGTGGGATACTTCATTTTCTTTCCTGTATGTCTCTCTGAGTTCTGTTTTCCCAGAGTCCCCAACGTTGATCTTAACTAGATTGCACTCAGCATCTGTACCTCCTAAAACACTCCAATGTCTAAGTCATACAGCCCTGGTGCCGGGTAATCATGGCGCCCATGAACCCCGTCTGTTTTTCTGCATGTCTTTGGCCCTCAAGCATAGTCCCCTACCCCCCCTGACAGAGTCAGAGTCCTGTGTGAAGAAGAAAGCCTTTGGAGTTGAGGTTTGGGACCTTGGTGGGGAAGTGCCCTTCCTTCTCTGTGATCTTAACTGAGTTCATTAAGTAATTCTTTTCCTGCCCCATTTTCTCCAGAGAGGAGGCTTGGGCCTGTCATGTTGGAAGGCTGCTGAGAATAGTATACTTTCTGTCTGAACCTATCCCTCAATTCTTCTAGACTCTCAACCCAGGTTTGCATTTGTTTCCAGCTCACTGACTTCCTGTCATCTGAAGAACCAGTTTAAAGGAGATACAGTCTGCAGTCTAGGGACTGATTTGAGGCTTGTTCTGTTCTTTCTCCCATGTGTTTATTTGTTTTGGTTTTTTTTTATTGTTCCTCCCCCCCCCCCCCACCTAGTGCTGAGGAATCAAGCCCAGGGCCTTTAGTATAAGTAGAACTGTTCCTCTTTATTAACATTCTTTTTCTTCTTTCCTCCCTATTACTGTAATTTTCTGAGCTCTGAAGAATAGAAATGTGATCATTTTCATGATGGGCATGAACTAAGGAAGATATATAAAAGGGTATCAGTTTTGCTAGGCGATATGGGATGTGTGTTGGTGTGGGGGGAGTGTGTGGTATGCAGTAAGAAGATGTAAGGAGGAGACAATGTAAATTATACACTATTTTCAGATTTTGTATTTTCTTTTTCTCAATTTCTAGAAAGTAGTTTAATACCTATATTCTTTAAATGCAAATCGAGAAACGTTTACCTCTATATACAAAAGTCAAAACACCCAAAAAAGAAGCTGCACTGTCTCAGGTTGAGACAGATGCTGAGACTGAGTTAGGGTGCCAGTTCCTTGGTAGTTACATCTTTCAGAGCAAGATTAGGCAGAAGAGAAGATGATTTGTGGTACAGGTTGAAAGGCTGCTGGGTCAACTTCATGGGACTCTGAAGAAGAGGAATGTCAAATAATTTATATACATAAGACTACCTAAACATCTTTTACCCATTTGTAGACTATTGCAATGGCTTTCTAAGTTTTCTCCTTACCCTAAATATTTAAATCCAAAACAATCATATGGATTCCAATGCCTCCCTGGTGTTGTGGAATAATCTTTTTGTACAGTGAAGATGTGTCTTTGCCAAGGCATCTTTTGATTGGTTTAATAAAGAGCTAAATGGCCAATTCCTAGGCAGGAAGAGGTTAGTTAGACTTCTGGGCAGAAAGAGAAGAAGGGGAGAAGAATCTAGCCACTGGAGAGACACCACAGAAAATAGAGAGGAAGCAGAACATGCCAGAGGAGAGGTAGCAGCCAATAGATGTAGCACAAATTCTAATTGGTCTTAATAATAAAAACCCAGTGTCGGATATTGGGGTAAATGCTGAAGATCAGAGAAGTAAAGGAGCCAGCCACTAGAGAGACTTCTTAACTCTACTGAATCCTCAAACCGAAGGGGGCAAGATCCTGTCTCCATGAATCCTCAGACTGAATGGAATATCCTGTCTCTACAATTGCTCAGACTGAATGCCTTGAGCTCCCATCTCCTCCTGCCTTATATTCCTCTCTCTCTGCACAGCCATCTCCCTAGTGCTGGGATTAAAGGCATGTAAATTCCAAGTACTGGAATTAAAAGTGTGAGCCACCACTGCCTTGCTCTGTTTCTCTTTTAGACTGGAACAACCTCGTGTAGCCCAGGGTGGCCTTGAGCTCCTAGAACTGTCTCTGGCTCCTGAGTGCTAAGGTTAAAGGTGTGTGCGCCACTGCCTGACCTCTATGGCTAACTAGTGATTAGCTTTGCACTTTGATCCTCAGGCAAGCTTTATTTGTTAGAGCACAAATGAAATATAACCACAATGAGGCGCGTGGCAGCACAGAGATTAATAGAAATAGATTAATTTAAGTTATAAGAACTAGCCTAAGCCACAATCCTAGCTTTCATAATTAACAAGACTCCATGTTGCTTTTATTGTAAGGTAGAGGCCCAACGGAAAAAAAAAATCTGACTACACCCTAGAACGTGCAGAATAAAGCTAGATGATCCTGACTCTAACCATTCAAGGCTCTCTGCTATTTTGCTAGGCACTTATGCATTTTTTTAAATTTAAATTTTTGTTCTATCGCCTCCCTTCTAACAGTCGCGCATTTTCGTGCAGCTGGCCGCGCCTTTGATCATATGTTTGATGTCTCTGTCTGGAACTCCTGTAGCAAATTGCTCCCAATTGTTCACCTTCCCTGTATCTGCACCTGTGGCCAGGTTGACTTTGTGCTTCCACAGGAGGCTGAATGTACTTATCCAGCCTTCACCTTTGGTCTCGGCTCTGTGATTTCCTTTGGACCTTGGCATATTAGCAGATGAGAAGTTCACAGGCTTTAACTTGCCCCCTTCCACTTCGGTTCCATCTGTGAGTGGTGCTTTGTTTGGGCAGCGGTTTTTATGCCTGGAGGTTTCTCGGAGCATGGGAAATTGAGCTGGATGCACAGCTCAGTGCAAGAGAACTGCCAAAATAACAAGCTCGAGAAAAATCGACACTTTTGTGTGTTCTTCCTGTCTCTCTCCCTCCCTCCCTCCCACATCTAGCTCCTCCACATACCTTGCAAAATTGGCACCAAGCCCAGAAGTACTCACGCTAGACCAGGGGCTCCCTAAACAACTTGTAGTTTGATAAGTAAGAAAAAACAATTGTTGTTTAAAGGCATTTTACAGTATGATAATGGCAATACAATGGCTGACTGATTTGCTTTTGTTTCCTGCTTTCTCAATTCGCCAGAATATTCTATTTCTCCTTCAAACTTCAGCTCACATGATCTTTCTGAAGTCTCTCTCCTTCTCTTTTGGAAGGTTTATTTTTCTTTTGAATTGTGTGTGTGTGTGTGTGTGTGTGTTTGTGTGTGTGTGTGCTTGTGTGTGCACACATGTGAGTCCAGGCACCCACAGAGTCCAGACAGGGCTTTGGAGCTAGTGCTGTATTTACAGGTGGATGTGGGCTACCCTATGTAGGTGTCGGGAGCCAAATTCAGGTCTGGTGGAAGAGCAGTAAGTGCTCTTACCTGAGCTACCTTTCCCGCTTTATAGTCTCTACTCTTTACAGTAAAACTCAATGCTCCCTCCTTTGTAATCTCTTCTCACGTCCATTTTGCTGCACTAAGAATTTGGGGGAGGAGAAGCCTTAACTTTAGATTTTCCTAACAGATGTATAAGACTGTTGGAGCAGGAGTCATAAACTGACCTTCAAATGTCTTCTAAACCGTGTGCACATAACAGTCAGCCAGTACAAGGTGAGTGAGTGAACACTGTCAGCAATTGACTCCTAGAGTGGACAAGTTTGCAGTGAGCTAGTCAGAGTGGATCAGAATACACCAAGGTTAGTAAGGTGTTTGGTGCCTGATGGAGTCTCAATTAAAGTTTAATTCATTTTCGTCACCATACATTTCTGGTTGTAAGAAAGATACATCCACTGGACCCAGCTCAATTAAAGTGAGTCTATTGAAAGAAATGATGCTAAAGATTGCCCTGCAACACAAGAGCAGTGAGCAAAGTAAACCCAGTCTCACAGGGGCTACAAAGCCATCATAAACTGACACTCTATGGGTCTGCTCAGTCACTGTTCTATTACTGTGAAGAGGCATGGCCAAGGCAACTCCTATGAGAGAAAGCATTTCTCTGGGGTTTGCTTGCGGTTTCAGAGTCTGAGTTCATTATCATCATGGTAGAACATATGGTGACATGCATGTAGGCATTGGGGCAGTCAGTCAGAGCTATGTCCTGATCCACAGGCAGAAAGAGATGGTGGGCCCCGATGTGGGTCTTTGAAACTTCAAAGCCCACAAACTACCCCCAGAGACACACTTCCTCCAGCAAGGTCACACCTACTCCAACAGGGCCACGCTTTCTATTCCTTCTAATCCATCTCAAATAGTGGCACTTTCTGGTGACTGAGCATCCAAACATGTGAGCCCATGGGGGCCATCCTTATTCAAATCACCACAGGGTCACACAGTATCTCTCCATGGCATTATCAATCTACCCATATCTCCCTACAGAACTGTATTCTCAGTCTACCCAACCCCTTACACAAGAAGCATCAAGACTATTTTCAAAGGGATTTTTTCCCCTAGTGGTTGTGGGTTCTTGGGACCTTGCTTCCATCTTCTCAGGAACATAACCATTGGACCAACTTGAGTTAGGCATGCTCAGTCGGCTGAGAACAGGATGATAGCTTCACCCAAGCAGTGTGGGCTTGTCTCCTCTCTAGGAACTCCAAGAGGGGGAAGCAGCTATCAGAAAGCATATGGGTAGGGGGCACCTTCAACTTGGCTCTTCAATTCTTCACTAGATCCAAGTTGAGACATTTCTTCCTGCAGAGTAATGAATAGCGCTTTGTTTTACGGTCATACTCAGTATCCTTGTAGCCCCAATGACTAAAGCTTTCGTAGCCTTATAAAGGGAGCATTTTGTTAGCCTATGACTATCACTCTTGGGTAACAGTGACACTTTAAATAGGCTAAAGTGTTTGTCTTTGTGTGTGTGTTTCTGTGTGTACATTCATGTGTATGTGTGAACACAGGTGTGTCGGTCCTGTGGCATTGTGTGTGGAAATCAGGGGGAAGCCAGTTGGTGTTTAAGGTAGGGCGGTTGCTGTTATTCTGACAGATACTTCAGGCTAGCTGGTACTTGAGCTTTTATGTGTTCTCACTTGTCTGCCTCTCATCTCCCCGTGGGAGTGCTGGCACTGAGGACATGCACACACCCGAGCCGGGCTTTATGGAGTTTCTGGGGATTCAAACTCAAGTCATCACACTTGCCCAGCACATATTTTCCTCCCTGAGCCATCACTCCAGCCCTCACTGTTAGAAGGAGCCAACCCATAGTCCCTAACATGTAACAGCACTCGGTAAACATTAGTTACTGGAATTTGTAATTGTTTTTTAAAGGCTCATGGCTGATTATTTGCATCTGCTGGCTTCCTGCTAAGAGGTCTTCCTAGAGAATCTTCAGGCACTGTAGTAATTAGGGGCGGAGGGGCTTCGTCCCCAGTACCCCAGCCGCCTGCTCGGCTAGCTTATGCCCCGAAATAATTACATGGACACTGTATTCTTTTAAACACTGCTTGGCCCTTTAGCTCTAGCACTTACAGGCTAATTCTCACATCCCGATCAACCCATCTCTAATAATCTGTGAGCATCGGTCTTACCGGGAAGATTCTAGCCTATGTCCATCCTGGGTCGGAGTGTCTGCCTGGGAGCAGGGCATGGTGTCTCTGCTCCAGCGAGCAGAGCTGTCGAGTCTGAGCTCACTTCCTCTTCCTCCCAGCGTTCTGTTCTGTTTACTCCTCCCACCTATCCTCTAACCAATAAAATGGGCCAAGGCAGTTCCTTTATTAACCAATGACCTTCCTCCATCAAGGCACTAATGATTCAGGATAGAACAGGAGACTGAAAGAAACACCAGCTGACTGGGATCTTTTATGATGTTACTGACATTTTTCTGATGATTGTTTTAAAAGTGAATATTACTATGTAGGAGAAAGGGCATTTGGGGGTGTTTCTGTTTTGAGCATAGTGTGGTTTTCTTGTATTATTTTTTTTACTGGTGTATATTCATTACATATAGTGTTTTTAGATTTCATAAAGATAATTTCTTTCAAATATACCATGTCCTTTGGCCAACTCATTCCCCATGCTTTCTTCTTTCTCTCCCTCCCCTTCTCCCTCCCCTCTATTTCCTGTCAATAGTGTCTTTCCTCTCCCCAGTCTCCCTTCTGCTATCGCACCATATGTATGTGTTTTCTGTATCTGTAAGAAAAAAAATCTAGGATTCACATGAGTGAAAACATGATATTTGCACACTTGTTTATTGCAAACAGAACAGCTCATAAAAGCCAAGTTATGAAACTAGCCTAGGAATCTCGCAACAGATAAATGGATAAGAAAAATGAGCTATATATACACAATGGGCTTTTATCTGACCATAAAGAAAAATGAAACTATGCCATTGATGGGAAAATGGATGCAACTGGAGATCATCATATTAGGACAAAATAAGCCAGATTAAGTGAGTATAGTTTTTTTATAACCCAGAGATCTAGTTATGAAGGAAGCGGTGTACTCTGTATATTACTTCTTAGGAGACACTGGAGACAAAGAGCCTAGTCCCTAAATGCTCACACTCGCTGTGTCTGCTCAGCTGGCTGATGGGAATCAGGGATGGAATGCAACTGCTCCGGAGTCATGCTGTTAAACCATGTGCTGTTTGACAGGAGAGGAAATGATATGGAAAAGAGAGGCTGAAGGTCACCCACTACCTGAGTTAAAATGATTCAGCATAGGACATGGAAGTCCTTAACCCAAGCTAGCACTCCAAAGGCAAAACGAATGTAGGTCTGAATAAAAGAGAAGTGTTGGTTTTTGCTCTTGTTTTTCAAGACAGGGTTTCTCTGTGTAGCCTTGGCTGTCCTGGGACTAGCTTCATAGACCAGGCTGGCCTTGAACTCACAGAGATACTCCTGCCTCTGTCTCCCCAGTGCTGGGATTAAAGGCATGCGCCACCACCACCTGTCTGCCAGTACTACTTCTGCAAATGAATCTTTGCCCTGTAATCAAGAGTTGCACTGTTAGGGTACCAGAGGAGAGAAAGTCATCTATTACTGTTCTTATTGCCATCTTGATTCGTGTGATTTTCCCTCCCTTGCCTTTTATCAACTGAGCTTTTCCAAAGAGGAATTAAATCTTACTTCTCTATTACCCACTGTCGGTACCTGGTGCCTATTGAACTAAATACTGAGATCTTTTGCCTATGAAAAGTTTTACCTTATACATCTATTTGTATTTGCAGCATGATAATGTGAACATCAGTAGGTCATCTGAAGACCACATGTATTGTTTATCTGTTAAGCAAAATTGAGATGTAATCAAGGAGAACACAGCAGAAATCAAGTTCTAAGGCATCATCCAAGTCTTCTCTTAAAGCTCAAACAATAGCAGTGATAACTGAATCCAACTTCTTTCTCTGAGCAGCAGGAGAAAAGAAACCTTTAATCCAGCTCCTTAGGAAACTTTAAATGCTGCCAGCAGCCACACAGCTGAGCATGGAAATAAATCCTTCCTCAACCAAACTTAAGGAGGACAGGAACCCCAGTCCACATTTTTTTAAAAAAAAATGCACTTCCTCTTTGGCATTGACATGATGGGGTGATGCAGAATGAAGAAACAGCAGGTCTGTATAACAGAAAAGCTGGGATCAGAAGAGCTGGGAGCTCGGATGGCTGTGAGCTAGCAGCTGAGGTGGATTAGCTAACATTAGTTGGGGGTCACTGTAGGGGATCAGTCTCAGGCTGTGCTCAACTTCCACATACACAGTTGACATCTATACTCAGGCCAGGGGAAGGCCTTGACATTTCTCTGAACCTCATTTCTGGAATGTCTTGGCATTTCCAAGGATCTGAGGGCATTGCGGTTCCTGACAGGGCTGTGTTTGTGTCAATAATACTTTCACCCCAGTCTACATTCTCTGAAGCCTCTGAGCCAGAGAATCCAGTAATGCCACACCTACTTTCTTGTCATAGAGACACTTGGAGATAGTAGAGTATACTGTCTTAAGTCACTTGGTGTTGGGGTACTTTGTTACACAGCAGTAGATAACTGCCACATTTTACCACATTAGAAGGTTGAGGGACTCTGGGCAGTGGTGTTGCATACCTTTAATCCCAGCACTCAGGAGGCAGAGGCTGCCGATCTCTGTGAGTTTGAGTCCAGCCTGGTCTCCAGAGCGAGTTCCAGAACAGTTAAGTTTACACAAAGAAACCCTGTTTTGGAAAAAAAATAAACAAAAAAGGAAAGAAAGATAATGATGAGGGCAAGAAACAAATTACAGTGAGTATGCATACAGAATGGTAAGCAGGAAATCTTGGTAACTTTAAGAATGGTGGTAGCAAAGGGAAGAACAGAAATCTATATTTACTACTCCAAGTTGTGTTTCATATGACCAAAAATCAATTTAATGTTATTTAAAACTATAAAGATTTTACAGACTTATTGTAGCCTCAGAACTATTTGAAGTGACTTTCATTTTATGTGCATTGGAGCTTTGCCTGCATGTGTATCAGAGGGAGTCAAACTTCCTGGAACTGGAGTTCCACACAGTTGTGAGCTGCCATGTGGGTGCTGGGAATTGAACTGGATCCCTGCGAAGAGCATCTAGTGCTCTTAACTGCTGAGCCATCTCTCCAACCACTGAAGTGACACTTCTTCCTTATTTGGGAATTTGGATCTCCATTGGGTTGTTTCTTGTTAAGAATCTGCTAAGGAACAATAATCATAACCTTTCATGCTTGGCTACCAGTGTAAACCTCATGCGTGGTTTGGATAAGTATGTCCCCCAAAGCACGCGTGTCCCCTGACTCAACTACTGGGGGTAGTGGAACCTTTAAGAGGTGGAGCCTAATGAAAGAAAGTTGAGAGATTCACAGCTTGTTCTAGAAGGGGACTTTTCAGATCTAGGCTCTCCCTGTTTTTTGTTTCCTGGCTTCCAGGAATTGATCAGCTTTGCTCCACCATATACTCCCAGCATGCTGTGCTGCCTCATCACAGGCCCCAAAGCAACAGGGCCAATGAACTATGCACAGTCTCTGAAGTCATAGGATGAGTCTTTCCTCATTTAGGGTGAGTACCCCAGGTATTCTGTCGGAGTGGCAGAAAGCTGACTAACACGCTTGGCAGGCTTATGACAGGCTTATGACAGGCTAAGGGATAAAGGTGCAGTGATGCAACTCTCTTTCGGCCTTCCTGATTGGTGGACTTAGTGCAACACAGCACTTTCCTGCTGGCACAGTAGTGAATCGCTAGACGGATTTCGCTATAATCTACAAGACTAGGCCCACAGGCCTTGCTGGGCAACGGGCATGTGGATTTCGGGGCGGGTGGAACAGAGTCGGTATTCCAGAGCGGCACAGCTAAGGCCTTAGAAGCAAATGCATGTGGAGCTGCATATTGCCAGGCTCGTGAGACTCTAAGCTTTGCTTCCTTATACAATTCTCCCCCCTCTGCCAGCAGCGAGTCCCCAGCTGTTGGTCTTAGCAAAGTGCTGGCATTAACTGATGCTTTATCTCTTTTATGGCTAGAACACTTGATTCTAATGAAAGCGCTGTAAACCCTGAAGAGAAAATTCTCCCAAGATTTTTGTTCTGCATTTGTATGACATCTGCAAGGGGCTTCAAGGGAGCTTACCTGTTTGTGGGTATATTCTGGAGCGTTGCCTTTGAAGCTTGCCTTCTGGAGTCTGCCTAATTCCTCTAGTGCCGTTGCTGGACACATAATTCTTCAGGAAACAAGTATTCTAAAAAAGCTTAGCAGAAGCTGCCAGGCAGCCCATCCATCCTGACCCCTCCTGCTGCACTTCAAAGGGCGACCTCTTGTCTGACTCAACTTAGGAAGTCCACAAACAAAACTCTAGTAGCTTCAGGAGGCAAACACAACACTCATCTCCGTGTAGAAGTCATAGCATCCCAACTGGGTCGGGTCGTTTTTCGGAGCACATATACAAATAAAGCAAGGTTTCCTTCAATCCGTGCGAATAACTGACGGACATTTGTCTTCCTCTGGAAAGTAACGATGGCTAGACAGTTCTTCTAGTATTAAGCATTGTCATTGTGTGTTTCTCATTTGCCAGATAACTATATAGCACATCCACAGCGTTAGCTCATAACTCATTTGAGGCATGAAGAAACTGAGGCATGAAAAGTGTTGGGAGCTGTGAACCTCTTATTTTCCTCTGCTCTGAGACAGCCTGCAGCTGCTCTGAGACCCTCAGGAGTTCCTGATGGCAGGAGAGTGATTTCTGGTGGGTTTGGCTGGGGCGTGGCTATCAGTTAAGGATCCCTATAAAAGTGTCTCTGGTACACAATAAGGGGGGCATTCTTGGGGCATTCCTGTTTCAAGGATGATTCGCCCCTCTGTCTGTGAGTCTTTGTATGTTTCAATCTCCAGCCCCTTGCCCGGTTCACAAACTGTGTGGCGGCGCAGAGAGCACAGACGGGGCGTGGTGCGCTACAGAGCAGTTCAGGACCTTGGTGAAGGTTACAAACTCAGGGACTGTAAAGCTTGGATTAGTGCCCAAGCCGTCCATGCTGGGCCTCATGAGTTGATATTTTTTTATTTTTAAATGCTGTTTTAGTCACATCGGACTTTTAATTTGAATAGTTTGATGACAAAAGCTGTTTAGCATTTCAATATAACAAAAACTACTAGGAAGAATTCTGGGAAAGGAGATCCCTGGACACTGCTGATGAGAATGGAAAGCAGTATGAATTGACATGGAGGTTCAAAGAGCCAAACCCAGAACCAGAACGGCTATATAAATATATATATATATATATATATATATATATATGGTATACCCTTTCAGTGTACATTCAACAGACTCTAAAAAACAAACCACAGTTATTTGTACACCCATGTTCATTGCAGCCTTATTCATAACGGTCAAATTATGGATTCTCCTTAGGTACCCACCAATAGATGAGTGGAAAAGCACACAATCAAGTTTTATTGAGGTATAAAGAAAAGCAAAAGGTACAAGGGATTAAATTGTAGGGAATCACATTAAGCAAAACAAGCCAGACTCAGACAAATACTACTTGATTCCTCTCGGTTGTGGATCCTAGATTTTATACACATACATGAACACGAACTCCTACACACATCCATGAGAAAAGCCACTGAAGGAAGGAAGGGGACTAATGGGAGGCAGAAATGGCAGTGTGGGGAGCGGATGCTGTGATAGCACATGATACCCTGCATGGAAATATCTTTATGAAGCCCATCAGTGGCACAATGAATAAATGCCAGTAAAGCGGGGGGCGGGGCAGACCATGGTCTTATTACTTTAATCCAGACTAGTCTAAAACTTACTATGGAACCAGTTTAGTAACCACACTCACGGCAATCCTCCTGCCTCCACCTCCCAAGTGCAGCCATGCACTATCATGCCTACCTTTAAAAATTACATTAAAAAGAGACCTTCAAAAATTTCAAATTCACACTTATCACCACAGAACTGTTTGGAGGAGGAAGACTCTAAGATGGCGGAGGCCAACTCTAGCTGCGAGCTGGCCCTAGCTAGGATGCTTCTGCCAATTCGCATGGAGAGAGGAGACTCCTTTGCTCCCAGACAAGAAGCTTACTTGAACAGGGAGTTCTCAGGAAATAGAAAATGGTCCCCCTGGAGACTTCAGTTTGGCCAGGGAACTCGCTCAAGCCAGCCTCCAGGACTTGACTAGTCGTGACAGGCAGAAGGACTCATTCCTGCCACAGCTTCTAAAACGCTGCACTCGGCTGGGTTGTGGAGGGGAATTCGTCCCTGCAGCTGCTTCCAGCCTCCAAGGCCTGCTGCTCCAGAGACCTGAAGTTCCAGGCCTGTTCCTTCTTCTCTGCAGCCTTGCTCTGCAAGGTGCTGGCACCAGAAAGCCCCTGAGAGCTTTATGCTTTTCCAAAATATAATGGCTCTAGGCTAGCATGCTGCTGCTGCTAGGAAAACTTCAAACTCTTTCATTTCCATCTAGCATGGCAATTGACTTTAATTTCTTTTTATCAATTTAAAGATTGTTAATCCTGAATTGTTGATAAAAGGCTTCCCACCTGTACTCTTTTAAAACTATTTCTTTTTTTGTCAAAGTCACAGAAATGTTTTAAGAATGGTACTCAGGGCTGGGGATGCTGTTTGGTGGGTTGTGTGTATGTCTGGAAAGCACAGGGCCCTGGGTTTGATGCCCAGCACCATGTAACAATACATGGTTATATAGGCCTGTAATCGGTCATCCTTGTCTAGACCAGTCTGGAAAACAATAAGACCCTGTCTCAAAAACCAAAACAGTGTAGTAAATTTGTTTATTTATTTACTGAATTATGCATGGTAAATTGCCAATCTGATGCCTCAAAGGCTTTAGCATGTATTGAAAGATATTCTCCTACATAACCACAATACAGCCATAAAATTGGCATGGTAATATTGACAAGCTGCAACCATCTAATCCTTAAACATCACTCTGGATTCTCCAAAGATTCCCAAAAGGTCCCCACTAGCAAGGAAATCCAATCAAGGATGAACAGGGAACATTTAATGTGTTGCAGTTCTTCTGTCTTCCCTTGTTTTTGTGAGCCTGGCACTTTTTATAAGAGCTAGTTTTACTTTCTTTTTATCTTTTGTGACTCTGGGTCTTGGTTCCTGTGATGTAGGAATAAGCCCAGCCCATTAGGGGGCGTGTTCGCCTCAGGCTAATGTTTACTTATAAATCTAGCAAGCATGAGCCCACCGCCCTCTCTGCTTCCCTGTTCTCCGTGGGAACCGGTGGTTCTGTAAGTCTATTGGGCTTATCCCTACACTGTGGAACTGGAGTTACAGACAGTTGTGAGCTGCCGTGTGGGTCCTGGGACTTGAACCTAGGTCCTTTGGCAGAGCAGTCCGTGCTTGTAACTGCTGAGCCATCTCACCAGCCCTGAGGCTTTTTTTAAAAAAAAGAATACATGCCACTTCTCCATCGAATGTCCCTTGGTTTCCATTTGTCTGCTCATTTCTCACAATAACTTTCCAGCTCTGCGTTCTTTTGCATTCTACCAGGTGGCACAAGATTTCAATTTGTCCCATGCATCTAATGAGGTTCACTTTGATCACTTCATTAAGGTGACCCCCTCTGTTGTAGTGTTCTTCTCTTTGTAATTAGCAGGTATTCTGTGCGGAGATATCCCAAGACAATGTCAATCCTCCATTTCTCATCAAACTTTTACCCACTAATTTTAGCAGCCATTGATGTTTCTTGGCTGAATTAATTATTACTATGATGGTTGCCAAGTGCTGTTTTTCCAATTCAATCATCTCTTAAACATTTATTAGTTGGTTTTCATATCAGAAAATGCTTTTACTTCTCCCCATTTATTTACAAAAGGATAGACAGTTATATAAATATGGCCTCTATGTTTCTACAAGATTTTACAAGTCTTTCTTCTCTGATATTCTGCAATATTTAACATAATCTCCTTTCAGTGGACTATGGAGTAGACAGCAATCAAAAACTCAAACTATTTCAGAGATCTTGTCAACCTCTCTACCCACAGAGACCCATTAGAGACACTGTATCTCATTGTAACATATGGGTTTTCACTAGAGCTAACTAACAGCTGCCTTAATAGAACACTTAAAATGTATTTATTGTGTGCCAAGGTGTTTCCACGCATTATTTGAACTTCCCCATAGCCCAACCCTATGGAGTAGGTATTACCATCATTTGCGATTTTCATCTAAAGAAGTCATGACATGTAATTTACTTGCCCCAAATCTTAGCGCCCATCAGTAATAAAGTAAGGACCACAGCCTGTATGACTTCTAAACTGTGCCACTATTACTTTCAACAGTCCAGTCCCAATTCATCCGCTACAAAAGTCTCTGAGACCAGAGTGGTTACTCTCCACTTTCTCCTTATTTTTAGTTGTTCTCTGAGACATGCTGTTGGCCTCTCCTCTGTCTGTGGGACATGGTTCTATTAATTTGAGCATAGGGGCTAAGGTTGAACCAACCCATTGGCAGGACAAAAAGCAGAGGTTGTAGAACTTTATAAGTGAAAAGTTAACAAACTTTATAGACATTGAATTCAGTGGCAAACTATATAGAAAGAAAAACAAAACAACTAAAATCTGAAGCCCAGAATTAAATTTATCTAAGCCTAAGAATTTTAGTTACAGAGGTCAGTGTCCAAGGTATGCCCCTGAGGGCGGGTCATGTGCAGTGTATAGAGCTCCAGGAGGACACTCTGCCCCAAGAAACGTGAGACCAAACCAGGAACAAGAGTGATGCATGGTGCACGCTAATGGGAGACCAAATCCGGAAGCACATACTTCGCAGGCTAAGGCATCTGTTTGCAGTTCAGACAGTTAAGAATAAGTTCCTGTTTGTGCTGTGTTTTTTGACCATGGGCACTGGATGTGCTTGACCACATGTGGGTGGGAGGTACTCGGGCAGGAAATATGTCAGGATATATGCTTGCCCCTGATTGGATGTAGGTGGGATATATGTAGGCAGGAAATACATCAGGATATATCCTTGCCCCTAATTGGGCCTGATGGGAAATGCAGTGAATTGTGGGTTTTGCCTTTTTAAGCGCCTGCAAAACATGACTCATGGTCATTTCCTGGGGACCCAGGAGTGGTCCTGGACAGAATCCATCATTCTGGACAGTATTTAATTAAAGCTCATTTCAAATTTGGCTCAAAATTGTAACTGGTCTTTTTCTTGCAATTTTCAGAATTAACAGTATCTCTCCTGGAAGTTTGCTCTTGAGGGAGGATTCTCAGAACTGTACAGTTGGCAGTCTTTGTTGAAAGTCGGAACAAAATCCAACAAACATGGGACTTCACTAAGTAGGATCTTGAAAGAACCCCTTTCTTCCTTTCCTTTTTTCCACGAATATTTAACGAAGCACCAGATGATGCATAATGAGATAAACATGGTTCTTTAATTGTTGTTGCTGTTGCTATTGCTATTGTTGCTTTTTTTCCCCTCTGAAGCAGGATCTCAAACTGTAACTCAGATGACTTTGAACTCCCAATTCTGTTTCCAGGATGCTGAGATTATAGGTATGTACCAAGCACATGTCACAGTGAATAAAATTCCTTACCACAGAATTCAGATTCTTTTATTGGTAGCACTAATGTAATAAACAAGCTTGGGAAAGTGCTAAGAAAATACAAATACAATGCCTCATGACCAGCTCTTCTCAAAACTCCCTGTTTTCCAAGGGTTCCACAATGAGCATGCGTTCCAATAGTCACTCATTTGTTTCTCTCAGAGAACTACCATAACAGTCATATCTGCCTTGAGCACCAAAAGTGAGAAGGTGAAAGATAGCAGCACTCAACCCTTTCTAGGCCAGAGTGCGATCTAGTGCCAGCTCAGTAGTGACAATTCCTGCTGCGAGACACAGACTCCCTGGGTCACCTATTCTGCAGGAAAGTTAGACAGGACAAAGAAGGTTCTGAAGGCATTTTAGAAGACTAGGCCTTGAAGCTGTACGCTTAAGTCAGCCAGATAAAAAGAAAGGTGGACTTTCTCAAGAGTGTGAGAGCTGGGACCAGGAGAGTTCCTGGATTCAAGAAACCCAAGGAAGAAACCCAGAGGCAAGGGGTGTCAACCAAGAAGTGGAGCCAAGTTGCCCCCAGGCCGTGCAGGCTTCTGAGGTCAAATCTTAAAAAAACACAGGGGCAGAAAGGCCAGGTAGGTAACAATCTTGAAAGGGTAGAAAAGTACCCTGGAAAGATCAAAGAATGGTGCTGTGCCCTTGCCTTATCGCCACACTACATTCCATCCTCACAGTAGGTTCAAAGGAAATAGCTCGCGGTATTGTTCAAAGTGGACAGCACACACACACATACACACACACACACACACACACACACACACACACACACACTGTGCTTGCCAAGCTTCCTTATCGCCATTGATATGGTTTGTGCAGGCCCTTGCAACTTTGCAGAGGCAACTACAGGTTAGGCCTTGGGCTTTGGTGGGCGGCCAAAAAACCCAAACCAAAATGAAATGGGTGGTTTGGGGAAATTTACTACTAGAAATACACACTTAACTCCGCTGGACTCAAAATATGCTTTCAAAGCTCCAAGGGAACTTTCCCTTGAGCTGGCTGTGGGTTGCAGCAGGTCTCAGTCAGGACCTGCTCTTAGCTGCACTTCCTGAGGCCTTCAGACTGTCTGTGGCTGGTGACAGAGAGCTGTTCTGCTATGAGACTAAACCCTGAACTCAGCTGCCTGCTGCCCTATAGTCCCAAATTACAAAAGAATTCTGGAGAGGGGGTTATCAGTCTGACTGGAATTTCATCCCCCCCCCAAGGGCCCAGCGGTGTAGCACACTGGGAAATTCAGTTTTGGGTTCTCCAAGCACACAGGTCAACCTGGTAGATGGAATCTTCTAGTTTTGACCTATGTGACCTTGGGTGTGTGTGAGACTAATCTCTTCAAACACCTGCAGTAAAAAGAGATTGGCCTACCCGGAAGTGTCCTTGGGATGATTAAACAAGACTTTAACAGCACAATCACTGGAAATCAAGCCTCAAGTCCCAGCCTAATTAGTCCTGTTGTCATTCTTCCCTGTGCAGACCGGAAGGGCCTAGGAGAGCCTGTAAACTTTTCGTGATAGAGGTGACAGCAAAGACACCCAGGGAAAAGTATCAGCAAGTGTATCACAAATGATGAAAATCCCAGAGACAGATATTGGGTTTCAACCTGAAGATCAGAAAAGAAAAGCAGCCAACCACTGGCTCTTATTTCTACCTCAGACTGAAAATTTTGAGATCCTGTCTCCACTAATCCTGAAGACTCCACATTCCACTGAGTTCTTATGTCTTCCCCTTTATATTTCTCTCTCTGCCCAGCCATATCACACCATCTCTAGTGCTGGGATCAAAGGTGTGGGATCCTAAGTGCCGGGATCACCTTTGTGTGAGCTCTGTTTCTCTTTTAGACAGATTCAATCTTGTGTGGCCCAGAGTGCCCTTGAACTCACAGAGATCCACCTGCCTGGGCTTAAAGTGTGTGCCACTACTCCTTGGCCTGTATGGCTGACTACTATGGCTTCTTTGCCTTCTGATCTTCAGGCAAGCTTTATTTATTAAAACACAAATAATATACTACTATATTAATGGAGCCCAGGCTTGCAGGGCAATTGACAGGCATTTTCCAGGGGCCTTGTGGGGGGCAAGCCCTTCAGTTTGTCTTCTACTCTTTTTCTGGAACGAATTTCCTAAGAGTCAGTGTTTAGGGACGGTTCCTCTCTGCGTTTTTTGTCTGTGAGTGTGGCATAGGATCAGGATTGGTATCTTCTTTAAAACCCATTCCACCTCTAAGAGAAATGTCACTGGATTTGCACTCTTTTCACACTCAGTACCATGCACAGATAACCGAATGGAGAAGGCAAGAAATTTTATTCAGTGGCCAATAAATGGAAGAGATCTGGGCCTAAGCTTTTAAAGTACTGCTGGGTTGTGAAGGGGCTGTGACATGCAAACCATTTTTAGAGAAGAGGGGAGATTTCCAGGGATCAGGTATAAGCTGTTTTCTTCCCTTGAACAAATCTGTCAGGATATTGGAATTTTAAAATAATTTTAATGAGAATAAAATAAGTCCAAGGTCACTTGGCATTTCAACATAATTCTGTCCCAGAATGAGCTGTTCTAGAACTGCCATGGAGGAGCTGTTAGGTTGATGTGAGCATGTGGTTATTGGAGTTCAGCTATAACTCTACAAGTTACAGCATCTTTAACTAAGCAAAGATGATAAAACAATGAATGATTGATTAGGAGCTTTGGGGCTCAGAGGGTGATACACAAAACAATTATGAATAACCCCCATTTTCCAGATGGAGAAAATGGAGTTTAGAGAGGTTAAATGACACTCTCAAAGTCACAGTCCACATTATTCACCTTCTAGTATCTTAAACAGTTTGTTCAAAATCAATTCATCTAGTCAACAAGTATCTATGAAAAATAGAAAACATTTTTAGGGAGATTCCATATGTTAGTAACAATGGAAATCGGGAAAAGCACCTTGATCCCTGCCCTTTGGGGGTTTATACCCCAGGACATTAAACTGAGGAACAATTCATCTTCAACTTCATTTCCCATAAAAATAAATACTAGAAAGACAGCAAAACATGCAAGGGAACACCACATTGGGCTGCCATAAGTCATGAGCCACCTTTTTGGGGCGACTTCTGCCATGATCCTAGTTGCGGTGGGTTTGGGCGTTCCAGAGTAGGGTATGAGGATTAAAAGTGTTAAGTAGGAGGAGCAAGGATAAGGCAGAATCACAAAGATATAGGATGGTAACAGGAGGGCAACTCAGTCTCTTGCATACTGAGTTCTGACTTCCGAGTTCACCCACGTTTATTTTCCCATACATTTTCACACCCCAATACAAAGGGGGAGAGGAAGAGAAAGACTGCTTTAATAGAATACAAAGGACAACCAGAACAGTTAGCTTGCCCCAGTACGTTAGACATCAAGTCACTATTTCTTGAGAAAGCATTCTGTTGTTTAGGCAATGAACCCACCCTAGACCTAGTATCCTGAAGGCAACTACTCCTTAGATCAAACCTCCTATTTCAAATGAAGATGTAAAAGTATGCTTGAATTCCCTGGCCTTCAGACAAGGTGAAATAGGCTCACATTTTTGGTCCTCCACAGTGATGGTGTTGCAAGCCTTTAATCCCAGCACTTGGCAGGCAAACAGGCGGATCTCTTGAGTTTGAGGCCAGTCTGGTCTAGAGAGTGAACTCTAGGACAGCGGGGACTATACAGAGAAACCCTGTGATGAAAGAAAAAAAGAACAAAAGAAAAAGAAAGAAGCAGGAAAGGGTTAAGGGTTTTTGAGAAGAGAGTTGAGCTGAAAGCAAGCTGATGACCCAGGCAAGACTGCACTCAGCTGGGGAGACGGCACCAAAGTGAAGGGGGCATGGAAACAGGTGTGATCCAGAGAGTCAGCAAGGCAAGCAAGCACTCCAGCATAGGGTTTGAATTGTATTGTGTGTTGAGAATCTTGAAAGGGTATGGTGATATTTTCTTTGTGCTGTAATAAATAAAGTTTACTTGAAGGTCAGAATGTGGAGCTAGCCACTAGATAGCCATAAAGGTCAAGGCAGTGGGGGCACACATTTTTAATCACAGTACTTGGGAAGCAGAGGCAGACAGATCTCTGTGAGTTCAAAGCCACCCTGGCCTACATGAGACAGCTCCGGTCTGAAAAAGAAACAGAGCCGGGCGCCTTTAATCCCAGGATTTGGAAGGCACATGCCCTTAATCCCAGCACTAGGGAGGTGGAGACAGGAAGAAATATGGCTGGGCAGAGAGAGAAATATAAGGCAGGAAAAGACAGGAGCTCAGTCCACCATTCAGTCTGAGGATTCATGGAGACAGGATCTTGCCCCCTTCAATATAAGGATTCGCTAGAGATAAAAGGTTTTCTAGTGGCTGGCTCCATTACTTCTCTGATCCTTCACCATTTACCCCAATATCTGACTCTGGGTTTTTATTATTAAGACCTGTTAGAATTCACACTACAGGAGGGTGTGGGGGAATGAATATTGTCTGCCTAGAAGATAGGAATGAACTAAAAGGAACAAGAATAACAGGAGGTTTTGAGAGTTGGTCAGTGTCTAAAGAACTTGCCGTCCAATCTTGAGGACTGGAATTTGAACCCTGTCTTAGGTTCTATAAATACCATAACCCAGAGAAGCCTGGGAAGGAGAGAATTTATTCCAGTTTACAGTTCTCCATAATTGACGAGGACTAGGAACTCAAGCAGGGAAGGAACTGAAGCAGAGCCATGAAGGGGAGCTGCTTATTGGCTTGCTCAGCCTGCTTTGTTATAGAACACAGAACCTCTAGCCCAGAAATGATACCACCCACAATGAGCTGGGCCCTCCCACACCAATCACTAATTAAGAAAATGCCTTACAGATCTGCCTACAACCCGATCTAAAGGAGGCATCGTCTCAATTGTTGTTCCCTCTTCTGGAATAACTCCAGCTTATGTTAAGTCAACATACAACTAGCTAGCCCAGATCCCTTATACCTCCTTGGAGGTAGAAACAGGTAGAATCCCCCAGAAGCTCACAGGCCAGCTGCCTGGCATATGCCACAGTGAACAAAATAAGATTCTATTTCAAACAAAGTCGAAGGTAAGAGACCAAAACCCAAGTTTGTCCTCTAACATCCACATCACAGAGTTTCACATGTGTGCCTGCACTCATACATATACAAACATGCACACACATACAGCACCGACACACACTCACAAACCCATGCAAAAATCACTAGTTTGCTTAATTATTGGAATTAAGAAAAAAAGATGATTGGCGCTTTCTTTTATTCAAATTCAAGTGGTTTTGTTCAGTATTGTATTAGCTACCTGTAACGTAAGAAAGCATGAACAGGTATAGAAAAACAGCAAACCAAATTTTAACATTTTTATCATATTGTAGAAAACGGATGAACATTTTAAAAGACTGATAGATGACACTGAGTGCAGTCACGAACAAAAGGAGAAAGCACCTGTACTAAATGGTTGCATCTGATTAACGAGGCTACAGTGACTTTCTTCTCTCCCTCCCTCCTTCCACTCTTCTTCCTTCCTTCCCACCTCCTCCTTCCCTTCCTCTTCTTATGCACATCTTCCTACTTTTCTTTAAGGAACCCATTTACTTAACAATTAAAATCATAATGAAAAGAAAAGAAATCTCAGTTTAAGTGGTGTTTCAGACTTCAGCTTTGAATGTTCATAGCAGTGCAAAATAAGCTACTGATCACTTCAAAAAAAAAGTAGCTAGTTTAATCATGCTGTTTGTTCATTGAGAATTAATTTAATAGACTTATCCTAGAAAATAATACATTATTCAGCTTAATCAATATTCATTTGTTCTTTGCATAATCATATCTGCATAAGCATTTGTTAACAATGTGCCTGAAGACTTACAAGGAAAAACCATTCTGTAAGTAAACTACATTTTTGGATATAAAATAAAAACAATGAATCTATCAACATTAGACATATGATTAATTCTGATGTCCTGCATGTTTTCATTTCAAATGCAGCCAGGAGTCTTTGTATATGTGTTTTCATTGGAAACAGCAATAGGTACACTGTCTGTCAAATTAATATCATGTTAATTTTGGAGGAAATTAAATCAAGGTTCTATTGAACACTTGGCATATTTGTGCATGTAACATTAGCACTTGCTTCATGCCCTCAACTGAGCAGACTAGTTAGTGCTATGGATATTTGTAAATATTGGTTGTTGCATACCTAAGAAATACATATTTTTCCATTTTATTGCAAATACTTAGCATTATACAGACAAATACTTTTCTCGGGCTTTTTAAATATTGAGACTTAAAAAATGTCCCTTTTTAATAATAAAAAGGTTTTTTATTTGTATTGTTAAGATTTTTCTTTAAGAATCATTTTTAAGGGCTGGAGAGATGGCTCAGAGGTTAAGAGCAGTGCCTGCTCTTCCAAAGGTCCTGAGTTCAATTCCCAGCAACCACATGGTGGCTCACAACCATCTATAATGAGGTCTGGTGCCCTCTTCTGGCCAGCAGGCATACACACAGACAGAATATTGTATACATAATAAATAAATATTTAAAAAAATAAGAATCATTTTTAAGGAACTAACTGGGGACATCGCCCTGGGCACCTGGGAGCCCCTCTAGGTTCAAGTCTCTTGCCAACCCTAAGATGGCTCCCTTAATTAAGATATGTGCTTCCCTGCTCCTTGATCCACCCTTCCTTTATCCCAATCATCCCATTTCCCCAAGTTCCCCCCATCCTCCCCTTCTCACTTTTCTCTCCCCATCTCCCCTTACCCCCATCCCACCCCACCCCCAAGATCCCAATTTTTTTCCTGGCAGTCTTGTCTACTTCCCATATCCAGGAGGATAACTATATGTTTTTCTTTGGGTTCACCTTCTTATTTAGCTTCTTTAGGATCACAAATTATAGACTCAATGACCATTATTTATGGCTAGAAACCAATTATGAGTGAGTACATCCCATGTTCATCTTTTTGGGTCTGGGTTACCTCACTCAGGATAGTGTTTTCTATTTCCATCCATTTGCATGCAAAATTCAAGAAGTCATTGTTTTTTACCGCTGAGTAGTACTCTAATGTGTATATATTCCACACTTTCTTCATCCATTCTTCCATTGAAGGGCATCTAGGTTGTTTCCAGGTTCTGGCTATTACAAATAATGCTGCTATGGAACCTGAAATGGCCCTATCCTATAGCCATACTGATGAATATTTTGCATATCACCATAGAACCTTCATCTGGCGATGGATGGAGATAGAGACAGAGACCCACATTGGAGCACTGAAATGAGCTCCCAAGGTCCCAGTGAGGAGCAGAAGGAGGGAGAACATGAGCAAGGAAGTCAGGACAGTGAGGGGCGCACCCACCCACTGAGACAGTGGGGCTGAGCTGGACTGTGACTGAATAAGCATGGGACAAAACCAGATTCTCTGAACATGGCGAACACTGAGGGCTAATGAGAAGCCAAGACAATGGCACTGGGTTTTGATCCTACTTCATGTTCTGGCTTTGTGGGAGCCTAGCCAGTTTGGAGGCTCACCTTCCTAGACCTGGATGGAGGGGGGAGGACCTTGGACTTTCCACAGGGCAGGGAACCCTGACTGCTCTTCAGACTGGAGAGGGAGGGAGAGAGGAGTGGGGGGTGGGGAAGAGGAGGGGAAGGAGGGGGAGGGAAATGGGAGGCTAGGAGGAGGAGGAAATTTTTTTTTCAATAAAAAATAAAAAAAAATAAAAAAGAATCATTTTTAAGGCCAAACATGGAGGCACATGCCTTTAATCTCAACACTCAGGAGGCAGATGTAGGCTGATCTTTGTGTGAGTTTGAGGCTGGCCTGATGTATATAGTCAGTTCCAGGACAGCTAGATATACAAAGTGAGACTTGTCTCAAAGAACAAAACAAACAAAAGAATTACTCTTTATTGTGATTTCTGTTTGTCATTATGTGGTCAATGTAATTTTCAGTTTGTACTTTGATGAATCATATTGGTAATGATAAGTATATATTTATTATTTATTGTATGTGTAAGCATAATCTATCTAGCCACCCATTCTCAGCTGCGCTGAAAGCTGACAGGAAAGCACTTGGAGTGGAGCATCAGGGAAGCTAATACAAACAATGAGCAGGGAGAAACTGCAGCTCTTTAACTTCCAGGTGGGAGAATTAACCTGGAAGGACGTCCCATGGGACCTTACAGGCTGTAATTTAAACACTGGGTTTTTTTATTATTATAGACATATCTAAAACTTTAAAAATCCTTTATTATTCCAAAATAACTACATGAATGTGCTTAGTATTAATGTTATAACCCCAAAATGGGAAAAGAATAAAAAGAAACAATAAAGAAAACACCAAGCTCAGACATGGGTCTACTACCTAGAATATGTATTAAAAACTGCAAAAATTATCTCTCTCAATTTTCTAATCAATAAGCAGGGTAATGAACTGCACAGACGGCTCACAAAAGAAGAAATACAAATGACTAATAAACACTTTAAAGATGTGCAACATCCTGAACCATCAGGGAAATGCAAATGAAAAGTAGTTTGAGATTCCTTCTCACCCCAGCCAGAATAGCTGTCACCAAGAAAATAAATGACAACAAATGCTGGCATGGATGTGGGGAAAGAGGACCATGTTATTTGCTGCTGGTGGGGGTGCAAACTGGTGCAGCTGCCGTGGGAAGCAGCATGGAGAGTTGTCAAAAACTCAAAGAACTACGCTGCAACCCAGACAGGGCGCTCCTGGGTGTGTACCCAGAGCGTTTAAAACTGGACCACAGAAATACCTGCACATTCGTGTTCATTGCCACTCTATTTACAATAACAAAAAAAAGTGGAACCAGCTTAGATGGCCATCAGCAACCAATGGAAAGGGAAATTGTGATATGTGTGCCCAATGGGATTTTATTTGGCTATAAAGAAAAATGAAATTATGCAAGTTGCAAGAAAATAAATGGAACTGGAAATTAAACGAAGTGAACTAATCCAGATTCTGGAAGACAAATAACCATAATAACCATGGTTTTTCTCATATGCAGATTCCTAGATCATATACATAGGATTTACAAGTTATAGAACCAAAAAATGGGAAGCACGAAAAGGGGGGGGGCAAAGTCTTAGGTAACAGAAAAGGGGGAGAGCAGAGCAGAGTACTTCTGAAAGTGTAGTATGTGCTACTGGAAGAGAAAGAGACTAAGTTAGGGAGAGGGACGGAGGATTGGGGAGAGCTGTTTGATCTCATTCCTATGTAGAATCAAGAGAAGTGATGTCGTAGAAATTGGAAGTGTAATGGTGGTTATCTGAGACTTGGAAGGGGTGGGTAAAATACATTTGTCAAAACAGCCAGAGAAGAGGTTTTTGAACATCCACCCTACAAAAAACTGATCAATGTTGGAAGCAATGCTATGCTACTTCCTTTGATTGCTGAACAGTACATATGGAAATATCATTCTGAAGCACATAAATATATGTGGTTATTATGTATCTTAAAAGAAATTTAAAATAGTGTTTTAAAAACTAAGGAAACTTTGTCAGAATGGTCACTGATGTTTCTTTCCCAAGTAAAAGCAGATGCCATGTATAAGTACAATTTGTCAGATGGAATAGACCCATAGAAGTAGCAACTTACAGCCGGGCAGTGGTGGCGCATGCCTTTAATCCCAGCACTCGGGAGGCAGAGGCAGGCGGATCTCTGTGAGTTCGAGACCAGCCTGGTTTACAATAGCTAGTGCCAGGACAGGCTCCAAAGCTACAGAGAAACCCTGTCTCGAAAAACTAAAAAAAAAAAAAAAAAAAAAAAGAAAGAAATAGCAACTTACGGAATGAATTAGCCTTCAGTCAGCATCTCATGTGTCAGCAAAGCAGAAAGACAGCCTCTTCTTAAGTCTGAACTGAAAAGTGCATTGAACAAACATTGCCAGCACTGGTTACCTTAAACAGGATGCTTAAATAAATAAACAATCGAGACATCTCCTATACGATAAGCCCTCTTACAGAGGAACAGCTAATTGCTTTGAGTTTTCAAAGGAAATATTTATGTAGAGAAAGGTGAACAGGAGAATACATTTAAAGACTGAGGAAATACATAGGGCACACCTCTTTCTTCAGATGTAATCAGACGTTTTTCTAATCCTTCAACATAAAAGTAGGATTTGTCTTAGAATGTGACTTTGGAAACCTTTGTCACATTTTCAAAAAAAACAAAACCAAACAAACAAAAACCAGCCAGTTTTATCACATTTTGAGATGTTATTTATTTCACTTCTTAGTAGCCGTAGAGCCATGAAAGCAGCTCTAAGTTTAGAACCGAGGTTGATGCGTGCAATATGCTTTAGTTTACAGATGTTGACATCGGAGCCAATGCTTCTGGAAGACATCCATCCTCGAAAGGCAAGCACATCTGTGCCTGAGGTGGCTGGGTCCCAACAGTTTGGGCCGCTCTCCAGAGGCCATTAGGGGCCATGTCTGTTCAGTACAGTCAATGCCAGATCAATCATTTTTTTTTGTTGTTACTTGGCAGAGTGACAATGATTTTTGCAAAGCCCAAAGATTGCATTCAAATTTAAATGGAGATACAAACTTTCCTTAAAGCATCTAAAAAGAATATTCTCTATTCTGCATCAAACTCAAGAGCTTCTCAGTATGGGATTTCACAATGACCCTAACATTACAGATGGTTCCATGGATCTGCATTTTCCCCCTCTGCCATGAAAGGACTTCATTTGAATAGCCTTCCATATCAGATAGTTAAGAGCCACCAGCTGGGACAATAGTTTACAGCCTGATTCTCAAGTCCTAGCCTGCTGATGCTTTTTTTCCTAGATATGCAGGTATGCAAGCCTATTTTATAAATGCCTATTAATCCAAGACACATCTGTCAGTATGGGAATCTCTCCCCCCCTCCCCCCGCTTTTCCTTTTCTCCCACTGTCCATCTCCCCAATCTTCCTCCTTCAACAGGGAAGTGGCCTAGGGGGTGGGGGCGGTTGGTGTTAGGTGAGCCCCTATGCAAGGCGCTCTCTCCCAGTTGTGGGGAAATTGGATTGGGTGGGGGATGTGGAAGGGATCATCGCGGAGAAAAACATTTTCACAAGACCCAGAGTTAGTTACTCAGGTGGCAGAAAAACGCACCTAACACCCCATCTGTAGTCTCCTGAGAGCCCCAGCTGAACAAACGAAGAAATCAAACCTAACTGTCTCTTACAGGATGGGAGAGAAACACCACAAACAATAACAAAGCACACAGTCACAAATCCAGGGAGACTCTAGTTTGGGAAAGGACTTCTCTGCCTCACTTGGAGGAGTCAGAAGTTTTCACTTTTTAAAAAACCCTTTTTTAATTTGGCATGCAAATGCAATTTATCTTAATCTTATTCTCTCCTCTCTCTTACCTTTCAAGCTTTAGACATGTGTGTCGCATTCAGAATAAGTACAGACATAGGGTAGGTAGTAAGCGACCTGGCATGGAGGAGAGGGCAAATCTTCCAAGGATGGGGAAATAGAATATAGTGGAATATTGTGTTATAAAAGAACAAAGGTGAAACTAGAATAGGAGGATTAAGTGGGGGGGGTACAGTAGAGGAAGGAATTTGGGGAGGGAGAACTACCACTGAAGGCCTTCTGCAAAAGCTATACGGAAATGCTACTGCAGAATCTTCCTAACATAAATACAAAGAGAGGGAGAAAAGAAGGCTAAATGAAGTTACCGTATAATGGAGTAGACAATAGCCCAACTGAACATCGTATGCTATCAAATTAATTCTCCATGCCATGAATAAGTTACATCTTTTTGAGTAATTGGCCAAAGGGGGTCCCATAAATGTCCCCTAACTAAACATTACCAACTACTAATTCTCACTCTTGAATCCGTTTCCTGTTAATCTGAGAAACTGCCATGCTTTGGTTCCAAGCACACATGTGCAACGCAGATTTCAGAAAAAAGACATTGTAATTTAGCACTTACTATACTCAGGCAATCTTCTGCAAAGACGGCTTCCCCCTGTACCTGATCTCTGTGAAAGCCTTCAGTCAGGAAACTTGGTATTTCCTGTTCTCCACTCCTACCAAGCTGGAAATATGTAGTAAGAGCTGCAGGCCTCTTCCCCCAGCCCGGCTCCTGGCCGCCTGGCTAGCTTATACCCCAAAATAACAACACTCAAACTGTATTCATTTAAACACTGCCTGGCCCATTTCTATTAATGTGTGTAGCATCGGGAAGATTCTAGCCTACGTCCATCCTGGGTCAGAGCTTTATCACATCTGCCCGGGAGAGGGGAGCATGGTGTCTGTCTGAGGCGTCTTACCTCACTTCCTCTTCCTCCCAGCAATCTGTTCTGTTTACTCCACCCACCTATTTTCTAACCTATCAGGGCCAAGCAGTTTCTTTATTAATTAACCAATGATCTTCCTCCATCAGAAATAGCAATTTTGGATTTATGCAATTTTTGCACCTGTGTGTCTATAATAGAGCTGCATTTCTTAAGTGATCTGTGTTCAGCTGGTGAAATGGTTTTTTGAAATGTACGGTAATAAGAAGTTTTATATAGCATTAAATAATGCTCTTGTTAGTTTTACAGTCTATTCATCCTACGGGATCAACCTTTAAACTGCTATCAATCTATAAACAAATATACCTGGATTCAAATTAAGATACTCATCATATAACTCATTTCAATGGGAAACTTTCCAAAAAAATACAAAACATGGAAAATGTTTGATCCCCTCACTAATTGACTCATCATTGCAGTTAAACACCAGTTAGGATTTTGGGAGACCTCCTTGTCTATCCAGTCTACTTTGAGGTACATTATACTAAATACTAGAGTCATGTCATTTCATCCTCTGTAGCTCAGAAACTTCTTAATAAGATATAGATAGGGCTTGAAGCAATGGCTCAGTGAGGAAAGTATTTGTTGTGCAAGCATAAAGACCTGAGTTCGAATCCCCAGTACCCATATTAAAAGCTGGACATGAATTCCTGTAATTCTAGGACTGGGGAGTAGAGACGTGAGGATTCCTAGGACTTGCCTGGTGAGCTACTCTGCCTGACTCCATCAGCTCCAAGCTCCAGGAGGTCCTGGTTCAAAAACTAAGGTGAAGAGCGTTAGTGGAAGATGCTGGATGACAACCTTGGTAAGAAGCAGACATTTTTACATGACCAGAATGTCATTGCTCTAGCCAGTCGAACTAACCCTTTTTCGTTATGTTATATTCAGGACACATTTATATTTTCTCAGATTTATTTTACCTGGCATGCCAGGTAAATATTTCCCATATAAGCCTGGCAGCCTGAATTTGATCCTGGAAGCCATGCAGACATGGAGAAAGAGAACTGACTCCACAAAAGTTGTCCTGTAGCCTCCAGACAGGTATCACGACATCCACCCCACACCTTCTCTCACATACAACAATAGTAATAAAAAGAAAAGAAATGGAAAAGATAAACATTTCCTATACTCGATTTAATCATTCCTCTATAGGAGCAAGCAGAAACGTTAGATTAGAGCTGCTCGGAAAGATTTTTATACAGAACAACCCTCTGATTCTACATCCTCGGGCCACACACAGAGTGGCACTCGGTCAGTGTTGGTTAAATCTGGCCTTTCTCTTGTTCGAGGAAAGAAATCAAAAGTGACGCGAGGAAAGGTGGTGGTTTCTCCAATGCAGCTCCCAGCCTTGAAGCTGTTGATTTCTGCAGCCTCCTGCCCATGTTGAAGAGGTCTTCGCTTGTCTGTCTCGGGTGTCAGCACCCTGTGCATCTGCACTTAGGGCAGGAACGGAGTCCTTGGACTGACTAAGGAATCGGCTAGCCTCGCCGTTTTCTCCTTCCTCATTTGATGCAGCTATAAAAGATTAAGTGCCTGCATTTTCTCTCCCTCCCAAAGGTGCAAAAGCTCAAACACAAGCCAGCTAACTGTTCTCTCCTATGCTTAATTGATGTTTTGCACTCACAGCCTTGAAAAGTAATCTTTTCCATGCCCAGTGTTAGTTGTAATGAGATATATTATGCTGACAGCTTGAGCTCTTGCAAAGGTATGGGACTCAGCATGTAAATAATTGTGCCTGCAATTTCAAATTCGATATAAATGCCACACTGTTCAGAGTAAAGGCTATGCTTGCCTGCACTTGGCCAGCTGTGTCCAAAGGTGCAGCACAGCTACTGTTTGGCCCGGCAGTCTTTACTCCGACATGGAGAAACTGGGCCCACTCTGTTGGTGCCTGGCACACCGCACACCCAATGAGGGGGCAAATGGGGATTAGACAACAAATGTTTGCAGAGGGAATGAATGATTCTACAAAGAAATCAGTCTTCACACAATGAAACTTTATTTCTGAACATCAAAAGAGGGGAATGAAATCAGACAGTCCCAGACGAGCCCACAGGAGGCTCTGGCAGAGCTCTACCCCATGTGTGGTGACCAGAGGCTATTGGCTGACTCACACTGACTAGCCACGGGGTGCAAATGAAATCCTTCATTTTCAAATGAGTATTTAATGTGTTTTTTTCTCAAAAGATCTGGTCATCTCCCTAACACTGACTAATTAGTATTTTTAATTCTAGATAAGAAAGGGGGGAAATAGTCATAGGGAAAAGAAATTCTTTCAAGCCACAACAATGTTCTAGTGAGAAATATGGGAGGAAATCAAATATGAAAACAATTTAACGTAACCCGAATGGTTACTAGCCTTATGGTCCGGATTTCAGTAAGAGGTCTGTGTGGGAGCTCTAATCCCATGCTCACACTGTGAGCTGGTACTTCATTTATGGGACTCTATCCATAGAAATAATCCGGAGAAGAAAATGGGATTTTCCAAGACTATGTATAACAAGGTCGTTTACAATAGGGGAAACTTGGAAATGAGACAAATGCCCAACAGTAAGGAGAATGGCAGCCTAGAATATCATATCCATTCTGCATTTCATCGAGGAGGTGGTTTGTTTCAGTATGTAGAAATGTCTGTAGGAAATAACCTTAATTGAGAAAAGCAATACACCTAGAATTATGGGCTCAGTGATTGCAACTCTGCGAAAATGTACCTGCTACCTAGAAAAGGGTCAGAACTATTTCAGTGGTGACATAAACAGGGCTGTGGGTTACTGGCTTCCTTTTCGGCATTGTAGCTAATGGTTTAAGTGTTTGATGAATTGAAAAGAGAGAAAAAGGGAGGGAAGGAGGGAGGGAGAAAGGGAGAAAGGGAGAGAGGGAGAGAGGGAAAATGCTCTCTGTGAGCTAGGGTTGCCTTTTATCATTCTCAGAAGGTTATGGATTAAGCACACCAGAAAGAAACACACGAGGAAAATTAGAAAGCTGCAGGACCATCTAAATGGCAGTCTCTATGCCTGATACAAAGTCACAATTCACTGGGAAAGAGATACTTCTGAATACCTTGTAGGACTGGATAGCTGACTGGAAGCCACACTAACTAGGATGTATTCAGATGTCTCCAGAGAAAGGCAACTTCTGGTGACCACCAGTAATATTTTATTCCTCAGCAAAACACTTCATAGAACGATGTCACTGGGAAGGGATAGTCAATGCCCATGGAGTTTGTCGTCAACCAGCAGAAATCAGCATGTCCAAACCTTTTGATTGATTTCTGTACATGTATCACCCCCACTGCATTCTGGGCTTTAAATTGACCATTAATCAAAGTTAGAAAATTAGATTTGAAGCATGGCCTCTGTAACTAAAATGGGGAAGATATCTGAAAATAGAGATAGTCCCCAAGGAGTTAGTCCTAAGGCTCACTGTAGAATATCTTCAAAGGGTTTTTCGTCTTTTTTTGTCATATTAAAATTTGCCTTCCAGGCTGTGGTGGCTCACACCTTTACACTTGGGAGGCAAAGGCAGGCAGATCTTTGTGAGTTCGAGGTTAGCCTAGTCTACAGAGTAAGTTCCAGGGTAGCCAAGGTTACACAGAGAAACCCTGTCTCCAAAAAAAAAAAGAAAGAAAAAGAAAAAAGAAAGAAAGAAAGAAAAGAAAAACAAAAACAAAAAGATTTGCCTTTCTCATTGCTTCCTACAAATGTAATTATAGTTATGGGCTGAAAATGAAATGTGTTTTGAATAAAACAGCATCACATAATCTCATTAGAATATTACTGAATTGAATTGAGGGAGAAATCCCCATAAACTTATTTTAGGTATCAACACATCCAATGTCAACATGGAAGTGGGGATGAAGGAAGAGGTGCTGACAGACT
Source organism: Microtus oregoni (assembly GCF_018167655.1). NCBI lineage: Eukaryota > Metazoa > Chordata > Mammalia > Rodentia > Cricetidae > Microtus > Microtus oregoni. The sequence goes on along the minus strand of NW_024543828.1, from coordinate 9,435,488 downwards.
GTAGAAATGTGCTAGACCTCCAAGTTTTATGTTTATGCCACCATTTTGTTGCTGCAAAGAGACATCAAAATGGTGGCTGCGTTATTGCATTTCTGTGAACAGGATATATGGAACAGGATATATGGAAAATAGGCGCCCTCAGCTAATATTGCAGGCTCCTGTGGTGTGGTTTTCTCTTCATTCTTGAACAATCAAGGATTCTACGTATTTTGTAGCTTTTGTAAGTGGAAGAATAAGGAAAGAGACACTCATCATACTTTTGTGTTTAAACAACACAGTCGCTTTTACCCCGTCTCTTTCTTCTCTCATACTCTCAGATCCAAAAGAAGTTGTTGGGGTTTTTTTGTTGTTGTTGTTTATTCATTTGTTTTATTTTTTATTTTTTAATTAATTTATTTTTATTTTATGTACATTGGTGTTTTGCCTGCATGTATATCTGTGTAAGGATGTCAGTTTCCCCTGGAGCTGGAGTTTCAGACAGTTGTGAGTTACCATGTGAGTTCTGGCAACTGAACCCAGGACCTCTGGAAGAGTAGCTAGTGCTCTTAATTGCTGGGCAGTGTCTCAGGTCCCTTTTTGTTTTAAATTGTTGCCCTCTCATGTACACAGATGGTATGTGTTCCAACTGTGATGGGTATATTCCCTTCAGTTTGCAATGGGGATGATAATCCCTGTTCTAGTCCCACTGTTAGAATTCTTACCAGAGAGAGTATGTGAAAGTATGCTGAGGAAAAAAAGGAAAACCATGGGGCTGGAGAGATGGCTCAGCAGTTAAGAGCACTGACTCCTGAATTCAATTCCCAGCAACCACATGGTGGCAGCTCACAACCATCCATAATGAGATCTGGTGCCTTCTTCTGGCCTCCAAGCATACATACAGGCAGAAAACTGTATTTGTAATAGATAGATAGATAGATAGATAGATAGATAGATAGATAGATAATTTTTAAGAAATGAAATCAGGAATCTGAAGGCAAATGGCTAGAACCATAAAAGACCATATTGAGTGAGGTAATCTAGAGCCAGAAAGACAAACATCCCATATCCTCCCTCATCAGAGGCTCCTAGCTCCAAAGCTTCAGATATGAGTACACATCCTGGATTAAGCACAAAAGCAAGAAAAGTAAAAAGGGCCCATTGCTTAGGTGGAGGGCGGCGGGGGTGGGGGGCAATAGGAGAACAGCAGGGTACAATAATATAATTGTTTATCTTTTAGCTAGCCTGCTTATTTCCGAATCAAGTTAACTTCTACAGTTGGCACCCAATGTGGGACTCGGGTCTCCAGCAGCTCTAGCCTGCTGTTAGGCTCCACATCATTCATTTGGGTATAGAATTCCCATGCAGTGGCCCTGAGTAGCTGCTAGATATTTTCTCGTTAAATGCCTTAGCCTGGCTTCTGGGTCCACTTTTCTGGTGCTCACAAACACTCATGCAAAACGTGGGTTTCCCTGGTTGTCTCTGTTTGACATTTGTGCTCTTGTAGCCGCTGACCAATGAGGGACCTTTGTGGAGCACACAGTCTGTGATTTATACTAAATAACTGTTTTTAATCTGAGCATATCTTTTAGAATTTAACACTAAAATTCAGATTCAAGCCAGCCACATGGCTACAAGTCCGCCACGACACCTACTGGCAGGTAACAGTTATTGCACCTACTCTAGCTCAAACTCAACCACAGGTAAGATTTATAATTTAAAATCTAAATTATAAATTTATAATTTAAAATCTAAATTATAAATTTATTATTTAAAATCTAAATTATAAATTTATAATTTAAAATCTAAATTATAAATTTATTATTTAAAAGGGCAAGATTATGGAAAATTAAAACCATCCAGGAGTTCAATAACATATACAATGTTATGCAAGTTTTATATGATTTCCCTCCTACATCTGTCTATTTGATTTTGGAGATTAGTTTTATCTTTTGTATTTTCTCCTTAAAAACGTGGTTTGATAATACGGCCAAGAATCACTTTTAGAAATGATACAGTCTTGACAGACTGATAATGACCAAATAAAAGGAAAGTTCAACTCTCTGGAGAAGGATACAACCAATTATGACAGACAAAACCCAGTCAAATGAGGTACTTTTAGAAGTGATACAGTTTTTACAGACTGATAATGAGCAACTAAAAGGGAAATTCAGCACTCTGGAGAAGAGTACAGCCAACTTAACAAATAAAACCCAGTAAATGACAGAGGACCCTGAGACATTGTCTGAAAGAATTTGTACTGTTGAATGTATTAATCGGACTCTGTCAAAGGGTTATAATAGATTGACTGATAGAATGCCTCTGCAGAAACGTATTATGCATGCTATAAAAATTATGTCCAAGGATGAGACATTATTTCTACTGGATAAACTTCATACCTTGGAATTCTCTATGAGGACATTAGAACAGAATACTGGACAGGAGATCCAGACTTTACAAAAGGTAGTGGTAAAGAGACTTGAAAATATTGAGGAATTTATCAAATTTGATGACCAGGGACAAAAGGTACAAAGACAAAATGTAGCCTCATCAGTACATACCAAACTCCTGGATAACTTATACAGAGTTATATCTGTTTTTCCAGTGATATCATCAGAAAGAACATCTGGCACCAAATACCATAAGGTTGTCAGGTTGTCAAAGAATATACATAAGAGCCCATACTAAGACTGATCTAAAGAAAATTAAACCAGTGTATTTCAAGGTTGTGTTGACCTCACAATGGAAACCAAGAGATGTGCTATGTTTGGGAAGGGGTTTTGCTCTTTCCAGAGGAGAAGAAAAATTATGAATATCATCAAAATTAATAAAGATTTGTTTTAAAAAAGAAAACCATCTTGAGAAAGGGATATGACAGCTTATCAACAATGGTGACAACCATACAGGTGGTAAGGAAACCAACTGTATAGGGTTGGGGCAGGGTTCTGCTCTTCTCTTTACAGGAATGTTCACATCTTCAAAAATTCAAGAGACCCTGGATGTTTGGATGCTAACAGAAGGAAAAATATCTATCCAATAAGGATCATCAAGAAAAAGGAATATGACTTATGAGCACAGATGAGAAAAACATATACATTTAAACATATGTGTGTGTGTGTGTGTGTGTGTGTGTGTGTGTGTGTGAATATATAGAGCTGGATTTGGAGTTGAACAATGCTCTGTACTTCTCTAAATCCAAGCGTCTTGTTAAAAGGAACATTCAGAGTTTCTGCCTCATGTCAGAAGTCATCTAGTATGGGAAAGAAGGAATACTTTAGGGAAAATTTTACTTTTTCCATGTCTATCTTGTCTATATTGTATTATTCATTGAATGTATGTTTATATGAATAATGTTTAAGTTTTACATGATGAGCAATAGAATTTCCTACAGATCCTTTTCCTGTAGTAATCTTTGAAGTTTCCAGGAAAAAGATGGGGCCCCACAGCAACAACTCCACCTGGTGGAGATGACATCATGATGCTAATAGCGCTGCTATAAGACTGGTTTGGGGGTACCAGCTGCTGAAATGGTGCACCTTCTCATGACATTCTGGCCAGAACTCCAAATAAGAACTTTGGAAAAAACCCTATCAGCTACTCGGAAATCATTTACAGCTATGCTATACCGTAATCTTGAACCTTATCCATCACTTTACTTTTGCAGGATCCCATAAAGAAAATAACATTGTCCCTATGACAGTGGGAAGCAATTCTAGAGGACGATGTCCCCCTCCCAAAAAAGTTTGTCTTCAGGGTTGGGAATACTATTTAGGGGTTGTTGATTATTACTTGTATCAGGTAGAGGAGTGGGGTGGAAACTATGTAGGTTCAGAAATAAAAAAAGGAATCATAATAGTGGGTAATAGAGTGAATACTTGTGAGCTATTATTTATGGATAATTTACATTGATATAGATTTATATATTGATGCAAGTTCAAATTATATTTATTTATATTTACAATATTTGTACATCTATGCAGAATCATTCTACCAGATTATATACATGCATGTTTCTGCCTCTGTTTAGGATATTATGTATATTGATACAACTTTTAGGGTATATTTTCATATTGCATTATGATATCTTGATATCTCTGATCAAGATACTTATAGATTATTTACATTTTGAGATCATTGTCCTCATTTGCTGCACATTTGTTTACAGAGTATTTAATATTCTGACATGAAGTCTTAGTCTTTTTTTTTAAATATTTATTTATTTATTATGTATACAATGTTCTGTCTGTGTGTATGTCTGCAGGCCAGAAGAGGGCACCAGACCTCATTTACAAATGGTTGTGAGCCACCATGTGGTTGCTGGGAATTGAACTCAGGACCTTTGGAAGAGCAGGCAATGCTCTTAACCACTGAGCCACCTCTCCAGCCCCCGAAGTCTTAGTCTTTAAGTTATACAGGTATTAAATATTATAGGTCAATAGTTGTTCATGTTTGTTATACATATAGTCAGATCTATTAGGGTCTTTACATACATAGAGATTGTATTCTGCCTAGAAAGGTAATCTTCAACCATGTCAGGGATCTGTAGAATCATGGCATTTAAATAATTTAGGCTTCTGTTGATATGAGACATGATTGTTCCTGATAGCACCAATCTATTCCCAGGAGAATGTTGAGCACCGAAGACACTCCACTAGGAGTTTGGTTTCTTCTTGGCACAACTGGCCTTTGGGCAAGGAACTGCCCATACCTAAACGACTGACAAAGTACATTGTATCTGGACTGGATTAGCTGGACACAAGGAAAAGGACTGCCAAACCTTACAAAGACAGGGTAAGATGGTTCTGAAAAATTCCCTGCCTCTGAAAATGGTCTGTCAGTAATGCTAGGCCTTAGTCAAAGTTGGTTGCTTCAACATTGCAAATGAAACTTTTGGTGATTGCTCAGGTAGCCAACTGTCTCTGTCATATACTGCTTGCTTTGGAAGCTGCTTAATTGCACTTCCTGCATGCTCAAGTAATATTATGTCCCTTCTCAGGCCTTCAATGGGGTTGGAAATTAGATAGTCGTAGTTACCTTCCTCTTATGATTTAGCCAAGCCTATTTCCATTGCAAGATTTAGACTCCTTGGAATAGAATGTTTATTAAAATATTTATCATGTGTTCCTTGTTTAATATTGTTTATGTTGGTTGTAATTTTATACTTGATATCTGTTCCTATTGTATATAGTTTGGTATTGGGTTTGGATAGCTCTTGTTTAGACAAAAGGAAGTGATGGGGAAGCCTTGTTAACCAATTATCTTTAAGAGGTGGGGCCAAGTTAGGGTGTGGCTTTCTGGGACTGGGTGAAAAACACAAGGCCCAGGTGCATGTGCTAGCTCTCTCTCTCTCTCTCTCTCTCTCTCTCTCTCTCTCTCACACACACACACACACACACACACACACACACACACAGCACAGCACAGCTGAGCTTGGACTTCTCATTCCGGTTTTGTGAGTTTTCCCCTCATGAGAAATAAAAATATAATTGTTTGTCTTTTAGCTAGCCTGGTTATTTCCTGAATCGAGTTAACTTCTCCATTGGTGGAATCTTTTCCCCGTACAAGTGTCACAGAATGCATGTACTCCAGTGAGACAACTATGATATCATCAGCTCATGCAATCTAAGAGGAGGACCACTCCGTAGATGTGCTCTGTCATCGGCTAAAATAGTTTAGGAAGCATGTGACTGTATATTTCGCATGTAGTGGTGTAGGAATTGTCGAAAACCAGCTTGGACAAAACTCATACATTCCAAGGTAGGAGCGTGAGGATTAAAATTATTAAGCAAAAGAAACAAAGACATAAAAAAGAGACAAAAACACAAAGCAATATTGAAAGGGACATTCAGTAAATGTTGACTCCACCTCAGTTATTTTCCACACCCTTAGATGCTTCACTCCAAAAGGGGAGGGGGAGGCAACAGACTTCATTAACATGCTATAAAAAATTGACTTAAATTCTCTGATCTTCAACCCAGGTGGAGCAGATCTACCTTTACACCCACAATACTAATTAATCACACCCTAGGTCAGAATCTCTTGTTTGTAACCACACCTGTTGTCAACAACTTTGAGAGAGCAAAAATAAGCTCAGTTTCTCTGACCTCCAGTCAAGGTGGAACAGGTTTACGTTGGTACGTGCTCCCACAGGCAATGTGCCGATGAATCTTGTTAAATGTATTATTCTGAGGACTGATCAAAAGTTTGAAAGGCTGGGTGTGGTGGTGCTCACCTTTAATCCCAACACTTGGGAGGCAGCCTGGTCTCTAGAGCTAGTTCCAAGATAGCCAGGACTATTACACGGAGAAATCTTGTCTGTCTCAAAAAAAAAAAAAGAATGAAAGATGAAAACTTGGAGGTTTTCTGTGTTGATTCTGCTTCTGGCCATACACTGTCATTGGAAGCTGAGGCAGTGTGGACATGCCACCTTGCACCTATCTTGAGCTGTCAGATTTGCAGCCTGTCCTTTATCCTTGTCTGCTCAGCTTTTCATCCAGGTATATCTTGACCAATCTGACACTTTCTTTTCTTTTCTTTCCTTTTCTTTTTTTTTTTTTGACTCAGGGTTTCTTTGTAGCTTTGGGGCCTGTCCTGGAACTAGCTCTTGTAGACCAGGCTGGTCTCGAACTCACAGAGATCCACCTGCCTCTGCCTCCCCAGTGCTGGGATTAAAGGCATGTGCCACCACCGCCCGGCTCCAAATCTGACATTTTAAAGACAGCTCAAGCTAGGTGCAGGGTGGTACACACACACACTGCCTCGGCTACTAGAGAGTCTGAGACCAGAGGAATGTTTAAGACTGGGGAGTCAGTGCCAGTCTGGGCAATGCAGAGATCTCATCACTGTTTTTTTTTTTTGGTTTTTTCATTTTTATTTTATGTATATGAATGTTTTGACTGCACATATGCACGCATGCCCACTGCTTACAAAGATGAGAAAAGGGCATCATTGCCCTTGGAACTGGAGTTCCAGGTAGTTGTGAGCCACCACAGAGGTACTGGGAGCTAAACTGGGAGCAACACAAGTCTCTCAACTGATGAGGTCCCTCTCAAGCCCTCTCTTTTTCAATTTTTAAATGACATTTATTTATTTGAGGAGGCTATGCACATTTCATGCCATATATGAGCTTCTAGTGATTTAAGACAAGCCACCAGGCTTGGTGACAAACAAGTTTCCTTGCAGAGCCATTTTGCCAGCCTGAAACCCCATCTTTTAAAAAAATAAATAAAAGCTCGCTTCCAGTGCCATAGATTTTATACATGAGCAAAAGTCTATAACTAATGCTCACCATAGCAGAGAAGACTGAATTTAAAGCTTGCTTTCTCCCACCTGGTCACGAATAAGGGGTAAGTTCATTTTATAAAACCCAAAACAATCATGGTTATTATTTCATACTTTTTAAAAAAATTCATTCTTTAAAATATGGTTTAATGTTAATTGTTACTAATAGTATGCTTGGCTTACAGAAATAAAATAGGTTTATTAAGTTGCTAGTAGTTAAAAAAACTAAAGGTATAATTGGATCAAGAAGTACAAGAAAAATTAATCTCAACAAAATATCTCCTGGACTCAGTTTCTGAGCAATTGCCCTATAGGCTATAATTATGAATAAAATACCCTTTGAAAAGACCTCATCAGAATCAGAGAGAAATGAGAACAATGGGGTAGGTATTACAAAAGATTGGTTCTTCTCAGATAATTGTTTTTAATAAAATGGTGAAAGTGTAGAAAACACCAGGCAACTATAATTAGGATAATAATCTATTGTTCTACAGGAGTATGTACCCTGTTGTCTCTTCTATTGGAAAGCAACAAAGAACATAGAGGATGGACGAATACATTTGAAGGATGGTTCCATAGTGAGCGGTGGAGGTAATTAATTAATTTTTCCTTTATGGCAGAACCTGCCAAATAATAAAGAGCGAATGTTGTGATGAATGCAGACTCAAGAGAGTGCTCTCTTTGGATTTCATTTATTTTATTTTTGAGATGTGGGGAGTGAAAGTAAAGACCTCGTGCACTCCAGACAAGTGTTGCCCATTTGTGTTACTTGCCCAGTTAAGAGAGTGCCCTGCTTTTATAGAGGAAGCCAAGCCGACTAAAGAACTGCATCTACATAAGATTGCATCCCTTTTCTCTTTACTTGGACGTATTTATTTATTCACGATGATACTGAGAACAAAACCCCTCTTGTGGGCTGCTGGATTCTATTCTTCTTCAGTAGCTTAGTGTTTGAGCCTATGATTCATTTCTAGCAGAGGTGGATCTGTGATGTGGGTAGAAATTGAATCATGGCAGTGATTAAGCTGTGTTTGTAAAATGGGGAGCATAACAAGATACAGGAGAGCTGAACAAAATCGAATTTTTGACATCATTTTTTTAGATACTGAAAATATAAGAGAATGTAAAGCAAGCTATCACCCCAGTTTTGGGTTGGGGAGGACAGGAAAACACTGTGCTGGAGTGCCTGTGTCCTTAGTTCTCTGAATCAGGACACAGCCAAGCTCTTCCCACAATGCCCATTAAAGAGCATACCTCTGCCCATCCCAGAGAGACTGACTGCCACTGCCCTGGTCATGTCAAAGATGCTTATAGACTGATGTGGGGGTCATGTCAAAGATACTTATAGATTGATGTGGGGGTCATGTCAAAGATGCTTATAGACAGATGTGGGGGTCTTGTCAAAGATGCTTATAGACCTGATATGGGGGTCATGTTAAAAATGCTGCAGAAAGATGGTCTTGCTGGCTGGGCCACAGTATTAAGTTTTCCTATGTACTATGTGACACAGTAACAGAACTGAAGAGCACAGCATCCGTTTCCATCTGTTTTCTGCACACCTTCACATGGTCAGGGCTTTTTCCCAGCTCCTCTATTGGCTGTAGACAGAAAATAAGCTTCTATGGAGATTTCCAACTTTAAAACACAATCTTTTGCTTACATAAGCTTTGTTTCTAAGCCAGGCATGGTGCACACTGTATTCCAAATATACATGAAGCTGAGGCAGGAGAATTGCTATGAGTTCAAGGCCAGTTTGGGCTCTGAAATCTTATCTAAAATTGTCCTCAATGAGCCAAGTATGGTGGCTCACGTTGTTAATCCCAGTTAGTCCTAGTCACAGGATAATATTGTTATGGTAGTTCTCCTGGCTATGATAGGTTTGGGTCCACAGCTGCCTATCTGAGGTGCACTGAGGGACTAATAGTACCTGCAAATACTCATGGTCATGCGGTAGACTCCTCTACTTCAGTGAGATACAAGTTTGATGTGTGTAGATGGGCTTGGCGTTGAGTTCTTTCCTGCAGGGCACTGGATGCTTCACATGTAGAAAATCTGTCTCTTGGTTTATATGCTTTGTCTTAGTTGCTTTTCTATAGCTTTGAAGAAACACTATAACCAAGGTAACATATAAAGAAAGCATTTAATTGGGGGCTGCTTACAATTTTAGAGGTTTAGTCCATGGCCATTACAGTGGGGGAGCATGACAACAGGTAGGCACGATACTGGAACAGTAGCTGAGAACTCACATCTCAATCCACAAGCATGAGGCAAAGAAAACTAACTAGGAAGGCTCTGAGCTTTTGAAACTGGGACCCACCCCCAGTGACACACCTCCTCCAACAAGGCCACCCCTCCTAATCCTTCTCAAACAGTTCCTCCAGCTGGGGACCAAGTAGTCAAACATCTGAGCCTATGAGGACCGTTCTCATTCAAGCCCCCACACCAGAAGAATCAGGAGTTTGAAGTCAGTCTGGGCTACATAGCAAGTTACCAGCCAGCCTGGGCTGTTACTAGAGAGGTATATTGAGGAAGGAAGATGGAGAGTTTTTGTGGTTTTCATAATAGGCTGGTGGAAAAAACTTAAAAAGAAAGAAGAGATCTCAAGATAGGGATCTCTGGTTCCATCCCCCAGCAATAAAGAAATAAATAAGTAAATTTGTCTCCGAATCTGCAAAGGCGACCATGAATTACTTTTACATAATGTTAAAATACTGAAGAAACTCTTGATGTTTGTACCACGTATTTCATGTTCTGATTGTGACTAAAAATAGCTTGATATGCTGAATGGCAAAGGAAAAGTATAAGCCTATAAAATTCCCTTTGTAAAATGGGAAGCTATATAATTTGCTCGGCTAAAAGACACTGTCACCAGGCACTTCCACCTCATTGAAAATTAGTCCCAGCAGGTGAACTATTATGTTCCTACCATGGACTGGAAGTGTTTTCAGTATGTGCTGGGAGTCACCTCTTCAAATCTTGGAATTTATGTACAAAGACATACCTGTAAACTTTGTAAACCAAATGAACACATTTAAAACATAATTTCAACTCTGCTTTTCTGAAAGAAACAAAAGAGAAGGCATATTTTTATTTATTTTAAGTGGGTTCTCCTCTTCTGTATATATTAGTAGACGCCTCTCACCTGGACAATGTCTGGGAAGAGATCAGCTGTTTTTTTTTTTTTTTTTAAAAAAATACTCCATGCACTATTGGGGATTTTCGGATGACAAATTCATTGTCCCCTTCCTGTTGTAAAACTTACTAAAATATTAAAACAAAGATGGTGGTCCACAACGTTGCTATGGTCACAGGTTTGGTTGTTTAGCTAATATGTTACAAATGAGTTCTAGTTTATCTAAGATATATATTAAGACAAACCAGTTCAGAGCCGTCTAGATAGCTTCCTGTGTTTGTTTTTTGTTTGCTGTCTGAAAGGGAGTACCTACAGTTCGAATTCTCAAAGCTTCAGCTGCATTTCCTGGCAATCTTGTGAAGAGGCAGATTTCAAGCGTGTACTAAATGTGGGGTCTGTTCCAAGCACCACAAGTACAGACACGGCGCGATTCTGCAAGTCTCTGATGTCTGAGACTGAGATCTCTGACTAGCTCCTGGGTGATTCTGATGCTGCTGGTCCCCAGGGTGCATTTGGAGCAGCCAGGACTTTGACAATGAGCATTCCCCCCACCCCACCCCCTACCCCCGTTCAGGACAGCAATGCGGGACTCCCTTAGGAAGCGCATGTGCAAATGTCCCTGCAGCTACTTTAGTGGAGAATATTCATTTTTGTGAAGGAAATAAAGGGATTCACGAAGTGGAGATATGCTTACGTGCCAGGGACTGTGTTGGGCACTGTATTTCACCAAATACTATATAAGATGAGTTGGATTTCCGCACTTTCCTGCTGATCACAAGTGACAAAATGAAGTGAAAGATGAAAGGACCAGCATCTTCCTCTTCCTCTTCCTCCTCCTTTAAGAATACAGTCGCAATGAGCTCCCAGTTTTCTAAAAGCACTACCCCAAGTACCAATACCTTAGCATGTATTCAACATCCCAAATATGGCATCCTTTGACAGCAGGGTTAGGTTCATACTCTTCATTCTCCCTCATGCCCCCAAACAAAGCATGTATCAGCTGCTCAACAACAGCCTGGCATGCTGCCAACTGGTGGAACACTTTGATTGACCTGGGGAACACTGAGAAGATACCGCACTTCCAGGCAGAAGAAGACCTGTTTTTCAAGAGGCAGAAAAATCCAAGTTTCTCTGAGTTGTTGGGCATGGTTTCTATCTTCTGTCTCCTGTGCACTTTTTCTTTTTAAGAGAATATTTTTTTTCTGATAGAACATGGGTTAGATTGGATCCATGACTAGTTGAAAACACATTTTTTTGAAGGTCTCTTAGAGGTGCTTCATGCCTTTCATGTCTGTGCCTTCTTAGTGTTGGTGGTAGGAGAGTACAATGGTGAGTACAAAGTGATTCCCTGGCTTCATTTGGACCATGATGGATTGGCCTTGTTCAGCCAATGAAGTGGTCTCCTCAAAAAGGAGTGACCAAAGGCAGACATACAGGAGTCACGGTTTAACACTAATACTTGGGTTCCTGTTTAAGTATGAGAGACCACGTTGATACTGAATGTAATTGCTCCAGTTTGAAGAATACAAAAGGAACAGTAGTTTATTTTAAGCTATAAAATAAGAAGTTGTGCTGCCATGGGTCTCTATTATGTTTCGTCAAATGTGCTAACACATTTTCAGTTTGAATTACATTATCTCTTTGAAAATCTCAGTTATTACATTGACAAAGAGATAAATTAGATAGCTCGTTTGACCTCTGTCAAAAGACTGAAATCTCAGGAAGAAGGTGACAGAGTGCACCGGTCTGGGTGAGGTGGCTTGGCAAGGTGGCAGTAATACATTCTCCTTTAGATTCTGCAGCCTTCCCAGCAGAATAGGTAGAATTTCTATATGTGACCTTAACAAGCTGGAAGCATACAGAGAGAAGCAGCATAAGCAAAACAAAACAGGGAAATGCAAAGTGCACAGTATAATCAGGGCTCTCTAGTTCAGCTACAGCATAGGACATGTTTACTGCACCAAGGGATAAATGAGAGACACACATACATGGCCAGGCATGTGAGTAGAATCCAAATCTAAATACTCTGAATAGCTACTTCATTAGAAAGGCTTCTACTGTTTTGTTAAAGAACAATGTAATGATTCTTAGTAAGTCTAAATGATGAAAAAAAAACCCTCTCCACTAAAATATCATATAGCTTTACCACAAAGCAAAAAAGCTCTACTAATATTGTATATATACTATGCTAGACACTGAGATAAAATACCTGAAATCAATGACCTAAGGAAGAAAACAATTATTTCAGCTCATGGTCTCATAGGTGATAGTCCTATCCGTCCATATCACTTGCAGTCATGTGCTTAGACAGAGCATCGTGATGGTAGGGGACCCAGAATGAAGATTCTCCATCTCGTGTTGGGCAGAAAACAGGGACCAGAGGTGAGACACAGTTCCACAGACATGTCTTCTTTACCGCCTTCCTTCAGCTCCTCTCCACCTTCTAAATTTCTGGAAACTTCCCAAATAGTATCTCCAGCTGGTCCCCAACCTTCATTTCATGAACCTTTTCAGAGACCTCTTCACATCCACCCAGACTTGAGTGTTACCCTGCCAGTTATTAACGCACACTGTACAGCAGGAATGACTCCAAAACAAAACAAACCAGTGTGGTACTGACACAGGAAACCAGGTAGATCAATAGTGCAGTGAGTCAGGACCAGCAGTTAGACAGCTCAGTGATGGGATGCTAGCGTAGCCTGTGGGAGCCCTAGGGGTCCAATACTCTCTCACTTATTCTCTCTCTCTCTCTCTCTCTCTCTCTCTCTCTCTCTCTCTCTATCTCTCTCTCCATATTCTCACACACATACTTTCAGTTAAATACCCCTATGAAGAATGCTGGTGATACAGCTCAGCTGGTAAAATGATTACCTTGCAAGCATGAGGACTTGAGTCCAGAACCTCAGCACCCACGAAAATGTCAAACGTGGTGACATATATTCTTTTTATTTTAGAGGTCATTCTGAGGAATTGCCTTTGTCCTTCACACTTTCACAAGCACCTTCATGTATGTATGTATGTATATATATATAATGCTTATATATCCACACATGTATGTTTGCATGCATACACGTGCACACGTGCGCACGCAGACACACACACACACACATACACACAAATACTCCCTCCTGTGTCACAGGTCACCCTTACCTTTATCAATCTCCATGCAGCCAGAGATCAATTTACTTAAAACTGTATGTTAGATAATGTCACTTATGTACTCTTCCAGTGGCTTTTTAGCCTACACTTAAAATAAAATCCTCAACTCCTGATATAGCCTATAAAGCCAAGCCCTCTTTGTCCTGGCCATTGTTACCTATCCAAGCTTCTATTTTGTTTTTTAAGACAGTGTCTCAAGTGTCCCAGGCAGGACTCAGAAATACTACATAGCCAAGGATGCCGCTGGATATCCATTCCTCCTGCCTTCACCTCCAAACAATTGGGATCACTGGCTCGTGCCACCAATATTCCAACATGCTCTCCCTTGCCCAGTTCGCCTGTCAGCTATCTCACCCGTTCTTCAACACTTACACCTGAGGAAATGAGCTCTTTCCTAGCCCTGAAATACAAATCCCCATGCCGCCCACCTATGCCCTATCTCATTGCTAATTTTGTCTCACTTTTTTCCTCACCGTGTGACTAACCCGTGTTCTTAACCATGTACTATAAAAAATTTTACTTTAACAAGTGGGGCATATTTTTTCCAGTGATTTTATTTGGAACATTAATGTAGAAAATAGATCAAAGTAGAGGCGCTTTGGTTGAAATTGGGGTAGGTGTCCCTTCCATTTGGCCTTTCTTCTTTCTCTGTGTGTTCTCTAAAGAAGCTCCAGAAAACCCAATTTGCAGATGATATTCTAGTAGTATATGATGACTTGGTGACTCATGCCTGTGGTCCCAGCCCTGGGGAGCCTAAGTCAGGGTTTTTTTTTGCTTTGATTTTGAGGCCAGCTTGGGTAATATAGTAAGTTCTAGAACAACCTCTGATATAATGTAAGATCCTATGTTGGAAAGAAAAGGAGGATAGAAGAAAAAGCACATATTCTAGACAATTTGAAATATTCTATGTCTTCTGGTGTCCCTGGCACCTCATGCACCCCACGCTGGATTTTCTTCGAGACTAATAATTCAAAGTAAAATCCTAGCCGGGCGGTGGTGGCGCACGCCTTTAATCCCAGCACTCGGGAGGCAGAGGCAGGTGGATCTCTGTGAGTTCGAGACCAGCCTGGTCTACAAGAGCTAGTTCCAGGAGAGGCTCCAAAACCACAGAGAAACCCTGTCTCGAAAAACCAAAAAAAAAAAAAGTAAAATCCTATCTAGATTCCAGACCTAATCAAATATCACCTTTCCCATTAATTCCTTGATCTTAGTAGATAAGAATTTTCTTTCCTCTGAACTTTGTTTCAATCTGTTGGTTTGGTTTTGATACAGAGTTTCTCTGAATAACCCTAGATGTCCTGGAACGCATTTTGTAGACCAGACTGGCTTAGAACTTAGAGATCACTGGTCTCTGCCTTCTGAGTATTAGGATTAGAGTGTAAATTTTGTAATGGCATTTACTTCTTTAGTTTCTATATTAGAAAAAAATCAGTTATTGTTGTTGTTGAGACATGAGCTTGTATGTAACCCTAGCTGGCCTGGGATTCACTACATAAACTGTGTTGGCCCCAGAACTATGAGTCTCCTATTTCAGCCTTCCAACTACCAAAATTAGAGTAAGACACTGGTATTCCCAGCTTAGGGGGTCATTTCATAAAACAGTATTCTTCGAAGACTGAAAGCTCCTTAAAGCAGTGAGCAGTAGGTGATTGCTGAGTGAACGACTCGTCTGTGCAGCTTCAGTACTCCTGGCAATGCCTGGTACCTGGCGGGTGCTCAATGCACCTTTGTTCGCCGAATCCATGGGTGAGCTTCTTACATTATATGGAACTGAACACATTTTAGAGTGGAGTTTATTTGGCTTGTTCAGGCTTGCTTTCTTTCTTTTTTCCCTTGTCATAAAAACAGACAATGCATCCTGTCCCCTGTGGTTCCTGAAGACTTCAGTAAGCTGCCAAATCGCATTATTGAATTTATGATTAGATTAATGAAAAGCTTGTAGCAAAATTATCCTAGTGAGGAAATGATCCTTTCAGGGACTTCAATTTCAACTGGTGAGACAACATTAGTTTTAAATGAAGGAAACCCTCTCGTTGTGCAGACTTAGCACAGCTGATAATCGTGCCAGAAGGCATTTGTCCCAGGGTGCTCCACAGTAGATGCAAATAAGAAGATACTCTCTCTAGCAAACTGAAGAAAAGAAAAGCTTGTTGTATGACTTTAGAAAACCTGTTTTTGTCGCACTGATTTCCTAGTTTCCCTCCAGACTGCAGGGCCTATGATTCTGTCACATTGTAAGCAGGACACTTATTTCCACCTCACAGGGCCCCAGAATGCTACTCCTCTCAAGTACCTGGCATTTGGTCACAATTTTCCCTTAGGGGAACCCTTGAGAAATCTTACTAGATTGAGGGGCTGTAGTTAGTTCAAACATTGTCATTTGCCAATAACCAATTGGATACATTTCAATTGGAGAATAAATCCCTACTTGAGATCTGTCCAGCAAACAAAACCCAAGCTGTCGATCAATTCTACTGGATAAATGCCACTCTTGCCTGCAAACACTTAGGTGTTAAGAAGGAGTGAAACCATCAACCACAGTCTACACATGATATTTCACTTACCGCCTGGTGGTCCCAAATCCAAAACTGTAGTAATCATAGAAGTGGTTAATTCCATGACAATTGCATATTTCTGCCCCTTGTGTGTTACAGTTCAGAGGAAAGGCTGTCAGCCACTAGTAAGTGGGAATAACTATACCTTCACCTTTTCCCTACATGAGTGGAAAGAATCCTTTTGTGAACCCCTTTCCTGAAAGCTTTCGCAGTGAGTTTGGTGGAACTAGTGACTCGGTGATTAGCAAGCTGATGCTATCCCACCATTGTTGCTGGGAGAATAAGAACGTTGCTGTTCAAACAGGAAAGCAGAAATGAGACCGCTCAACAGACATGGGGTTGAAACAGGGTTTCATCAAAAATAATTAGCCATGTGGGGCTGGAGAAATGGCTCATGGGTTAGCATATGTTCTTGCAGAGAACCCAGGTTTGAGTCCCAAAACCCACATGGTGTCTCACCGCCATTCATAGCTCCAGTTCCAGAGGATCAGAGACCCTCTCTGGCCTCCACAGGCACTTGACACCCACATGGTACACAGATGCACATGCAGGCAGAATACTCACACACATAAAATAGAAAAAAAACTAAAATGTGTTTTAAATAGTTATCTGTGTGATGTAGGTCGAGCTGACTTTTGTGAAATGTGAGTGATAATATTCCCTACTCAAAGAGATGACACTTGCAGTAGAAAGCTTAGAAAACCACCTCATAGGAAAGAAATCTTCAGTTGCTTAGCAGGTTTAAGGCCTCGAATTCAATACTCACCATCAAAAATAAGTACATGAATGCTGTTTGTTATCCCCCAAAATCTGACAGTAAAACCCTAATACAGAAGAAGTCACATGTGTGAGTCATAGAACATGGAGCTCTCATGCTGATACTCAGGGGGATCCACATGCCAGCCAGCTAGCTTTCATAATCTGGAAGATAATACACACACCACCAAAGAAGAAAAGTAATTAACAGTCTTATGCAGCTGTGAACCCTGTGAGTTACAGTAAGATCTGGCCTTGTAAGGCATGCCCACTGGTGCAATAGTGGTATGAACATCATCCGAGTAACCAACCACTATCTGGCTTTAAGGCCTGATCCACAAGATGAAACTCACACCTGACACCATTGTCAGACCAAGAAGCTGAGGCTAGGTAGGTCATAAACCCTAAGGAAGAACCTACTATTATTTTGCTAAATTGACATATATTAAACTAATAATTTATAATTATGCCACACTAATCATGCACCTTTCAATCCTCATCAAGGAAACTTCTATTTGCAGTTAATGATGATTAATACAGAGACCCACAACTGGTCAAAGAGCATATAATAAGAGACTGTGGAATGCCTATCCCTAAATTGGACATCTATATCACAATCCCTCCTTCCAAGATTCAGAGATCATTGCAAAAGAGGGACTAGAAAAACCGTAAAAGACAGAGTCATGTGAACATGAAGGCCCCACCCCTGGTTAAGGAGCTATTGCCAATTGAAAAACTCTGAGAAATGGAGAGTCAGTTTTCTTTAAGAGTACCACCTCTCATCTCCAATAGAAGGCCATGCACACATTCAAGAATATTTGGGCAGAACAAACTGGATTTGATGGGATAGAGAATGATATAGATTTGGTTGTATAGGGAAGGGGTGTGGATATAGGAGGAGTTGAAGGGTGAAAATGATCAAAACACATTGTATGAACTTCTCAAAGAACTAATAATTTTTTTAAAAAATTAAACAAAAAAGTAAATAAATAAGATCATAAATATGTAACAAATATTAGTTATTGTCATTATTACTACTAATAGTGCTTCTTGGGTATATTTAAGCTACACTAGTTCTGAATAAGATGCTCCTGAGTAACAGCTGAAAATCAAGCAGCTATTAAAAATCATGATGATCTTTCAATTATATTTATTTGGAGTTTAATATGCATCTAAGTACTATATGTATTTTTACTTAATTTCTAAGACAACTTAGGAAATACACATCTTTATTGCTACTACTTAGTTTCAGCATCTTATAGAAACAAAGGTGAAAAGATCACCCGGCTCTCAAGTGACAATGCTGGAGAATGATCCCAAGTCTTGCGGCTCTAAAACTTGCAGGTTCAACTCCATTGCTCCACTGTTTACACTGAATTAGCTGTAGAGCATGTGACTGGAAATACAGCTTCATCATCTCAAACTTGGCTGTTGTATCCCTTCCAATCATGTATTCTCCTTTAACAAATGGCCAGTAATTAGTTGTAATTAGCACATTATTCATGAGAAATAGTTGGAGGCAAATTGGTACCATGAGAGGTAGAAACTGAGAAGAAATGTATTTGTTTTCCTCTGGAAGACAAACGTTTCTTCTATTAAGTGTGTGTGTGTGTGTGTGTGTGTGTGTGTGTGTGTGTGTGTGTGTGTTTGTATGTGTGTGTGTTAGTGCCGGGAATGAAACACAGGGCTTCCCACGTATGAAGCAGGGGTTCTATCATTGCATCACAATCTAGCTCATTTTCCTTCTGTTTAGTTCAATGTAATTTGCCCTACTCACATTCATTATCATTTGAGGTCAACTTCAGCTCAAGATACACAATATTAATGTTTTTAGGAAAAGGAATTCTTATTGCATACATAAGATTTGCTCGTGAACATATTCGTAAAATATTGTGAAGTCATTTCTCTATCTTTCTCACCCACCTCCCTCAAAAGCAATCCTGAATGTCCACTCAGTTCTTTTGGAGGAAAGGAAGCAAAGAGGCTCCATTTTGTTCATGGTGTGATCACAACACTCTAGGTGCCTTTCTAACATTATGTGGAGCGGTGTGTTTGGCTGCCATGCTTTTTCTTTCTCTGCTTTTAAAGTTGTACTTATCTCTCTGTGTGTGTGCATGCACACACACACACTCTCATATAAATCAAGTCCCATTTGTAGCATGTTATCATCTGCATTTTATGGTATATATTTAAAAGTAGGAGTGTGAAAACAGTTTCTGGAAACAACAGAAATAGAGAGTGATAAGTAGGGACTTTGTCCTGGGTTCTGTGCTTTCGAAGTCGTGCATCTGACCCTTCTCTAACAGGGGAAGAAGAGACTCTGAAGGGCCAAGGAAGGATGACCTCCCAGAACCGGGTCCTCTCCACCCTGCTCCTAGACCAAGCAGAATAGGAATATTTGGGTTTGTTTCTTTTTCTCCAAATGAATCCAAACCCTCCTCCAGGACCCGATTGTCACTCCTCTTCAGTTCCATCTTCTCAGAAGAACCAGCAGTGCTGCTAGTAGAAACACCCCTCGGGCTGACCTGTGATTAAGTGTGGGCAGTTTGTACAGTTTTGATGAATCTTCCACGTGAGGGCTGACTCATCTCCTTGGCTGTGCATGAAGCCCCGCTGAGATAAGGGATGAAACCTTGTGTAAGGAAAAGACAGGCTACAGGTTCAGGACTCTCTCCATAGAGCCTGCTTCCATCCCAGAATTCCAAAGATGACAAAAATTAAGATTCCATTTTGGCCTTCCAATTTACTATGAATATATGTTTATCAAGTTAGAAAGGTAGGGCCTATTTTATTTACCAAAATGTTAGTTTTTCTGGGCAAAGCCCTTTTGTGGCCTCACAAAATTTAGGTGTATGCTTGCTGTGCTAGTCAGGGTTCTCTAAAGTAATGGAACAGAGAGAATGACTATGTACACATGGACTTACGAGAGGGACTTACAGGCTGTGGTCCAGCTAGCTCAACAATGCCTGTGTTGAAGGGCTACAAATCCAGTAGCTGTTCAGTCCACAAGGCCGAAGAGCTCAGCTGGTTTTTAGTCTGCATGGCAATCCTGAAGAAACATTTCAGCAGCACGATCGATAAACTCAGCTAGAGTGAGGGCAAGCAGGCAAACAGCAAAATTGTCCTTCTTCCAAGTGCTTTTTAGGCTGCTAGCAAAAGGTGGGGCCCAGGTTCAAGGTCCTTCCTGTCTCAAATGATCCAATCAAGAAAAGAATTCTCAGACTTGCCTGGCTGCTTGGGTTTTAGTTGACTCCAAAGGTAGTCAAGTTGACTCCAAGATTAGCAGCCCCATCTGTTTCCCCTTTAACCACCTAACACAATTGCTTCTTTTGAGGAGCAGTTCAAATCCTCCCAGCTAGTCCAGATTGATTTTCTTCTCGCTTTCTCTCATGTTATTTTCTTCCCAACCTCTCTGGCCATATCTAATTATGTCCTGTCTGTATTCTCCAGGTGATTTTGACTGAAGAGCAAGATTCATCCAGCTGCCTTCCTCTAAGTGTCCCGCCAAACCGCATAGCTAGAACCGCTGGTTGAGCGTTTTCTCTGAGAAGAGAGAAATGAAAGATGGCTGTTTTCTTTTGCCATTGTTGTCATTGTTCTTTAATGGAAAATATCCAACACATGAATATTAGGGAGCAGTAGAATGAGCTTCCAAAGGCACTTCTCCTCCCTGCAGCAGTGATGAACAATCTCATAGCAATCTTGGTTCGCCTCTATCGCTGGTTCTCAATTTGTGGGTGGCGGCCCCTTTGGGATTGTATGTCAGATATTTTAACCTAATGGTTCACAACAGTAGCAAAATTACAGTTATGGAGTAGCAAAAAAAAATAATTTTATGATTGGCGTCTCCATAACATGAGGAACTGTATTAATGGGTCACAGCATTAGGAAGGTTGAGAACCACTCACTGGCCTCCTTCCTCCCTCTCCCCGACACAGACCCCACATATCATATTATTTCACCTCTCAGTATTGAACTATGAAAGACAAGAGTTGGTGTATCATGGAGCTGATGCTATCAAGCCCATGACAAGGCCTGAGAAGAATTAACTCTGGCAGCTGCAAAAGCTTGCAGGACAGGGGCTCATGCAAGCTGGTAGCCTGTGTGCAAGCAGGGAAGGCAGCCTCTCTCCTTCCCACTGTGATCCCCAGTGGCAAGGAGCTGGGGCAGCGTGGGGCCCATGACTGTGGCTTCTCACTAAGCTGCTCATCTTTCTTTGCTCACTTCAAACCCTGTATTTAGTGGTTTTAGACATCTTTGTATCCATCCATACTGACTTGTCTTAATTCTGTCAAAGCCTTCTCCCTCTCCCCTGGAGCTGTCTGGGAATTCTGGTTCATTGTTGCTGGCCGTTTTTTACTTCCTTTGTGCTTAACTTGTTGAAATACGAAAGGGGTTGGACAGTGTCAGACAATATGTCCCCCGTCACGCCACATTTTACATTGAAATCATCGTTGAGGGCTTTGCTCCTTGACACAGATGGCCTCCATATCCCAGGAGATGGTCTTTCGGCACGAAACTGAAAAGGCTGTGCCCCCTGGGAGTCAAGAAACTTGGCCAGTTTATTCTAGCTCGAGTCAAACGGACACATCATTGTCCTAGGGCCTGGCTTCGTAGTTTTACCTCCTCTAGCAAGCAGTTTTGAGTCTTCATGTTAAATACGTGTCTGAGTGTACATTCCTACTGTTGCTCAGTGGTGAGCCCTCATTCATTCTCCAGCTGCTCCTTTGTCCTAGGACAGAAAAGGGCCTTTACCTTTAATGCCGCACATGCAGACTCACCTTGCCTGAATCCCCTCCCAGCTCCCCAAGGCCTATCCGAAAGTGGACGTACCCTTCTTGCCAAAGGCTGCTGCGAATTGTTGCTTTCCTGCCCAGACTGCTCTGCAACTGCCACTGCTTGGAAGCCTCACTTCCCAATTTTTTTTTTCTGTACAGTAAGGCTGAGGCTGGGATCTGCCTTCTTCATTGAGGCCTATTCAGCAATTAATAGCTCTCCATGGATAGCATAGCAGGGAGTGTCAGGAAAGGCTCCTGCAGTCCTCCGGAGTCTTTTCCTCATTGTTTTATACTTCGATGATTCTGGGTGTGTGTAGATAGACACCACTGTGTTCATTCCGCTTGCTTTTATTGAAGTCCTACTAACTCTTGATTTTCTATGAGACCAGACTGACACTAGATGTTTGATTTTCCTGGAAAACACTCCTTTTCCACCTTCTGGATGCATCCCATAGTTCTCCTTCATAGCATGTTATTAAATCTTAATCTATTCCCTGATTGCAGAGTTAAATGTGTCTTGATTATCCTATTCTCTTCCACTGCAGTTCACAGAGGACTTCCAAATGGCCAACAAACATTTGAAACCATCTTAACTCCCTGCATCGGTCTCTGTGTGTTCCTCCATGTCTGGGGGCATCACTCAGTAGTAGAGTACTAAGATGCACAAGGCCCAGGGTTCTATCCCCACCAACACAAAGTAAACACATGTGCACAACACTGCTAGAGAGGAAGTGTAGCCACCACGCCCACCCACAAAAGGATGACTCAATGAATTGTAGCATATGTGTACAATGGAAAACTTCATGGCAGGGACTGGGCTGAAGTAAAGCTCCATGCTACAACTGAATGCACCCCAAAAACCTACTACCAGGCTAGGAAAATGCCTCAGTAAGGTGCTGGCTGCATAAGCATAAGGACCTTAGTTCACACACCAGACTTGGCACCATGTGTCTGTATAATTCCCTGTAGGATGGAGGAGGCAGAGACAGGGAAATTCAGAGAATGTGGATCTCGTCTTAAATTTCCATCAGCTGATTCAAAGATAATGAAACTGAGGTATATATACACAATGGAATTTTGTGCAGCTATAAAGAAAAATGAAATTATGAAATTTGTACATAGATAAATGGAACTGGAAAAAGTCACACCAACTGAGGCAGCCCAGACCCGGAAAGACAAATGTCACGTGTTCTCTCTCACATGTGAGTCCGAGCTTCAAAGCCTTAGAAATGTGTGATTCGCTTGGAATACCTACAGAAGCCAGGACACCTGAAAGGGACCAATGACACAGGAAAGAGACTTTCAGGAAAAGAGGATAGGAGAACACTGGTGGTATAGAGAAGGAAAGAGGTTAACCAGAGGCATAGGTTTAAGTAGGGAAGGGGATTGGAGAAGAGAGAAGAGAAGGGAGTAAAGGAAGGATAGTTAATAGTAAAGATGTCTGAAAAGCCGTAAGGAAAGCCTTCTATTTTAGAAGTTCCCACATACCGAGAGTTTAAGTGTAATTACCAGGGGGAGATATGTTGGTGCCATGTTACAAATAAAAAGCCCAGCTTAAGTATGAGATCCCACCCTTTGAGATGTTAGTGGGGGGTGCCACAAACCCCTTTAAAGGGGAATATTGTCAGTTAACTTCATTGACTTTCTAATGCTGTAATAAAATACTATGACCAAAAGCAACTAGGGGAGGAAAGGGTTATTTCGGCTTACAGCTGCCCATGAAGCAGAACCAAGGCAGGAAGTCAAGGCAGGAGCTAGTGCAGAAGCCATGGAGGAGAGCTGCTTACTTGTCCCCATGCTTCACCTAGCATGCTTTTTGGTGCAGCCAGGGACCATTTGTCCAGGTGCAGTATTGCCCATGGCGGCGAGCTGGGCCCTCCCAAGCCAATCATTGTTCAAGAAAATGCTCCGGCAAACTTGCTTCCAGGCCAGTCTTTCTGGAGGCCTTTTCCTGGACTGGTGCTCCCTCTTCCCCAATAATCCTAGCTCACACGAACTGACTTTTAAAAAATTAACCAGCGTACCACTGTTCCTGGTCATGCACCAGAACTTGATGGTAAGATCCTATAGCTGAACACATTGCACAAGTGAGGCAGGACACAGAGAAATCAAACCGATACCGATTTGGACATTTCTTCCTTACTAGCTTGCTTTTATGGTACTGGAAGACATTATACAGGCTTCTGAGGAAGAAAAGTTATCAAAAAGTCTTACCCAGATGTGAGTCATGCAAGCTACAGTAATGAACAACCTGGCAAGATATGCCCATTGGTGCAAGCGTGGCATGAACGGGGTATCCAACTATGTCTGACTGTTTAAGGTCCACTTCACAGGACAGAATCCATTCCTGGTACTGTAAATTTGGCCAAGGAAACTCCATGACTGAGAAGATCATAGAACCTAGGGAAGAAGGTACTACTAAGTGGGCACACTGCTTTCTAATTGTTTATCTGTATACCCACAGATTAGTGCAGTTCTCAACTGGCATCAGAGATACTCCTTTTGTAGCAGTTAGTGGATGACACTGGAGGCTGGAGAGATGGCTTAGCAGTGAAGAACACTGCCTGCTCTTCCAAAGGTTCTGAGTTCAATTCCCAGAAACCACATGGTGGCTCATAACCATCTGTGATGAGATCCGATGCCCTCTTGAGGAAGAGACCTGGTCAGTCGTCCTCATCAAATTAGACCATGAAACCCAATATGGACAAGTTCATGAATGATACTGGTACTCAGAGTTGGTCAGAGGACAGAGAATGAGAGTGATCAGCCCTGAATTGGGCGTCTATGATTTCCTCTCCAGGAGCTTCAGCGAACTTTGCAGAACATGGAACAAGAAGATGCTAAGAGCTAGAAGTTGGCGAGGACTGCTATAAAACACTCTCTTCTGGACATGGCAAGGCTACTGCACCATGAATTCACAGTGTCTTTTGTTTCCTATACACAAGATCAAGCCAGTCAAAAGTCTGGCACAGCCGGGCGGTGGTGGCGCACGCCTTTCACCCCAGCACTTGGGAAGCAGAGGCAGGCGGATCTCAGTGAGTTCAAAGCCAGCCTGATCTACAAAGCAACAGAACAGCCAGGAATATTACACAGAGAAACCCTGTCTTGGAAAAAAAAAACAAAAACAAAAACAAAATTCCAGCACAGATGGATGCGGGGTCACTAAGCCTTATCCCTAGCTGAGGGGCATTGGCAGTTAAAAGATGCAAGGGGGAGGGGCATCCCGTTTTCCTTTGGGAAGTGCCCCCTAGTAGGTTGCCCATGCTCCAGTGGATAACTCTGTACCCAACTACATATGGACAATCCTGAATGGCCTTGGTGGGTTATTAAAGGACAAAAATTTGGGAGGAGACTATGGCATGGGGTCTGAGAGGAACTGCAGAGCTAGGAACGAATATGATGAAAATGCATGTATGTGTTTATGGAATTCTCAAATAACTGAATAGAAACTATTTAAAGCAAGAAGGTGTTCTAGATGTAAGAGATGCTGTCCTCCCAGCACTGTTTGTGAAAGGTTGCAGTTCCCTAGTTCTGTGTTAAAACAAAAGCAAAAACCCCAACACTTAGTAGCTTTCAACTGCTACCTCTGAATTCACTTGAGGCTTTTCTCTAAGGCTTGGCTTCCTCTGGCTGGGTCTTCTCCAGGTCTGGTGCATGGTCCTCTGTGAGGCTGCGCAGTGGGCAGTACAGAGAGTAGGTGGCACCAGGCGTGGCTGAAATGTTGGCACAACTTGACTCTCTCTCAAGCAGTCACACGTGTTCTTCTCATCCCTGTGGACTCCACATGTCTCCTGCAGTGTGTCCCACGTGATGCCTCAAAGCTCCCAAGAGCACCGAAACAAAAAAACAGGCTGTTTCAAGCTTAAGAAAGAAAAAAAAGAGGTCCCACTGAGAATGAATTCTTTCCAATCACAACCCAGTCTATTGCCTGGAACCAATGCAAAGGTGCCCCTCTGTCCCAGCCCCACCACCCCAAACAGAGGTGTGCTTCCATCGTTGTCATCCTTGCTCTAAACAGAAGTGCCCCGCTTTCCTAGTCCCCCTGCACCGAGGCATTGAGTCCTTTCTGTTCTAGCCCCATGCTCAAAGCAGGGGTGCTTCTGTCGTAGCCGCACACCCTAGAGAGGTGCCTTTCTAGTGTACCCCCACCACCATAAACACGGGTGCCTTCCATTTTAGTTCCCCAGACCCAAAACAAAGACTCCTTTCCCTTTTCCAGTCTCACCCTGCAAATAGAGGTGCTCCCCCCCCGTTCTAGTCCCCCAATTCCGAACAGAAGTGGTCTTCTTTTATAGTCGTTCCCCCCACCCGACCCAAAACAGAGGTGCCCTTATATTGAGGCTTAGACAGCACACGTAAGCCGCTCCACTCCGGGTACTTTCTCTTCACACCACAGGTCATGTATAACCTCTCTTGAGGCAGCCTTTTCTTTCTTGGGCTGGAGAGATGGCTCAGAGGTTAAGAGCACTGGCTGCTCTTCCAGACAGAGGTCCTGAGTTCAATTCCCAGCAACCACATGGTGGCTCACAACTATCTGTACTGACATCTGGCGCCCTCCTCTGGCATGCCGGCATACATAGAGGCAGAATGTTGTATACATAATAAATAAATCTTTTAAAAAAAACCTTTATAAGATTTATTTTATTTATTATGCATATAGTGTACTGTCTGCATGTGTAACTGCCCACCAGAAGAGGACATCAGATCTCATTACAGATGGTTGTGAGCCACCATGCAGTTCCTGGGAATTGAACACAGAACCTCTGGAAGAACAGCCAGTGCTCTTAACCTCTGAGCCATCTCTCCAGCCCTTGAATGCAGCCCTTTCAATCCCACACATGTATTATATGACTATCTGGGTTTGGGGCACTCTGCTTTTTCTGGAAACTTCTGAATGAATCACAGTTATTTGGATCCTTGAAGAGTTAATAGTACATCTAGCAAGGAGGGTTAGAATCCATGTTCCTAGAAATTAAATAAATGAGCTCAGAATGACATTGAGGCTAGGTGGTTGCCCAAGAACCACTGGCCTAACAGACTGAATACTCAATCAGAAGGAGGCATCTGGTTAGCCTAACAAGGCATCATCATTTTTGTAAGAATTTAAAGCTGTTACCATTTTGTAGATTTTGTCGCAGTGGTTAATATTGTCCACGTGACTGGATTTAGCATTGCCATGGGACTAAAGCATGCCTGTGAGAAACAATTTAGACTAGGTTAATTGAAGACCGAAGAGCCCCCCAAATGTGGGTAGCACAATTCAATCACCTAGGGGTCAGGGCTGAATGAAAAAGAGGATGATGGCTGACTAGCATTCCTTTTCTCAACTTCAGACTCCGTGAAACATGATCTGCTGCCCCATGCTCCTCCCTTGTGACCTCCCCACCATGATGGAACCGAGAAGCCGAAAACAACCCTTCTTTCTTTAACTTGTTTCCTCAGGTATCTTGTCACAACAACATGGAAAGCAACGAATAAAATATTTAGGTACAAGAGGTCAGAGAGCTGGCTCAGAGCTTAAGAGACTATAGCTGCTCTTTCCGAGGTCCTGAGTTCAGTTCCTGGCAACCACATGGTGGCTCCCAACCATCTAGAGTAAGATCTGGTACCCTCTTCTAGTGGGCAGGCATACATGCCAACAGAACGCTATATACATAATAAATAAATCTCAAAAAATATTTAGGTACATTCTTAGTATTTATATTTATGTTCTTATGTATTTAGTGTTTTAATTTATGTATAAGACCTTTGTCCTGTAAGACCTAGAGCCTTGTTCATAATAATCGCCAATGATATGCTCACTTACTTTTTGAGCAAGGATTCTTTAATTAGATTTTGCAAATACACTGGAGAATCATGTGATGTTGCCTGCATCGGATACAATGTTGTGGGGTATTCATCAAAGAAGGCTGCTTGGGCATGGGTTTAAGCCAACAGAAAGTCTTTATTAGCTGACTGGTGACTAGACTGGATGCTAGCCATCCAGTGTAGCCATGAACCTTTCTCAGGATTAGCTTTTAAGTGCGTGCGCTCACACACACACACACACACACACACATGTTCTGGGTTGGCATACTTCAGTTAACAAGAACAGTTAGCCAGAAGCAGAAGTACAGAAGTCAAAAAGAAAGGTTAGTACCTTTAGAGACTTTCCAGAACTGTGGACTTTGATGAATTAGTTGTTTTTATTTTTGTCAGGTGGTGTTGTCTATGTGCTGAGTTTTACAGCCTGAATGGCACTTCCATCATGGAGTCTGTTGTGCGAAGGTCTGGGGCCCTGTTACACAATTCTGCACATTACTTTGTAACTGGACCAGTGGCAGCAGAATCTTTCATCTCGCCTTTATTGTCTTCAAAATAAAGGCACACCCGTCTTTTCTTCAATATGACTTTCATTGTTCCCCTGCAGGAAGCACCTTTTTTTCTCACCCCTTGCATGCCTTCTTTATTTATTTATTTTACATATCAACCACAGTTTCCCCTCTCTCCTCTCCTCTTGTTCCCCTATCCGCACCTCCCTTCTACCCCGGCCTGTATTCACTCCTCTAGCTTCATTCAGAAGGGGTAAGGTCTCCCTTGAGAAGCAACAATGCATGGTATTTAACAAATTGAGGCAGGACCAAGCTTCTCATACCCCCCCTCCGCGCCCCCTGCATCAAGGCTGGGCAAGGCATCCTACCATAGGGAATAGGTTCCAGAGAGCCAGCTCAAGCATCCGAACAGCTCCTACTCCCACTTGCATGCCTTTCTTTTTTTAATTTTATTCATTTTTTACATAACAATCCCAGTTCTCCCTCC
Source organism: Microtus oregoni (assembly GCF_018167655.1). Taxonomy (NCBI): domain Eukaryota; kingdom Metazoa; phylum Chordata; class Mammalia; order Rodentia; family Cricetidae; genus Microtus; species Microtus oregoni. Next base: position 9,407,052 of record NW_024543828.1, on the reverse strand, counting down.
CTCCTCTCTTTCCACTTCCCCCTTTTCCCCAGCCCATCCTACCCCCACCCACTTCTCAGAGAAGTTAAGGCCTCCCCTGGGGAGTCAACTAAGTCTGACCCAACACCTCCTTTAGGCAGGTCAAAGGTCCTTACCTCCACTGGGCCTCTCCGCATGCCTAGTCTGAGCAAGGTATCTCTCCATAGAGAATGGGCTACACAAAGCCACTTCAAGCATCAGAGTTAGATCCTGGTACCACTGCCAGTGGCCCCATATACTGTCCAAGCCACTCCATTGTCACCTGTATTCAGAAGGCCTAGTTCACTCCTATCGCTCCTATACAGGATCCCCAGTGCTCAGTCCAGAGTCAGTGATCTCCCACTAGTTTGGGTCAACTGATTCTATGGGTTTCCCCATCATAGTCTTGACCCCTTTGGTCATATTATCGCTCTTCCCTCTCTTCAGCTGAAGCCTGGCCCATTGGTTAGTTGTGGATCTCTGCATCTGCTTCCATCTCTTTCTGGAAGAGGGTTCTAGCTTCTCTGGGATTGTGGACTGTAGGCTAGTTATCCTTTGCTTTTGTCTGGTATTCACTGATGAGTGCGTACTGTATTTAAATGTCTTTCTGGGTCTAGGTGACCTCACTCAGGATGTTTTTTTTTTTCTAGTTCTGTCCATTTGCCTGAAAATTTAAAGAGGTCATTGATTTTAACTACTGAGTAGTACTCCATTGTGTAAATGTACCACATTTTCTTTATCCATTCTTCTGGGAGGGGGGCATCTAGGTTGTTTTCAGGTTCTGGCTATTACGAATAATGCTGCTATGAACATAGTTGAACAAACATCCTTGTGGTGTGATTGTGCCTCTTTTGACTATATGCCCAAAAGTGGTATTGCTGGGTCCTTTTTAAAAATATCTATTTATTTATTATGTATACAATTGCTGGGTCTTGAGGTAGATTGATTCCTAATTTTCTGAGAAATTGTCATACTGATTTCTACAGCAGCTGTACAAGTTTGCACTCCCACTAGCAAAGGAGGAGTGTTCCCCTTATTCCACATCCTCTCTAACATAAGTTGTCATCAGTGTTTTTGATCTTAGCTATCATGACTGCTATAAGATGGTATCTCAGAGTCATTTTGATTTGTGTTTTCCTGATGATTAAAGATGTTGAGCAATTTCTTAAGTGTCTTTCAGTCATTTGAGATTCCTCTGTTGAGAATTCTCTGTTTAGATCTGGACCCAATTTTTTAATTATATTATTTGGTAGTTTGGTGCCTAATTTCTTGAGTTCTTTATATATTTTGGAGATCAGTCCTCTGTCTGATGTGGGGTTGGTGAAGATCATTTCCCATTCTGTAGGCAGCCATTTTGTCTTATTGACCATGTTCTTTGCTTTACAGAAGCTTCTCAATTTCAGGAGGTCCCATTTATTAATTGTTCCTCTCAGTGTCGGTGCTACTGTTGTTACATTTAGGAAGTGGTCTCCTGTGCCAATGTGTCTGAGAGTACTTCCCACTTTCTCTTCTATCAGGTTCATTGTGGCTGGCTTATGTTGAGGTCTTTGATCCATTTGGACGAGTTTTGTGCATGGTGATAGATATGGGTCTATTTTCATTCTTCTACATGTTGATATCCAGCTATGCCAGCACAATTCTTGAAGATGTTTTCTTTTTTCCATTTTATATTTTTAGCTTCTTTGTCAAACATTGACTTTTTGTTTTTGTTTTGCAAGACAGGGTTTCTCTATGTGACAGTCCCAGTTATCCTGGAACTCTATAGACCAGGCTTGCCTTGAACTCAGAGATAGGTCTGCCTCTGCCTCCCAAGTGCTAGGATTAAAGTTGTGTATGAGCATGCCTTTCTTAACTGTGGCCATCACCGGCCACCCACAATAGCAGTGGAAAGTTTGTTCAGTTGTGTCTTGATTCCCTTCGCAGACATGATATACAAAGTTTTGGCTCCTATATTGTCACCATGCTTGATCACAGCTTCTACCCAAAGATGTACTAAGTCCTTGGTTGGACATTTTGAGTTCTCAGAGAGTTCAATCCTTGTTGGATTTTTGTTAGTACTGGGCTTGAACTGAGGGCCCGGAGTATGCTAGGCAAGCACTCTACCACTGTGCTACTTCACCCCCAGCCCCTTGCTCACCTGACAGTGAACTCCCCTGTGACTGTTGCATGTCTAGGAAATGCTATTTTACCATGCATGGCATATACAACACTGAGGCATCAAGAAAAAAAAGTTTTAACAGCTTATTTTAATTGAGGTTCGGAATCCATGCCACGGCTTGCAATGACATTCTTCCCTATATGGTTGCTACCAAATGAGGTTTCTTTTTTTTTAAAAAAATATTTATGTATTTATTATGTATACAATATTCTTTCTACATGTATGCCTGCAGGCCAGAAGAAGGCACCAGACCTCATTACAGATGGTTGTGAGCCACCATGTGGTTGCTGGGAATTGAACTCAGGACCTTTGGAAGAGCAGGCAATGCTCTTAACCGCTGAGCCATCTCTCCAGCCCCCAGAATGAGGTTTCTATTCATGAGAAACAGTTACATGAGGGGCAGGGCATGAAACTAAGTGGTGAAACACTGGCCTAACCTGTACAAGATGTTGGGTTCACATAACAGAAACACACACACGCATGTGCGTGCACATACACACACACACACCACGCACACCTGCTAAATTCCTCTATAAAAGATCTCACACAGTAACACAGTGATAACTAGTCTTTTCCAGGACTCATCATGAAGTGCTACAGTTAACTACACCAGGTTTCCTCATGGGACCGAAGAAGGTGACTTCTGTCACTGCAATAAGATCTTATTTATTTATTTATTAATTTATTTATCTATCTATCTATCTACCTATCTATTTATTTATTAAAGATTTCTGTCTCTTCCCCGCCACTGCCTCCCATTTCCCTCCCCCTCCCCCAATCAAGTCCCCCTCCCTCGTCAGCCCAAAGAGCAATCAGGGTTCCCTGCCCTGTGGGAAGTCCAAGGACCACCCACCTCCATCCAGGTCTAGTAAGGTGAGCATCCAAACTGCCTAGGCTCCCACAAAGCCAGTACGTGCAGTAGGATCAAAAACCCATTGCCATTGTTCTTGAGTTTTCAGTAGTCCTCATTGTCCGCCATGTTCAGCGAGTCCGGTTTTATCCCATGCTTTTACAGACCCAGGCCAACTGGCCTTGGTGAGTTCCCGATAGAACATCCCCATTGTCTCAGTGTGTGGGTGCACCCCTCGCAGTCCTGAGTTCCTTGCTCGTACGCTCTCTCCTTCTGCTCCTGATTTGGACCTTGAGATTTCTATCTGGTGCTCCAATGTGGGTCTCTGTCTCTTTCTCCTTTCATCGCCTGATGAAGGTTAATATTCAGGAGGATGCCTATATGTTTTTCTTTGCGTTCTCCTTCTTATTTAGCTTCTCTAGGATCACTAATTATAGGCTCAATGTCCTTTATTTATGGCTAGAAACCAAATATGAGTGAGTATATCCCATGTTCCTCTTTTTGGGTCTGGCTTACCTCACTCTGGATAGTGTTTTATATTTCCATCCATTTGCATGCAAAATTCAAGAAGTCCTTGTTTTTTACTGCTGAGTAGTACTCTAATATGAATATATTCCATACTTTCTTCATCCATTCTTCCATTGAAGGGCATCTAGGTTGTTTCCAGGTTCTGGCTACATGCTCAACTTCCTTAGCGATCAGGGAAATGCAAATCAAGACAACTTTAAGATACCATCTTACACCTGTCAGAATGGCTAAAATAAAAAACACCAATGATAGCCTTTGCTGGAGAGGTTGTGGAGAAAGGGGTACACTCATCCATTGCTGGAGGGAATGCAAACTTGTGCAACCACTTTGCAAAGCAGTGTGGCGGTTTCTCAGGAAACTCGGGATCAACTTACCCCTGGACCCAGCAATACCACTCTTGGGAATATGCCCAAGAGATGCCCTATCATACAACAAAAGTATATGCTCAACTATGTTCATAGATCTTACTTATTTAATCATGGCATGGGGGAATCAAACCTAGGGCCTCGAATGCTGAGGTCATACTCTATCACTGAGTTCCAACCATAACCCTTAAAACTTAAAATTAAATGGAATCTTACTAAATCTGATATGATGAAATTAGGGGCAGAACTGTTATCTCTCAAGTAAACAGGAACTGGAATACATCTATCATTTTTTTTCAAAGACCTGATTTTTCGTAATGGACTATATGGCCTGTCTGACATCATTAAGTCCCTTTGTCTGCTTTTAATCTGCAGTTTGGACACTGGCTAGTGTTAAGCTATTTTCTGTCCGTGAAGTGGCACGAGCTTGGTTAATGGAAGGAGGAAGATGAACCCCTGAGACTCCTTAACTAAAAGCATTACTTATAGGAGAAATCAGTCTTCTATTTGGGGTGGAGAAAATCAGCTGACGAGGGGCGCTGAGTGGCCAGGAAATGGCAAGGGAGCTGAAGAAAGGAAAATGGGGAAAGAATGAGTCGAAGCCGTCTCCATGGTCTTCACCATTCTTCTGCACAATGGGATCCTTTCTTTTCTCCAAGCTCCTTCTTTCATGCACAGAGCCTGAGAGCCTAAAATTGCAGGCAGAAGAGTAGTGGTACCATTAGCAACTAAAGGGGAAAAAACTGCCCATGCCTGGCCCAGATCAGCCAAGTACTATGTCTGTCAGCGTAAAACTTGGAAAATAAGAGCATGCATAGCACACACACACATACACACACACACACACACACACACACACACACAAAATAGCTTTACTTAAAAAGTGTCGAAAAGAGGGGAGGGCAAATTATAATTTTAAACTTCCTGTGAAAGTGGGTTCTATTCATTCCCGTTTCCTGTCTTGATGCATTTACATCCTTACACATGGATTGATGCTATACTGTTACTGTTTCTGTTACAATCCTCGAATGAAATTCATAAAGAAGGATTCAATCCTAACTTGCTTAAATATTTTCATTGTTGTTTACTTCGTCCGGATCTAGGCCTCATTAATCACCTGTCATGTTTTGATCTGTGGATCAGGAATTTATCAAGAGCTGGTAAAATTTAATAAAAGGAATTCATTTCTGCAGAAATGAGTTCGTTGCCATGCCAACTATCAATCTCAGATGGAGGCTCAGCCGCCAGTTGCAAAATGGGTCCTGATAGGCAGGCCCTACAGTCTGCCCATAGGAAATCATCAGGTCCCTTATCAAATGATTTGCCAAAAACAGGGGCTATGCCTGTTTGTAGGAAAGATTGCATGGGAACCATCTGTTCATGGAACACCTGAGAATCTTGTAGCAAAGTGGGGTATGGCACACAGGCACAGTCCCGTGCACTTGGGCAGCGATGCTTTCCACCCAAGCATTCCTTAGCATATTAAAATCACAGAGAGAAAATGAGCAGTTTAATCTATTACCATGTTATGTTTATGAAGTGTAAATGTGGAAAGAAAATCTGCTTACTCCGTGTCATTATGTAAGCGCTTCCTAGGTGTGAGAAAGATTAATAGCAGCTTTATCAAAGAAAGATCTGGGGCTGCACTGTGTTGTATAAAATAAAGGCCAGAGGAAGAAGCAGAGAGACGAGGGAAGAGAATAATAATCAAAGAACTCTTTGAGCTTTTGAAACTCAGAAAACTCCTTTAAAGTTGGGAAGTTATCAGAATATTTGAAAATGTCACAGATTCTAATTTGAGGAATTCCAGTTGCTTTTATTAGAACCGAGACAACTTTCGACACAGAAAATTCATTTTTCTACATTGTTACTAGGTGAATAAAGTGCTTTTCTATTTGTTCAACAAATTTTTATTTGAGCACTCACAATGGGGACAGAAGAGCTCATGAATTCGGCTACATGCAGAATGTGCTATTTTGAGCCAAGCTATCTCATGATGGAGAAGTGAAGTCATTCTGTTCCTAGTTACAGCAAACTTCAAGCCCTTTGGACATGATCTTTCCCTTCTTGGGCTGCTAGAATCAAGAAATGGGTCATACTGGCTGTGGCAGCTTAAGCAGGCAGATATCTGTGAGTTTGAAGCCAGCCTTGCCTGCATAATAAATTCTAAACCAGCCATACCCTGTCTCAAAAAAAAGAAGAAAGAAAGAAAGAAAGAAAGGAAGGAAGGAGGGAAGGAAGGGAGGGAAAAGAAAGGAAGAAGGAAGGTGGGAGGGAGGGAGAAAGGGTAGGAGGAAGGGAGGAAGGAAGGACAGAAGGAAGGAAGGACAGAAGGAAGGAAGGAAGAGAGGGAGGAAGGAAGATGGAAGGAAGACAGAAGGAAAAGGAAGACAGAAGAAAAGAAAACAGGTCCTAATGAACACCACACGCAAAACAGAACCAGCTGTTTGTTGTTGTTGTTTTGTTTTAGGTTCAGTATATATATATATATATATATATATATATATATATATATATATATGGGAATGCATGCTAATATTCAAGATGTTAAGACAACATCTCATCAAGGAAACATCTCTTTTCAACAGAGACAATTAAAAAAAACCCACAACCAATCAAAATGCAGAGCTGTGGGGCCCAGTCCCAATGGATACATCTACAAAAACGCTCCTGTACCTAAGGCTCGGGGTACTTTGTGGAAGAGGGGGTAGAATGATTAGAAGAGCCAGAGGATCAGGGACTTTGGTGAGGGACTGTCTTTCCTAATAATGTCAGAAGCTACATCCATAAAGTCTTACCAAGAAACCCACAAGACCTCAACCCTACACAAAGAACTATGGGAAACTAAGGAATGCCAAGAGGGAGAGAAATTTTCTTCCCCAGTGAGTATCACCCTGATTGGTTTTCCAAAACCAAATGATCAGCCTTGAAAGTAACGTTATACAGACTGAACAGGCTATATTTGTGTGTGTGTGTGTGTGTGTGTGTGTGTGTGTGTGCACGTAAGACAATATTGGATCAAATCTCCAAATTTCTGATTTGATGATAACTTCATCAATGTGATTCCAAAGGCATAGGCAAAAAAAGAAATAGGTAAATTGTAATTCACCAAAAGTAGTAGCATCAAATGATACTCTCAAGAAAGCAAAGCAGAGGCTAGAGAGATGGCTCAGAGGTTAAGAGCACTGCCTGCTCTTCCAGAGGTCCTGAGTTCAGTTCCCAGCAACCACATGGTGACTCAGAACCACCTGTAATGAGATCTGTTGTCCTCTTCTGGTTTTCAGGGATACACAACACTGTACACACAATAAATAAATTAATCGAAAGAAAGAAAGAAAAAAAGAAAGAAAGAAAGAAAGGAAGGAAGGAAGAAAGAAAGGCAATCTACCAAGCAGGAACAAATGTTTGCAAACTGTGTGTCTGAGAAGATGTTGCTGCTCAAATAGAAAAGAAAAACTCAGCTGGGTGCAATGGCATGCGCCTGATATCTCTATCAGAGTTCAAGACTATCCTGGCTACATGAAGACCTTGTTCAAATGAAAGAAAAAATATGCAGAGGGAGAAAGGAAGAGAGGAAGAGAGGAAGGGAGAGAGGAAGAGAGGGAGGGAGGAAGGAAGGCAGGGAGGGAGGGAGGGAGGGAGGAGGAGGAAAAGAATTCCCTCCATTTAACAATGAAAAGAACCCTATTGAAGAATGGGCTAAGATTATTTCGACAAGGATTCACAAGCAGTCAATCAGCACATGAAAAGATACTAAGCGTCATTCCCCCTGTAGAAATGCAGATTACAGACACAATGAGATGCCACTTCATACCCACTCAGCTGGCCACAATAAAGAAAGAAGAAGCAAGCAGTGGAAGGCTGTGAAAAGCTGCAACCCTCCTTCACTGCCAGTGAGAATGTTAAATGGTACAGCCACTGTGGAAGGCAAGCACCTTCTCAAAAAATTAAACCTTGGATGCTCAGCTGGCCCATCATGTGCACTTCGGGTTATAGCCAATAGTCGGGATTCGAAGGGATACCTGATAGCATTATTCTCAACAGCCACAAAGTGGAAACAGCACAAGTGTCTAGCAATCAATAAATACATAAAGCAAATTTTAACACACACATAGACATCCAGAGAACCAACACTTGGCTTTAAAACAAGAGGAAATTTGATGAACAGGGCTGAAATTTCAAGTGTGAAATGTAAATGTTAACAGGAACAAGCTGACAACACCTGGAGAGGTCAGAACTCTGCGGAGGGGAGTGGTACCCAGACTCTAGTAGTCAACAATCCAGCACAGTTTCTGGGAGGAACAAAGGAAACTTTGTGAAGATGGATGGGAAGGACGCTCTGCAATGATGCTAAGCAATAAGAATGTATTTCAGAATACTAAATTGTACCCTTTCAAATGGTCACAGTAGTAAATATTATGTTTTACATCTTCTATAATAGTAAAAACATAAACCTGAAAGATTTCTTGATTAAAAAGAAACCTAGCCAGAAATCTTTTGCTATCATGTCCTTTTCTAATTAATACCCTCAGAAAAAAAGAAAAAAAAAACAGATTTCTCCACTTCCATTCTAGCATCCCATGGTGTTATAATTGTCTGCTTCTTTTTCTATGTTTCCCACTGTTATGAGCACGTTGAAAACAGAGGCTGTCTTTTGTTATGATTATAGGCTTTGAATACAGTTAGGCCTTCCGAGCCCAACTCCAAATGTTCCCCCTGACTAACCAGGAGACCTTAAACAACTGATTGTACATCTGTGTGACAGTTTTCTGTGAGAAAACTAGGCTCCATTTGAAATGAGATGACGAAGATGATGTGGCTGTTAAAGAGGTGGTTCAAGCTGTGAAGAGCATTTATTTCTCTAGCAGAGGACCCAGGTTTGATTCCCAGCACCTACACCATGACTCACAGCTATCTGCAACCCCAGCTTCAGGAGATCCAACAGCCATGCATAAAAACATTTATACATGTTAAGTAAAATAAATAGATTCTAAAAATATGTAAATGAGGGGCTGGAGAGATGGCTCAGTGGTTAAGAGCATTGCCTGCTCTTCCAAAGGTCCTGAGTTCAATTCCCAGCAACCACATGGTGGCTCACAACCATCTGGAATGAGGTCTGGTGCCCTCTTCTGGCCTGTAGACATACACACAGACAGAATATTGTATACATAATAAATAAATAAATATTTAAAAAAATACATAAATGAGATGATGCGTGAATGTGTCTGGAAATATAATTATTGAAAAACTAGTTGCAATAACAATCTTAATTATACATATTAAAAGATTCTAGTATAAAATAGCAAATTCAGCCGAGCGGTGGTGGGGCATGTCTTTGATCCCAGCACTCAGGAGGTAGAGGGAGGCAGATCTCTGCGAGTTTGAGGCCAGCCTGGTCTACAGAGCTAGTTCCAGGAGAGCTAGGGCTGCTACACAGAGAAACCCTATCTCGAAAAAAAAGCAAGTTTAATAAGCATAATGACTTGTAGTGCAACTATTCTCATTATTTAAAGATTTTTTTTAAATTCATGTGCGTCTGTGTCTGTTTGTGCAGTACCATGAGGAATCCAAAAGGGAATATCAGATCTCCTAGATCTCCTGAAATGAAAGCTACAGACAGTTGCTACTGCCTATTTGTGAGTACAAGTAGTAGAACCCAGGTCCTTCATAAAAGCAGCAAACTTTCTTAAGTGCTGAGCCATTTCTCCAGCCCTGTGTCACAACTAGTACATTCAACACCTAACACATACCGGCAAAGGTGCTAGTAGGTGGTAGAGGACTTGCATTTGCATTCATCCTAGTATTAACTGCCTACTATAATATATTATTTTCTTAGCCGTGTCCTCTCCTTTATTGAAAGTTCCCTGAAACAGTGTCTTACCTCAGCCAGCACATGGATCAGAGTGGAAGCTGATCCATTCCAGATGAATGAGCACATGAATAAATGAACTCTAGTTCTTCAATCTGAACTATGCTTTGAACACTTGCCTTCCGCCTTGTGGTACTGTTTTGAGAGGCTATGGAAACCAAAGTAGGGTTACTGTCTGAAGTAAGGCACCATGGACAGGTGTTTGAAGGCTCAACTCTCCTGTTTTACTTCTACTTCATTTGTTCTGCCCATGATGTGAAGAGCCCTGTCACATGCTCTTGTCACTGTGAATTCTGCCACGTGTTCGGAAACCTCCAAAACAGTGAGCGAAAATAAGACTCATCCTCCTTTAACGTTGTTCCATGAGAGAGAGTGAAGGGGGGGTTGTTCTCATTTTTACAGTGGCATGGTGCAGAAGTCACTAGTTGCTTTGGGAACCCACATGAGAAATCTCCCAAAAGGAGAAATGAAGAAAACAGAACTTCAATCCTCTTACACGTTCTCTCCACTTCTGCTTAAGACTCGGGAGATCTTGATTTGTTTTTAATAAGCACTGGCCTGTCCTTTTCTGTGCTTCAGGATTCATTGCCTTGGATTTGCCTGTTTATGTCTTTGCCTCCCTCCTCCAGACTGTGGCTCCTGGAGGGAAGATTGTCTGTCATTCATCTTTGTATGTCACCTATTGAAAGCAGTGGATGACAACACTGATGTCAAGGACCTCCTAGAAGAAGGTGGACTAGAATGGATCTGATGTGTACCTGTTCCTTTATGATAGGAGACTTCCGTGAAGTCTGAGCACGGTGCTCTGCTAACAACATCAATTCAGTGAACAATCTTAAGTAAATGCCTGGATCTTGTTCCTTGTTTATTTGTTGGTTTTGGAAATAGGCTTCCATTGTGCAGCCTAGACTGCCCTGGAACTTGAGCCCCCTCCCATCTCCCCATCTCAGCCTCCCAAGAACTTGGATTATAGGTGTGTACCAAAATTCCAGGCCACTGGGTCCTTATTTACATGACCAGTGTTAGGCCTGAGGTTTTCTTGAGAACAATGCAACAGAATATTCCTCATTCCACATCTTTTAGGTATGTTAAATGGGGTACTTACCATGATATCTGACAAACTAATGGGAATGCTTTGAAGGGCTTCCAGCAGGGAGGAGGAAGGATGAGAGAATGAGGTCCACCCAACGAGCGAGTGAAAGCAAGAACTAAAACACCAAAATGAGCCGGGCGTGGTGGCGCACACCTTTAATCCCAGCACTCGGGAGGCAGAGACAGGTGGATCTCTGTGAGTTCAAGACAGAGACCAGTCTGGTCTACAGAGCTAGTTCCAGGACAGGCTCCAAACCACAGAGAAACCCTGTCTTGAAAAACCAAAAAAAAAAAAAAGCCAAAACACCAAAATGGCAGATAAACAAGCCACACAGTATCACACACTTGGAATCCCCATCATAGAAGAGTCTGAGGCAGAGGAATTCTGAATGTTTAAAGTCAGAGTCGGTTATATAGTAAACTCCAGGCCAGCCAAGCCTGTATATTGAAACCTTGTCTCAAGAAAATCAAAAGTTAATTAATAAATTAATAGTTACAAAAAGAAAAAAAAAACGGGAGCTGGGCAGTGGTGGCACAAGCCCTTAGTCCCATCACTCGGGAAGCAAAGACAGCTGGATCTCTGTGAATTCAAGGCCAGCCTATTCTACAGAATGAACAGGCTAGCCAAGGCTACACAGAGAAACCCTGTCTTGACAAGGTAAAAAAAAAAGAAAAGAAAAAACAAAACGTGTCAAACAAACAAAAACATCACTTTAAGAGCTGCTGTGGTGGCTGAGTGGATAAAGGCACTTGTTACCAAGCCTAGGGACATGAGTTTGATCCTCCTTGGACCCACAAAAAAAGGGCAAAAAATTGTAAAGGTGTCCTCTGACCTCGGGATGCTAACTGTGGCGCACGTGCGTGTGCGCGCACACACACACACACACACACACACACACACACACACACGAGTGCACACACGTATACATGGAAAAAATTAAAAACAACATTTTAATATTATCTGAAGCATATGCTTCTCCTTGAATAAGTTTTACCATCTCAAAATACTCTTTACTAATAAGTCATTTTATTCTGGAATTGGTTTCAGTGATGTCCTTCACCATCACCAAGAAATGTCCAAGTGTTTAGGTTAGCCAGGGAATGGTTTCAACCAGCAGTCTTAACTATGGCTCACAATGTTACATTGGTTCCACGAGGCTGTCCACTGTCCCTGCAAACAGTGCTAGAATCCTTCCTGATCAATCCTGCACCCATCTGCACTGCACCCAGGGCCCAGGGGCACCTAGAATTTAACTCCAGCAGCAAATCCTGTTAGAACAAACTCAGCTATCATAAATAGTGCTTAGAACCTGACTATCAGAGGGACTTCCTGCCATTTGGACGGCAGGATTTCTTGTGACACAAGTTGACTTGGGGCCTTGCCTTGCTTCCTTCCCAAACATGAATGTCTGAAGATGAGCAGTTACTCGGGCTAACTGCTTTGAATTGATCCTTCTGTTTGAAAATATTTGGAGGCAACGGAGGCAGAATTAAGAAACACAAGGCTGTCAAGTCTCCATTTTCACAAAGAAGAGCTAAGTATTTCTAATTACAAAAGGCTGGGCAGGCTTCAATTTGTGAAAAATGTCAGAGAGAAGACAATGCTGCTAAAACCTTTTGTGGATTTACAAAGAAAGTGTACATATGGCAGACCTTCATGTCTCATTATGTAGCCTTATCTCTTCTTTCTAATTCCCTTTGCACTTCTGAGGAGGAAAAGCAGTTGGAAATCCCTCCACATATATCCAGGTGTACCCATTCACACTCTTTCACAACTACTTAAGCCTATTGTCACTCAGCTTGGAATTTCCATATTATATTAGATCTCATCTTCGCTAGGCCATTTGGCATCTAAAACAATTGATTGCCCCAATAATAGTATCACCTTACATCATGAGGACTAGGCATACAGCGGGCGCCATTAAGAGGATATAAGGAAGACATAATTCTTTTCTTTCCTTGAGGAAATCACAGGAGGAGAGCCAAATTGCTCTGTTCTGTTTCGGGTGTAGTTAGGGCAGACAACATCTCCCTGAAGCTGCTAATTGATTCACTTTCAGATGCATAGCCAGGCCAAGAGCAAGGAGTCAATCCAAATCACACACACACCCCCTTTTCCCCTCGTGTATCCATTTTGACCTGTTTGTCGAAAGTGTGTAGCAGGGCTAGGACCCTAAGGTCTGCTTACCTCAGTGGGAGGGTACTTGTCTACTCTTTCCTAAGTCCTGGGTTCAAATGCGAAGAACAAAAATAGATGACGGGTTTGTATGCAGGTAGACAAAAGCCTCCCCTGCGTTTTAATTTTTTTTTAGCATAAAATATTTGAATGTACACATATAAGAATTGTGCACGCTTAAATTTATTTTCATTTGATATAACATGAAGTTAACAGAAATTTTATGGTAACAAAATGTTATCATTAATAAGATTCTGCATTTTAAAGCATATTTTAGTATAGCTGGATATTTAACATTCAAAGTTTACTCATTTTTAAAATGGAAAACACATAATTATAATATCCAGATCTTGTAATTTTAAAGTTTTAACCAAAACACTTGCAAGTAGTTCCCACTTAAAATTGTAAAGGAGCTCTCTTACTGGCTCAGTGTTTCTGCTTTTGTCTGTGAGGCTGGGTCACAGTATGGTCTCGAACTTGTTCTGGAGCCTAAATCAGTCTTTAACTCAAGCCCCTCCTGTCTCAGCTTTCCGAATGCTGAGATCACAAGCATACACTTTGAGGCCTGGTTCACAGACAGATTTTTTTTCAAGACAGGGTTTCTCTGTAGCTTTGGAGCCTGTCCTGGAACTCGTTCTGTAGACCAGGCTGGCCTTGAACTCACAGAGATCTGCTTGCCCCTGCCTGTTGTTTCAAACACTTCTCTTCACACACTTCTCCTTCTTCTCTTAAGGAGAACTTTAGCTGGGCATGGTGGTACACACAGGTTATCCCAGCACTTGGGGAGTAGAGCCAGAGAGATCACCGATTTGGGCTAGCCTTAACGACGTGGCATGTTCCAGCCTACAATTTAGGAAGACTTAGGAAAAAGAGAAGGAGGATGGGGGAAAGATTTTGAACATTTCTCTGGGTTCTGTATTGAATGTTTCCTTTTTTCCTTTCTTTTTCTTTCGTTTTGTTTTCTGTTTGTTTAGTTTGGGGGGTAGGGGTGGAACTCACTCTGTGGAGGAGACTGGCCTTGAAAACAGATCCACCTGACTCTGCCTCTTGAGTGCCAGGATTAAAGGAGTGCATCGCCACGCCCTGTGTTCTATTGGATGGGTCTAGATAGTTTCTTGTGTTAACTCTTTAATCAATGACATAAGAACTTGACAAATGAAGTACCAGGAAATATAAATAACTCGGGTTGATCATGCAACCAGTAAGGTCCTGGTTTGAGATCTGTATCCAGACTCTTCTTTTCTAACTCACGTATAAATGTGAACTAGTTATGAATTGTCTTTTTTTCTCATCTTGTTAATATGTGAGGGAATCCCATATTAGACTTTGAAATGCATTTTTACTAAAGGATATGATTTAAATGGCATTCGTGTGCTGCTGATATGAAATAGAAAATAGGAGAATAACTTAAAGACAAAAAGTCATGCTAGAAATCACTGAACAATGGGAAAGATGCAAGGAATCCACACTCATCAAAACATTATTTATTTCTTTGAAAATGGATACATTACTGCAGGAATCAGTTATAATACAGAAGCAGGGAACGGGGGCTGTAGGCTAGTGGTAAGGTCCTTACATAAGTACGATCCTGGGAGCTTCAAGATATTTCCCTGTCCCAGACTGAAAGAGACTGTTGACAACAAAGTGTTGTTTCCCTGAAGCTATATTCACAGCAATTGCGAATACAACACAGAAGGCCACTGACACTCAACCCACAGGGCCCAAATCACATAATTCTACTTGCTAAGCAGAGAAAAGCCACACTATTTTTAGAGCCATTTACCCTAACTACCCTGTGTCTTCTATCCAGCAACCCAGAGCAGAGGAGAAGCCAAGTGTAACTATGCTCTTAGATCCAGTGACACGCCTCCGTAAAATACTCAAATATCCAGCTGAGTAAGAATTGTGGGCCAAACTCTAATTACCTAATGCCAGAACAGTTTAGAATTCTCTCTGCTATCCTTGCATATAAATTCAGAAGTTTTGACACGCAGACAAAAATGAACACTTCTTGAGAACCCCACTTAAAACATGCGTTGAGTCACATAGGGATCCCTTAAAGTGAAAAAGCCCTGATTCCAGAACGATGCATTTGAAGCAGCTGTTACAGAGACCTGATGAACACTCAAACGGTACAAACCAAAGCAGCACATGGAAATCTTTTTCTTCACTGAGGAATATTTTGTAAACTCATTTCTCGTATGTGAGAAAGTCATTCTTCGTCATGAAAAGATTCCTTGGTCAGTACATCTGTTTCCGAGGATGGGTATTTGGTGACCCTTGGGGACCTACCTACTTCATACATACCATATGAGTTGAGGTGCATGTGATGCCGCCAGAGTGCTCAGTTGGTTAGGCTGCCAAATGATAGCTGTGGTTGACTCTGGAAAGATCTACACCCCCTGATTTTCCTCCAGCGACCTACCGGAGGAACCAAAAAAAAAAAAAAGGAATTGCAGTGGGATTACATAATAACACCATAGGAGTTTAGGACAATTATGCTGACTTGGAGGACTCACCAATACAGGAGTAGTAGTTAAGGTATACATGGGCACTTCAACTGATTGACAGACGAAGCTGGGGAAGAAGGTCACGTGGTTTTCCCCAGGCCCTCGGCCTCTCCTAATTTCTCTGTTAAACTGTACTACCTTTGAATCTCAATTGTTGACGCAATGAATGGTGGAGTTTTTATCACTTACTCTTCTCTTAGGAAATATGTTTCCTTTTCAAAAATAATGCAAAGAGCTTCCTTCATCCACACCTCCCCATTCCACTCCAGCTGTACCCCAAAAACCTCTCAGTGGTATCAGTCTGGATCCTGAGAAATGGTAGGGCATCCCATGAGCAAGGCGGGAATGCAGCGAGCCGGGGTGACTTAGCTAAGGTTGTCACACCTCTGACTGCTAGTTCAGGGTGGGAGCTGAGCTCTCTCTGAAGGAAAGAAAGCTGGTCGCCTTGTCAGACATTTCCCCATCTCCCCCCTGCAAGTATTTCGAGGTGCAGCCCAATGAGTCCTCTCTGCCTGCTTTCTACTGCTGATGGTTGAGGCTGTGTTTCGACCCCTCCCACACATTCAGGGTTGCTGTTGGCAAGGATCTTCACGTGGGTGAGAATACACTAGGCTGACAATGAAGGATGCTTTCTATTGGACCACCCGCCCTAGTGCCTGGGTCTTGGACTGCTTTTTTGAGTCCTTATAATGACAGGCTACAGGAAAGGGGAAGGTTGCCTTATTCTGGGGCCTGAGAAGCTTTAATCTGCTAAAACTGGGCCGACTGTTTCCACGTGGAATGAGATTGTTTTGGGAGAAGGACCTAATGGGACAAGAAAAAGCGTGTTATCAGTTTGCATGATGCGGTAGGGTGAGGTGCCCCAATCACAAAGCCAGGCTTGGCAGACTGTAAAAGCAGGTTCATCCATTTCTTTCCAAGGCGTCACACAGTGGAGCACAGGGACCACTCACCACGCTGCCTCCTTTACGAGGTATTTCTTGCTTCATTTCCATAGCTGCCACGATTTTGTGCCTCTAAATGCTTATTTCAGTTTATTTAATTCATCTGAAAACCCTAAAGAGAGGCATTACTATTCAACTCCTTTCAAAAATGTGGCAACTGAGGTGTTGAATTCCTAAATGATTTGTCAGAGGTCAGAAAGTCAGTTAGTAGCGAGGTGTATAAGACTTAAGTGTAATTGGTTAGAGGCCAAAGGCCATGCAGTGACCACAGGATTTTTGAGAAGGTGAAAGCGTAAATGAGTCTAAGCATGAATGAAGGGTATGGGACAGAGACAAATGAGAGAAAGGAGGGTGTGTGTGTGTTGAAACAAAAGATGTAGGTCAGTTTTAGGGTAGAGGTGCCTAGAGAGGTATTACTGATGGGGTCGGAGGTCCAGGCTCAATTCCCTGTTATCTAACAAGGCATAGAGGATGAGAGTCTATTCAAAAGGAGTAGGACTTGGTATGGTTTGTGGTGAGGGCAGAGTAGGTCACTGTCCTGCTTACACTGCCCGACTACGAGTGTGGTTTCCTGCAGAGCCAATTTTCATCCCAAAGCCCCTCAGGCCGTGCCCTAGCAGCACAAGGTACACCTGTTAAGATGAGAGCAGCAATTGTTAGCTGGATTGCTCCTGAACACCTAGCTCTGGAAGCCCAAGTGGCAGATAATGCGGTTTTGTTTCTCTGAAAAGGTAAAACAAAACTGTGCCAGCTCCCCCATTCCTCAAAGTGAAGCTGCCACAAGCTAGCTGAATGCAGATACACATACACACACACACACACACACACACACACACACACACACACACCCCTCTTATTTTTCCAACAAATTTCTCGTGACGGACTTCCCTACTGCCCACAGCCTACTTCTAGTAGTCCCAACCTCCTTTACAGTAGGCCCTGCCTTTTGTTTTGTTTTGAGTCCTTTGGCCTGGGGCAAGAGATAAGGTAGAAGGTGACCTTGAAGACCCGGATCTTCCAGCCCCTTTCCCAAGGGTTGGAATTACAGACTGGAGCCAACAGGCTGTGAGGAACTCCTGCTTTGTAAAAGTGTTAGGTGTGAGCCCAGCAACTGTCAAATGCTACCCAGTATCACCACGTTGCTCAGGAATGCACAGCCACTTACAATAACCAAAGCCCCAAAGAGTTGGATTTGAATTACAAGGTGCCTAGAGCTAGGGCTAGCTCCTGCACCTACAGCAGGGCCCCTGAGGCCTGCTGAAGTGTCACAGGCTTAGGGTTTCAAAGACCCGCCCCTGGGAAGACTGGGAACCTCCCTGACACTTCCAGCACTGACTACCAAACTCATACCCACCACCTTGCCCAGAAAGATCCCTCAAATTCTTCCTTAGAGCATCAGAATCAGCTAGTTTTAAAAGCACTCTGTCCTCGACAACATGGGAAACATTTTAGCACCTGATTCTGATGTTTGCTAAGGAGGAGATAAGTGATTCTCATTTAGGCTCCTCCTAAACAGAAGGAAAGCCAGGAGTGGGCTAGAATAGCAGCAGGCTAGCTAACCTGGGCTATATTTTGAGTTCCAGGCCAGACTAGGCTACGAAATGAGACCCTGTTTCAAATAACAAGGAGGAGAAAGCACAGAGGGGTGACTTTTTTGCACCCACGTGTCGCTGCTGGACAGTGGCAGTCTCGGCATTACTCTAGATCTCCTACCTCATGACAAGTATTTGCTGAAGCCAGATTCATTGGGCCCTGTGTTGTCTACTCAAAGTCTCTCTAATTTGGGGGCTCCTGTTCCAGCCTAGGGATAGGAAGACCAGCTAAAGAATAGACATCATACCATGACCAACTTTGTGGGTAGATGATTCTGAACTCTGAAACGCAGATGACTTCAGGCCAGTGCCTCAGTTTCCCCATATGTAAATTATTGTGGAGAGGATTTCTTGAGGTGATTTGCATTCAGCACCTGGCAAAGGATGTTAAAAGGATCTGTTCTTGCTTTCCATGAGTTCTCTGTTCACCTGGATGTGGAGGGAGAAGCCAGGTGGGGAGGGGACTGGGAGCAGATATTAATGAGGGACAACTAGTCAAACACGGACGTTTTCAAAAGTTACAAGCACAAAGGTCCAAAGGGTCAGTCCTTGCATTGGACAAACAGAACTAAGTGAACGTATGGCTTTCTGAGGGCCCGACTTTGAAGATCTAGATTGGGGGCGGGAAAGGGGCGTGCCAGGGGCCCTTCGGGGTCAGATAGTCTTCTGTGCACAGCGCCATTTATCCCAAGCGTGCTAGTCCCAGATCCTCGACCCCAAGGAGGGCAAGGGCCACGTTCCTCCCACTCGCCTTTTGGTCTATGGCTGCCGCGGACAGCGCGAAGGAGGAGAAAAACGAACCACAAAGGCACAAGCAACAAAATAGCATAGCGGCGGCGAGCAGCCAAGCAAGCTCAAGCCCTGCGTCAGGCACGAGGCGCTCAGGAGGGGCTTAGGGAGCTCTGGAATCCTCACCTTTCGCCTTGCTCGGGCAGGCGGAGCAAAGAAACTACACTAAAGACGTGATTCCATCGGGTGCCAAAGAAGCTGTTTGTGTCCGGTGATCTTCGGCCATGCAGTTTCACAACTACTCAGCAGGCTCAGCCACAGGCGAGAGGGCGAGTGGAGCCGGAGAGCGCAGCATCTGCTGCTCCCCCTTAAATATCCAGCCGCTAAACTACCTGGATTGTGCTTCTTGGAAGCAGCTTGGACCACTGAAATTTTTAATGATGATTCCCAAACATTTAACACCCTTGGGTTTTTTGTTCGTTTTGTTTTGTTTTGTATTGTTTTTGAAGAGACTATCTGAGAACAAAGCCGCCCAGTCCAGGGTGGGGACAGGGGCACGTACCACTCCGTTTAAGTTAAAGACCCAGGAAAGCAAGGCAAAGGGCAGCTAAGCCCCTACACCTTACCTTCCACCCCTGTTGGCTGCAGAGAGGCCACCTGGCCTTCTAGGAATCACTAAGCTCGGGAATTGGAGGATGAAGAGGGGGTGTGCGCGGGAGTCTATTCCACGGAGACGTTGTCCATCTCGCATGGATGCTGTGTAAAAACTTCCCTCGTGAGCAGGACTCTGGAGACACGGGAGAAAAGGTCTGTTTTCTAAACAGACCCAAATGAAGTTTTTAGAAGAAAGTATGGGGCGGAGTGGGTGCTAGGGGGAAAGGCAAGTGTCTATTCGTTTGTCCAGGAAACAGAGGACAAGCCTGTATCTATGGCAACAGACCAAGTACTGTGCTAAAGCACTAGAAGGACCTCTTTTTTTTTTCCAAAAAGGAAACTGACCCGAAAGGGGGTCAAGATTGACCCAATATGAAAGTCATCTGGATGGAGTACAGCTAAGACCAGAGGTGGTACCTAGTTTCCCATTTCAATGATAAATGACAGACAGCATACACCCAACCCCCATGTCTTTCTCACACCCACCGACTCCCAGAAAAGAGCTAGATCAAAAGAGCCATAGCCCCCTCATGCCAGGCAGTAGTAAATACTGAGTCTGCTGGGCCTCCAACTTCCATTGCCAAACTCTCCCCTAGAATTGGTCTGAGAGCCATGAGCTTCCAGGCAGTGTTACTTCCTAGCCAAAATACTGATTGATGGCTGCCATTCTGAGTTCTAGATTTCCTTTGGCTTGGTTCTGGAATCCTCGGGACAGGCAGACTTCCAAGCTTTACAGAGAGCAGGGCAAGGGAGCTTAGTCACTGGTGGAGGCTGCTGCTGAGGTCCAGCCCAGCACTGACGCTTCTTTGTGCTCTTCTGCCAGAGTTTGTCACCACAACTTCCCAGAACCCAGTACTTGTGACGTGTGTGTGTGTGTGTGTGTGTGTGTGTGTGTGTGTGTGTTGGCAACCCCCCTACTAAAGCTTTGGACTTCACTTGAACTGCTTTACTCCTGGGAAGAGAAGCCAGGACACTCACACCTGACCAGGATGCTCACACCTGGGTGTCTTTGTTCTGAGAAGGGTAATAATGAGTTTGCTAGAATCAAGTATTTTTAGGAATGTGTGTGTGTGTGTGTGTGTGTGTGTGTTGGGGGAGTATTTCTATTTCGTATATGCCACAAATTCACTGGCTCCTCCATTGCTTCCAAGACTGCAGACATTTCCTTATATTCTGCCACTCACAAATAGTGACAGCATAATCCTAGCTCCTGCCAATGTGCTAAACCGATGCAGAAGAAACCCCTTCCTGCCTAGCTGCTACAGCAGTGCACAGGATCCTGGGCTTCCGTTTGGCTTGCTCGGGAGCCACTGTCAGGATTGCAGAGTTCACCAAAAGCGGTAGCAACAAAACAAGAACAAAAACAACAAAACACAGTTTGTACCCCAAAGCTGTGAAGCCAGTTTCCTAGACGATTCCCTCAGGCATCCGGAGAGATAGCAGCAAGTCTCAGCTGCAACAGGCAAGAGCAATTTTCCTATTTCCTAGGAGTGGAGAACCCCCCTAGCCCTACCCTCCAAACCTACCCCACCCCCACCCCGTTCTTCACAAGGACCTCAGTTACCAATCAGCAAGGCCTGCTCTTCACTGGTAGCCGGTGGGAGATCTGGAGCTGCTTTACCTGGGAGCCAAGGAAGAAATGTCAGGGTTGGGCTACAATTCCAGGTAGCCCATTTCCCAACTAGCTTGTAGACCCAGGAGGTTTCATGTAGCTGTCACAGAGACTATTTCTTGGGAAGGAATAAGAACGAGAATCAAGATCTCTTCCAATGAGTGACATTCTGGGGTGGGGGGGGGGATGAGCAAATTTTCACAGGAGGAGGGTTGAGCACTCCTTTCTGTTTGCTAGGTTCCCAGAAGCACCAGAGTCTTTAAGTCCTTCTGGGAATACATATGCTAGTGTTGGGGGTGACGAGGAGGGTGAGAATGTGACTTCGGTACCCAGAGGGTGCTAATAGTCTGAGTAAGGGATGTGTGTTTGTGTGTGTGAGCAGAACACGTTAAGAGACTAATCCGGAGGCAGGATGGATGGATGACTTACGCTGGGTGATGTTCCATTGGAAATTTTGGTCTGTTTTACAAATGCATAACCCTCACTCGCACAGTTTCCACCAGACCACTTCCTGGAGTGCTGCACTCTCTCTCGTTCAAGTTCTCTCCTGAGTCAGAATGCCTTGATGAGGATCAAAAGCTTCCCCAGTTCCTCAGCAGGATTCTTCCCCCACTCCCGGGCTGACCAAACTGTGGCAAAGGAAAGAATCTATGGAATTCCGGGTCGAAGGATGGCCTTCCCCTAGCCTAGTCTCCACAAAGAAGCAGGACTAGACCCTTTCTCTCATAGGTTCTTCGTGGCATCTATTATACTTATTCTTGACCACTCAAAGGCAGCTGCCCGTTGGCTCAGTGTTCCACTAAGCCGGTAAGAGTCACTGCAGGAGAAATGGCGTTTTAGTCTTACCTGTTGGACTCTGGCGGGGTTTCTGGCTCAGGACACATTGAAAACTACTAGGGGTCTAGGTCACATTGTAGCAGTCCCACTGGGACTGAGATGACTTTCAGGAAGCCTAGGGAGGTCCCTTCATACTTTGGGAATGATAGAGCAGGAAGAGAAGAGATGCTTGCTTGCAACCAAAATCCTAACACACGCCCAGGAAAAGTGAGAGCGATACCTCTGGACGACTTTCTGGGCCACCGCACAGCTCTGGAGACAGGTATCATTAAGAGTGCCTGAGGGGCCATGGCTCCAGGGGTTGAGGTGCATTGCGAGGTTACTTGGGATCTTGCCTTCCCAGGCACACCAGTCAAGAGGACGACTATGGAGTCTAGCCCTCAGAAGCCCTCAAGGGCCAGGTAAAAGAGATCTCAAAGCTTTGCCATGCCAGGCCTGCAGCACTGACCCTAGTTGAGGTCGGGATTACCACGCGAAGTGACTGCCACGTGAGAAAGTCTGTGAGGCGCATAATGCGCGGCACCTCGTTAGGGCCAGGCATACTCGGGGAGCTAGGCCTGCACCATCTGCGGCCCCATCATTCATTTCCCTGGACATGCTGGTAAAAATGCATCAAAACAGGCTGCGGATCGCGGTATAAAAGCACAGCGGGATGAGCTGCTTTCCAAAAAGGATCTCGGTGATTGGACCGAGCTCGGCGTGATTGACAAGAGCTTAGTTTGGTAAAGGGAAGACACGCAAGCTTTCACAGCGGGATCTCTTTTCTAAAATATATCACACTAGCCTTTGAAAAGCGCCGCACACTATAAGGAAATAGCGTTTCACGGCTCGCTTTATGGTGCGATGACATTTCTTTAAAACACAGAGAAGATCAAAAAAAGAGAGAGAGAGAAATAAAATGTGTTGCAAACACAATGTTTTAATTAGTTTATTCTGCGCGTTGCTTTTATCTGACGTATACATTGCGGGTTCCCCTTTTAATTAAACAGCCCCTCTTGAGCGGCGGCGGGCTAGGAAGAGAAGAGAGGCGCTGCGCCCCTTCGTCCCCTTTGGGAAAAACGGAAAGACTAGATGGCCTCAGAGCCCAGCTCACAGGCCCCTGTGCCCTCCCGACAGGGACAGGCCAAGCGCGGCTCTGGGCTTTCAGAAGCTCTAGGACCGGAGCGCCCCACAGAGGCGGAAAAGAGGGAGGGGAAGAGGAGAAAAAGCAGAGGAGGTGCCCCACAGGGAGCCGAATGGAAGGAAAGCCGTCCAAGTAGTTTGGGCTTGGCGCCAGCCTCCCAGTCCTTTCCTCCCACCCCTTGTCATCAGCAGACTCGCTCTTCTCCAGGCCCTCTCCTCTCCTGGGTGCGAGGCCGCAGCAGTGATCGGGCTGAGCTCCGCGGCAGTGATTGTGCTGAGCTCCGCGGGTACCTAACCCCTCTCTAGTTTTTGCACTCGGATCTGCCACTTCTTCGCCCTCCCTGGATCCCCAAGTAGCTGATCTTCTGATTCCTGTCCAACTGGAAGAGGAGACCGGGGAAGCACCAGCTTCCCGAAAGCGCGGGAGCCCCAGGCACTGTCCTAAGAGGGTGCCCCCCCCGCCCCGCCCCAGAAAGGCTCCGCAGAAGCTACCGTGGGGGGGGGGGGCATCGTGAACCCAACAAGGCCTGTCCTTACATTCACATACTCTAAGTTCTTTCTTTTCCTTGTTGTTTTGGGTTTTTGTTTGTTTTGCTTTTGACGAGGGGGCTGGTGTTTGCTTGTTTTTGTTTTGGACAGGTCCTTACTCTGTAGCTCAGGGTATATTTGAACTGGGCTGGCCTCCACCTCACCAGTTTCCTGTCTTAGCGTCCTGAGTGCTATGATTACAGGTGTGAGCCACCACTTCGTTTTACAGGCGTGCTTCTGAAGATGCGCCTCAGATTTCAGTTTAACTAATAAAAATCCCGCCCCGCCTTTCACCTTCCACACACAGATCGTGGCGTCCTCGCTTCAATCTAAGTCTGATGCCAAACCTCAAAGCGCTCTCAATACTTGTGGCTCAGGCCTGGAGGTGCTTGTTCTGGGTGGTTGTAACCTTAAAAGTAATGTGTTGGTTTGTCAGTTTTGTTGCTGATGGCTAAAAATTCAAAATAGCCCACGAAGTCAGGTAAGACCGGGAGGAAGTTGAGCGACACATATTGCAGCTTCCTAAACAAATCCCAGGCTCAAGCTAGTAAATCGGTGATTTCCAGAAAGCTGTCCTCTCCAGCCCAAAGGGACTGGGAATGGAAGGGGCTGCCTCAAGACTTCCAGCATGAAGGTGAGGAGATTGGAATGGGGTAAGGATAGCTAGCTCATGGGTGGAGGTGCTTGTCTTTATCTTTTCCTCAGAGGAGAAGTTCCTTCCGATGAGTCTCTCTTCAGACTTGGACAGAAAGCACTATAAGCTGCAAATGCCTCTACCGTTGACTGCCAGTGAGGTCTGGAATGTTGCTTCTCTTGGGAAAGAGAAAGACTCATCAATTTTTCCATCACCTTTCTTTTAATATTTGAATTTGGGTAAATGTCTGAAATTTCTGCTCTTTAAGATGGAGGACACTGTTTCTACTTGAGCAGCCTTTCCCATTTAAGTAATAGGACTGCTGAATGGACTTGCTAAAACAAGTGCAAAAAACCCTTGGTGAGAGCTAAGGTCTTCCTTTAATGTGTGCTTTCTATGAATCAGAAAACCCCGCTACAGACTGTATGCATACTATACTTTATACCTTCTCCGTCGTGTTATCCTCAGGGGGGCTCTTCTTGTCACTAAGTTATTTGCTGTCCACCTACATTATAATAACAATGAATGGAAACGAACTGGTACGAGTCTGAACAGAGTGGAGCCAGGGAATCTCCCAGAGCAGTTTGCTTCCCAAGTCATCTGTGCATTGCATTCAAAATAATAACCTGAATCCAATAGAGCTGCAGAATGACAGTAGAACTTATATATGGGTCAGTGGATCTCCAAAGCCTCTTTCATGGCTACCCTTGTGTGCATGTGTGGCATTCTGGAATTGAAGAATTTAAAAGAATAACAATAAGCCTCAAATTGCCGCCAGGTGATCTTTCAATTTGTTTCAAAAGGCCCAGAAAGTAAGGAATACTCAATTCAATCCTTAATGACTATATGCTGCAGAAATAGACAGCAGTAAAATAGTAATGAAAGAAGTTTCTCCCCCCCAAAAAACAAAAACGCATGAACTCAAGCTGATTCTTTTTAATTCCCCCAATGCAGGGTCTTCCCATTTGAGTGTTTGTCCCAGCAAGCATCAAAACTCATCTGGATTGGAAAAAGACAGAAGAAAAAGCATCTTTATTTAAAATTTACTCTCAAACTTGTAAGTGATCAACACAGCACTTAACACAAAGCCTAGCATTTGTTTTCAGGATGCTAAACTGTTTTGCTGAATTATGTGCATGACTAGTGACTGGGGGCATCATTTAATCTCACTCTCTCATGGTACTCCAGAACGTCTTAAATAGAGCATAAAAGTTATAAATATTTTGATGAGCCAATTATTGCTTCTATCAATAAAAGAAGTCTTTCTATGAAGCCAAAGCATCCCTCTTACCCCTTGACTCCTCTTGTTTCAAAGAGATGCCTTTAAAAGTGGAGCCAAGCTGCAATATCTAGCCTCCTCTGCTCCTTTCAATTGTCTGGACACCGAGTGGCATGAAGTTGCCTTCCCTGAAAACATAAGATGTATGCATGTAGCTAGGGCAGAAAGAGGAAGAGCCAAGTGAGTAAATGTCACTAGGGAGCAATTGCAAGTAACACCCCTGTCCCCTTCTCTTTTCTTCTAAGGCCTCCTAGGACTGGAGCTGCTGAGATGAAGAAAACTGCCTTGTTCTTCAGGTAGCCCCTTCTGTCACAATCGGCCAGTAGAAATCTTGTTTACACAGTTAAAGCTTAGCCCTTTCAAAATAATTGCCCCCACATCTAGGAGCAAATAATTTCTATCAGAATTCCTTGATTTCATCCCCTTTTGTTGAGGGCCAGGGAATATTTCTGAAGAGTTGAAAGAGTGAGACAGAAGTTGAAGATTTTTCTACATGGGACATTTGTTGGGCCAAGGGAACAGAGAGGGACAGAAATCTAGAGTGGGGAATTTCAGGATTACCAGCAGAATACCCCCCCCCCTAGAGCAACTGAAAGCTGGGACATAATACCAGGGCCCAAGAAGACAGTCCTGGAACATCTGAGGGAGCACTGAGACTCCAAATAGTTGCTATGGTGGGATGATGGCACACTCCAGTTAACAAAGTGCTTGGATAGCAGTTCCCTGGCACCCCCTCCCTAGACATGGAGTAGGCATTCTAGGGTGCGGATAGCTATCTCTTTATTTAAAATTTCTAAGGTTATTTCAGCCTGAAGCCAGGAGTTTCAACCTGGATCCAACCTAATGCTGTTAGGGCAGAAACACAGAATCTCTTCCCTTCTCAAATTGGTGGTGGGGGAGGAAGAGTGTCAAATTTAGCAAAGAAAACTAGATGCTCAATATTAATCTCCAGTTGAGACCCATGCCGCTAGCAGATAATGTGGGAGCTGGTGTTTAAGTGGGTCTGTTAAGGCCGTGGATACTCCTCCCCTCCTAGGGAGCAAATTACAAACTTCTGTGTATATCTGCCACACCAGTTAGAAGCTGTATAGAAACCACCAAACAATCAGTGGAGAGTCTCTTGGCTCCAAAAACTTTAGAGGTTAAAACCACTTCAGGAGGATGGAAGACAGGAAGATTTTTTTCTAAACTGGAGAAAGGGTATTTAAGTGATAAGATGAAGAATGATTTTCCAGAATATTTAACGCCTTTAAGCTGCCCTTGGTCCTCAGAAGAACTTGACCTTTAGCCCTGATCAAACAGTGCACACTGAAGTGTGTGCATGGGGGTAGGGAAGACCGGGCTGGACAGAGAGCTTGGACTCAGGAATTTCACTTTTTCACCCATCCTGGAGGCATCCAGGGCTTTCTCACTAAAACCAGGCCTTTCTGCTCTTGAAGTCTTCTCTATGAATCTGACAAAAGCGGGGAAAACTAGCACAGAGAATGCAGAAGGCCAAGTGGGCATTGAACTCGGATCCTGAAAGACAGAGGGAAGGAAAGCTTGGACACACACAGTCAGGGCCAATAGGGAAAGAGGTTCAGGTAAATGTGACAGGGTGACAAAAGGAGCAAGGCAATGCTCTGCACCGAGTCTCAAAATCCCCCTATGTCTGCATTGTATCTGGTGGGTAGGGACAAGGCAAGGACAAGGAACAGTGATCAGACCCCCTGCCCACATGAAGCATGATGACTCCTGTGGTTTTAGAAGGAAAAGAACATGCTGAGCCATTTAGGAATTTCATAGCATCTCTTTTTAGACATTCAAGCTTCTCTGTCTCCAAGCTGACTTTCCCACAATTACCACCTTTGGAAAGACCTTAGGTGCAGGACGTTTTTTTCTACACCTACTTTCCCATGAGGCACATGGATAAGCAACATTTACGTAGGCTCCTTGATATGACAGTTTATCCCATCCACATCATACTCCTCAAAGTAGGATTGCCGAGGAAGATACAGGACGTACACTTAAAGAATGGAGAAGATTTTAGTATATATCTCACCGTGTATATAGGGAGGAAAAGAAAAAAAACATTCATTTTTTTTATATATATTTCTCTCCAATTTGGGAGCTCTTCATGGGTTGAGTGGCTCCCTGAGTCTGGAGGACCTCTTTGTCAGGTTAGTCTACTCTTGAGAAGAGAGGCATAATCTAACAAAGCCAAGTTAAAAGGACACATGTTAGCGGAAGAGGAGAGATGCATACAGAAGGAAAAATCCCTGGCAGGGTCAGAGGCAATGAAAAAAGGAGGGAGAGAGAGATCTACAAAAGAGCAAGACAACGGGGAAGTAGTTCAGCAGCCAGATTGTTGGAAATATCCGAAAATCATTAGAGCAGTCTATTTGATTATTTATTATTTTCAGAATTGGGGGGTAGAGCCTAGGGTCTAGAGTATGCTAAACATTCAATCTACCAGTAAGCAATACCCTAGCCCATCCCATCTTCACACTTGAAGGCAGAGGAAGTACAAGAAGGTGACCCAAGAGTAAGTCTACTGGCTAAAGGCATTGCAGAAAAGGAGGGAGGGAGGGGGTGGTTCTGTGAAAGAGGGTTCTGTGTGCGAACTCCACGTCCTGATCTCTGAGGGCATAGTTGAGTTGAGGAGAAGCAAGATACTGACCTCTGTGTTCCTGAAGACCCCTTGGGCCTAGGAAATGGAGGTCAATTCCCTCTGGCTTCCTGAAGGCAAGCTGTTTAGCAGCCTCGGCTTGGATTCACATGCCTTGGTTTGGTTGGTGGCTGTGGTTGCCCCTCAGGGTTCAGTCACGCAGAAAGGGTCAATAAACTATGTATCTCCAGCCAAAGAAGAGAGACAATAAAACCACCCTCAGGGTCAGAGGTCACCTAGTCACTGATTGAGATATTCACAACTCTTTCTCCTCATTTCTCTCACTCATTTCATCCCTTCTTTCCTCTCCACAGCCCCCCTTCCTTTGACTACTTTTCACAGTTTGCCAAAGCCAGAGTGATCCTCACAAGTAATTGAGATGGTTAGCAGGGGGGACAAAAACCATATTTAGTACCAAATGTATCTTGAAAATGAGGGGCATGTGTAACACCTAAGGGAAGATGGACTTTTCTCTGAGACTAAGTCATTTCCTAGCACAGGAGTGAGCAGGCCTTTCCTATAAAAGACCCAATAGAAGACGTTTTAAGTCTTCCCGGCCACCTGCAGTATCTGTAGCATAATCTCTTCTCCCTCTTCTTCCTTTTCTACTTCTAGCCCTTTAAAGGTGATTTAAGATTAAAGGCGTGCGCCACCACCGCCCGGCAAACGGGAGGCAGAGGCAGGTGGATCTCTGTGAGTTCGAGGCCAGCCTGGTCTACAAGAGCTAGTTCCAGGACAGGAACCAAAGCCACAGAGAAACCCTATCTCGAAAAAACCAAAAAAACAAAACAAAACAACAAAAAAAAAGGTGATTTAAGGACCATTCCTGGCTCCTGAGCCACCAGAACACAAGAGGCCAGAGTCAGCTAGGACTTCCGGGTTACAATTGGCCATTCAAGTGCAAACCAGATACCTAATTCTCCTGACTCAGTCTGGTTTAGAGGTAGGGGTGAGAGAGGAAAGGGAGGTCCTGTGCTTTGTTTTAATATCAAAGTCGATACCTCCTATCCCATTGCTGGGAAAGGACTAGATAAATGACAAAATGTCCCTCCTGAACTGTGCAAAGTTCCCCTGAGATCTGAGAAAGAATTTTTAAGGGGGTCAAGAATCTATGCTCTCAACTTCTAGAGAAGAAAAGAAAACCAAGGAAATAAGAGCCTCTGCTCCATAGTGAGGAGGAAGCTTGCAGTGTTGGAATAGGATTGAACGGGGAGAAATGGGTGCACTAGAACTAAACGCCAAGGATGGGAGCCCGCTGCTAGAAACCCCACTGGGCTCCAGAAATAGGTTTCCTGTTATTTAAGGAGGAAGACATAGTCTCAAAACAGAAATGAATGAACAAATATGGCACAATAGTCTAAGGCTTCTTTACTTGTCTGAGAACTGAGATAATCTACATTTTAGAATTAACTGAGCATTTAGGCGCTTAGAGATAACCTTGGTGTTCAGGGTAACTGCACGTCAATGTGTTCTATAATGCTAGGCAAGCTCAACATTGAAATCCTTTCTCCTTATCCCATCTCATTGAGTCTCTGGAGAAGAACTTGTAAATGTACCATTGTGTGACTAAAATAGTTAATTTAAAACTGTACCATTGTGTATCCCTTTTGGTATCCTCTCTCTGCCTATCTCCTAGAACGGCCACTCCTCTCCTGATGGGGTATTCTGGTCTCCAAAAAAAAGGTGGGGGGGGAATCCTTTCTCAATGTGACTTGTCCTTGCGGCATCCAAACCACATGACTACTGGAGAAAAACAACTGGGTATCCTTGGAGGCACAGAGTAACTCTTTGGGGACAGTACCTGAAGAGACAGAATCCCCCTTTATCTGGAACCTTTCACCAAGACTTGGCGGACCTCTTAGTGTCACTCAATTTCCTGTCCTTCAGAAGCTCCCTTCTTAAGTCCCAACTGGATTTTGATAGCCTTAGTGGAACTCCCTGCCCTCTGTCTCCAAGTTTAGCCCCATTTACTTCAGCCTGGGTCTCCGAAGTTCAAGTGTATATATCTGTCCGCACAGCCCTGATTGACAAGTACAACGAAAATGTCTCATTCTTGTCTGGTTTGCATTTCATTGGGCAACAATATGCCTTGAAACTGCACAGGACAAAGACAAAACACACTTGTTTTAAAGAAAAAGAAAAGGTCATTAGCAATATCTATCTGTTGATTCTCTATTAATTTTTAAAGGTATTTAGGGCTTATAAAGTATTTGCCAAATGACCAGACCATAGGGAAACCTGATGGAATCAGTAAAATCTGGAGCTCAAGAGAGTGTGTCCGCAGGTCCCAGAGTCGATCAGCTCGGCCGCTGAAGCCAATTAAGAGCTTTATCTTAGCATAAAAATAAAGCCGGCTCGAAAACGCATTCTTTCCCCCTTTTCCCTCCCCCTTCATTTTTTTATTGCCATTTGCCGGGCTTTTTTTTTTCTTTTTAAAAGATCTGGGACTCTGAAGAGAGGGTGGAGATTTATGTAAAGAAATTGTCGTTTACCAGGAAAAAAAAAAAAAACCTGCGAAGAATGGTGATTTTCAAGGACAGGTTCCAAGGAGGAATACTTTGTACTCCACTGGGGAGAGGCAGGGGCATCAAATTCAGCGTCTTGGAATAATTCCCTTCCTGGATTCAAAGATTCATTTATTGAAATAAATCAGGAAGCATTGGCAGAACGGAAATCCGCTTGCTGGGTTTAAAGGGTCTTTAAAATGTTGTGAGTGTTAGATTGCAAGTCTTTTCTAAATATAAAACAGAAGAAAAGACCGCAGTGTTTCCCTTGGACTTAAAGAAAATTGCTAGGTCTCCGACTTAGGATCATTTCGTGTCCGCTATAGAATTTTTAAAAATACAGCATAACACAGTGTGCGGCACATGGTTTGTTTTTGAGGCGACTGGGAAGAAGGGCAAAGTGACTGAGGCTCTGGGTTCTATGGAGAAACCAGTTCTACCCTGTTGTCCCTCACAGCGGGTCTTTTTCTCCTCCTCCTCCTCCTCCTCCTCCTCCTCCTCCTCCTCCTCCTCCTCCACCACCACCACCAAGATAGGTCCTACAAAGAATCAGACTCAAAGCATTGCTAGTTTGGCAGTAATCAGCTTCTCTGATTTTATTTATTGCTTTAGATTTGGGTATAAAAAAATAAATCTTTTCCCCCTTTACTGTTTGAACTCAGTGTGAGGAAAAGGATCCTATTATATTTCCTATCCATGCAGACATGTGGATATTTAGACCAGACCACATACAACTGGGGGACACATAAAAGAGATTTATTGGTTAATTTAGGCTGCCTAATACACATGTAAACCCCAGTAAGCCAAAGTTGCTGAGGGAGCCTCGGTTATAGCGGAAAATAAGAACCACGACCCGGGTTCGAGTGGTCCTGCCCGACGCTAAGGTTCCTTTCTGCACCTGGGGGAGGAGGAGGGGGCCAGGAGTAGGAACAAGAACGCTTTCCACCTTTGGCCCTAGCTTCTGTGTAGGGAAAATTTTGCTTTTTCAAGTCACCACTTGGCTGGCTCTCAGACTCAGCTCCCCAAAGCTCTCTGTCCACCCCGCCCCCACTCCTACCCCCACCCCCACCCTTACCCCTACCCCCCACCTCCATCCCCTCCCCCCGCGCCCCACAAGTCCTTCCCAGAGTCTCCTTCCAAAAAACAAGTTGGGAGAGAAGCTGCAAGTCATGAGAAAAAGTTAACTTTTCTCTTGCCCAACAACACTGATTTGTGAGGCGCAGGGAGCTTTATTTTCTCCTGCAGGGACTGGCTACCGCTTGAGAGACACTGCTTTCTATCGCGATTAAGAGTCAAGGCTTCTCCTCCTCAAATATGCAAACTCTCACCCATACCAAGCACAACAGAATTGGAAATGGCCTGCCTGAGCCATGATGCTCAGAGTCCCCAGTCTCATCCTCTGGGGGTGTATCAGGAACCCAGAGCCTCACTGAGCAACTGCACTCTTAAGGGGCCTGGCTGCCCCGGGAAGAGCTCTTCGGCCCCGGTTTTGGCCTAGCTGAATCGCCTCAGGTCTGTCCCCTAACTAGAACTTCCCCCTCCCCCTTTCCCACCTTCCCACTTCTCGGTTGAATTATGCCTTTTTGTTCCAGGGACTGCAGAGCACGTGCTGGAGGCAATTAATTATCGGAATGTGGCTGCATCAAAACGGACACTGGGTACCCGGTAGGTCAGCGGCGGCAACATCCCCTTGCCCTGCGTTCGAGACTAATCCCCAAAAAGAGACATGCTAGTCCCCAGCTGCCAACTCTCTTCTACAGTCCCTTGCCGGGTTGCTTGTCCAGATTTCCTATCGTGCTAGACCCTCGCTTATCCGGGTTTCTTCAGGGACTGCCGGGAAACACTTGCAGCCCCGGTGGCGGGACAGTTGCCTTCCCTTGATCTCCAAGCTCCCAGGATCGCTTTCTCCAGGATCCGCTCATCGAGGGGATCCAAACTTTTTTTTTTTTCCAAGCAGTTATACGTCCTGGGATGGTAGGGGTGGGAAGAGGTAGAGGAATGCTCAGGAGGAAATTAAGAAAAAATAAGTAGTCCTCCCTTTTGCAAGCCTGACTCCACGGAATTCATTTGTATGATTTAAGCATATTCGTTATTCCCTAAAACTCCTTACCCCTTTCCCTCCCCCGCCCTCGGCAAAAAAAAAAACTCTTTAGAAGGAGGATAAAACCATTTTTTGGAGAGGTAAGTTTCAGTAGATGCAATAATTTAAGTCAGCAGTGAACCCACCTTCCAATTTGGGGAGAGGGCTCTGGATGTGGAGGGAGATGGGGTGAATTTGATGTGAAGGGGTAACAACTATAAGATGTGTGCCAGGAGCATTTTCTCCCAGCAAACCAGAATAGAAGGTGAGGTGTTGGGCCAGATCAGGCAGATAGGGGCGCAGAAAGCGAAAAACTGCAGTTATACAGCTCGAGGCGGTCTCTTCTGGCGCCTCTGAACTTGATCAGATGTTGTTTCCTACAGAGAGATGGCGGCCAGGCTGGGAGGCTGCCGCGAGGCACAGACTTTGGGGGCTCTGCCCTGCTCGGGATGTGGCAAACACAGGCATCTCTCAGCCTTTTCTTCCCACTCACTCTCCTCCATCCTCTGCTAGTGCTTGGCCGGACAAATCATGGGTGGATTTATAACCCTGTTTATGGTCATTTTGTTCAGAAAAAAAACCTCGCACCAGGGGTAGAGCTGTGGGGTAAGAAGGCCACTCCAACACAATCCCCTGGAAAGTAATTCCTTAGGGAGTGACTGCTTCTTTGGGTCACTAGCTGCTTCGTCTGAGAAACAGGAGAGTTAAACCCAGTATGTTAAGAGGGAAGACAATTCCATGTCCCAGATTTCCTTTCCACTTTTGCGTTTTAAAACGTTGAAGATTCAACGCTTGTTGGTCATACGAAAACCAGTTCCTGTCTGATGTGTTTACTGAGTATTTTGTGCACACAGGCCGTGTTCTTGCATATTTAGCACTAGTGAATGTTTTCTGCGATCTGTCTAGTATGTTCGCTGTGCTGTTTATTTTGTGTTGATACTGTGTTTTGTGTCCTTACTTACGCGTGTTTCGCGAGGTGTGCTTGTTTTCCGCGTTTCCTTTGAGTTTCCTGCTGTTTGCTTAGGTTGTGTTATATATAGGATTGTTGTTGTATTGTGTCTGTTGTATCTCGGGGCGGCGGCGGGGGTGGGGGTGGGATGGTGGTGGATGTTACTGAGTAGCAGCGAGTACAGCCGCTAATCACAGACCTTAAGGTCACATCCTGACTCCAAAGTACCGGAGGAAGGCTCTGTGAGCAATCTTTCCTTCTAGTTTGGGCGCCTGACGACTGCCTCTAATTTGGAGCTCAGGCAGGGAAGGAGCTGAACCGGCCTGGGTCGGGGATCTCCTAATGGGGTGTGGGGCGGAAGCCGCAGCTGGGCTAGGAACACGGGTCTGTCCCATTCATGTAGGAATTTGTTCCGGGCACCTTCGGAGGGAAAATGTTCTAAAGATGGGGAGGCGACAGGGTCCCAAGTGGGCACTGGAGTGTCTCCTGGACCGAAAAGAGGCGGCAGTGAGAATCTTATCGGGCCGAAGAGTTTCTTTAGCCTAAGCGGGTACAGAGCGCGCGAGGCGTGCTTGGGACGTGTTGGAGCAGGGCCAAGTCAGAGAGAGAGGCCCAGCTCCGTCCCGCCGCTCACCGAAGCCCAGCCCCAGTCCCTACAGCCTCGCAAGCCCTGCGGAGCCCACACAGGGACACTGGAGCAGCCGCCGCCTCACCTGCCAGGCGCTCCGCAGCTACCCAATCAGCTGTGGTCGCCCGCCAGCGGCTGCCATGTTCTCCGCTTCGCGCTGCCAATCAGTGTGGCAATGGCCAATGGGCGGCAGGGCCAGAGGTCAGGTGATCGCAGGCCAGTTGGCTCCCCATTGGTGCGCGCTGCCCAGCCTCCCACTCCGTTTATGTGTGAGGAGTGAGTGATTGACTTTATCAGTCCAAGGACATTACTCTGGAGGTGCAGAGGCTTGGACTGAGAGGCCAGCGGCGGGGTTCGAGCCTGCTTACTGCCGGCTGCCTTCCCGCTGGCCACGATCCACCTCCGCTACTTGGTGCAGTTGTGCCGGGAAGCCGGTACCCAAGGAGCCTTCTGGCCCCGTGGTTCTGCGCTCTTTAGTAGAGGAGGGGTGCCCTGGACAGGATTGACAAACCCCGCCCTCCACTTATTATTTTGCTTATTTTTCTTTGTGCGCTCCGTTAGTTTGTTAAAGCAGATTTAGCCCTAGAGTCTTTTCTCCTCCCTTCTCCCCGCTCCTCCTCTCCCATCACCCTCCCCCCAATCCTTTTTCTTTCCCTCCTCCCTCCTGTCCCTCTGCAGGAGCCTCTCGCAGCCAACGAAAGTTGCAGCTCCAGTTGCAGCTCCGGGTAGCGCCTAGGGGGTCTCCAGGCAGTGTTCAACTGCCGCCATCCCTCTCTAACTACAGTCCTTCGGGGATCTCCTTCGCCTGCACCCTCGCTCACTTCAGTCGGATCTTCTGTGTCCAGAACGCCCCACCTATGACGATGCTCCTGGATGGAGGCCCGCAGTTCCCTGGCCTGGGAGTGGGCAGCTTCGGTGCGCCGCGCCACCACGAAATGCCCAACCGCGAGCCGGCCGGCATGGGATTGAATCCCTTCGGGGACTCAACCCACGCTGCTGCCGCCGCTGCCGCTGCCGCCGCCTTCAAGCTGAGCCCAGCCACAGCTCACGATCTGTCTTCGGGCCAGAGCTCAGCTTTCACACCGCAGGGTTCAGGCTATGCCAACGCCCTGGGCCACCATCACCATCACCACCACCATCATGCCAGCCAGGTGCCCACCTACGGCGGTGCCGCCTCTGCTGCTTTCAACTCCACGCGCGACTTTCTGTTCCGTCAGCGTGGATCTGGGCTCAGCGAGGCAGCCTCCGGCGGCGGGCAACAGGGGCTTTTCGCCGGCTCGGCTAGCAGTCTTCACGCTCCAGCTGGTATTCCTGAGCCTCCTGGCTACTTGCTCTTTCCTGGGCTTCATGAGCAGGGCGCTGGGCACCCGTCGCCCACAGGGCACGTGGACAACAACCAGGTTCATCTGGGGCTGCGCGGGGAGCTATTTGGCCGTGCTGACCCCTACCGCCCCGTGGCTAGCCCGCGCGCGGACCCCTACGCGGCCAGTGCGCAGTTTCCCAACTATGGCCCCATGAACATGAACATGGGCGTGAACGTGGCAGCCCACCACGGGCCAGGCGCCTTTTTCCGTTATATGAGGCAGCCCATCAAGCAGGAGCTGTCCTGTAAGTGGATCGAGGAAGCTCAGCTGAGCCGACCCAAGAAGAGCTGCGACCGGACCTTCAGCACCATGCACGAGTTGGTTACACATGTCACCATGGAGCATGTGGGGGGTCCGGAGCAGAACAACCACGTCTGTTATTGGGAGGAATGTCCCCGCGAGGGCAAGTCCTTCAAGGCGAAGTACAAACTGGTCAACCATATCCGAGTGCACACGGGCGAGAAGCCCTTCCCGTGTCCCTTCCCAGGCTGCGGGAAGATTTTTGCCCGCTCTGAGAACCTCAAGATCCACAAGAGGACCCACACAGGTAAGGGGAGCAGACAGGTGGGTGCGGGACTCCCCAGGGGCCTGCCACCAAGCGGACTCCGAGCTGAGAGGGAAAGAGGGGTGGAGGCCAAGCAGAGGGGCGGCGCCCCGCCTAGGCCATTCAGTAAAGAAGCGCTGTCACACTGCCTCTCCACCCCTCACCCTCCGGGAACCTGCGGCGCTTTTGCCGAGTTCTAACTTCCCCAGCAGATTGCTGTGGTCTCAGGAACTAATTGGGACCTTCTCCGGCCAGGAACCAACTGGGGCCAACTCTTTTTGTGTTCTTTTCTGGGTTACCAGGAAAAGACTCGGAAAGTGTTGGGAGTATATTGCTTACAAGCGACTTAGCTCTCTGAACACATTCGAGGGAGGCAACCATAGAAATGCTAATGAAAACTAACTTTGGTTACTTCCGTTCTTTTTTACACTTGATTGGCACATCTCCTAATTAAATGAGTGATACTTTTGTCAAACTATTTTTATTTGGAGTTTCAGGTTCAGTTTAGTCCTCCGGAGGAAAGCTAATGTAGAACAGGCACTCAGTTTCTGTGCTCAGTAACCTCTTTGTAGAACTGGATGTAGTCCCTGGATTTATATAGTGTTCTCTTTCCGAAAATTAGTAAAACTTCCGGGCTTAGCAAAGTCTCTATATTTGAAAGAGGTAAATGAAAAGACATAAAGAACGGGACGAATAGGACTGTTCCATCCCTGGCCCATTGTCCTGCCCAGCTTGGTTACACCGCCTAGTTGGTGGCGTCATGTGCCCGCACATTGGGAGCCCTGGTTATTTTGGAGTGGAGCCACAACTTAGGGCAAACTTGGAAGAATCTCTGAGGTTTCTTGGCCTGAGAGAACAAAGGGTTGATCAGGTTCTGGGCCGGCCCTACTCTACCCCTGCCTCAGATCAGCACTCCCCAACCCCAGGGAGCTCAGTCAACGCTCTGGGTTTTTCTCCGGGGAAAACAGATGCCTCATCTTTCCACAGTCCGCGCTCCCCTCCACGGAAAGACCACTGGACGCTTCATCTCTTCCTATACCACTCTGAGAAGTTTCCGGCTCTAACTGTATGCTCTCTCTCCCCGTTTTGTTATTTTTGCCGTTTTGCAGGTGAGAAACCTTTCAAATGTGAATTCGAAGGCTGTGACAGACGGTTTGCCAACAGCAGCGACCGCAAGAAGCACATGCATGTGCACACCTCGGATAAGCCCTATATCTGCAAAGTGTGCGACAAATCCTACACGCACCCGAGCTCTCTGCGCAAACACATGAAGGTAATTACCTCTTTATTAGCGGTCGGCGGTTTGTAAACATTCGGCCCCAACACTGGGCGGCAGAACGGAAGCTCCCGCGCTACCAACCCTCTATCTTCCACGTTAAATCCGATTTGCTTCAGCACTGACACCTTGAACCCATTTTGAGGATGCGGGTAGAGGGGGGTGAGAAAGGGAGAGTAGAGTTGGGAGGGGGACAGAGTGGAGGGAACAATCGGTTTTTTTTACGGAGAAGCTCTAACCCGAGCTCGCCAGGGCTTGGGGCTTCAGTGGCCACTATATCGTATCTCAGCCCACTGTGGGAATATGGAGTGGATGTGCCGAACCCAGGAGGGTCATTCGTTTCCTCCTTGGCTTCCAATAAAACAATAGGGCCAAGGAGCGCAGCGCAGTCCGATTCAAACACATTTGTGTGGAAATCATAGCACCCAGTCCCCACCCCACCCTTGTGCCGCTCAATCTCTATTCCTGCTTTCCCAGGCCGAAATCTGGAAGTGAAATCTGGAGTGACTATTTTATATGGCCCGCAGAATTATTGCTTGCCCACTCCTTCCACAGAGAAATTGTTGAATTTCATTGTTGAAGTGGCACTACTAAAATGGCACTCTTTATTCCTTTTTCTGCCCGTTTTTTTTTGGTGGAATTGCTAGGGGTAACTTAGGCATCAGTAATACGGGGGGGGGGGGATCATCCTGTTTCTCTTATAAGTGGGTCAGTGGGGAATTGCTCTTAAAGTATTCAAGTCTGCTCTTGTTGTTTGGGGTTTTTATTTCTGTTTGCTTTCACATTGCCATGTAGAATTATATTCATTATAATATATACATGTTAATTATAGGTTCATGAATCTCAAGGGTCAGATTCCTCCCCTGCTGCCAGTTCAGGCTATGAATCTTCCACTCCACCCGCTATAGCTTCTGCAAACAGTAAAGATACCACTAAAACCCCTTCTGCAGTTCAAACTAGCACCAGCCACAACCCTGGACTTCCTCCCAATTTTAACGAATGGTATGTCTGAGGACAGCCAAAATGCATTTGAAAAAGAAAACTGAGACCAATCAGATGGAGATGGGGTTTTAAAGCAAGAGGCCATACATAGGGCTACATCTTGGTAATTGTGATTGTTCAGGAAGGTTTGGGGCAAATCCAAAAGTAGCCATGCCCTTTTCTCAGGATTAGGAAGTACATTTTGGCATCTGAAGGATTTTTTTTTTACAAAATCTTTTCACTGCTTGTCCTGTCCCTTCCTCTTGCTCGCTGTACACCCCGTTCTGAAACTCCTTCAAATCACTTTAACACTTGTCCTGTTTCCTGAGGAAGTTATTGAAGGCTTGGTGGTGGTGATGTTAAACTGATGAAAATTCTTCTTCGCCTTAGTGGTGATTGTTTAAACTCTCACAGTCTTAAACCATGCCAAAGTCCTGTTATGTCTTGAACTTTTCTTCAAAGCATTACACTTGTGAATGTATCTTTGTCTAATGGGGTCGAAACTGTTGTTCAGTATTTTTTCAGGCTGAGGATATGATGTTACTCTACACAGATTGTGACGTTTAGTATACAGTTGCCTTTTGTAATAACTTTTTTTTGTAAATACATATCCGTTGATGCCATATTTATCGTTTGTAATTTAATTATTGCTGCAAGTGCCGGGAACTGAACAATATTTATGGATAAATGTTTTCTAACATTCTGTACAGCTTTTGATTATAACTGCTTTAGCATTAAACAATTATTGTTTGGAAAAAAGGAACACAATTTACAATTTTTGAACCACATTGACTTTTTTGTTTTGTAACAGCCTCCTACAAATAGGAAAAGTGAGCAAACTGAATCTTGTCTGTTGGTATTTATAACTCACTCAGATCCGTTTTTGAATTGTTAAATTATTTTTCTATTGCAGTATAGATTCCTTACAATGTCAGTTTGCTTCAAGGAAGAACCCTCCTTTCTTTATCTGTAGCTCAGATGATTGTTTAAGTGCGAGTTTAAATGTGTTTGTCCTGGATTTTCGGCATGCAAATCAAATAATACTGATCAATTCACTTAGTGGCCATGACATCTCAATCTTGTACTTCAAAGACTGAGAAGCTGGATTTAATCATCCCTGCCCTACATATATAAACATAAGGTAACCTAATTAGTTTTATGTCCCTTAGTTCTTTATTACCTTAAAAATGAAAATAATGGCAGGATGCATGTCTATTGAGATCACTCATATACCTATATGTTTGTATCTATGACTTATCTAATCTGCCTATCAAATCTATTTAGCTCTCTATATTTTCGAAAGATAGCACACCTCTGAAAATGATGGCAATGAGCAAGGCCAGTTGAGCAGTGCTTCTCATGGTAAAGTGCTTCTTCTTAAGAGAACCATAGTCTTTAAATTTTGGATGGCAAAGGCTGATTTATTTGCTGTATATAGTTCCATTCATGAGTATCACAATTATTCATAACATTTATATAGCGGTGTAATAACTGCAGCAGTTCCTAAATGATACTGTGGAAAGAAAAGACATTTGCAAGTATGTTATTTTTAAAGTTCATTACTTGTAGGCAAAGATGTTAAGAGCATTGTTTTCATTAAAATCAGTAACAATGAAAAATGGTTGTTTGTTTTGTGATATAATCAATTTAATGTTAACAATCCATCTAATCTTCAGTGAAGCAACTCATTTGGACAAACAGTTCTTTTTACAATGAGTCTATGGAAAAGAACTGATTGCTATTTTGGGGGGCTGAAGTGTGTAGAGTTTGGAGACCTTTTTAGGGTGCTGTTGGTTGTTGAGAGCCCAATCTCATCATGAATAACAGAAAAGTGGAGATAAGATATTGTGTAAAGTATTTAGAAGTGTAATGAATAGGCTTAAGTACCTCTTTCTCTTGAAGGGGCCATGCTCTCAGTTGTTGGTGGCAGTCAATTTGGTATTATATAATCAATTTCAATTCTAGAATTTTGTTGATTGTTCTTTTTGAAGAAATAAAGTCTTGGCACATCGTATTTATGTTATAACATTTTTTGTATTTGGTGCCCAATATTTTTCCATGTTCAAATAAATCAATCTAAAATTGAAATGCTTAGAGAATTTCTGGTGATTTGAAACAAACTTTGATTCCCAGGATACATTAAAACAATGTTTTGTTATCTACTGATTTTTGTCAACGGTTATTTACAATTTTTAATTGCAAATTGTTTGGGAGGTTGTTAGGGAAATGGTGTCTTTTGGAATTCACTTTCCTAGTATCCCGCTGAATGCCAGGAACACAAATTGGGATGATTACACGTGATGAGTAGGTGACTGGTCAGTTTACCACACCCTGCCCAGACATTCCAGTCTTGACCTTGACATTGAGGGTTTTGAGCAGGATCCCACAGTTCAGGATTGCTGCTTTATTCAAACCATTTTAAATGCTCAATAGTTTTTCAGAAAGCTTTTTAAATCTGTGTCATTGTGAACTGGAAATGGCTGGCCTTTCTTCTACAGAATAAACAAGCCTCCACAATTTACTGTTTTCTCCATGAATTCCCTCCCTGCAGACCCGAATCCTTATGTAAGCAGAGATAGTTAAGTACCTGACTAAAACCCTTGCTTACAGTCATTAATCACAAGAAATAACTCATTGGGACACACGAAGTAGTTCTAGGTTTTTTAGTGATTTGAAAATATTGTACCGTAGATGTTTACAGAAAAGCCCTGTGAGTTCCCTAAGAGAGGAAGCTGACAATGGTGATAAGCCAATAACTGGAGAAAATGCTCATGTATCCTCTTAATTGGATACAGCAAATTTTGCAAAATTATGCTTTATGCATTTTTCTACAAAGAAAACTTTTGATTTGGTTTGTTTTTATCCTTGGATTTTTCTTGCTCATAATGTGGCATTGGGAATGCATATTTGCATTCTTGAATTTTAAGTAAACCATCTAAGAATAACAAGCACACACACTCCAAGTCACAAATGCTGACGCTCAAAAGTTCAAGCTAGGTGCCTAGTAATCTACTCCTTTAAAATGAGTGGTTTACCATAAAAGTCTCAATTGTTAGGTGGAGGGCAAGTGGGGAAGCTGTTTCCATGCATGACAGATGAACTCTAGCCTTCATCCGGTTTGAAAGGTTCAAAGATCAGCATCCAGGTAAAGGAAGATAGTCTGAAGGGTGACCTAGTGTTCACAAAGCCTTCCAGGAAAGTTGGCGTGGAAGTGCTATATACTCCTTCCCATTTCTGGTTGACTTCTGGCCTCCTTTTTTTTTTTTTTTTGCCCCGGGCTTCCACATCCCCCTTTCCTCCTAAGGAAACACACACCCAAACCAGAAGTCCAAAGAAATACTAACTTAAATACGTTTCTGGAAGACTTTGCCACCATCTGTGTTTTCTGTCACAGGCCCTGGAGGCCCAAGGTTCTAGTTAGGCACTACTAGGTGGGAGGAAGGCTGGGAGGTGACACTAGAGGTTTCAGAAATCCTTGGGGAGCCCAGGGACCCTGTCCACACCAAATTCTTCTAAATCTCCGCATGAGGTTTGGTCAGGGAGGAGGGGACCTCATTTCCTAGGGTCAATTCTCTTGTGGTTTCTGCCCGCTGACCCTTTGACCTCCACCAACAGGGCCCTTGGCGGCCATAAGCTTGCGGATCGCCTTGGGCTCCACGGACGCTTAGCGCCCCATCGCCTCTAGGCCTCATTAGGCCGGCAGGGCTGTAAAGCAGAAATCAGCCTCTGCCTAATCCCGACCTGGGGTCAATATGAGCCCAAACAATGGCGAGCTCCGTAGGCTACAGCATTGCGCTGCCAGCAAACTTTGTGTTCAATTCCTATTCTACAGGGGTGGCAATGGGGGTGGGGATAAGGATGGTGGTACCCTAAGGACGCTTGCAGCATCCGCGTCAGTCCACAAACACCCTCTTGCTCTGCCCTCCAAGAGGGTTTGCGGTGCCAGAGATGGAGGCGGTGAGGCTCCGGCCTGCTCTGAGTATGAGGCTGACCCAAAAGGGGCCTCCTCTGCACTGGGGACACACTTTGAAGTGGCTTTTTAGCGCACACGTGTGAGAGCCCGGCCAGGGCCTGAGCGGGGACTTGCAGGGAGGAAAGTGGAGGCTCCGATCCGGACCTCAACAGCACATCAAAACAGTCCTTAAAAACGAAAAACAGTAGATAGTGTGGTGTCTTCTCAGGACAATGGTCCAGCCGATTAGGATAGGAACGAAGGCTCATTAACCCATTGGTACGTTTGAGAATTCCAAAGCTACCCTGTCCCCAACCCGTTTAAAAGATCCTACGAAAACCCGGCACCTTTGACTCTTTTGTGTGTGTACCCACAGCTGGTAGTCCTAGGCTCAAGGAGAAAGGGGCCCGAAATACCCAGAACTTCCATTCACGTTTTCCTTAACTTCCTTCATGCTGTCCTGTGAAACTGCCTGGGGTCCCGAGTTCCTGTCGGTTGCACAGGAAAATAAAACCGCTACAGATTCATCTTTGTACGTGTCGCTAGTAAGGAAAAGGACATTGTGAGTGTGCACTTTATCGACTCCCTCTCCTCTAGGTAAACACGTTGCAGGCACTCTCCTAGGTGTTCCGTCAGAGCAGCGTCGAAGAGAAAGGCCAATCTTGGGGTTGTCCACTATCAAGCATTCTGGCTACTGAAGGTGTGGGGCAGTTCCTGAGGGCCACCTTGGGAAGGGCCCCAGGTGGGTGGGCAGGTCATTAGCAAGTCTGGCACTGATCTGGGGGAAATCTGCAAAACAGTGCCTTTATCTGCAGAGAACAATTGATGGGGTTGTCTTTCCTCTTTTTCAATGCACAA
Organism: Microtus oregoni; assembly: GCF_018167655.1. Taxonomy (NCBI): domain Eukaryota; kingdom Metazoa; phylum Chordata; class Mammalia; order Rodentia; family Cricetidae; genus Microtus; species Microtus oregoni. The sequence continues at coordinate 9,363,793 of NW_024543828.1, read as the reverse complement.
AGACCACGGCTTTGGAGCAAGAATTTGGACTATGCATTTAAGTTGTGGTGTTTTGCATTGAAAACCTCTGGGCAATTAAAATGAGTGTGCTAGCTACTATTTTTTTGTGTGCTTTTATTATGTGTGATTTCTGCATGTCAATGGAGCTGGAGCCTCTTCAGCAGTTTGAAAACTTGTTTTTGAAAGTGCCACCAAACTGATTCCCCCCCCCCTTTTCTGTGGGTAAAGTTTCCTTCCCAGGCTTGGCTACCCCACATGTCCACAGTGGAATAATCCTACTGACATATTTGAGAGATCAAATGAAGTAAACCGCACTAGGTTTATACTTGATTTTTCTGTGCTGTCGTCTGCACCCTGAAGTGAGAGCTTTTTCCTGGTTCAATTTCTTATCAAATTTGCAAAAGAAAAAGTTCTTTAAATTGGAAACATGTTAGCCACGGGTTAGCTAGAGCCTGGAATCTCTTCAGTTGAACTGAAATCAAGCTAAGACACTTTGGTGAATGGTTTCCTTGGGATACCTGAGATGTTTCTGGGTCACTTCTATGGATAAACTGGTTGATATATATAATGAAATTTCTTGAAAACAGGGCAAATTATATTTGTTGATGCCAAAGAGCACTCTTTTTCTCGCTGAGGTTTTTGTTTCTATCATAATTTAAAATGTACAGCTTGAAAGTCCTCAAGTTTGCAGGAAATGTTGCAAGAGAGGACTGTTCACAGCACTGGTGCTAATGGTAACTTAGCATGGGAACACAACCTCGTTGAAAATTTGAAATACTCCTGTTTTCAAACGGTAATGATTGTTCTGTCTCTTTAAGAGACAAGCCACACCCACTCCCTCCCTCATCTGCTGAGACAGGCTGATCTTCAGCTTCCAGCCTGAGCCTGAGTTCCTTCTCTTTTCCATCTCCCTCTAGGAGAGGCAGCTTCTCTCTCTCTCTCTCTCTCTCTCTCTCTCTCTCTCTTCCTTTCTCTGTTCTTCTCCTTCTCCCCCTTCCCTTCTATAACCCACTTAATAAATATCTTACCTCACTGTTCATGGCATGCCTATCTGTCTGTCTCTCACCCACTGCCGCCAAGCAGCTCGGTAGCTGCCTGCTGAGACATGCCTGCTGCTCTTAGGGCCCACTGACTGCTGCCACATGACCCCCTACCACCGCTTGGGGACCTGCAGCGTTTCTGCTGCCTCTGGAGATCCTGCAGCATTTTTTATTAATCCATTACACAAACACCTGTTAAAACTAGAGAAAACAATGCTTTCCCAAAGCATCTAGTGGACTGAGCAATGTTGCATATTTCTAGTGTAATACTGCTTCAGCCTGTTTCCTAATCTGGTGGAGAGAAAGCAGCAGAAGCTTCCCAGCAGCTACAGAGCACCTTTGAACAAATGACAAGTTTACAATATTCGCTCTCCAATAGGCTATGTGCATTGTCTAAATTGCTTTTTGAAAATGCAATCTATGTAGAGAGCATTTGGAAGTAAAATGCTAAAAATAAGACAGCCCTTCTTGGCTTACTATAAACTAGCCTTTTAAAACAACATGTCCACATCATATTTACGACACTTTGGTTTTCTGTAGGAAATGTGACCTGTGTTGACCTATCTGCAGTTCCCCTTTTGTTTTCTTGCCAGTGTTGTCCTGCTTGGTATCTGGGGCAGAATCTAATTCCTGGCGAAGAAGAACCATACTGACGTTGGTATTCAGCAACCAGCCCTCTCTAACCTATCATAGATGGAGGGTTAATGCCAAACCTACAGTGCAAGAAATGATTTACTGAAGAGGTTTCAAAGAAAACCACATCAATTTGGATGTCTGTTACCTTAAGGTGATCATTTTAAGAGTGGTGGCTTCTTCCCCTAGGTCTTAAAAAAAAAGACTATTTTCTTCTTTTGGTGTATTGTATTCTGTGTTGAGCAATCATTTGTGAAATGAAAAAAAGCAGAAAGGCTCCCCCTCGAATTTAGAATATATTAATGAGAAGAGGGTGGTGAAGATCACAAGTCAGTAGGCGCTATCTCGCACACCGTTGCAAACCTCCTTCAGAAGTCTGAGCTAATGTTTAAAACCAGAAACGAATATTTGCTTTGTTAATTTCACTCTGTTTTTGCTCAAAAAGGAATATCCAGCATCCCTACAATTATTGTTTGACTTAATAAAACCATTAAATTATTTTCGTGATTATTGTTTTATTATGGTAACAACCATAACCCCTAAATAAGTTTGATTAACCTGTTGATTAGGGGCAATTTATATTCTATTCACATTTTCATGTGATATCTGGCTTTCCATTAACCAGTCAACTTGAGAGAAAAAAAAAACAATGCATGGAACAAACCCAAACCAACTGTTTTGAGCTCTCAGTTCCCTCTACCCTAGGGCTCAAGGCCAATTGCTGGGGGTAGAGGGAGCTCATAGGAGAATTCAGAAGCAAGGATTCCTGGTGGTTTGTAGAAGGAAGAGAGATGAAAGTTTGGAAGAATGAAGAACATTTACATAACACTATTTGAGTAAGAAAAAAAGGAGATGTTGCTGATGATAATCACAAAGGGCAAAAAAAGAATACCTTCTATTTGTGGCTGTCAGAGGAGACATTTTCTAATAGTACAAGTGTACTTTCCTAAAGTCTTCATTCTGATCTTTGGGATAATCTGGCAATCATTGATTAGGACAGTTACAGAATCATGGGACACTGTGTTATTAAAAACAGGTTTATTATTAATTAGTTGTAAATTATTGTTAAATGATTGTTAGGAAGATGAAGACACTTGAAAGATTCTCCAAAAAAACACATCTGTGATTCATTATTTGCCATCTGTAACCCAATGCAATTGAATGTAATCCGTTTATATTTGCTATGATTATGCTTTGGTGAAATACCTGAGTGTATTGCTATTGAGATTTCACTAAAACTGATACTATTGTAAATTTTGAGTAATAGCTCATCTCTCTCTGATTTATTTACATCACAAGTAGAAGTGGTGTGGGGCATGGTAGCGCAAACCTTTAACCCATGTCCACTGGAGGCAGAAGCAGGAGGATTTCCGAATTTGAGGTCAGCCTGGTCTACAGAGTGAGTTCAGGGCAGTTGTCTTAGAAGACAAACATAGAGAGAAAGAGAGAGAGAGAGAGAGAGAGAGAGAGAGAGAGAGAGAGAGAGGAGAAGGAGGAGGAGGAGGATGAGGACGAGGAAGAGGAGGACAAGGAGAAGGAGGAGGAGGAGGAGGAGAAGGAGAAGGAGAAGAAGAAGAAGAAGAAGAAGAAGAAGAAGAAGAAGAAGAAAAAGAAGAAGAGATATGGTTTAGTTGGTTGGTAAAGTATATGCAAGAAACTTTTTCTTTGATCCCAAACAACATCTAAACCAGACATGGTAGTATAAGCTTGCAATTCCAGCACTGGAGATGTAGAGACAGGAGAATTAAACCTTCATACTTAAAAGGTTATTCTCAGTTACATGAGAGAATTGGAGGCCAACCTGGAAGAAATGAGATCCCTTCTCTCTCTCTCTCTCTCTCTCTCTCTCTCTCTCTCTTTGAAGAAGGAGAAGAGAAAGAAGGAAAGAAAGAAAGAAAGAAAGACCAGGCAAGGAAGTTTGATTTTTACTTTTTATATTATAAAGTTTATATAGTAAAGCTTATAACAATGTTGCTAGAATTTTGCTCTGTGCTTGCATTTAGGAACAAAAACAATGTTTTGAAATAGGCAATGGAGAATGATAATGGCTGTTGAAAAAAAACTCTTGGAGCTAGGCAAAGGTGGTGCTTGCCTGCAATCCCAACACTTGGGAAGCAGAGGCAGGTGGATCTCTGTGAGTGAGTTCGAAGCCAGCCTTGTCTACAGAGTGAGTTCCAGGACAGCGAGGGGTACACAGAGAAACCCAGTCTCAAAATACAGAAACAACAAAGAAAGAAAAGAGAAAGAAAGAAAGAAAGAAAGAAGGAAGGAAGGAAAGAAAGAAAGAAAGATTGATTTTTGGCAAGGAGGTAAGCTACAAGGTTGTTTGTGAGCTAGCTACACTGTGATAATAATATGTCCCAGGCTTGTTCTAAGGACTAAACAAAGAAAAAAATGTCCTAAAGACCTTGTGTCTGAGAAAATGTTAGCTCCTTTCTTTTCCATTTGCAGGTTGTTATTGTTTTGTTGCTTTGGGGTAGTTTTCTATTTTTAATAATATGGAATATTTTATTAAAATCAAATCCCATTTTATATTGGTGAACAAATCAATACATATTTTAGATAACAGATGGAGATTGGGGACATCTGAGAAACACCAAACTTCATAAATATAATCACTAGTTCAGGCATGTAGGGTTATAGACATAGGCATGCATATTTACACACATAAGCTTTATGTTATTAGATGCCTATTTGTTCATCGTGTTCCAATGAATACACTTATGCTTTGATTAACAACTAGAGTTGAGTACTGAAAACTTATAAATATAGTACTTAAATTGGATCAAACTTTTACTGTCGTTCACAGCTTGATTCTGACCTTAAAATTCAATGATAGTATACACTCACATGCAAAAATCCATTAGGTCTTATGATCTAAATTATCCAGTTTTCCCTGCTGAATTCATGTCAGTATTATGCGAGTGTGACTATAGAGTAATGAGAAAGATTTTTTTCTGTTGAGCTTGGAAGCTATCCTTGAAAGCAATTCCCAAGGAGATGTCCTGAAATGTTTTGACCAATGTCAGCATTGTTAGAATAACTTTATGGACTCCTGAGGTGACTGTTGTTTCATTTGAGATGAAAAAATCAAAACAAAATAAATAATAGCTTCTGGTCTTATTGCTTTATAGTCATTCTTCTGGTTTCATTATGTTATAATGCATTCCCCTATGGTTTAGGGGTGGCAGTGGGGCTTCTCCAGCTCCATAGGGAAAAGTGAGTCTTGATCCAGGTATGACAAGCTGACCTCTGTCTGTAATCGTAGCACTCAGGAGTCTGAGTCAGAAAAATCATAAATTTGAGAGGCAACCTTGGCTACCCTGTGTTAAAACAAAATAAGTCAAAATAAGAAACCCTTCTCTTTAGAAAGTACAAAAATGCTCTGCTATAGTATGATTAATATTTTTTTTTCAGTTAGATCTTTTCATGTCATGGCTTTCTACAGGCAAACTATAAAATCAGGAAGCGTTTCTTTCCTTCCATGTATTTTGAAGACTTAAAGATCTCAGAAAGTTTCAACTACG